>NC_053490.1:7788298-8388298 GCF_905171775.1 Rana temporaria | reverse complement strand
TGGAAATGTGGTCAACCTAAGTAGGGTTGGGGGGGGGGGTTACATTAGGGGATTACACAGGGGGGGTTTACATTAAGGAGATTACACAGGGGGGGGTTTACATTAAGGAGATTACACAGGGGGGGGGGGTTACATTAAGGAGATTACACAGGGGGGGGGGGTTACATTAAGGAGATTACACAGGGGGGGGGGGTTTACATTAAGGAGATTACACAGGGGGGGTTTACATTAAGGAGATTACACAGGGGGGGGGGGGTTTACATTAAGGAGATTACACAGGGGGGGTTTACATTAAGGAGATTACACAGGGGGGGGGGTTTACATTAAGGAGATTACACAGGGGGGGGTGTTTACATTAAGGAGATTACACAGGGGGGGGGGTTTACATTAAGGAGATTACACAGGGGGAGGTTACATTAAGGAGATTACACGGGGGGGGGGGGGGTACAATAAGGGGATTACACAGGGGTTACAGAGGGAATGCACAGGGGGGGTGGTATATTAGGGGGATTGCGGGGGGGGCAGTACATTAGGGGGATTGCGGGGGGCGGTGGTACATTAGGGGGATTGCGGGGGGGCGGTACATTAGGGGGATTGCGGGGGGGGGCGGTACATTAGGGGGATTGCGGGGGGGGGGGTGGTACATTAGGGGGATTGCACGGGGCGGCAACATTAGGGGGATTACACGGGGGGGGCAGAGCTGCGCCGATTGCGCCAGCCTGCTCAGTGCCCCGGATTGCTCATGCTCAGTGACACCAACCCTAGTGACGCCACTGTGTGCACCCCCTAATGCCATAGGCGGCGCACACCTATGAATAGGCAGTTGTATGCAGCAACTGTGGCTCCTGGGCAAATTTGACATCATGTAACCCAAGGCTCTCATGTGCATGAGGTCCAATATATATCAGCGGTATAAATCCTGTATAGTAATAGAAATAATAATAATAGTCATCAGTATAAATGTGTTGAATAAAAGGCCCACCTTGTACACGGGGTCACAGTCGGGTTCTGTGAGCTCTAGAAGACGGTCACAATCCTGCTGGAGGATGAAGCAAGTCCCATCACCTGCCGATCAGAGAAACACAGGGAGTAAAGTCCGTCATTCAGCTGAGCGTTCTTATGGTGGTATTTTATCACCTCTGAGGTTTTTATTTTTTGCTATTCAAATAAAAAAAAAGACCAAAAAAAAAAAGGGGGTTTTTTTTGTTTCTGTTATAATTTTTTTTTTTAATTACTTAAGCCCCGGACCATTATGCAGGTTAAGGTCCTGGCCCCTTTTTGCGATTCGGCACTGCGTCGCTTTAACTGACAATTGCGCGGTCGTGCGACGTGGCTCCCAAACAAAATTGGCGTCCTTTTTTCCCCACAAATAGAGCTTTCTTTTGGTGGTATTTGATCACCTCTGCGGTTTTTATTTGTTGCGCTATAAACAAAAATAGAGCGACAATTTTGAAAAAAAAAAAATGAATATTTTTTACTTTTTGCTATAATAAATATCCCCAAAAAATATATAAAAAAAATATATTTTTTCCCCCTCAGTTTAGGCCGATACATATTATTCTACATATTGATAAAAAAAAAAAAAAAAAAAAAAAAAAAAAAAAATCGCAATAAGCGTTTATCGATTGGTTTGCACAAAAGTTATAGCGTCTACAAAATAGGGGATAGTTTTATGGCATTTTTATTAATTATTATTTTTTTACTACTAATGGCGGCGATCAGCGATTTTTTTCGTGACTGCGACATTACGGCGGACACATCGGACAATTTTGACACATTTTTGGGACCATTGTAAATTTTCACAACAAAAAATGCTATAAAAATGCACTGATTACTGTGAAAATGACAATTGCAGTTTAGGAGTTACCACTAGGGGGCGCTGAAGGGGTTAAGTGTGACCTCATATGTGTTTCTAACTGTAGGGGGGCGGGGCTGGACGCGTGACATCATTGATCGCCTTTTCCTATATCAGGGAACAGACGATCAATTACAGCGCCACTGTGAAGAATGGGGAAGGTGTGTTTACCTCACCTCTTCAGCTCCGGGGACCGATTGCGGGCCCCCGGCGGTGTACGGAGCTTCGGACTGGGTCGCAGTAGAGGGTAAACCATGCCTGCGTGTTATACGTTGATATCTGATTTTTTCTCAACGGGGGGCGGGAATCGGGCGGCCCGCCCCGGGTGCTACCTACCCACTGGGAGGGTGTCAGGCCGGCCACCCCGCCCCTCTCCTGGCCGCGGGACAGCGCTGTAGAAAACGTTACTGCCAGCCCTTTCTCCTAAAAACGCTCCTCCTGTGTCACTCCGTCTCAAATTAATCAAAGCCTCTCTAATACCCGAGATACAAAGGCTCGTTCTGGCTGTTCTCCTCCTCCCGATCTGCCTTCTTCTCGAGTGTAGCTTGTGATTGGAGGAGGAGAGCGGTCATGTGACCATCAATGAAACGGCAGAGGAGAGTCACATGACCGCGTCTACGAGAGAACGGCATGAATTGAGGTATGCAGAAGCTTTGATTTGCAGAAAGAGTGACACAGGGGCGGTGTAGAAGGGGCCGGCAGTGAGGTTTTCTTTACTTTACAGTATGCTGGCAATGCTGTCCCATGAGACTGAGGGGTCTCCTGGGAGTGCAGAGGAGGAGCGGGGACTTTATAATGAAAGGGGTCCGTGTGCTGTGCAAGGGGGTCCGTGTGCTGTGCAGGGGAGTCCGTGCGCTGTGCAGGGGAGAGTCCGTGCGCTGTGCAGGGGAGAGTCCGTGCGCTGTGCAGGGGAGAGTCCGTGCGCTGTGCAGGGGAGAGTCCGTGCGCTGTGCAGGGGAGAGTCCGTGCGCTGTGCAGGGGAGAGTCCGTGCGCTGTGCAGGGGAGAGTCCGTGCGCTGTGCAGGGGAGAGTCCGTGCGCTGTACAGGGGGGTCCGTGTGCTGTACAGGGGGGTCCGTGTGCTGTGCAGGGGAGAGTCCGTGCGCTGTGCAGGGGAGAGTCCGTGCGCTGTGCAAGGGGGTCCGTGTGCTGTGCAGGGGAGTCCGTGCGCTGTGCAGGGGAGAGTCCGTGCGCTGTGCAGGGGAGAGTCCGTGCGCTGTGCAGGGGAGAGTCCGTGCGCTGTGCAGGGGAGAGTCCGTGCGCTGTGCAGGGGAGAGTCCGTGCGCTGTGCAGGGGAGAGTCCGTGCGCTGTGCAGGGGAGAGTCCGTGTGCTGTACAGGGGGGTCCGTGTGCTGTACAGGGGAGAGTCCGTGCGCTGTGCAGGGGAGAGTCCGTGCGCTGTGCAGGGGAGAGTCCGTGCGCTGTGCAGGGGAGAGTCCGTGCGCTGTGCAGGGGAGAGTCCGTGCGCTGTGCAGGGGAGAGTCCGTGCGCTGTGCAGGGGAGAGTCCGTGCGCTGTGCAGGGGAGAGTCCGTGCGCTGTGCAGGGGAGAGTCCGTGCGCTGTGCAGGGGAGAGTCCGTGCGCTGTGCAGGGGAGAGTCCGTGCGCTGTGCAGGGGAGAGTCCGTGCGCTGTGCAGGGGAGAGTCCGTGCGCTGTGCAGGGGAGAGTCCGTGCGCTGTGCAGGGGAGAGTCCGTGCGCTGTGCAGGGGGGTCCGTGTGCTGTGCAGTGGAGAGTCCGTGTGCTGTACAGGGGGGTCCGTGTGCTGTGCAGGGGAGAGTCCGTGTGCTGTGCAGGGGGGTCCGTGTGCTGTACAGGGGGGTCCGTGTGCTGTACAGGGGGGTCCGTGTGCTGTGCAGGGGAGAGTCCGTGTGCTGTGCAGGGGAGAGTCCGTGTGCTGTGCAGGGGAGAGTCCGTGTGCTGTGCAGGGGAGAGTCCGTGTGCTGTACAGGGGAGAGTCCGTGTGCTGTACAGGGGGGTCCGTGTGCTGTACAGGGGGATCCGTGTGCTGTGCAGGGGAGAGTCCGTGTGCTGTACAGGGGAGAGTCCGTGTGCTGTACAGGGGGGTCCGTGTGCTGTGCAGTGGAGAGTCCGTGTGCTGTACAGGGGGGTCCGTGTGCTGTGCAGGGGAGAGTCCGTGTGCTGTGCAGGGGGGTCCGTGTGCTGTACAGGGGGGTCCGTGTGCTGTACAGGGGGGTCCGTGTGCTGTGCAGGGGAGAGTCCGTGTGCTGTGCAGGGGAGAGTCCGTGTGCTGTGCAGGGGAGAGTCCGTGTGCTGTGCAGGGGAGAGTCCGTGTGCTGTGCAGGGGAGAGTCCGTGTGCTGTGCAGGGGAGAGTCCGTGTGCTGTACAGGGGAGAGTCCGTGTGCTGTACAGGGGGGTCCGTGTGCTGTACAGGGGGATCCGTGTGCTGTGCAGGGGAGAGTCCGTGTGCTGTACAGGGGGGTCCGTGTGCTGTACAGGGGGGTCCGTGTGCTGTACAGGGGGGTCCGTGTGCTGTACAGGGGGGTCCGTGTGCTGTGCAGGGGAGAGTCCGTGTGCTGTACAGGGGGGTCCGTGTGCTGTGCAGGGGAGAGTCCGTGTGCTGTACAGGGGGGTCCGTGTGCTGTGCAGGGGGGTCCGTGCGCTGTGCAGGGGAGAGTCCGTGTGCAGGGCAGAGTCCGTGCGCTGTGCAGGGGAGAGTCCGTGTGCTGTGCAGGGGGGTCCGTGTGCTGTGCAGGGGGGTCCTGGAAAGTTTTTTTTCCTGAAACTTCCTTCTAAAAATTAGGGTGCGTGTTATACGCCGATAAATACGGTATTTATTTGTAAAGAATTTGGAAAACTATTTATAATTTTCCTTCCACTTCACAGTTATGTGCCACTTTGTGTTGGTCTATCACATAAAATCCCAATAAAAAACATTTATGCTTAAAATGTGGCAACTTTCAAGGGGTATGAATACTTTTTCAAGGCACTGTATGATGAGAGAAGACAATGAATTGCACCCATACCTTGGCTGGCAATGAAGCCCTCTCTGAATGGCACGAGGCATAATACCGGGGCTCCTGACTTGCAGATGGTCTGTACAGGAACTCTGAAATAAGAAATGTTATAGACGGGTAAAAAGCTTCAACGGGCAAAGTTAACAGCAGGTGTCTCCCATCAGAGCGCCCCCCACAGCAGGTGTCCCCCATCAGAGCGCCCCCCACAGCAGGTGTCCCCCCATCAGAGCGCCCCCCACAGCAGGTGTCCCCCCATCAGAGCGCCCCCCACAGCAGGTGTCCCCCATCAGAGCGCCCCCCACAGCAGGTGTCCCCCATCAGAGCGCCCCCCACAGCAGGTGTCCCCCATCAGAGCGCCCCCCACAGCAGGCGTCCCCCATCAGAGCCCCCCCCACAGCAGGCGTCCCCCATCAGAGCCCCCCACAGCAGGTGTCCCCCCATCAGAGCGCCCCCCACAGCAGGTGTCCCCCATCAGAGCGCCCCCCACAGCAGGTGTCCCCCATCAGAGCGCCCCCCACAGCAGGTGTCCCCCATCAGAGCGCCCCCCACAGCAGGTGTCCCCCATCAGAGCGCCCCCCACAGCAGGAGTCCCCCATCAGAGCACCCCCCACAGCAGGCGTCCCCCATCAGAGCCCCCCACAGCAGGTGTCCCCCATCAGAGCGCCCCCCACAGCAGGTGTCCCCCATCAGAGCGCCCCCCACAGCAGGTGTCCCCCATCAGAGCGCCCCCCACAGCAGGAGTCCCCCATCAGAGCGCCCCCCACAGCAGGCGTCCCCCATCAGAGCGCCCCCCACAGCAGGCGTCCCCCATCAGAGCCCCCCACAGCAGGTGTCCCCCCATCAGAGCGCCCCCCACAGCAGGTGTCCCCCATCAGAGCGCCCCCCACAGCAGGTGTCCCCCATCAGAGCGCCCCCCACAGCAGGTGTCCCCCATCAGAGCGCCCCCCACAGCAGGAGTCCCCCATCAGAGCACCCCCCACAGCAGGCGTCCCCCATCAGAGCCCCCCACAGCAGGTGTCCCCCATCAGAGCCCCCCATAGCGGCGTCCCCCATCAGAGCCCCCCACAGCGGCGTCCCCCATCAGAGCCCCCCACAGCAGGTGTCCCCCATCAGAGGCCCCCATAGCAGGTGTCCCCCATCAGAGGCCCCCACAGCAGGTGTCCCCCATCAGAGGCCCCCATAGCAGGTGTCCCCCATCAGAGGCCCCCACAGCAGGTGTCCCCCATCAGCGCCCCCCAAAGAAGGTGCCCCCCATTAGCGGGAGATATACGTTCTTGTCAGTTGCCAGTGGAGAGAACAAGCGGGAATAGGAACCGCAGCACATGCTACATATGCTCCGCCTCTGGACACAGACAAGGAGGAGGGAGGGGAGCACTTTGGAGCTTCAGCGCCCCCACCTCTGCTGTGCCTGGGTGGGGAGCACCCCGCGCACCCTGCCTAGGATCAGCCCTGGCCCCAGTGGAGGTGCTGTGCTGCTATTCTGACCTGACTTAGGTTGGGGTGGTGGCCATGCAAATCCGCTGGAGTGACGGGTACCTGGAAGGTTGGTACCAACAGGAACTCAAACCGGTGCGCCTCAACGTAATTGGGGGCCGGGAGTAAGTTCTCCCAGAGAAAGCTGGAAGGGTCCATTACCTCCTGGATTGGGTGCTCTACCTTTTCTGGCCAGGCAGAGGATCCGTGGTGTCTCTGCCCCCTGGGAGTGGTTGCCCTAGGGGTGCTCCGAGTAACACTTGGGTGTGGGACCCCGCTGTGTGAAAAGACACGTGGTCTCAGTCACCAAAGTTTTTCTCTTTCTGCACTGCGCCTTTTGGGGCCCGGCCTTTTGGCTAAGGCCCCTTTCACACATGCAGACTGTTCACATCCACCTTAAAAAGGATCGGCCCGTGTGAAAGGGCCCCAAGTCCGGGGGGGCAATTTTTGCTCACCAGGCCTCAGGGCCTAGGCCAATGCCCAATTTTTGGATGGCCACTTTATTTTTATTAATTATTTTTTTCTCCCACCGTCTGTCACTTTTGTGTGTAGTTTTTCACTTAATGAAGGGTGTCAGTCCTCGGGCTTACCACGATGTCTAGGGGGAGGATCTGTGGCCCTCAGGTTCCTCCCCTGCCTCTGGGGAGGGGGGGGGGTCTCTCTTTGGGAGAGCTCCACTGACCTAGTACTTGATGGATGGCCTCGGCTGACCTAGAAGAACGGGTTCTGTCAGGCCTTCTGGCTAGACAGACTATGTTAACCTATGTCCCCCATCAGGAGCCTTGTGCCCCAGCTGTCAGGGTACGAGTCCTACCCATTCGGGGGGGGTGGACAAAAGCACACCCTTAAAGCGGAGTTCCGACAATTTTTTTTTTTAAAGTCAGCAGCTACAAATACTGCAGCTGCTGACACATACTTACAAACAACAACACTTACCTGTCCAGGGCGCCGGCAATGTCGGGACCCGAACCGATCTGTCCCTCGGCTCTCGGGTGGAGGCGCCGCCATCTTCGGTAAGGGAATCAGGAAGTGAAGCCTTGCAGTTTCACAGCCTGGTTCCCTACTGCGCATGCGCGACTCACGCCGCGCTATCCCACTGGTCCATGCTGTCTTCTGGGACCTGTGCGTCTCCCAGAAAACAGCAGGGGGACAGATGTAGGAGGTGCCGAACGTTTTTTTTTTTATGTCATTAAAAACGATCGTGTGTGGGCACCAGAGCATTTTTCATGACGTGAAAAATGGCCATTAAAAATTTAGAACACGCTCTATTTTTTCGCGTTGTAGAAAATGGTTAGGTGTGGGCTTTAACGATGTGAAAAAAACGCGCATGCTCAGAAGCAAGTTATAAGACGGGAGTGCTCAATCTGGTAAAACTACCATTCATAATGGAGTAAGCACATTCATCACGCTGTAACAGACAGAAAAGCGTGAATCGTCTTTTACAAACACGAAATCAGCTAAAGCAGCCCAAAGGGTGGCGCCATCCGCATGGAACTTCCCCTTTATAGTGCCGTCATATGTGTCACTGCGCTTTGCTAGAGCATTTTTTTTTTTTTCACGATCGTGTGTGGGCAAGGCCGGCTTGACAAGAATCGGGTTGAAAAAAACTTCGTTTTTTCTAGACCATTAAAAATGGTTGTGTGTACGCGGCTTAAGGGATATTAGGGATGTAAGGACCAAGGCACTCACAAATATTTGACAAGAGCAGAAATAGTCCAAAGCTTTACCTCCCCAACCATATTATATATATAGACACACTATGACCCGGATTCAGAGACGAGTTAAGACAGCGTATCTCCGGATACGCCGTCGTAACTCTGAGTGGCGGGGTCGTATCTATGCCACTGTTTCTCCCTAAGAGCCGACCGGCGTAAGTGTCTTACACCGCCGTATCTTAGGCTGCATATTTACGCTGGGCGCTAGGTGGCGCTTCCGTAGATTTACGCAAGGAATATTTACGTCGTTTGCGTAAGGCTTTTTCCGGCGTAAAGTTACCCCTCATAAAGCAGGGGTAAGTCATGTTAGGTATGGACGTCGGAAACACACGAACAGCGTCGTATTTTATTTTACGTCGTTTACGTAAGTCGTTCGCGAATAGGGCTGTACGTAAGTTACGTTCACGTCGAAAGCATTGACAGTTTTGCGGCGTAATTTGCAGCACGCACACTTGGAAACGTTCACGGACGGCGCATGGGCCGTTCGTAAAAAGACTTCAAGTAAGTCCACGCCCACATCATCCACATTTGAATTAGGCGGGCTTACACCGACACATTTACACTACGCCGCCGTAACTTAGGGCGCAAGTTCTTTCTGAATACGGAACTTGCGCCCTAAGTTACGGCGGCGTAATGTATCTGAGATACGCTACGCCCCGCCGATAGATACGCAATTGTATCTGAATCCGGGCCTATATATATATACACACACACACACACACACACACACACACACACACACACACACACAATCTGCCAGTGAGCGGTTCACTAGGATGAAGAGGAACGTGCGATCTTCTCTCACTTTGTGTTGCGGATGTCCAGCTGGTAGATGTTTCCATCTTGACTCCCGGCCAGGATGACGAGGCTGGAGAGGAAGGTGCAGCAGTTGAAAGCATCCGACCCATCAAAAGTAAAAACCTGCAATAGAGAGAAAACTCCTCAGCATCACTATAAAGAGGAAACAAACAAAACCCCAGGGTGCTTCCAGCTTACAAAGAGAACCTGTCACCATAAGCAACACGGCAACTTGGTATATGGGGGGAAGGGAATAAAAGACACCACAACGAGAACCTCTGGGCTAGATTCAGAGAGAGTTACGCCGGCGTAACTCTGAATCTACGCCGTCGTAAATTTAAGTGTATTCTGGAAACCAGATACGCTTAAATAAGGCTAAGATACGAGCGGAGTAAGTCTCTTACGCCGTCGTATCTTAGTTGCATATTTACGCTGGCCGCTAGGTGGCGCTTCCGTCATTTTCGGCGTAGAATATGCAAATGACCTAGATACGCCGATTCACAAATGTACGTACGCCCGGCGCTATTATTTTACGTCGTTTATGTTAGGCTTTTTCGGCGTAAGGCTGCTCCTGCTATTAGGAGGCGTACGCAATGTTAAGTATGGACGTTGGTCCCGCGTCGAAATTTGAAAATTTCACGTCGTTTGCGTAACTCGTCCGTAAATGGGGCTGGACGTAATTTACGGTCACGTCGAAACCAATGACGTCCTTGCGGCGTACTTTGATGCAATGCACACTGGGAAATTCCACGGACGGCGCCGTTCGGGAAAAATGTCAATCACGTCGGGTCACCAATAATTAACATAAAACACGCCCCCTCATCCTCATTTGAATTAGGCGCGCTTACGCCGGCCCCATTTACGCTACGCCGCCGTAACTTAGGAGGCAAGTGCTTTGTGAATACAGAACTTGCCTCTCTGACTTACGGCGGCGTAGTGTAAATACGTTACGCTGCGCCGCCGTAAAAATGCGCGGATCTACCCGAATCCAGCCCTCTGTCTTTTGAAAAGCCGATCCCTCGCAGAGCTCAGGAATTCCTTTTTCATTACACAGTGTCGCCTATATGACTGTTTGAGTGCGTTTCACGCCCAGAAAGGTGGGGCAAAGTCTGATGGTTGATATTTCCAGAAAAGTGAAGCGCATGCATCGCATACTAGCACATTATAAAAAAAGACTTACCTGAAAACTAAGCCCCCCCAAGCGGCGCGCTGTCACTGCTGACAGGGCTTCCATTTCACCCGGTCTTCCTTCAGGGTTTGCGGGCCGCAGTCGCTTAACTGGCCGAGCTGCAATGACGTCACTCCCGCGCATGCGTGCAGGAGGAGTAGTCACGGCACGCCGCCCATCGCGAAGCACAGTGCGCATGTGCTGGTGACATCACTGGTGTTGCTAAAGTAAATATCTCCTAAACGGTGAAGGTTTAGGAGACATTTTCTGTACCTACAGGTGAGTCTTTTTATAAATAGAAAACACCTTTACTAGCACTTTGATTTAGGGCCGAGTCACACCACATGCAGTCCAGTGCGGGTTTTTTTTTTTGCATCAAAAACACATGAAAAGTAGGTTATATGGCTTCCAGTGAGCTCACACCAGTGCGTTCAGTTCCAGGAAAAAGAAACCGTAAAACAAAATACAAAAAATGTGTTAAAAACGCACATGCTGAAACGCGTCGGGAGCAGATCTGGAGTGCGTTTTTGTGGTGTGAACCAGCCCTCAATGGATTTGGAGTGTTGCTCTCACTTTTCCACAAGACTGCATACTCTGCAGCTTTGGTTCTGTGGGCCATTTTACAGTATCTCACAAAACTAAGTACGCCCCTCCAATTTTTTGTAAATATTTTCATGCGACAACACTGCAGAATTTACACTTTGCTACAATGTTGTGTAGTGAGTGTACAGCTTGTATAACGGTGTACATTTTCTGTCTCCTCAAAATCACTCAACACACAGCCATTAATGTCTAAACCGCTGGCAACAAAAGTGAGTACACCCCTAAGTGAAAATGTCCAAATTGGGCCCAATTAGCCATTTTCTCTCCCTGCTGTCATGTGACCCATTAGTGTTACAAGGTCTCAGGTGTGAATGGGGAGCAGGTGTGGTAAATTTGGTGTTATCGCTCTCACTCTCTCATACTGGTCACTGGAAGGACAACATGGCGCCTCATGGCAAAGAACTCTGAGGATCTAAAAAAATAAATAATAATTGTTGCTCTACATAAAGATGGCCGAGGCTATAGGAAGATTGCCAAGACCCTGAAACTGAGCTTCAGCACGGTGGCCAAGACCTAACAGCGGTATAACAGGACGGGTTCCACTCAGAACAGGCCTCGTCATGGTCCACCAAAAAAGTTAAAGGTCACGTGCTCAGCGTCATATCCAGAGGTTGTTTTTGGGAAATAGACGTACGAGTGCTGCCAGCACTGGGGGTCTACAGATCATTGAGGGAACCATGAATGCCGACATGTACTGTGACATACTGAAGCAGAGCATGATCCCCTCCCTTCAGAGACTGGACCGCAGGGGAGTATTTCCAACATGATAACCACCCCAAACACACCTCCAAGACACCCACTGCCTTGCTAAAGAAGCTGAGGGTAAAGGTGATGGACTGGCCAAGCATGTCTCCAGACCTAAACCCTATTGATCATCTGTGGGGGATCCTCAAACGGAAGGTGGAGGAGCGCAAGATCTCCAACATCCACCAGCTCCGTGATGTCGTCATGGAGGAGGGGAAGAGGACTTCAGTGGTAACCTGTGAAGCTCTGGTGACCTCCATGCCCAAGAGGGTTAAGGCAGTGCTTGAAAATAATGGCGGCCACACAAAATATTGACACTTTGGGCCCAATTTGGACATTTTCACTTAGGGGTGTACTCATTTTTGTTGCCAGCGGTTTAGACATTAATGACTGCGTGTTGAGTTATTTTGAGGGGACAGCAAATTTACACCGTTATACAAGCTGTACACTCACTACACAACATTGTAGATACAAAGTGTCATTTCTTCAGTGTCGTCACATGAAAAGATACAAGAAAATAGTTTACAAAAATTGGAGGGGTGTACTTACTTTTGTGATCTACTGTATATTTCTCTCAGCTCTACAAGAAAGCAGGACTTTGCACAACCTTCCATCAAATGTGATTCAACAAACCATAATAAAAAAGATATAAAAATGATTTGGTCATACAAGTCAATGCTTGTTAATAAACGTATAAACCGGGGGTCTCCAAACTGCGGCCCGAGGGCCAGATGTGGCCCTTTGCTAGCCTTTATCCGGCCCTTGGGGCACTATTCCTCCCACTGACACTATGTTTTCCACCGATACCAACGATGGGATACTATTCCTCCTACCAATACCAATAATGGGGCACTACTTCTTCTACTGACCACCAACCCCAAAGCCATATTTATTCTCACCGATGCCGGGCTCTGCCCATTTTCTACCCCTGCTGGCCACAATCCCGGCCCTCCTAAAGTCTGAAGGACAGTAGACTGGCCCTTTGTTTGAAAAAGTTTGCAGACCCCCTGGTATAAACCAACAGAAGAGGCGCTTACAGACTGGCGGCTGTGCAGACTGACGCCCTCCAACTTCTTATCTTCCCGTGCCAACAGCAGCAGCTTCCCTTCTGTACCCGTCTCTCTGTCACCTGCAACACATTAAAAGACAATTTATCGATTTGTATTCCCCTTTAAAAAGTACTTTTGGCTCTCTGCAGTCCTGTCCTCCCCCCAGATCTCAGAGCCCCTCCCCCGCCCCATGAACCTTTTCATAGACACACTCAGGGGCGCTGTAAAAAAATGTGGGGCCCCCGTACAGCCCACCTGATGGGGCACTCCCCCTCTTCAACCCCACCTCGAAACAAAGTACATTGCCCACCCAGCGACGCATACATGTGCCGTGTGGGGATTGACGTCGCCAGCTTTCTGCGGCCACACATATGGGTTCCTTGGGCATAAAGGGGAGTGGTTGGGGGGGGGGGGGAGCAGTAAAAACACAGCTCAGTGTAAAGTAGCATCGCGCTGTGCTTGTGATAATCTGAATTATGATCGCCACACTGCACAGCAGGTGCTGTATGGTTCTGTCACAGTGTCGTATGGCTATTGGGTTCTGACTTTGCTATGGCTGTACTGTGTTACAGTCTGTACCACGCATGCACGCTCACATACGCGCGTGCACGCGCTCACAGACACGCACGCACACGCTCACACACTACAACCATAAAAGTTAGAAAAGTCAGCACCCAAAAGCCATACGACACTGTGACAGAGCCATACAGCACCTGCTGTGCAGTGTGCCCATCATAATTCTGATCATAAGCACAGTGAGGATTCTGTGGACCCCAAAGCAGTATCGATGCCACTCACGGTGCTGCCACGCCGCCACCGCGATTAGACTTGCTGCTCCCTGCCAGCCGTCCCACATCAGTCTCCATACCTGGCTGAGGGAGCGGAGCATGTTTACTGAGGGAGCGGAGCATGTTCACTGAGGGAGCGGAGCATGTTCACTGAGGGAGCGGAGCATGTTCACTGAGGGAGCGGAGCATGTTCACTGAGGGAGCGGAGCATGTTCACTGAGGGAGCGGAGCATGTTCACTGAGGGAGCGGAGAATGTTGACTGAGGGAGCGGAGAATGTTGACTGAGGGAGCGGAGAATGTTGACTGAGGGAGCGGAGAATGTTTACTGAGATCGCTCCGCCAGGAGAAGCAGTGGGCATCCTACAAGCGAGCAGCCCCACTTGCGGCGCTGAATTGTATACCTCTGCACCCAAAAAAGAAGAAAAAGTCCTTCCCCTGCTCTCACCTCCTGGGCCCCTCTGTCAACCAGATGAGGCCCAGGAAAATATAATTTTCCTGGGTTACAGTCTGTACCACGCGCACACGCTCACATACGTGCACACGCTCACATACGTGCACGCACACACTCACACACGTGCGCACGCACACTACAACCATAAAAGTTAGAAAAGTCAGCACCCAAAAGCCATACGACACTGTGACAGAGCCATACAGCACCTGCTGTGCAGTGTGGCTATCATAATTCTGATCATAAGCACAGTGAGGATTCTGTGGACCCCAAAGCAGTATTGATGCCACTCACGGTGCTGCCACCGCGATTAGACTTGCTGCTCCCTGCCAGCCGTCCCACATCAGTCTCCATACCTGGCTGAGGGAGCGGAGCATGTTCACTGAGGGAGCGGAGCATGTTCACTGAGGGAGCGGAGCATGTTCACTGAGGGAGCGGAGCATGTTCACTGAGGGAGCGGAGCATGTTCACTGAGGGAGCGGAGCATGTTCACTGAGGGAGCGGAGCATGTTCACTGAGGGAGCGGAGCATGTTGACTGAGGGAGCGGAGAATGTTGACTGAGGGAGCGGAGAATGTTGACTGAGGGAGCGGAGAATGTTTACTGAGGGAGCGGAGCATGTTTACTGAGATCGCTCCGCCAGGAGAAGCAGTGGGCATCCTACAAGCGAGCAGCCCCACTTGCGGCGCTGAATTGTATACCTCCGCACCCAAAAAAGAAGAAAAAGTCCTTCCCCTGCTCTCACCTCCTGGGCCCCTCTGTCAACCAGATGAGGCCCAGGAAAATATAATTTTCCTGGGTTACAGTCTGTACCACGCGCACACGCTCACATACGTGCACACGCTCACATACGTGCACGCACACACTCACACACGTGCGCACGCACACTACAACCATAAAAGTTAGAAAAGTCAGCACCCAAAAGCCATACGACACTGTGACAGGGCCATACAGCACCTGCTGTGCAGTGTGGCTATCATAATTCTGATCATAAGCACAGTGAGGATTCTGTGGCACCCAAAGCAGTATTGATGCCACTCACGGTGCTGCCAGGGGAGCGGAGCATGTTTACTGAGGGGAGCGGAGCATGTTTACTGAGGGGAGCGGAGCATGTTTACTGAGGGAGCGGAGCATGTTTACTGAGATCGCTCCGCCAGGAGAAGCAGTGGGCATCCTACAAGCGAGCAGGCCCACTTGCGGCGCTGAATTGTATACCTCCACACCCAAAAAAGAAGAAAAAGTCCTTCCCTTGCTCTCACCTCCTGGGCCCCTCTGTCAAGGAAAATATAATTATACACCCCCCTAAGCATGTAGGAAGGAGGGGGGGGTGTAGTTTAGTAAGAAATATGCAGAATTGAACTATAAAGCTGCCCGGGCCCCCCTGCTTAGCTGATGGAGTCGGGCCAGGTACAACAGGACCAGTTGCACTGCCTTATCAGCAGCCCTGAATACACTCCTAAACCTTGTGGACGGCCTTCCCAGAAGAGGTGAAGCTGTTGTAGCTGCAAAGGGCAGGGCCAACTCAATATTGAACCCTACGGACTAAGACTGGGATGCCCTTAAAGGGGTTTTCGCCTTAAGGCAGGGATCTTCAAACTATGGCCCTCCAGTTGTTCAGGAACTACAATTCCCATCATGCCTAGTCATGTCTGTGAATGTCAGATTTTTACAAGGCCTCATGGGAAGTGTAGTTCCATCACAGCTGGAGGGCTGTAGTTTGAAGATCCCCGCCTTAAGGCATTCTATGTACTAAAGGTGAAAAACCTCCTGTAATGCCGCCGTCTCCCAGAGCCCCCCCTTTTACTTACATGAACCCGGTCTTTCCAGTGACGGGGGACGAGCACACCAGCTCCAGCCAGTGTCTTCGGTCCTGATTGGATAGATTGACAGCAGCGGGAGCCAATGCGCTGTGCTGCTATCAAATCCAATGATGCAGGAGCCAGGGGGCGGGGCCGAGTCCTGCTGTCTGTCAATAGGCGCAGCAGCAGGATATGGGAGCGCGTCCCCCCAACTCCCCTGAGGGAGACTAAGCACCATTTGTTAGTGTGAAACGCGTCAGCTCTTCTGTCCGTTCTGATCTGCTGTGGCGTGTATTTTTTAATTCAATTTTTGAATAAAAAAGGCAAAAATGTTATTTTTGGAGTGCGGCTGTCCAGAATTTCTTCCTATTTGCATTGCCATGAGGGAGAGCGGCTCTCCAAGGGAGCACTCAAGAAGAGGAGGAGCGCCGTTGAGGGACCCTAGAAGAGGAGGATCGGGGCCACTCTGCACACAGGAGGCAGACAGTATGACATTTTTTTTTTTTTTAAACAAACCTGCATGCGAGTGTAAAGGCAGGCGTTCCAATACTTTTGGTAATATAGTGTATGTTCCCTAAGGCCCCTTTTCACACCGACACGTTTTTCAGGCGGTTTAGCGCTAAAATTAGCGCCTAAATACCGCCTGAAAAAATCCTGCCCTGCAGTCTTCAGTGTGAAAGCCTATGGGCTTTCACACTGAAGCAGTGCGCTAGCAGGACGGCTCCAAAAATCCTGCTAGCCACATCTTTGGAGCGGTGAAGGAGCGGTGTGTTTACCGCTCCTTCCCATTGAAATCAATGGGAAACAGTGGTAATACCGCGGGCAATGCGCCTCTGCAGAGGCGCATTGCCGGTGGTATTATCCCTTTTTCAGCCGCTATCGGGGAGTTAAAACCGCACTGCTAGTGGCCAAATATTGCGGTAAAAACCACGGTATAGCGGCGCTAAAAATAGTGTGAAAGGGGCCTTACGCAGATCTCAAACGAAAAGATTAATAAATTATACTTACTTGGTGTTGTCTCTGGCGCCCCAAGATTAACTGTATTGTCTGCGACGCCGAGAGATATTCCATTAATGGGAACGCCGCAATCTGCCACAACGCCAAGGCATGACGATTTCCCACAATCCCAGAGCCGGGCCGTTCCATCCCGTGAGCAGGACACGACATTCCTCCCGCGGTCCACTATCGCCAGATCCAAGACTCCTGAAAAGCAGAGGAATTCTCTTACACCGGGTGAGCAATGTCTGGATTTGGATTCTGAAACCCGGTGCCGGTGTTTATGGGGGTTTCTGCGCCAAAATGACCCTCATGTAAATGTTACCATGATGACTAGGGTTGTCCCGATACCAAGCATTTCCCCGAGTACTTGTACTAGGAGAAAATGTTCCGATACTTCACCCGATACCTGAGTGTCCCTGTATCCTCCTCCAGTTCACCCATCCGCTACTATCCTCAATGCTCCGTGTCCCCCCTCTGTGCCGCTGCTATCCTCCATGCTCCGTGTCCCCCCTCCGTGCCGCTGCTATCCTCCATGCTCCGTGTCCCCCCTCCGTGCCGCTGCTATCCTCCATGCTCCGTGTCGCTACTATCCTCAATGCTCCGTGTCCCCCCTCCGTGCCGCTACTATCCTCCATGCTCCGTGTCCCCCCTCCGTGCCGCTGCTATCCTCCATGCTCCGTGTCCCCCCTCCGTGCCGCTGCTATCCTCCATGCTCCGTGTCCCCCCTCCGTGCCGCTACTATCCTCAATGCTCCGTGTCCCCCCTCCGTGCCGCTACTATCCTCCATGCTCCGTATCCCCTCTCCGTGCCGCTACTATCCTCCATGCTCCGTGTCCCCCCTCCGTGCCGCTGATATTCTCCATGCTCCGTGTCCCCCCTCCGTGTCGCTGCTATCCTCCATGCTCCGTGTCCCCTCTCCGTGCCGCTGCTATCCTCCATACTCCATGTCCCCCCCTCCGTGCCACTACTATCCTCCATGTCCCCCCTCCGTGCCACTGCTATCCTCCATGCTCCGTGTCCCCCCTCCGTGCCGCTGTTATCCTCCTCCATTCTGCTCTCCCCCTCCACGCCACTGCTATCCCCCTCTGTTCTGCTCTCCCCCTCCGTGTCCCCCCTCCGCGCTCCGTGTCCCCCCTCCATGCTTCGTGTCCCCCCTCCATGCTGCCGCTTTCCCCCTCCGTGCTTGGTGTCACCCTCCATGTCCCCCTCTCTGCTCTGTGTCACCCTCTACGTCCTCCTCCTCCCCCCTCTGTCAGGATGGAGAGCGGCGGTAGGAGCCGCTCGCCCTTCTTTTCCTGAATGAACAGAGTCAATGATCACTGACTCTGTCCATTCATACAACTGAAACATCGTAACCTCCTGTGTTTACAATGCTTCAGTTTATGAATGGAGAGGAGCCTCTGTCTCCTGTCCATTCATTTTCAGTGCAGCTGAGAAAGGGACTGGAGAAGCTGTGTCCTTAGTCCCTTTCTCTGTCTCAAAGGGGAGATGTCAGAGGTCTGTTAAGAGCCAGGATATCTCACAAAAGCCCCACAACAGGGCTAAGAAAAAAAAATATATAGCAATAAATAATAAAAATAATTGTAAAAAAAAATACATATTAAAATAAAAAACACACTGAAACCATCCACTCCCCCCCCCAAGAAAGCATTGTAAAAAAAACAAAAGTGAAAAATTCAAATGGTAAAATAAAAAAGGCCTAGTTAGACTTACCGGTGACGGTATTTCTAAGAGCCTTTCAGGACAACCTTGGAGAGAGCGCAGCTCCGCCTCTTCTGTAGGAAACACCCACAGGCTTTAAATCCCTCCTCTTCCACCATGGCTTCAGTTATTGTGTGGCCTCCGGCACTGGAAAACAAAGCACAGAAAACCACAACACCATGATAGATACATACTTTACTTTTTTATATACATTTTAGGGAGGGAAATAGCGGTTGTCCTGAAAGGCTCTTAGAAATACCGTCACCGGTAAGTCTAACTAGGCCTTTCTCAAATCGCCTTTCAGGACAACCTTGGAGAGGATAACCAAGTAACTTACTCTAGGGTGGGACTACTGCCTGCAGTACCTTCCTGCCGAAGGCTTGATCTGCGGCCGACAGCAAGTCCAACCTGTAGTGCCGAATAAAAGTTGAGAAACTGGACCAAGTAGCAGCCTTACAGATCTGATCAGGCGTAGCACCGGCCCTTTCGGCCCAGGAAACTGCGGTTGACCTTGTAGAGTGAGCAGCGATCCCAGAAGGAGGAACTTCTCCTTTTGCTTGATAGGCTTCAGAAATTGCTTGTCTAAGCCATCTACCGAGCGTACTCTTAGAAGCTTTTTCCCCTTTACGGGAACCGGAGAATACCACAAAAAGAGCGTTTGATTTTCTGAACTCCTTGGTGACGGAAAGGAACTGTAACAGACATCTCCTTACATCCAGTGTATGGAAAGCTTCTTCTCCTGCATTAGCCGGAACTGAGGAAAATGTTGGTAGAATTATTTCTTGCGACCTATGGAAAGTTGAGGCCACTTTCGGTAGGAAGGCTGGATCCGTTTGAAGGACCACTCTGTCTGGCAAAACTCTAAGGAAGGGTTCCTTAATTGCTAGAGCTTGGAGCTCACTGATTCTCCTTGCTGATGTAATGGCAACTAAAAAAATTGTTTTGAGAACTAAATTTTTTAGTGATGCACTCTGTAAAGGTTCAAACGGAGCTCCCGTGAGACCTTGCAAAACAATAGATAAGTCCCAACAAGGGAAAACTTTGAGGGCTATCGGTCTATTTCGAGCCAGAGCCCTAAAAAATCTAGAAATTAAAGTTTCTTTGGATAAAGATCTTTCAAGATAAACTGAGAGAGCCGCTACCTGTGTTTTCAGGGTGCTGGCTGCTAGACCTTTCTCCATTCCTTCATGGAGAAATTCCAGAACTGAAATAGTACTCTTGATTTCGAAATTTTTGGAAGAACACCAAGAGTTAAATTTCTTCCATACCTTGAGGTAGATGGACCTAGTTACCTCTTTTCTACTTGATAGTAGAGTTTTAACTACTTTATCAGAAAGTCCTTTAGATTTTAGAAGGTCTTCTTCAGAAACCAAGCAGTTAGATGTAGCCTGCTTGCTTCCGGATGGCACACAGAGCCCTGTGTCAATAGATCCTTCCTGTATGGTAATCTCCAGGGAGGTTTTGAGGCCAGGTTCAAAAGTGTTGCAAACCAAGGCCTTTTTGGCCAAAAAGGAGCGATCAGGAGCAAGTTGGTGTTTTCCTCCCTGAATTTCCTTAGGACCAGAGGGATTAGTGGAAAAGGGGGAAAGGCGTAACACAGCCGGTAATTCCATGGGTGTGCCAGGGCATCTATCCCCACTGCCTGATCCATTCTGTGAATCGAAAAGAATTCCTGGACCTTCGCATTTTGTTGACTTGAAAACAGGTCCACTTGGGGATGTCCCCATTCCTCCGATATTATATCGAACACCTCCTGGTTCAGACTCCATTCTGCTTCCACCACTCTTTTTCTGCTTAGCAGATCTGCTAGGAGATTTTGTGATCCCTTCAGGTGGACTGCCGATAGGGAGGCCACATTTATTTCCGCCCATGACAGAAGTTGATTGGCCAAGTCCATGAGCCCTTGGCTCCTGGTTCCCCCTTGCTTTAACACATAGACCACTGCTGTCGTATTGTCTGACAGAATCTGTACATGATGTCCTTTGACCTCCTGTTGAAAAGCTATCAGACCCAAATGAATGGCTTTCAATTCTCGCCAATTTGACGATTTTTTTGCCTCTATTTTTGACCACGTGCCTTGAGCTGTTTGACCCTCCAGATGGGCTCCCCAACCCCAGGAGCTTGCATCGGTTGTTAGACGCTTGTCCAGGGGAAAAAAACATGGGAGACCTTTCGTTAGATTGGAAGGGACCCTCCACCACCATAGTGCTCGTTTCACTTTCGCAGATAGTCTGAAACGTTTTTCGAACGGCACCTGGTGTGACCAGACCTGCAAGATGTTTTTCTGAAGTGGTCTGGAGTGCAGTCTTGCCCACTGGACTGCCGGAATTGTAGCTGTAAGAAGGCCCAGAACTGACATAACTGTTCTGACTGGTACTGAAAGGTTTGTCTGGATCTGACCCACTGCTGAAAAGATTTTGTCTATCTTTTCCTGAGGCAGGAACACTTTTTGCACTACTGAGTTTAGGGTGTAGCCCAGAAACCTCATCTCCCGAGAGGGATCTAGATGTGATTTTTCTAAGTTCAAAATCCAACCTAGATTTTTGAGATGAGTCTGTGACGTTTGGAGGTTCGTCACAAGCTGATCCCTGGAATCTGCGAAGAATAATAGGTCGTCCAGGTATGGCACGACCGAGATCCCTCTCAGTTTTAGAGGCTCCAGGGCTTCCGCCATAATCTTTGTGAAAACTCTGGGGGAAGATGACAGGCCAAATGGTAGGGCCCTGAATTGGAGATGCCATACTGATGTTCCCAGATTGATGGCCAGGCAAAGGAATTTTTGGGAAGCTGGTGCTATTGGCACATGTAAATAGGCATCCCTTAGGTCCAGGGATGCCATGAAGCAGCCTGGAGACAACAGTTTTGTGATGGAGTAAATTGTGTCCATACGGAAGTGTTTGTACCGTATTGATCTGTTCAGGATCTTTAGATTCAGAATCAACCGGTATTTGCCTGAAGGTTTTTTTACAAGAAATATATGGGAATAAAACCCCCGACCCTCCTGCTGTTTCGGGACCTGGACAATGACTTCTTGTTGAATCAGATCCTGTAAAAGGTTCATCATGGCCGAAGCCTTTTCTTGGTCTCTTGGAAGGGCTGTAATGGAAAACCTGCTTGGCGGACATTCCGAGAATTCCAGTTTGTAACCTTGTGAAATGATGTTCTTTACGAAAGGACTTGTGGATATTTGACTCCACTGAGGGAGAAAGGATGACAGTCTTCCCCCTACTGGAGTAGTTTCGTCATTTGTCTTTAGGGGTTTGATCTGGAGGAGATCTGAAGAGAACCCCACCTCTTCCCCTACCCTTTTGAGGAATCCAACGTTTTTTGTTGACATCTTCTCTATTTTTGTAGGGTTGTTGAACAGCACGAAAATTCTTTTTAAACGTCTGTTTCTTCTTGGCTGGGAAAGCCTTCTTTTTATCGGCCGTTCTATCTAAGACTGTTTCCAGGTCTGGCCCAAAAAGAAAATCCCCTGAAAAAGGGATGCCACAAAGTTTAATCTTTGAGGCTGTATCCCCTGACCACGTTTTTAGCCAGACTGCACGCCTAGCTGAATTGACAAGTGCTGAGGATCTGGCTGCCATTTTAATTGATTCGGCTGATGCATCAGCCATGTACTTAATTGCATTAAGGATTAGAGGAAAGGAGTCTAAAAGGTCTTTCCTATGGGTGCCTGCTTCAATGTGGCCCTTCAGTTTCTCTACCCAGCATTCCAGGTTTCTTGCTACCACCGTGGAAGCCATGGCTGGTTTAAGGCTGGCGGATGCGGAGTCCCAAGCTTTTTTAAGAAGAGCATCTGCTCTTTTGTCCATTGCATCTTTCAAGACCCCCATGTCTTCAAAGGCCAGATCTGTCCTTCTAGAAACCTGTGAAAAGGCAGCATCCACTCTGGGTTTCTTATTCCAAACCTCGGTTTCTTTATTTTCAAAGGGAAATCTTCTCTTAAGAGATTTAGGTAGGAAGGGACCTTTTTCCGGGTCTTTCCATTCTTTCTTAACTGTGTCAGATAACACTTTATGAACAGGAAAAACTCTATGTTTGGAGTCATCCATACCCTGGTACATTTTATCATGGACTGATAGTTGTACTCTTTCCTCCTGAATATCAAGGGTAGTGTAGATTGCACCTAAAAGTTCATCCACATCCTCCAGGGATAATTTATATTTAGAGGTTCTGCTTGCATCCTCTTCTTCCTCTTCCTCAGAGTCTATAAGTGAGGGAAGAGTACTTGCCCCTTCATCCCCAGAGTCCACCATTACTGGCCTGGAGGTGGAAGCTCTTGGGCTTGCTGGTGGTTGCTGGGGCTCAGTATGGACCGAACTCTGTACTAGCATGGATTTAACTGAACTAAGTGAGTCCGAGAGTTCCCTGACAGATGAAAATAATTCTTTAATTTGTTGAGAAGATTCCTCTTCAACTAGGTCTTTAATACATGATCTACACATGGCTTTCTGCCAAGAGTCTCTCAAAGGGTTTTTACAGGAAGGACATTTCCTTTGGCTTGGTGGATTTGCTGGTTTAGATTTACTAGCAGTTTTCTCCTGAAACGAGAAATTAAACTGATTTAAATCAAAGCTCTATTAGCTAAGCAAGGGAAACCACCACCGTGCTAATACCACCACCAGAGTGAAAAATGTCCCCTTTAAGAAGAAAGATAAAACATAGCAACCACCAGAGTTTCTGCTAGATGGCCCAGCACAAGCTTCCATCAGAGCAGAGCAGGCTCCCATAAGGAGGAAAACAACAAAACACAACAAAAGTAAGCCCATAAGGATAAGAATAAAGGCACCATTGTACCCCTCTTACCTGGGCCTGACCGGTGCTGACGGCGCCTGCATCCGCCATCGCTGTAACTCTTTCCTCCATTGCAGAGAGACAGCTGTAGAGGAAAACGCTGGGTTTTTGAGTTTCCCGGGCTCCGCGTCATCAATAGGAGCCGGAAACGGAAGCGCCGGTCAGAGAACCCGCCCTCTAGTCCCTGCGTTCCAGGCGCCAGGAGCCACGAGCGCCACGCCTCCACAGGAAACGCCGCGTCGCCGGCGTGACGTCACCCGCCAGACCGGGACCCGGAACCGACATGCAGGACATGTTTCTTGAAAGAAACGGTACCTGCCCGACCACCGGGGTCAAAACCTGCGGACTCCGGGCACCAGACGCAGCATCCCCTATGGATCCTAAAGCTCCCGTGAGCAGGCGAGACCAGAGGACTCCGGAGCATCCCCCCTTAAAGGTACAGTGGAGGAGCTGGGATGGTTCAGTCACAACCTTACCAAAAAAGGCAAAACAATGAGGGAAAAGCCTGTCTCCAGCCTTGGAGAGAACGCAGCTCCCTGGCTCCAACCTGATGCTTCCACCATGGCGGAGGAAACACAATAACTGAAGCCATGGTGGAAGAGGAGGGATTTAAAGCCTGTGGGTGTTTCCTACAGAAGAGGCGGAGCTGCGCTCTCTCCAAGGTTGTCCTGAAAGGCGATTTGAGAAAATAGTATCGGTATCGGCGAGTACTTGAAAAAAAGTATCGGTACTTGTACTCGGTCCTAAAAAAGTGGTACCGGGACAACCCTAATGATGACCCAAACCGTGTGATCCGTTGTGCATTTGGCTTTTATCCCACCTGCTTTGTGTCCTTTGAATGTGACGGGGCAGCTGGCATTTTCCACCGACCAGACCTTCACCTGAGCGTCCATCCCGCCGCTCAGCACCACCATACCGGATGGGAAGAACGCGCAGCAATTGACATCGAAGAAGTGACCTTCCAGGACTCTCTGGAGGAAGAACAAACCTGTTTTGTCAAATCTATACACACAAGTTCCTTGAGACGTGAACAAATAAAAAATAAAAAAGGGAGGACAATCAAATGGTGGAAAGGGACGGCATCAGATTGATATGCAGACTAGGCTGGGGGGGGGGGGGGGACATTTTCAATAAAGTTGCATATAATTTGATTTTCCTGGTTCCTCCCTCCCTCATCAAAATGCTAATACATTTTTTAAACCACTTAAGCCCCGGACCATTATGCAGGTAAAGGACATGGGACCTTTTTGCGATTCGGCACTGCGTCGCTTTAACTGACAATTGCGCAGTCGTGCGACGTGGCTCCCAAACAAAATTGGCGTCCTTTTTTCCCCACAAATATAGCTTTCATTTGGTGGTGTTTGATCGCCTCTGCGGTTTTTATTTTTTGCGCTATAAACAAAAATAGAGCGACAGTTTTGAAAAAAAAAATTCAATATTTTTTACTTTTTGCTATAATAAATATCCCCAAAAAAAGATATAAAAAAAAAACGTTTTTCCTCAGTTTAGGCCGATACGTATTCTTCTACCTATAAAAAAAAAAAAATAAAAAAAAAAAAAATCGCAATAAGCGTTTATCGATTGGTTTGCACAAAATTTATAGCGGTTCCAAAATAGGGGATAGTTTTATGGCATTTTTATTAATAATTATTTTTTTACTACTAATGGCGGCGATCGATTTTTTTTGTGACTGCGACATTATGGCGGACACATTTTTGGGACCATTGTCATTTTCACAGCAAAAAGTGCTATAAAAATGCACTGCTTACTGTGAAAATGACAATGGCAGTGAAGGGGTTAACCACTAGGGGGCGCTAAGGGGTAAGTGTGACCTCATGTGTGTTTCCAACTGTAGGGGGGCGGGGCTGAACGTGTGACGTCAGTGATCGTCGTTCCCTATATCAGGGAACAGATGATCACTGACATTGCCACAGAGAAGAACGGGGAAGGTGCGTTTACACTCACCTCTCGCCGTTCTTCAGCTCCTGTGACCCGATTGCGGGACACCGGCAGCGATCGGGTCCGCGGGTCCCACGGTCACGGAGCTTCGGACCGTGTCGCGAGTGCGCCACCAGTGGTGCGCTCGCGACCCACGGCTGGGCTCATAAAGGGGACGTATATATATACGTCCCTGTGCCATTCTGCCGACGTATATCGTGACGTAAAAAACACAACGACCTGCTGAGAAAAAGGAAGTTCAATGCTTCCGAGCATGCGTCGACTTGATTCTGAGCATGCGTGGATCTTTGACCGATGGACTTCCATACAGACGATCGTTTTTTTGTATCGTTTTTTTATCCATAGGAAAAATGTAAAACATGTTCTATTTTTTTTCACGGATGGATAAAAAAAAACGATGGTGCCCCACACACAAAACGCTTAAACCTTTTTCTGACACTTGTTGGTTTCAAGTTAAAATAATTATTTTTTGGTAGAAAACTACTTAGAACCCCCAAACATATACACACACATACATACATACATACATACATACATACATACATACATATATATATATATATATATATCGTATTTATCGGCGTATACCGCGCACTATTTTGCCCTGAAAATCAGGGCAAAATCGTGGGTGCGCGATATATACGCCGATACCCGCTTTCCCGCCACGAGTTTGAATACTGCGCCGGCATATACCGAGCGCAGTACACTCGTGTATCTTCGGACAGTCTCGGCGCCTCTTGCACTGACGTCCTGAGCGTACAGGACGTCAGCGCGACAGTTGCCGAGCCTGCCCGAAGATTCACGAGTGTACTGCGCTCGGTATATGCCGGCGCAGTATTCAAACTCGTGGTGGGAAACGAGCGGGGAGGACGCCGCAGAAGGACGCCGGACCCGCCGAAGAGGACACCCGACCCGCCGAAGACGGACGCCGGACCCGCCGAAGAGGACACCCGAAGCCGCAGAAGGACGCCGGACAAGACACCAAAACTGTAAGTACAAAAAAACGTTTTTTCCACAGGATTGGGGGCCACTTTAGGGGTGCGCGGTGTACCACGATAAATACGGTATATATATATATATACACACACACACACACACACACACACATATATATTTTACGCACACACCCTGGAGAATAATAAAAAATAAAATAATAAAGTTAGCCCAATTTTTTTGTATAAGAAATATTATGTTACGCCGCAAGAATCGTGATCTTAAGGCTGCTTTCACACCGAGGTATCGGCGGTAAAGCAGCGCTATTTTTAGCGGCGCTTTACCGTCTTTTTTGCGCTGCTTTTCGCCCGCTAGCGGGGTCGCTTTTAACCCCCCCTCCATTTGGTGGCTCCGCCCATTGATATACACCGCTCCTACATCGCTACAAAGATGCAGCTTGCAGGACTTTTTTTTACTGTCCTGCCAGCCCACCGCTCCAGTGTGAAAGTCCTCGGGCTTTCACACTGGAGTAAGAGGAGAGGCTCTTTACAGGCGCTTTATTTTAGCGCTGTAGCGCCTCCGTGTGAAAGCAGCCAGAAAATGGCGATTCTTATTTTGTCCGGAGCCGTGCAGCTCTGATAAAGGTTTACATATTAATATCTCCGGGTAACTCAGGCTGGACTCACACCTATGGCATTTTTAGTGCTGTTTGCAGATTTGCACTACAGAACACGTTCCATAGAAAACCATGTTACATGGACTGTAGCGCAAATCTGCAAAATGCAAAAAGCACAATAAATGCCATCGGTGTGAATGGGGCCTTAGGGCTCTCCAGCTGCACCCCCTCTACAAATACCAGCATGCTATGGCAGGAATGATGGGACTTCCAAATCCATATTAAGGAAGAACACCGAGCTCTACATTGCTTCAACTCAGCCCAATTCCAACAGTTCACGCCCGTTCCTTACCCTGGTCTCTCCATTATTGGTCTGCCAGACCTTCATTGACCCATCAGTGCTGGCGGACACACCGAGCCCCCCTCCGCTGGAGATATCCAGACATGTGACCTGTGAGGGAGACAGAAGTGTACGGTAAAACAAGGATATTTCACTTAACCACTTAAGACCCGGACCATTATGCAGGTTAAAGAACCTTGCCCCTTTTTGCGATTCGGCACTTCGTCGCTTTAAATCACAATTGCGCGGTCGTGCGACGTGGCTCCCAAACAAAATTGGCGTCCTTTTTTCCCCACAAATAGAGCTTTCTTTTGGTGGTATTTGAACACCTCTGCGGTTTTTACTTTTTGCGCTATAAACAAAAATATATAAATAAAAAAAGTTTTGCTATAAATATCCCCCAAAAATATATATAAAAAAAAAAAAATAAAGTATTTTTTCCTCAGTTTAGACCGATACGTATTCTTCTACTTATTTTTGGTTTGCGCAAAAGTTATAGGCCCAGATTCTCTAAACAAACGCCTATCTTTAGGCGGGCGTAGCATATCTCAGATACACTACGCCGCCGTAACTTAGAGCGGCAGGTCCCGTATTCAGAAACATTTTCCGCTCTAAGTTAGTAGTGTATCTGATACGGCGTAAGCCCGCGTAATTCAAACTAGGCTAGTGTGGGCGTGTTTTATGTTAATGTATCATGACCCGACGTGATTGATGATTTTAACGAACGGCGCATGCACGCGCATGCTCAGTATCACGTTGATTTTTCAAATTAAATTGCGCCCGCTCAATGCCTAGTCAACGTGAACGTAACTTACTTCCAGCCCCATTCACGGACGACTTACGCAAACGACGTAAAATGTGAAAAATTCGACGCTGTTCCGACGTCCATACCTAACATTGGTACGCCTCATAGAGCAGGGGTAACTATACGCCGAAAAAAGCCTTTAAGTAAACGACGTAAAAAAATGCGCCGGGTGCACGTACGTTTGAGAATTGGCGTATCTTGCTCATTACCATATTCAACGCGTAAATTGACAAAAGCGCCACCTAGCGGCCAGCGTAAATATGCAACTTAGATACGACGGCGTAAGAGACTTACGCCGGTCGGATCTAAGACAAATCTATGTGTAACTGATTCTAAGAATCAGGCGCATGGATACGACGCCTCACACTCAGAGTTACGACAACGTATGTGGAGATACGCCGACGTAACTTCTACGAGAATCTGGGCCATAGCGTTTACAAAATAGGGGATAGTTTTATGGCGTTTTTATTAATAATTTTTTTTACTAGTAATGGCGGCGATCAGCGATTTTTTTTTTGTGACTGCGACATTTTGGCGGACACTTCGGACACTTTTGACAAATTTTTGGGAGCATTGTCATTTTCACAGCGAAAAGTGCTATAAAAATGCATTGTTTACTGTGAAAATGTCAATGGCAGTGAAGGGGTTAACCACTAGGGGGCGGTAAGGGGTCAAGTGTGCCCTAAGGGAGCGATTCTTACAATAGGGGGGCGGGGCTGTAGGTGTGACATCACTGATCGTCGTTCCCTATATCAGGGAACAGACGATCAGTGACACTGCCACAGAGAAGAACGGGGAAGGTTTGTTTACACTCACCTCTCCCCGTTCTTCAGCTCCTGTGACCGATCGCGGGACACCGGCGGCGATCGGGTCCGCGGGCGTGATCACAGAGCTTCGGACCGGGTCGCGAGTGTGCCGGCGCGCTCGTGACCCCACGGCTGGGCTCTTAAAGTCAACGTACAGGTACGTGATTGTGCCCAGCCGTGCCCTTCTGCCAACGTATATCGGCGTGAAGGGGTCCTTAAGTGGTTAAAGAGCCAATGTACTATGACAGCTCGCGCTTTTTTAAATGTTATACTTCCCTGCTCTGTGTAATGGTTTTGAACAGAGCAGCCCTGATCCTCCTCTTCTGGGGTCCCCCGCCGGCGCTCAGGACTCCACTTCAAGTGCCCCCCCGATAGGAAGTTGGCGCACTCATGCAGGCTTGATACTGAGCCACGTTTCTTGCGTTTCCTGCGTCTATAGACACAGACAGCGCGGCTCAGACTCGCCCCCGCCTCCCAGGATTTGATTGGCAGCAGCAGGAGCCAACGGCTCTGTCCTGTGAGGAGGGAGAGGAGTGGAGTCTTGACACAATTAAATAATTGGCTCTTGGGTTTCTGCTACATAAGAGCCCAAATGTAGAAGGCAATGTAATGCTTCCGCTTTGTGTTTACACAGGAAGTGACATCAAGGCACTTCCTGTCATTACGGCATCCATAACCGGAAAACTAAAAATGAAAGAAGGGAAAAAAAAAATATATATAATAAAATTCCCCTAAAACTCTCTCTTACACTTTTCTTATGGATCCTTGCGAAGCTGGTATACGGGGAGAGGAACTTACTGGAAGCGTTCTCAGCAGGACACGAGATCCACAAGGTTTTCTGCAAAATAAAGAAATCCATAGATTCTCACGTTAAACGTCAGTCTAGGCGTGGACACAGCGAGGCGTGGGCACAGCGAGGCAACGTGAGGCACAGCGAGGCAACGTGAGGCACAGCGAGGCATGGGCACAGTGAGGCATGCACATGGACACAGTGAGCAATGGGCACAGTGAGGAATGGGCACAGTGAGGCATGCACATGGACACAGTGAGGCAAAGTGAGGCATGCAAAAGGGCACAGTGAGGAATGGGCACAGTGAGGAATGGGCACAGTGAGGCATGCACATAGGCACAGTGAGGCAACGTGAGGCACAGTGAGGAATGGGCACAGTGAGGAATGCACATGGACACAATGAGGCAAAGTGAGGAATGCATATGGACACAGTGAGGCAAAAGTGAGGGACAGTGAGGAATGGGCACAGTGAGGAATGCACATGGACACAGTGAGGCAAAGTGAGGAATGCACATGGACACAGTGAGGCAAAGTGAGGAATGCACATGGACACAGTGAGGCAAAGTGAGGAATGCACATGGACACAGTGAGGCAAAGTGAGGAATGCACATGGACACAGTGAGGCAAAGTGAGGAATGCACATGGACACAGTGAGGCAAAGTGAGGAATGCACATGGACACAGTGAGGCAAAGTGAGGAATGCACATGGACACAGTGAGGCAAAGTGAGGAATGCACATGGACACAGTGAGGCAAACGTGAGGCACAGTGAGGAATGGGCACAGTGAGGAATGCACATGGACACAGTGAGGAATGGGCACAGTGAGGCATGCACATGGACACAGTGAGGCAAAGTGAGGCATGCACATGGGCACAGTGAGGCATGCACATGGACACAGTGAGGAATGGGCACAGTGAGGCATGCACATGGACACAGTGAGGAATGGGCACAGTGAGGCATGCACATGGACACAGTGAGGAATGGGCACAGTGAGGAATGGGCACAGTGAGGCATGCACATGGACACAGTGAGGAATGGGCACAGTGAGGAATGCACATGGACAGTGAGGAATGGGCACAGTGAGGAATGCACATGGACACAGTGAGGAATGGGCACAGTGAGGAATGCACATGGACAGTGAGGAATGCACATGGACAGTGAGGAATGGGCACAGTGAGGAATGCACATGGGCACAGTGAGGAATGGGCACAGTGGGGCATGCACAGGGACACCCTCGGCTTATACTGGATTCAATAAGTTTTCCCCAGTTTTTTCTGATGTTTTTTTTTTGTACTGTATGTACTGCAGAATACGAGGGAAATTGCTCCTGTGAACTTACAACAAAATCTTTATCAATAAAAATGAATAACACATTAAAAAAATGAAAAAATAAAAAGGACGCTTTTGCTGGATTCTCATGTTCAGAGCCGTTCCCTGCTGTACTTCTTCTCCGCCACAAGATGTCCTCAGTCTTTCTGGAAGAATGATGGCCAGCCTCACTCAAACCTCTTAGAAAAAAAAAGGGCACAGCAGCCCACGGCTAACACGTTTCAAGGGGAGTCCCCTCTTCATCAGAGCCCATCTCCTGAGGACGGGACCTCTCCCTGAAAAACACGTTAGCCCAATTAGAGCCAAGAGATTTCTTCCCATGTGCATTGGATCTTACGTCTTTGGATTGGTTGATGAGCCGACATACACTTGGCTTCTTGTCTATAACAAATTGTGTACATTTTGGCCTGGATTCAGGTAGAATTGCGCATTATTTACGGAGGCGCAGGGCAACGTTTTTGCCCTGCGCCCCCGCAAATTTGCTCCGCTGCCCTTGATTCACGGAGCATAAGCTCCGTAAATTGCGCGGGCGCGCCGGCAAAATGCCCGGCGCAAGCGAGCGCAATTTGAATGATCCCGTAGGGGGCGGGAATCATTTAAATTAGGCGCGTTCCCGCGCCGATCGTAGAGCGCATGCTCCGTCGGGAAACTTTCCCGACGTGCATTGCGGCAAATGACGTCGCAAGGACGTCATTTGCTTCAACGTGAATGGCGTCCAGCGCCATTCACGATTCACTTACGCAAACTACGTAAAATTCAAATTTCGCAACGCGGGAACGACGGGTATACGTAACATGGGCTGCCCCTGCTAATAGGGGCAGCCTTGCGCGAAAACCGCCGTACGTAAACGACGTAAATTGCGTACGCAGGGCTCGCGCAATGTTGTGAATCGGTGTTAGTATGCAATTTGCATACTATACGCTGAGCACAACGGGAACGCCACCTAGCGGCCATCGCAAGAATGCAGCCTAAGATATGCGTGGCATAAGAGCCTTATGCCGCGCATATCTTAGGCTGCAGTCGGCGTAACGAGGTTCCTGAATCAGGAGCATTCGTTACGCCGGGGCAAGTAAGCAATTGCGCTGTGTAACTATGGTTACACAGGCGCAATTGCTTCTTGAATCCACCCCTTTATTCATAGTTTACCAAGATAATGCACTAGACTGGGGCGCACTATTTTTGTTTTGTTTTTTGGTACATTTTTTACTCGGCCTTCCCCAGTCCTAAAGCCTCGTACACACGATTGGATTATCTGTAGACAAAGCGTAGGACCTTTGTCCGAAAGGCGTTGGCCATGAACGTGTCCTGCATACAAAACGACAAAGAATTGTCAGCCAACAAACACGAAACTATGTGTTTTTTCAGCTCTTTAGCGCCATCTTTGGGGCAACTCCTGCTAATGTTGCGTTATGGTGAGCATTGCTTCTGAGCATGCGTGTTATCCCACATTTGTCAGGCGAAAAATCCGACAACAATTGTCCGAAGGAGCGTACAAACGGTCAGATTTTCCGAAATGGGTTAAATCCAAGTCTATCAAATACTGCCTGGCCAACTGGAGATCTGCAAGTAAATCAGGGTTTGACAAATTTGCTTGGAATCTAGGAGCCAGCTAAAAAAGTTAGGAGCCAGAAAACGCACCCCGTCCCGACGAGCTTGCGCGCAGAAGCGAACACATACGTGAGCAGCGCCCGCATATGTAAACGGTGTTCAAACCACACACGTGAGGTATCGCCGCAATCGTTAGAGCGAGAGCAATAATTCTAGCCCTAGACCTACTCTGTAACTCAAAACATGCAACCTGTAGATTTTTTTAAACGTCGCCTATGGAGATTTTAAAGGGTAAAAGTTTGTCGGCATTCCACGAGCGGACGCAATTTTGAAGCGTGACATGTTGGGTATGAATTTACTCGGCGTAACATTATCTTTCATAATATTAAAAAAAAAATGGGGCTAGCTTTACTGTTGGTTTATTTTTTAATTTAAAAAAAGTGTAATTTTTTCCCCAAAAAAGTGCGCTTGTAAGACCGCTGCGCAAATACGGCGTGACAGAAAGTATTGCAACGATCGCCATTTTATTCTCTAGGGTGTTAGGATAAAAAATATATATAATGTTTGGGGGTTCTAATTAGAGGGAAGGAGATGGTAGTGAAAATAGTGAAAAATGACATTAGAATTGCTGTTTAACTTGTAATGCTTAACTTGTAATACCAACGGCTCACCATCAGATGGCGCCAGCTCACACATCTGGTGGTAATAACTTGTAATACCAACGGCTCACCACCAGATGGCGCCAGCTAACAAAAAAAAACAATTTTTTTTTTTTTGCCCACCTTCCAAGCCAAGTCGCCAGGACACCATTTCTAGTCGCCATGTCGACCTGGCGCCCGTGATTTGTCAAGCCCTGAAGTAGATGACACTTACCTTTGTAATCTCGTGAACGACAAACTCTTCCGAGGAAGTGATGCTGGGGACTCCATCCGCGCCCACTCCATCGCACTTCACACTCCCATAGATGGTGGGTTTACCTAGAAGGGGGGTAAGATCCACAGTCAGAAGGGCAGCGGCAAACCCTAAGAGCTCGCGTGAATGGTACACTTTATAAAAACCAGTGTGGCAGAGAAGACGTATCAATGAATAGATCCCCTCTGGATCAGCCAATCCCAGCCAGGGGTAATGTTTAGGGGTTCCTTGAGCTGCGGCTGAGTGACCTCCCATCTGACAGTGTCATAGTCCTATGACCAGCGCCACTTGGCAGAGCCAGAAGCGTGACACCAATGATTTCTTTTATCTGTTTGTAAGGGGTCGTTTGCACAGATGGCAGTAAAAGCAGGTGGTTGAGCCACAGTTTTACCCCCGGGGCTTAAATAGGATTTTTACTCTGGAGCAGGGGTCTCCAAACTTTCTAAACAAAGGGCCAGTTCACTGTCCTTATGGGGGGTCAGACTGTGGCCAGTGGGAATAGAAAATGTCCTGGCATCCAGTGGGAGTAAACAATGCCCCATCTTTGGTGTCAGTGGGGGGGCAGTGCCCCATCATTGGCGTCAGTCAGAGGAATCGTGGGCGCCGTCATTGGCGTCAGTCGAAGGAATCGTGCCCCAGCATTGGCGTCAGTCGGAGGAATCGTGCCCCGTCATTGGCGTCAGTCGGAGGAATCGTGCCCCGTCATTGGCGTCAGTCGGAGGAATCCTGCCCCGTCATTGGCGTCAGTCGGAGGAATCCTGCCCCGTCATTGGCGTCAGTCGGAGGAATCCTGCCCCGTCATTGGCGTCAGTCGGAGGAATCCTGCCCCGTCATTGGCGTCAGTCGGAGGAATCCTGCCCCGTCATTGGCGTCAGTCGGAGGAATCCTGCCCCGTCATTGGCGTCAGTCGGAGGAATCCTGCCCCGTCATTGGCGTCAGTCGGAGGAATCCTGCCCCGTCATTGGCGTCAGTCGGAGGAATCCTGCCCCGTCATTGGCGTCAGTCGGAGGAATCCTGCCCCGTCATTGGCGCCAGTCGGAGGAATCCTGCCCCGTCATTGGCGCCAGTCGGAGGAATCCTGCCCCAGCATTGGCGTCAGTCGGAGGAATCGTGCCCCAGCATTGGCGTCAGTCGGAGGAATCGTGCCCCAGCATTGGCGTCAGTCGGAGGAATCGTGCCCCAGCATTGGCGTCAGTCGGAGGAATCGTGCCCCAGCATTGGCGTCAGTCGGAGGAATCGTGCCCCGTCATTGGCGTCAGTCGGAGGAATCATGCCCCGTCATTGGCGTCAGTCGGAGGAATCGTGCCCCGTCATTGGCGTCAGTCGGAGGAATCGTGCCCCGTCATTGGCGTCAGTCGGAGGAATCGTGCCCCGTCATTGGCGTCAGTCGGAGGAATCGTGCCCCGTCATTGGCGTCAGTCGGAGGAATCGTGCCCCGTCATTGGCGTCAGTCGGAGGAATCGTGCCCCGTCATTGGCGTCAGTCGGAGGAATCGTGCCCCGTCATTGGCGTCAGTCGGAGGAATCGTGCCCCGTCATTGGCGTCAGTCGGAGGAATCGTGCCCCGTCATTGGCGTCAGTCGGAGGAATCGTGCCCCGTCATTGGCGTCAGTCGGAGGAATCGTGCCCCGTCATTGGCGTCGGTCGGAGGAATCGTGCCCCGTCATTGGCGTCAGTCGGAGGAATCGTGCCCCAGCATTGGCGTCAGTCAGAGGAATCGTGCCCCAGCATTGGCGTCAGTCAGAGGAATCGTGCCCCAGCATTGGCGTCAGTCAGAGGAATCGTGCCCCAGCATTGGCGTCAGTCAGAGGAATCGTGCCCCAGCATTGGCGTCAGTCGGAGGAATCGTGCCCCAGCATTGGCGACAGTCGGAGGAATCGTGCCCCAGCATTGGCGACAGTCGGAGGAATCGTGCCCCAGCATTGGCGACAGTCGGAGGAATCGTGCCCCAGCATTGGCGCCAGTCGGAGGAATCGTGCCCCATCATTGGATCATTGGCGCCAGTCGGAGGAATCATGCGCCATCATTGGCGTCAGTCGGAGGAATCGTGCGCCATCATTGGCGTCAGTCGGAGGAATCGTGCGCCATCATTGGCGTCAGTCGGAGGAATCGTGCGCCATCATTGGCGTCAGTCGGAGGAATCGTGCGCCATCATTGGCGTCAGTCGGAGGAATCGTGCGCCATCATTGGCGTCAGTCGGAGGAATCGTGCGCCATCATTGGCGTCAGTCGGAGGAATCGTGCGCTATCATTGGCGTCAGTCGGAGGAATCGTGCGCCATCATTGGCGTCAGTCGGAGGAATCGTGCGCCGTCATTGGCGTCAGTGGGTGGAATTGTGCCCCATCATTGGTGTCAGTCAGAGGAATCGTGCGCCATCATTGGCGTCAGTCAGAGGAATCGTGCCCCAGCATTGGTGTCAGTCAGAGGAATATTTCCCCATTGTTGATGCAAGTGAAAAGAATAGTTCCCTGGTGTCAGTTGGAGGAAACAAAGGAATAGTGCCCCATCGTTGGTGTCAGTGGGAGGAAATTTTCCATGTCAATGAGAGGAATGGTGCCCCATCAATGGTGTTAATAGAAGGAATTGTGCCCCATTGTTTCTCTCAGTGGAAGGAATGGTTCCCTTTTGATGGTGTCAGTGGGAGGAATAGAGCTGCATTGATGGTGCCAGTGACAGGAATGATGCCCCATCGTTGGTGTCATTGGATGGAATCGAGCCCCAAGGGCCAGATAAAGGCAAGAAAAGGGCCACATCCGGCCGCAGTTTGGAGACCGCTGCTCTAGAGGAAAATAAAGGCTTTAGCTACAAATACTGTAGCTGCTGACATTGGAAAAAAGTCACTTACCTGTCCAGGGATGCGGCGCTGTCCTCGCCCCGTCACCTTGGACACGCCAGCTCCCGGTGCACATGCAGGAGCAGCAATGAGCCGTCTCAATGGACCTGCAGCCTCCGGGAAGCTGTGACATTTCCCAGGAGGTTGTAGGTGGGAGGAGGACGTGGGGCGGGGGAACTTCCCCTCGGATCACACAGGGATCAGAGGGAAATAAAGATGTCTTTTAGCACATATCTTTTCCTATACAGTACGGGGGGGGGGGGGGGATTCTCCGCTCACAGACGAATTACCTGCAATCTTACAGGACAGCCAGGCCTCTCCTTCCACCTTCCTAAAAGAAAAGAAAACATTCATTAAAGAGGACCTGTCAGTAACTGTACAACTCTATGTCACAATATACAGACACAGGATCTTATTTCAGAAAGGCTCCACACCTATCACCATCAACATCCTGGACTGAGACATCCGCTTAGAGTAGGGTTGCCACCTGTCCAGGATTCACCCGGACAGGCCTGAAACCCAGACACACTATTCAGACAGTGTGCGGCTCCCCAAGTAACCGAGAGAGTCTCACACAAATTCTATTGCTGTGCGGGTGGCAGGTTTGACATCACGGGGGGGGGGGGGGGGGGGGCTGCAGGGGTCGATAATGACTGCAAGAGCAGTTTGGCCACACCCACTGAACCCGGAAGCAGTACGTTGATTTGCCTGCACTGGCCTACCATCCGCAGTACATTGCGGGTGGGCATTCCACAAGTGGTTAACTAAAGATAAAGGGGTTGGTTTACTAAGCGGCAAGTGCACCTGGAAGTGCAGTCGCTGTAGATCCAAGGGGGGCATGCAAGAAATAATAATAAAAAAAAAACAATAGGGGCAGGCTAGAGCCGTATATGGACAGACTATGGTAGTATATGGACAGGATAGGGACAATATATAGACAGGCTAGGGGCAGACTAGGGTAGTATATAGACAGGCTAGGGTAGTATAGGGGCAGGCTAGGGTAGTAGTATATAGACAGGCTAGGGTAGTATATAGACTGGCAAGGGTAGGGTGACCACGTGTCCCAGATTGCCAGGGACAGTCCCGCATTTTGCAGGTCTGTCCCGGGCACCTTCACTCCAGGACAATACAGTGTCCCGGAATGAAACTGACCCCCCGGGCCAATCTGATGCCCCCAAAAAAAGGCCGCCACATCACTGCTTTACTCACTGAAAGTACTTGCCCTGGCCGGGAATGCCTGAAAGAGCACAATCCCCGCCCCCTGCTTGTGATTGGAGAAATCATAAATCCTGCCTCTTGTGTCCAATCACTGTGCTGTGATTGTCTACAGCACAAGCTGATTTTTGGGAAGGGGGGTGTGCCTGAATGGTAGTTTGGCAATGTGGTCACCCTAGGCAAGGGTAGTATATAGACTGGCAAGGGTAGTATAGTATATAGACAGGTTAGGGTAGTATATAGACAGGCTAGGGTAGTATAGTATATAGACAGGCTAGGGTAGTATATAGACAGGCAACTGTAGTATAGGGGCAGGAAAGGGTAGTATAGTATATAGACAGGCTAGGGTAGTATATAGACAGGCTAGGGTAGTATAGGGGCAGGCTAGGGTAGTATAGGGGCAGGCTAGGGTAGAGTATAGACAGGCTAGGGTAGTATATAGACAGACTATGATAGTATAGAATATAGACAGGCTAGGGTAGTATAGTATATAGACAGGCTAGGGTAGTAAAGGGGTAGGGTAGTATAAGGGCAAAGTAGGGTAGTATATAGACAGGCTATGGTAGTAAAGGGGCAGGGTAGGGTAGTATAGGGGCAGGCTAGGGTAGTATATAGACAGACTATGGTAGTATAGGGGCAGGCTAGGGTAGTAAAGGGGCAGGGTAGGGTAGTAAAGGGGCAGGCTATGGTAGTATAGGAGCCGGCTAGGGTAGTAAAGTATATTGACAGGCTAAGGTAGGCTAGGTAGTATATAGACAGGCTAGGGTAGTAAAGGAGCAGCCCGGGGGGCAGTTGTCATCATGACACACAAAACTGCTGGAAAAAAAAATGTGGCCGTCAATTTGCTGGATAAATAAAAGCGAAGGAGAGGTGGCCGTGGTTCAATTTGCTGCCCCTCTCAAGGTTCTGTCGGGTCCAACGGACCCACTGGTACTAGAGTTGCCACCTCATCCCTTTAAAAAGGAACACATATGAATTATACAGGTTCTGAGGTTAATTTAATGCAGGAAAGGCACCAAATGAGTCTAATTACCTCCTTAATTAGCCACAGAACCTGTGTAATTATTATGTGTTCCTTTTTAAAGGGATGAGGTGGCAACCCTAACTGGGACCCATGGTAGGGCCGGCCCTATCTGCAGCTGCGTTCACTACAGGCCATTGCACCTTCATTCGCTGGAAAGGGTTACATTTGGTGGCGGTACCGCCCCATTGAACGCGACCTGCGGTATAATTTTTGCTTTTGTTTAACGTGTATCGCCCCCCCCCCCCTCCCTTTCGGCTGCCATATTAAATGTAAACAAAGGCCCTATGGGCACCAACACAAGCCACACATTTCCTGGGTGACGTCTCACGGCCTCGCTAGAACGCGTCACTGAACCCTGAGCGCTCAGCACTACTTCAATGTATTTTACATTTCAGAGTTACGGAAAGAGGCAACTGGCGACTTCGGACTGCGAGCGTCACTTTGAGGTGCAGCGACCCTTCCAATACACCACGGGAAAACAGAAAAAGAGATGGACACTCCCAGGAGCAAAACGGCAAATACAGGGGGCTGGTATTCGCCACTTTGTGGTAAAAAAAAAGTAAGCAAACGCTTACAAAGCGCTCATATACATGCAAGACCTCAACTTATCCCCTTCCCCCATCCACAGCACACTCCCCATCATGTGATATCCCATAATAATAACACCCTGATATTTACACACACTTTCCATCATAATAATAATAACACCCTGATATTTCCCCACAATCACCTGAGACTCTGAGCCCAGTCACTCTGGATAAAAATCCTGGCAGCCATTTTGCTGGAGACCGGAAGCACATATGGAAACCTCCAGAAATATATTATCCCAAAAATATGGTGAAAAATATGACATCTACCTGTCTCCATTTCCGGAGCCATTTTTCTGTAGCCTCCGGTGGGTGTAACAAGATGTCCGCATATCTCTTTCTCCCTTTATCCTTACTGTGGACGAGTGCGGGGTGTACCAAGATGGCAGCGACCTAACGTCACTTCCGTTACAAATTCTGACAGGTCGCCGAATCTGTCGAAAAACACCGCCTGTAATCTTTGTCTCCGTTTCGCTGCCATTTTTTCTAGGATCGTCTGTATCTGTTTGAATGGCGTAGGCTTCAGAAAAATGGCCGACGCTGTTTAATTTTTAGCCTATAAATTGAGGACAGTTTAAAAAAAAAAAGGTGAAAGCGTTGCAAGGAAAGGAGTTTGGTGACATTGGGAAGTGTTGTAAAGAGAGAAGTAAAAGGTAGGAGAGGAAACAAGAGAGCCTGTCCAGGTGAGACATGATCTGTATTATATGACATGTGCTGCCCCTGATTACCAGGGAACATTTCTTCTTGGCTCCTCAGAGGTTCTGTATTAAAGGAGTACTCCAGAGCAAATTTTTTTTTTTTAAATTAGCAACATCTTTAACCCCTTCTCGACCGCCGCATGTACATATACGTCGGCAGAATGGCACGTACAGGCACATTGGCGTACCTGTACGTCCCTGCCTAGACGTGGGTGGGGGGTCCGATCGGGACCCCCCCCCCCGCGACTTGCGGCAGTCGGGTCCCCTCGGGGAGCGATCCGGGACGACGGCGCGGCTATTTGTTTCTAGCCGCTCCGTCGCGATCGCTCCCCAGAGCTGAAGAACGGGGAGAGCCGTATGTAAACACGGCTTCCCCGTGCTTCACTGTGGCGCTGCATCGATCGAGTGCTCCCTTATATAGGGAGACTCGATCGATGACGTCATTCCTACAGCCACACCCCCCTACAGTTGTAAACACACACACAGTGTACACCAAATCCTACAGCGCCCCCTGTGGTTAACTCCCAAACTGCAACTGTCATTTTCACAATAAAGAATGCAATTTAAATGCATTTTTTGCTGTGAAAATGACAAAAATCCCAAAAATGTGTCAAAATTGTCCGAAGTGTCCGCCATAATGTCGCAGTCACGAAAAAAATCGCTGATCGCCGCCATTAGTAGTAAAAAAAAAAATTTTTATAAAAATGCAATAAAACTATCCCCTATTTTGTAAACGCTATAAATTTTGCGCAAACCAATCGATAAACGCTTATTGCGATTTTTTTTTACCAAAAATATGTAGAAGAATACGTATCGGCCTAAACTGAGGGAAAAAAAAATTTTTATATATGTTTTTGGGGGATATTTATTATAGCAAAAAGTAAAAAATATTGCATTTTTTTCAAAATTGTCGCTCTATTTTTGTTTATAGCGCAAAAAATAAAAACCGCCGAGGTGATCAAATACCACCAAAAGAAAGCTCTATTTGTGGGGAAAAAAGGACGCCAATTTTGTTTGGGAGCCACGTCGCACGACCGCGCAATTGTCTGTTAAAGCGACGCAGTCCCAAACTGTAAAAACACCTTGGGTCTTTGGGCAGCAATATGGTCCGGGGCTTAAGTGGTTAAAAAGTATATAAGAATGTAATTCACCTTCAGTGTCATATCTGCAGCAATCCCCGACTTTTCAGAAACCGGAAGTTCGGCCAGTCATTCCTGGCTATGAATTTCGTACCCCATCTTGGTAACGAAACGTCATCTTTCTGCAGCCTTCCCCCGTCTGCTCCTGCCTCCTGTGTCCGCCCCTGGCTCCTGTGGGTCACTCCCACACTTTGAATATTCATTGTTCATTCGTTTGCACAGCCCTGATTCGCTGGGCTGTGCAAACTAGGGGGCGGGAGCGATCCACCTCGGATGTCAGCGACAGGCAGCCAGGGCTGGGCGGCTAGTTATTTTATTCCTACACATTGTCCATAGAGCACCGTCATTTCATGTTTGAAGCAGCGCCGCCACGGACCCCCCCTTCCCCCCCCCCCCGCACGGCTGTCTGCTCTGACATCCATTCATAAGGTAGCCACTCTGCCGGTATTTTACTGGCTGGGCTCGGGTACAGGCGGATGGGATTGGTGCAGTGGCGAGTCACATGGGTGGCGAGTCACACGCTTTCCGGGAACCCGTCACGAAGGAAAGGAAACAAAACCAAGCAGAAAGCAAGGAGACTGTCCGGGGGGGGGGGGGGGTGATCGGTGGCGGCGGAGCGGCTGACCCCACACATCGAGTGCCTTCTCCCAAATATCAGTGACATGTAAGGGGGTCAGCAGGAGTAAGACAGGGGCACGGGACAGGGCACGCCTGCCAGGGACAGCCCGATCTATTCCAATTTCCAGCACCGTGCGTGTGTGTGATGGGGGAGAAGGCTGCTGTCAGGTGTAGGGGAGCGTGGTGCACCATTGACAGAAAGCTGCCAGTGACTGTGTGTGTATGTGGGTGGCATGGCCCCTCTTTCACCACTCTCTCTCTGACACCCCCTCTCTCATCTCTCTCTCTCTCTCTCTCTCTCTCTCTTCTCTTCTCTTCTCTTCTCTTCTCTTCTCTTCTCTTCTCTTCTCTTCTCTTCTCTTCTCTTCTCTTCTCTTCTCTTCTCTTCTCTTCTCTTCTCTTCTCTTCTCTTCTCTTCTCTTCTCTTCTCTTCTCTTCTCTTCTCTTCTCTTCTCTTCTCTTCTCTCTCTTCCCCCTCTCTCTCCCCCCCTCTCTCTTCCCCCTCTCTCCCTGACCACCTCGCTCTCTTTCTCTCCCTGACCTCTCTGACACCCCTCTCTCTTTCTCTCCCTGACCTCTCTGACACCCCCTCTCTCTGACACTCCCTGATCTCTCTCCCTGATCCCTCTCTCTCATCTCTCTCCCTGATCCCTCTCTCTCCCTAATCTCTCTATCTCCTCTCCCTGATCCCTCTCTCTCATCTCTCTCCCTGATCCCTCTCTCTCATCTCTCTCCCTGATCCCTCTCTCTCATCTCTCTCCCTGATCCCTCTCTCTCATCTCTCTCCCTGATCCCTCTCTCTCCCTAATCTCTCTATCTCCTCTCTCTCTCTCATCTCTCTATCTCCTCTCTCTCTCTCATCTCTCTCCCTGATCCCTCTCTCTCATCTCTCTCCCTGATCTCTCTCTCTCATCTCTCTATCTCCTCTCTCTATCTCCTCTCTCTCTCATCTCTCTATCTGTTACGTACCTGGTATGTTTAGAGTCTGGTTGTAGGAGGCCTCTCTTACGGCTCTGGTTCACGAGCCACTGAAGTGGGAACAGCGGACTCGGAGCACAGCGGGGTAGGAGTGCCGATGCAGAGATGAATAGATGTAGGTGGCTGAGTCTCTCTGGCGGGGAGGTGCAGACGGCACTGAGGCAGAAGAGGGGGTCAGCGACCCTGACAGGTGATACGACTGCAATGGCAACAAGCTGATGAAGAAAGCAGATAAATAGGAAGCAAGAAGCAGCAGGGTCAGGCAAGCCGGGTCACAACGGATAATCAGATGGTTCAGATGCAGGTAACTGAAGCATAGTCGTGGTGCAAGCAGGTGGGTCTGGCAACGGTGGGTCCAATCAGAAGGGTAGTCAAACAAGCCGGAGTCAGGGATTAGAGAGATACGGATAGTCAACAAGCCGGGTCAAGGTTCAGTCAGTAATTCAGGATCAGGTTTCAGGATCAGGTTTCAGGATCAGATTTCAAGTGTAAGTTCACTCCAAAACTGCAGATCAGGCAGCAATGTGTTTGAGTCCAGCAATGGCTTTTAAAGTGTGCTTTGGCGCCAAAAACTTGCACACGCACGCTCCCGCTATCGTGCACGCGCGCGCACCCGTTGTGCACGCGCGCGCCCCCGTTGCGCAGGCGTGCGGGAAGTGCTGCGGTGTGTCAACATGGAGGAACCCTGTTGTTTCCTCAGAAACGAGGATGGATGAGGCTGGGAGGTAAGTCCCTGACATTGCCCCCCCCCAAGGGGCAGCCTCCGGATGCCCAGTCGGGCCTTTTTGTCTGGGTGAGCAAGAAAAAAGGCACGTAATAACTTCTTGGCGTGTAGATTACTTTCAGGTTCCCAAGAGTTATCTTCTGGGCCATACCCCTTCCACTTGACCAGAAACTGGTTTTGTCCTTGTCGCTTCCTGCAGTCCAATATAGTTTCCACTACGTACTCTTCACAACCATCGATCTGGACAGGTTCAGGAGGCTTGGATCCTCTGTTAGGGAAGGGATCAGGGGCTGCAGGTTTGAGTAGAGAAACATGAAATACAGGATGTATTTTCAGGGAATTAGGTAGAGACAGTTCATATGAGGCTAAATTAATTTTCCTCTTAACCGGGAAGGGTCCCATAAACTTAGGTGCCAACTTCTTAGACGGGCAAGGTAATCTTAAAGCGGATGTGCCATGGGAACAAAATATTAAAAGTCAGCAGCTACAAATACTGCAGCTGCTGACTTTTAATAATAGGACACTTACCTGTCCTGGAGTCCAGCGCCGATCGCAGCAGAGCACGAGCGATCGCTCGTCACTCTGCTGCTCCCCCCGCCATCCACGCTGAGGGAACCAGGAAGTGAAGCGCTGCGGCTTCACTGCCCGGTTCCCTACGGCGCATGCGCGAGTCGCGCTGCGCCCGCCGATTGGCTCACACGCTGTGTGCTGGGAGCCGAGTGTTCCCAGCACACAACGGGCGACAGACGGGATGTGACGGAATGCCCGTCTTTCGCCCGTATCGTGTGGCCGGAAGTGGGTGCAAATACCTGTCTTTAGACAGGTGTCTGCACCCCCCTCCCCCCTGAAAGGTGTCAAAAGTGACACCGGAGGGGGGGAGGGTTCCGATCAGCGGGACTCCACTTTAGGGTGGAGGACCGCTTTAAGTTATTTGTGGACAGCCATACCTGATCATCCGGTTTGAGATCCAACTCTCCCCTTCTTCCCTTGTCGAAGAATCTCTTGCCGTCAGCTTGAGCCTTGGTTATTGCTTCGCGTAATACCTGGTTGTTACGTTTAAAAAATTCCAAGATATCTTGAACCGCTGGAACTGCTGATTCTGAAAAGAAATCTGGCAAAAATGTTAAATTAAAACCATAATTAGAGAAAAAAGGGGATTGCCCGGTAGCTGAGTGTTTGGCATTGTTGTATGCAAATTCTGCTAGAGGTAGCAGCGAGACCCAATCATCTTGAGAAAAAGTTGTAAAGCATCTGATATATTGTTCTAAGGTTTGGTTTGTTCTTTCGGTTTGCCCATTGGTTTGGGGATGGTAGGCTGAAGACAGAGAAAGCTTAATTTGTAACTTCTCACAAAGGGCTTTCCAGAACCGAGAGGTAAACTGGACCCCTCTGTCGGAGACAATATTGGAAGGTACTCCATGTAGCCTGACGATTTCTTTGATAAAAACGCGAGCAGTTTCAGCAGCAGAAGGTGTATTTTTCAAAGGAAGGAAGTGAGCCATCTTGGTAAAACGATCTACAATCACAAAGATTGCTGTACATCCTTCAGAACAGGGAAGTTCCACAATAAAGTCCATTGCAATCATTTCCCAAGGTCTATTGGGCACGGGTAGAGGTTTTAATAGACCCCAGGCTTGTTTTCTGGATGTCTTGTTCCGATTGCAGATGGGGCAAGAGTTGATATATTTCTTACAAAAGTCCTCTAAGTCAGGCCACCAGAAAGTGCGTCGCACTAATTCGAGGGTTTTACGAACTCCGAAGTGCCCCGCTAACGGGTGGTCATGGAGAAGTTTTAGAACTTCCACTCGGGTATTCTCCGGTACAAAAACTTGACTCCCTCTCCAAAATAAACCGTCTCTGGAAGTTAACGAGATATTGGGGGGTTTGGAAGATTCGGAAGATGCTTCTCTGATCGTGGAAAGCAGATCGGTATGCAAAAGTAAAAAGTTGCCATCCGGAAGGATGGTGTCTGGAATGGATGTGTCCTTCGGGTTGTCATGCATTCGGGATAATGCGTCTGGTTTAACATTCTTGGATCCAGGTCGATAAGTGATATGAAAACAAAAGCGAGAAAAGAAGAGAGCCCAACGGGCTTGTCGAGGTTTTAGCCGTTTAGCTGTCCTTAGATACTCCAAATTTTTGTGATCTGTGTAGATCAATACAGGATGAGCAGCGCCTTCAAGTAAGTATCTCCACTCCTCTAAGGCGGTTTTGATGGCCAACAGTTCTCGATCCCCCACGTCGTAATTCCTCTCTGCGGGGGAGAGCTTTCGGGAATTAAATCCTACTGGATGCATTAAATCCTTGTCCCCTGAGCGTTGTGAGATGACAGCCCCTACCGCCACTTCAGAGGCATCTACCTCAAGGAGGAAAGGCAACGCTGGATTGGGATGACTGAGGATTGGAGCGGATGTAAAGAGTCCCTTCAGGGTATCAAAGGCCTTTTGAGCTTCAGGATTCCATCGGAAACGAAGATTCTGCTTAGTGAGTTGAGTAATGGGAGCCACTATCGTAGAGAAGTTTTTAATAAATTTCCTATAAAAATTTGCGAACCCAATAAAACGTTGTACCCCTTTTTTATCCAAGGGTGTTGGCCAGTCTAGGATGGCGGATACTTTTTTCGGATCCATTTCAATTCCGGTTGGAGAAATCACTAGACCTAGGAATTGGATAGTTAGTCGCTCGAACTCGCATTTCTCTACTTTTGCATACAAGCTGTGCAGGCGGAGACGATTCAGGACCTTGCAGACGTGCACTCGGTGCTCTTCCAGGGAACAGGAAAAAAACAGGATATCGTCCAAATAAACAATGACAAAGATGTCTAAGAAGTCTCTAAATACGTCGTTAACAAAGTGTTGAAACGTAGCAGGGGCATTACATAGGCCAAAAGGCATTACCAAGTACTCATAGTGTCCATATCTTGTGCGGAACGCTGTCTTCCATTCATCTCCGTCCCTGATGCGTATCAAGTTATACGCTCCCCTCAGGTCCAGTTTAGTGAAAATAACGGCAGATCGTAATTTTTGAAAAAGTTCGGGTATTAGGGGCAGGGGATAGCGATTCTTTACAGTGATGTTGTTTAGTTCCCGATAATCAACACAGGGACGAAGAGTTTGGTCTTTTTTTGTGACAAAAAATATTCCGGCGCCTGCTGGCGAAGTGGACGGACGGATGAATCCTTTATCCAAATTTTCATCAAGATAAATTTTTAAGGCGTCCTGTTCCTTCTCGGAAAGTGGGAAAATCCGCCCAAAGGGGATCTCAGCCCCAGGAAGGAGCTCAACCGGACAGTCATATGGCCGATGAGGCGGAAGAGAATCAGCTCCTTTCTTGCTAAACACATCAAGGAATCCATGATATGGTTTTGGAACGGACTGAAGCAGACTGGGATCGGCATTTAAACACATCAGGGTAGGAGATGGGTTGGACGGTCTGGGCAGGCAGTGTTCCTGACAGTAGTAAGAAGGGAAGGTGATTCTTCCAGATATCCAGTCAACTTGGGGGTTGTGTGCCCGGAGCCAAGGTATGCCTAAAATTACTGGGAACAAAGGAGATGAAATGACATCCAAAATTAACAGTTCCTTGTGTTGGAGAGAAGTAGTAGCAGGTAGGGGAAGCGTCTCTTGTGTTACCTGACCAGACTTGATGTGTGAACCGTCGGCCAAAAAGACAGAAAGTCTAAAGTCCTTTTTACGTAAAGGTATATTATGGAGATCAGCAAAAGTGGAATCAATAAAACAGCTGCACGCGCCTGAATCAACGATAGCGTTGACCAACACCGTCTTTTCCGGAAGCTGTAACGAAAGGGAGAGAGCAAGGTGGGTGATGTTGGCAGAAATGGCTGAAATATTAATAGGAGCTGAAGACTTGAACTTACGTATCTTGACGGGGCAGTTATACACGTAATGGCCGGCCTCGCCGCAGTAGAGACACAGGTTCAACTGGCGACGACGTGTGCGTTCTTCCGGAGTGAGAGTAGGTCGCATCACACCTAATTGCATTGGTTCGGAAGTGTTCATAGACGGATCAGTAGAATTCGGAGGAGTAGGTGGTCGGTAACGAGAAGCGGGTAAGGGGGCCCGAGCAGTGACCCATACTGGGCGACCTTGTTGGGAAGAACGCTCTGCCCGGCGTTCCCTTAGTCGCCGATCAATTTGCACGGCCTTAGTGATAAGTTCGTCTAGGGTTTCAGGTACCCCAATGCGGGCTAGTTCATCCTTCAGGGGTTCTGACAAGCCTAAGCGAAATTGGTGGCGCAGAGCTGCGCTGTTCCATTGAGTATCTGCACTCCAACGACGAAAATCGGTTACATAATCCTCGACCGCTCGGCGGCCTTGTTGAAGTGCAAGTAAAGCGGTTTCAGCCGTGGCAGTCCTCTGGGGATCGTCGTAAAGTTGGGCCATGGTCTGGAAGAAGTTCAGCAAAGTCTCTGTCTGAGGGCCATTATCCTCTAGCAACCGATGTGCCCATTTTTGGGGTTCCCCTTGAAGCAGGGAAACGACAAACCCCACTTTCGTGGCCTCTAGTGAGAATGTTCGGGGTTGCAGGGCAAAATATAACTGACATGCGTTCCGAAAGTCCCGGAATTTAGAGCGATCCCCTGTGAATCGTTCGGGCATAGGAACCCTGGGTTCAGGTGGTAACATTACCACAGACGGAGCAGCAGCGGCTGATGAAGACCTAGTGGAAGATGCTGGGGCATCTCCAGGAACGGCTAGGTTCTGGACCTGTCCTTCCAATCTCAGGTAGCCATCTTGCAAGTTTTTAACCGCTTGAGTGAGGGATGATAGATGCTTGCATATCTCCTCCATCGCTGGGGCAACTCCTGCAGACTCTGTCATGGCTGCCTGATACTGTTACGTACCTGGTATGTTTAGAGTCTGGTTGTAGGAGGCCTCTCTTACGGCTCTGGTTCACGAGCCACTGAAGTGGGAACAGCGGACTCGGAGCACAGCGGGGTAGGAGTGCCGATGCAGAGATGAATAGATGTAGGTGGCTGAGTCTCTCTGGCGGGGAGGTGCAGACGGCACTGAGGCAGAAGAGGGGGTCAGCGACCCTGACAGGTGATACGACTGCAATGGCAACAAGCTGATGAAGAAAGCAGATAAATAGGAAGCAAGAAGCAGCAGGGTCAGGCAAGCCGGGTCACAACGGATAATCAGATGGTTCAGATGCAGGTAACTGAAGCGTAGTCGTGGTGCAAGCAGGTGGGTCTGGCAACGGTGGGTCCAATCAGAAGGGTAGTCAAACAAGCCGGAGTCAGGGATTAGAGAGATACGGATAGTCAACAAGCCGGGTCAAGGTTCAGTCAGTAATTCAGGATCAGGTTTCAGGATCAGATTTCAAGTGTAAGTTCACTCCAAAACTGCAGATCAGGCAGCAATGTGTTTGAGTCCAGCAATGGCTTTTAAAGTGTGCTTTGGCGCCAAAAACTTGCACACGCACGCTCCCGCTATCGTGCACGCGCGCGCACCCGTTGTGCACGCGCGCGCACCCGTTGTGCACGCGCGCGCCCCCGTTGCGCAGGCGTGCGGGAAGTGCTGCGGTGTGTCAACATGGAGGAACCCTGTTGTTTCCTCAGAAACGAGGATGGATGAGGCTGGGAGGTAAGTCCCTGACACTATCTCTCTCTCATCTCTCTATCTCCTCTCTCTCTCTCTCTCTCTCTCTCATCTCTCTCTCTCATCTCTCATCTCTCTCTCTCTCTCATCTCTCTCTCTGATCCCTCTCTCTCTCTCTCTCTGATCTCTCCTCTCTCTCTCTCTCTCTCTCTCTCTATCTATCTATCTATCTATCTATCTCCTCTCTCTCTCATCTCTCTATCTCCTCTCTCTCTCTCTCTCATCTCTCTATCTCCTCTCTCTCTCTCTCTCTCTCTCTCTCTCTCTCTCTCTCTCTCTCTCTCTCTCTCTCTCTCTCTCTCTCTCTCTCTCTCTCTCTCTCTCTCTCTCTCTCTCTCTCTCTCTCTCTCTCTCTCTCTCTCTCTCTCTCTCTCTCTCTCTGACCCCTCTCTATCTGACCCCTCCCTGACCTCAAGTTGGACATGGGGGATACAGAGTTGGACATGGGGGATACAGAGTTGGACATGGGGGATACAGACAGCCAACAGCTGTCCTGGCATGTGCGGTACTTTCTGTTGAGCTCTGTATCTAAGCTTATCATGTGCGTTACTGTCTGAGCTGTGTATCTGAGCTTATCATGTTCTGTACTGTCTGATGAGCTGTGTATCTAAGCTTATCAGGTTCTGTACTGTCTGATGAGCTGTGTATCTAAGCTTATCATGTGCGTTACTGTCTGATGAGCTGTGTATCTAAGCTTATCATGTTCTGTACTGTCTGATGAGCTGTGTATCTAAGCTTATCAGGTTCTGTACTGTCTGATGAGCTGTGTATCTAAGCTTATCATGTGCGTTACTGTCTGTTGAGCTCTGTATCTAAGCTTATCATGTGCGTTACTGTCTGATGAGCTGTGTATCTAAGCTTATCATGTGATGTACTCTAAGAAGAAAAGTGTTACTGCGCTGATCTAATTATCCAGAGGTATTTAATCTCTGGGAATATGGACATAAGTGAAATATCAGGGCCACAATGTACCCAATCTTAAGTGTGAATAACCTGAATACAAACAATAAAAAATATAAGAAATATATGAGTCATACAAATGTGACACAGTGATTTCAAACTTAAATCATATATCTAGATCAGTGTGTCAGCATACAATCCATATGCCACAGTGCTTCTATGAGAAAAATGGCTGTTGCTGCTACTGACCAACCAAATCGTGAAAACAATACGAAAGATATTACAAAAAAAATATATTATATATATATATATGTGTGTGTGTAAAAACCCAATATGCAGTATGCCAACTGCACCGTGAGTTGTCCAATAACCGATATTGGAACAAAATAAAATAAATATCAATAAAAGTGAAATAATTATCAAACAACCATACAAATGTGCAATGTGCTGGCTGCACTTAAAAATAGTCCAAATGGCAGGCAATCTTGCTCTTATACAATAGGTTCCAGCAAACACAAGGTTCAATGTTGGTAATGCTGTGTACAGGAAAGTGCCGCTATCTCTTCCACCCGACAAAGATGTGCCACCATCACCAATGGTTAAAATCAACACTCACCAGACCCCAGATATTATTAGGCTCCAAAGTGGTGTCTTTTCTTTGTCCGTCAGTGGGTGTTGCCTCCTTTTCCCTTTTACAAGGTGTCATCAATTCCTCAAAAACAAGGGGCTCATCATGGTGTAGTATATTAAAATATGTATTTATTTAAAAAAGGTAAAAAAAAATAACACTTACAATATAAAGTGCCTCTGACCGGCACTGAGTGTCTTTGGCAGTGTCAACCGTTAAAAGCCGCTGACCAGCATTTAAGTGGCGTCCTAAGAGGTGTGCTTGCCCCGCTGTGCTCCGCATGTATTGCTACAAGGGGTCCGTGCGCGCTGGTGTGCTGCACCCTCAATGTGTGTGTCCAAACAGCCTCTACGCGTTTCGCTAGTTGCGTCGTCAGCATTACCAACATTGAACCTTGTGTTTGCTGGAACCTATTGTATAAGAGCAAGATTGCCTGTCATTTGGACTATTTTTAAGTGCAGCCAGCACATTGCACATTTGTATGGTTGTTTGATAATTATTTCACTTTTATTGATATTTATTTTATTTTGTTCCAATATCGGTTATTGGACAACTCACGGTGCAGTTGGCATACTGCATATTGGGTTTTTACACACACATATATATATATAATATATTTTTTTTGTAATATCTTTCGTATTGTTTTCACGATTTGGTTGGTCAGTAGCAGCAACAGCCATTTTTCTCATAGAAGCACTGTGGCATATGGATTGTATGCTGACACACTGATCTAGATATATGATTTAAGTTTGAAATCACTGTGTCACATTTGTATGACTCATATATTTCTTATATTTTTTATTGTTTGTATTCAGGTTATTCACACTTAAGATTGGGTACATTGTGGCCCTGATATTTCACTTATGTCCATATTCCCAGAGATTAAATACCTCTGGATAATTAGATCAGCGCAGTAACATTTTTCTTCTTAGAGCACTATTGACCCCCACTAAGGGCACACAGTACTGCAGCAGATCACAGTTCACATTTATTTATTTATTTTCTTTTGCGCCGGTGACACTCACAACCATGTGATGTACTGTCTGATGAGCTGTGTATCTAAGCTTATCATGTTCTGTACTGTCTGATGAGCTGTGTATCTAAGCTTATCAGGTTCTGTACTGTCTGATGAGCTGTGTATCTAAGCTTATCATGTTCTGTACTGTCTGATGAGCTGTGTAACTAAGCTTACCAGGTGTGATACTTTCTGTGAAGTTGTGCATCTCAGCTTCCAGATGTTGAGAAAAATTGAACTCTCAGCATGCCTGGACTGCCAACGGCTGTCCGGGCATGCTGGGAGTTGTAGTTTTGCAACATCTGCAGGGCCACAGTTTTGACACCACTGTTATATTGGCATTTATATAAATTATTAGGATATGTGCACTTTTTTTTTTTTGAAAGGCTGGAGGCAGACTTTGAAAGTATATATGTGTGTGTATGTGTATATATATATATATATATATATATATATATCTCTATCTATCTGAAAATCATTTAGTATAGAAAACATAAATTACTATATTGTAGACCTTTGTGTATATATCACAAACCGGAATAAGCTCGCAGACTCATGCTCAGAACTGCGCCCCGGCGTGATCCCTGAGCTACGCCGACCCACTACCAACGCCCAGTCCATGAATCAGCCCAGACTTCCGCCCTGCAGGTGCAAATGTACTGAAGCTTTTTTTTTTCTAAGCTAGGTCGTTTGCATTGTGGTGGGGCAGTTATGGCTGATGAGGAATCCTCAGGTGGGCGGATGACCAATTTCAGCCCAGAGGAGAGGGCTGTAATTATTGAGGGCCTCTCCCAACATGGGGACCGCCTCTATGTGTTGTCCAGCAAGTGTTGTTGCTCAGTTCGTTTGTAACGCTGCTGCTTTAGCTGCTCTCCAGCTGACCTCTGCAAGTTTGGTGCAAAGTTACCCCTGCTTTTATGAGGTGTAACTTTGCACCGGAAATTTCAGCTCCGCTCACCGGGAGTAGCCTGCGCCAGTCAAGCTTAAGTTGATGAATCGGCCCAAAAACCTCATTTGCATATTTAAAACACAAAAACGATGGCCGCGCCAGATCCGACCAGCGTAAATCTGCGCCAACGCCGCGCCGGCGTGGAAAGGTTACACCGAGGCGATGAAGTCTATTTGGAGGCGTAATCTGGTTCTCTGGGTAAGGCGCAGCGATCCGCCGGCGCAAATCTGCACTTACGCCGTGCATCTACCAAAAAAACGGTGTAAGTGCTACATGAATCTGGCCCCTTGTTTTTTTTCTTGTCTACATTATTTAGTCTGCGACAAAGATAGCTAAGACAGGTCGTCTCCACTAACTTGTAGAACATAATACTCTCACTTCTACCCCCGCTCCAGTTTTCACTAAAACTTTTTTTTTAAATGCAACAGAGACACAAACACACTTTTTTTTTTTTTATACTTTGGTTTTTAAAAATATTTTATGGTAAATTAAACCCAATTCAAAAGTATCATAAAGCTAAAATATTAATACATTTCTATAATCTAATTTTTTGATTTATTCTCTTATTAGCATGCCATCGTGTATAATAAAAGGTTGCCCCAATACTTGGCGTAAGCGGGATACATCCGCCATCATGCACAGTTTTCCTATGCAACGTGATAGAATACAGAAATGGCTTGAAAATAGCGGCCAATTCAAGAATAATCTACAGGAGATGGTACAGAAGGTGCTCGATGGGAAATTGTACGATACATATCGAATGTGTTCTTTACACTTTGAACATCATGCATACAGATACGAGGAAAACCGGCGAAGACTTAGACCAGATGCTCAGCCGACTATATTTCAAACACAAGCATCCACATCGGGTGAATCTACTGGAATTATCACAGCCATGCCATCAACATTTACCGTTTCCTCTTTACCTACTCATAGTGTTGTAAGTACTTGCTCTACGGCAACCACCACAGTTCTCACATTTTCAACAGCTTCTTCAAAGTCTACAACAGTAACTACATCAGCTTTAGAAACAACCACTCCGTCAACAACCGTTATTTCCATCACAACAACTCCACTGTGTACTCCGTTGTATGCATCATCAACCGCTGTGTCGCAAGGATTAATGCAACGATTTGAAAATTCTGAGCCCTCAACGTCTTCGGGACGGTCCTCTATACAAACATCTACTGGCAAGCAGGATTCTGGTCCAAAAAGAGTTTCAGAAACTAGAATTCCATCAACACAAAGCAAAAGACCAAGAACAGCCAGTTTAGCGCAAAGGGATTTTGCATCTCAGACTATGCCTTTTTATTTTCATAGTCCAAAGAGCCAAAAAAATCCTCTTCCAAAAAGAGCAAAAAATAAATTGTGCCGTAAAATTATTTGTGAAGAAGAAGAAAATAAAAAGGCTAGAGAAATTGTATATACTGCTGAAGGAACTGAGCACGGTGCTTACGAAATTCATACTTGTCAAGAAAAGCAAACGGCTGTGGAGGAAAGTGTTGTTTTGGAATATGATTTGTCATCAGCAGTTCAAAATGAAGAAGTTGAGGAAGGTCCATCCTCTATTTTCCAAGCCGAGGAGTCAATTACTACAACTACATCCACCCAAATACCATGGATGGCTCCTCAACAGAGTACATACATTCCTGTAAGAAGTAATCAATATTTAAAAGAACACAACTACAACCAAATTTTTCGTGAGCATGAAATTATTGACCCTTTCTCTCCATTACTAGATCCTCAGCCAACTCAAATGGTTCTTCCAGAACCTGATGAAAACAAGCAAATGGACCATGAATCAATTCCTGGAGAATGCGCTGAGAATACTGTGCCAATAGAATTCTCAGAAACCACATATATCGATGAAGACGACACCTCCTTTTATCCATCGGATTGTGAGGAGGAGGTTGAGGAGGAGTCTTGCGTTGACAGTAGTGAGGATGAAGAGGAGGAGGAGGAGGAGGAGGATCTTAATGAAAAGTTTGAGGATTTATTTGATATAAATGAAGATATAGTCCGTGATGCTAAATTCATAGTTTTCGAATCCTCCTTGAAAAAACTTATACGCCTTGTGCCGTGTCAATTTAAAAAAAAATGTAAAGGAAAGCTAACTCACTATCAAAAAAGTTTCCAGGGAAGCCTGATGAGCTTGAGTGTAAAATGTTCTCAAGGACATACCGGGCATATATGGAAGTCACAACCAACTGTAAATAATAAACCTGCTGGAAATCTCATGTTATCTGCTGGAATTGTACTAAGTGGAAATAGTTTTAAAAAAATAGATTGTTATTTTAAATCAATCAATCTAAAAGGAATCTCCCCCTCAACTTTCTATTCATATCAGAAAGATTCAATTTTTCCTGGAATTGATTTAAAGCGGGGTTCACCCTTAGAGGGCACTTTTTCCCCTTCGCTTCCTGCTCGTTTTCTCTAGGGGAATCGGCTATTTGTTTTAAAATATGTGCAGTACTTACCCGTTTACGAGATGCATCCTCTCCGCCGCTTCCGGGTATGGGCTGCGGGAATGGGCGTTCCTTCTTGATTGACAGTCTTCCGAGAGGCTTCCGACGGTCGCACCCATCGCGTCACGATTTTCCGAAAGAAGCCGAACGTCGGTGCGCAGGCGCAGTATAGAGCCGCACCGACTTTCGGCTACGAGTGACGCGATGGATGCGACCGTCGGAAGCCTCTCGGAAGACTGTCAATCAAGAAGGAACGCCCGCTCCCGAAGACCCATACCCGGAAGCGACAGAAGAAGATGCATCTCGAAAACGGGTAAGTACTGCTCATATTTTAATACAAATAGCCGATTCCCCTAGACCGAACGAGCAGGAATCTAAGGGGAGAAAAAAAAAAATTTAATAAATGGGTGAACTCCCACTTTAAGTTGGAAAACCGAACAACAACAAGTTTTACAGGACATTGGGAGAGCACCTATGTATCTGACTGGAGATGGTCAAAATGATTCACCTGGATTTTGTGCTAAATACTGCACATACACCTTTATGGATGCAGATTCCAAAAAAAATTGTCACCTTTCATGTTGAGCAACTCCAACCCACAGTAACATCTGTTGCACTGGAAAAAATTGCCTTTAAAAAGTGCATAGAAAGTCTGTTAGAGAAAAATCTTGATATTGGCTTAATTGCTACTGACAGACATATATCGATACGGAAAATTCTGCGGGAGCAATATCCATTCATCGAACACCAGTTCGATGTATGGCACCTGGCAAAGTCAGTAGGAAACAAAATTTCAGCCGTGGCCAAAAACAGGAGCACTGAGATTTTAACCACTTCCTTACCGGCCCATAGTGAAATGACGTCCACAAAGAACCTCTGCCGTTCAGAGTGGACGTCATATGATGTCCTAGGCTTTGTGGGGGGGATATCTGAATGATGCCTGCAGCTAGAGGCATCATTCAGATATCCTTCTAAACTGCCGGCGATTCTGCACAACGTAAGAACGATCATAGCGATCTGCCGCTAGATCGTTCTTACAGGCGGTGGGAGGGGACATCCCCCCCCCCCCCGCCGCCATCCGGTGCTTCTCCGGGCTCTCCCGTGCCATCGGGGGCCCGGAGAACGAATCGTCCGGCGCTCGCAGGAAGCATAGAGATGACTGGTGACCAGATGGTCACCAGTCATCTCTATGACCGTCGGAGGACCCGGGCGCGATGTGATGACGTCACGCCCGGGTCCCGTAAGTAAACAAAGCCGCGATTGCGGCTGCTAAGCAACAGCAAGCATGAGATCAGTGAATTTTTTTTCACCGATTTCATGCTTTCCAGCCTGGAGGAGAGATGTGGGGTCTTATTGACCCCGCATCTCTCCATAAAGAGTACCTGTCACACACATTCCTATTACAAGGGATGTTTACATTCCTTGTAATAGGAATAAAAGTGATCAAAAAAATTAAAAAAAAAAGTGTAAAAAAAGAAATAAATATATAAAAAAAGAAATAAAATTTATTTTTTTAACGCCCCTGTCCCCGGTAGCTTGCGCGCAGAAGCGAACGCACACGCAAGTCCCGCCGACATATGTAAACGCCGTTTAAACCACATATGTGAGGTATCGCCGCGTGCGTTAGAGTGCCAGCAACAATTCTAGCACTAGATCTCCTCTGTAAATCTAAACTGGTAACCAGTAAAAAATTTCAAATCGTTGCCTATGGAGATTTTTAAGTACCGAAGTTTGGCGCCATTCCATGAGTGTGCGCAATTTTAAAGCGTGACATGTTAGGTATCTATTTACTCGGTGTAACATCATCTTTCCTATTTTCCAAAAAAATTGGGCTAACTTTACTGTTTTTTAATTTTTTTAATTCACGAAACAATTTTTTTCCAAAAAAAAGGCGTTTGAAAAATTATTGCGCAAATACCGTGCAAGATAAAAGGTTTCAATGACCGTCGTTTTATTCCCTAGGGTGTCTGCTAAAAAAAAATATATAATGTTTGGGGGTTCTGCGTAATTTTCTAGCAAAAAAATTATGATTTGTACATGTAGGAGAGAAGTGCCAGAATAGGCCTGGTATGGAAGTGTGTATAACTGCCCTGTATGGAAGAGGTTAAATTCTTGGATTCAACCAATCAAGAATCATCTGTGGTGGTGCGCCCGGACCTGTGAAAAAAACCCAGAAATGTTGGTTGAGAGATGGAAGTCCGTGGTGCACCACGTCACAAATGTGCATTCCTGGGAGGAAAATTCTATATACTCGGAGTGCCAACATCCACCACTGACAGAAGATCAGATCGAGAACAACAAGTGGTTGACCCCAGGTCTACCGCCGCACGTCATCCTGAAAAAAAATTTGTTTAAACGCTTCACTTCTAAAAGACATCCGGCAAATGTCCTATTTTTGCTGGAATCCATTCCAACGGATGGATCCGCTCGTCTGTACAGACTTACCGGATCCATTCGTCCAAAGGGATTCCCCGCACGCGTCGTAATGAATTGACGCATGCGTGGAATTCCTTATATGACAGCGTCGCGCCCGTCGCCGCGTCATAATCGTGGCGACGGCGCGACACGTCATCGGCAGAGGATTTCCGCGCGGATTTCAATGCGATGGTGTGTACACTCCATCCCATCGAAATCAGCGGAAATCTTTGAGAGGATTTATCCGTGGAAACGGTCCGCTGGACCGTATCTGCGGATAAATCCTCTCGTGTGTACGGGGCCTTAGAAGGGCTACCTCTTCAACAGAAGAAATTGGAAGCCTACGTTACTCAAAGGCAAAGAGATCCTGGGTGGTAAAAGCGGTTTACGATCCGACTACTCAGAATTTTTTGAAAGAGGTACTTGACAATATTGTGAAAGTTGTGGAAGATCCAAGTTTAAGTACCTGGCAATCTCAAAGTAGAAATTATCCCTCAAATATAGATCCTATTCCAAAACCTGAAATGTCATGTTAGAAGAATTCACGTCAAGATTTAGATGAACAATTTTTGGACTGACCTGTTCAATATATTACCTTGTCATTGTCAATTTTTTTTTTTTTGAAAATGTCTATAATGATTGCTTTTTACATGTAAAAAGAAGTTAATAATTTTTATTTATTTTTTTAAATAGTTTATTTTACACTACTGATCTAATAAAGTTTAAAAAAAATTTCATTATATATTTTTCTGTTGGCATAAAGTTTAATATTTTATATTTGTATTCGTATATTTTTGTTCATGTTTCTTAATAAAATCTTTAACAAACTAAAACTTTTAAAAAAAAATTATTTATTTTAGCGTTTAGTAAATCTGAAAAAAATAAATGATTACCGTTTTTTGTAACCCATGTTATAGGGTTATTCCGGGGTGGATTTTTTTTTTTTTTTTTTTTAACATATTTTTATCTTATCCTCTATCCAAAGGATAGGGGATAAGATTAACCACTTGCTTACTGGGCACATAAACCCCCTTCGTTCCCAGGCGAAATTTCAGCTTCCGGCACTGCGTCGCTTTAACTGACAATTGCGCGGTCGTGCGACGTGGCTCCCAAACAAAATTGGCGTCCTTTTTTCCCCACAAATAGAGCTTTCTTTTGGTGGTATTTGATCACCTCTGCGGTTTTTATTTTTTGCGCTATAAACAAAAAAAGAGCGACAATTTAAAAAAAATATATTTTTTTTTACTTGTTGCTATAATAAATATCCCAATTTTTTTTTAAAAAAAACACTTTTTTTTTTCTCAGTTAAGGCCGATACGTATTTTTGTAAAAAAAAAAAAATCGCAATAAGCGACTGGTTTGCGCAAAAGTTATAGCGCCTACAAAATGGGGAACAGAATTATGATTTTTTTTTATTTTTATTTTTTTACTAGTAATGGCGGCGATCTGCGATTTTTATTGGGACTGGGATATTGCGACGGACGTATCGGACACTTTTGACACAAATTTGGCGCCATTCACATTTATACAGCGACAGTGCTATAAAAATGCACTAATTACTGTATAAATGTGACTGGCAGGGAAGGGGTTAACACTAGGGGGTGAGGAAGGGGTTAACTGTGTAGCCTGGGTGTGTTCTAACTGTGTGGGGGGAGGGGGGTGACTGGGGGAGGTGACCGTTGCTGTGTCCCTATGTACAAGAGACACAGATCGGTCTCCTCTCCTCTGACAGCACGTGGAGCTCTGTGTTTACACCCCATCATTACACACAGAGCTCCACGTCCCTGCTGTCACCTGCCGTGTCACCGACGATCGCGTGTACCCGGCGGACATCGCGGCCGCCAGGTACACGCATCGGGTCTTCGGCGATGCGCCGGGACAGTTTTTACCCGCCGCGCGCCACCCAGTGGCGCGCGCGGGTAATGCACATAAAAGGCCGTGTTTAAACGGCCACTTGGCACTTGAGAGCCGCGCTGCGGACGTATTTTGTCTATAGCGCGGATCTCAAGTGGTTAATGATCATACGGGTCCCCGCGCTGGGGAACCCCTGCGATCTTGGCGCAGCCACTGGTATCGTGTGCCTGCGCTGCTTCCGGGACGGGGCGTGACACCGATGTCACGTCAGGCCTCCTCCATTCATTTGTATGGGAGGGCCATCTGGGAAGTTGCACTTGGCCGTCACGCCTACTCCCATACACATGAATGGAGGGAGTCACAGTCACGCCCCGTCACGGAAGCAGCGCAAGCACACTATGCCTGTGGCTGCGCCGAGATTGCGGCGGGACCCTGCCGATCATTCTTCTTCCCTATTCTTTTGATATGGTATAAGATAAAAATACGTTAACAAAAACCATAACACCCCGGGAATACCCCTTCTAAAAAAACTATGTCATTGAAAACATAAAAAAAAATGAAGACCAATAAATTCTGTATAAACATAAATTTATTTTAAATTAATTTCCAAGTAAAAAATATTAAACATAATCTTACAAATAATTTTTATTAAAACATAATTATCTAACCAAAAAAACTGAAAGTGCATTCTTTTTTTAACCACTTCAGATCCGTAGGACGTCCTGGACTTTGTGCGGTGATATCTGAATGATGGGGGCAGCTGCAGGCATCATTCAGATATCTCTGTCTTCAGCCGGCGATTCTGTGCACCAGAAGAACGATCAAAACGGCGGTTCCGCCGCTCGATCGTTCTTCTAGGCAGCGGGAGGGGACGTCCCCCCCCCCTCCCGCCGCCATCCGGTGCTTCTCCGGGCTCTCCCAGGCCATCGGGGGCCCGGAGAGCGAATCGGCCGGCGCGCGTTGCTGAACCATAGAGATGACTGGTGACCAGACGGTCACAGTCATCTCTATGACCGTCGGAGGGCGGGGCGCGACGTTATGACGTCACGCCCGGTACCCGGAAGTAAACAAAGCCGCAATCGCGGCTGTCGGCATGTAATCGGTGAAATGTTTTTCACCGATTTCATGCTTGTAAGCCTGTAGGAGAGATGTGGGGTCTTATTGACCCCGCCTCTCTCCATAAAGAGGACCTGTCACAGTGATTCCTATTACAAGGGATGTGTACATTCCTTGTAATAGGAATACAAGTGATCAAAAAAAAAAAAAGTGTAAAAATAAAAAAATGAAGTACAAAAATAAAATAAAATAATAAAAAAAAAAATTTAAAACGCCCCTGTCCCGGTCGCTCGCGTGCAGAAGCGAACGCGCATGCAAGTCCCGCCCACATATGTAAACACCGTTCAAACCCCACATATGAGGTATCATCGCGTGCGTTAGAGCGCGTGCAACAATTCTATCACTAGAGCTACTCTGTAACTCAAAAATAGTAACCTGTAAAAAAAAAATTAAAGCGTCGCCTATGGAGATTTTTAAGTACCGAAGTTTGGCGCCATTCCATGAGTGTACGCAATTTTAAAGCGTGACATGTTAGGTATCTATTTACTCGGCGTAACATCGTCTTTCACATTATACAAAAAAATTGGGCTAACTTTACTGTTTTGTTATTTTTTAATTCATGAAACTGTTTTTTTTCCCTAAAAAAAAAAGGCGTTTGAAAAATTATTGCGCAAATACCGTGCGAGGAAAAAAAAGTTGCAATGACCGCCATTTTATTCCCTAGGGTGTCTGCTAAAAAAAAATATATATAATGTTTGGGGGTTCTGATTAATTTTCTAGCAAAAAAATTGTGATTTTTACATAAAGGAGAACAGTGCCAAAATAGGCCCGGTAAGGAAGTGGTTAAATTTAAACAAGTGTACAACTTAAATAAAGTGCAATATACTAACTAAATATAAAATATTTAAAAGTTTAGAGCATATGGGGCCCTAGATGAGTTGAATCCACTGTACCACTCAAATCCAGTGTACTCATCAGGAAATGTTTCCCTAATGGCTGTGAGAACACAGGAAGGTATGGGTACTCTATTTCCCCTGCCAAGGAAGCCGTAGATTCTTGCAGTAAAAACTCTGTAAGCCATCCAGCGATATTGTCTATGAGTAAAATATAAAAATATTATTATTAGTTCTAGTGTAGGCAATGGCCCAGATTCAAGAAGCTATTGCGCCGCGCCGCGCAATAGCTGTTTTGCTCCCGCGTAGCGAATGCCCCTGATTCAGGAACATCGCTACGCGGACTGCAGCCTAGGATCTGACAGACATAAGCCTCCTTATGCCTTCATATCTCAGGCTGCATTCTTGCGTTGGCCGCTAGGGGGCGCGGCCATTGTGATCGACGTATAGTATGCAAATTGCATACTACCACCGATTCACAAAAGTTGCGCGGGCCCTGCGCACGCAAGGTACGGAGTTTCTGTACGGCGCCTTTAGCGTAAGGCTGCTCCTGCTAATAGCAGGGGCAGCCAATGCTAAAGTATAGCCGCCCTTCCCGCTCGTGAAATTTAAATTTCACGTCGTTTACGTAAGTGATTCGTGAATAATGGCGCTGGACGCCATTCACGTTCACTTAGAAGCAAATGACGTCCTTGCGACGTCATTTGCCGCAATGCACGTCGGGAAAGTTTCCCGAAGGAGCATGCGCTGTTCGCTCGGCGCGGGAGCGCGCCTAATTTAAATGATTCCCGCCCCCGGCGGGATCATTTACATTAGGCAGCCTTACGCCCGGCTATTTAGCATATCGCCCGCGCAATTTACGGAGCTACTGCTCCGTGAATCGCGGGCATATCAAAATATTTGCGTGGGCGCAGAGCAAAAATCGTTGCACTTTGCCCACGCAAATATTGCACGGATCTACCTGAATCTGGGCCAATGTAAATATATTGCGTGCAAACAAGTTTAGAGGGTTGTGGCAATGACCATATTAGTCTATGATCACATATGTCAGGTGTACGGCATAGTTGAACTTAGACTAAAACTGGACATACCTGTTGACATGACTGATTGCAATGGCCCAGATTCAGGTAGATCCGCGCAATATTTGCGTGGGCAAAGGGCAACGTTTTTTGCTCTGCGCCCACGCAAATATTTCGATTTGCCCGCGATTCACGGAGCAGTAGCTCCGTAAATTGCGCGGGTGCTATGCTAATTAGCCCGGCGTAAGGGCGCCTAATGTAAATGATCCCGCCGGGGGCGGGAATCATTTAAATTGGGCGCGCTCCTGCGCCGACCGAACAGCGCATGCTCCGTCGGGAAACTTTCCCGACGTGCATTGCGGCAAATGAAGTCGCAAGGACGTCATTTGCTTCTAAGTGAACGTGAATGGCGTCCAGCGCCATTCACGAATCGCTTACGTAAACGACGTGAAATTTAAATTTCACGAGCGGGAAGGGCGGCTATACTTTAGCATTGGCTGCCCCTGCTATTAGCAGGAGCAACCTTGCGCTAAAGTCGCCGTACGGAAACTCCGTACCTTGCGTGCGCAGGGCCCGCGCAACTTTTGTGAATCGGTGGTAGTATGCAATTTGCATACTATACGCCGATCACAATGGCCGCGCCCCCTAGCGGCCAACGCAAGAATGCAGCCTGGGATGTGAAGGCATAAGGAGGCTTATGCCTGTCATATCTTAGGCTGCATTCGGTGTAACGAGGTTCCTGAATCAGGAGCACTCGTTACACCGGAGCAAGTAAGCCCTTGCGCCGCGCAACCTATGGTTGCGCGGGCGCAAGTGCTTCTTGAATCTGGGCCAGTATCTTTTACACACACAAATAAAATATATGTGTGTGTGTGTGTGTGTGCGCATGTCTGTGTGTTGTAATAATCAGTGCCTCTTGCTGCATAACTACAAATAGCAGCATGCATGCTATGTTATTTATGGGAGTTGTAGTTTTGCAACTGCCGGACGCACTCGGCTGTATATATATATATATATATATATATATATATATATATATATATATATATATATATATATATATATATATATATATATAAGCCGAGTGCGTCTGGCGATTCCATAAATAACAACTACAAGCAATAACATAGCATGCATGATGCTATTTGTAGTTATGCAGCAAGAGGCACTGATTATTACAACACACAGACATGCGCACACACACACACACATATATATATATATATATATATATATATATATATATATATATATATATATACCGTGTTGTCCCCGAAAATAAGCCCGGGTCTTATATTAATTATGCCAACATAAGACACAGTAGGGCTTATTTTCGGGGTAGGTCTTACCATGTAATGTGCTGTCTTCTCTCCCCCCTCCCTCCCTGCCTGTCAGGAATCCCCAGTGTGAACGGAGTTAAAATGCTTGTAAAATCCTATAATCCACTCTATTACAGTATTATATCACGTACAATGTGTGCGTTTCTGTAATATAATTGTGCCAAATACATTTTATAGCACCGCTCTGCACTTCTGTTACCCACCGGAGCTCTCTTCCCTGCAATTATATTACAGAAACACACACATTGTACATTATATACTACTGTAGTAGAGTGGATTATAGGATATTACAAGCATTTTTAACTAGGGCTTATTTTCGGGGTAGGGCTTATATTGCAGCCCTCCTGGAAAATAACGCTAGGTCTTATTTTCAGGGTAGGTCTTATTTTTGGGGAAACAGGGTATGTGTGTGTAAAAGATAACGAGTGTGTATAGCTTTTGCATAACTAGAAATACCAGCATGCATTGGTATGTGATTGCTGGGAGTTGTAGTTTAGGAAATTTCTACTACCAGCAATCGCATAGCATGCTTGCTGATATTTGTAGTTATGCCGCCAAGAATCACTGATATATTGACAAAAAACATGTTTATTACATGAACTGGGGGCCTGCAGCAGTTGCTAAACTACAGCTCCTAACATGCACTGTATGGGCAATGCTTTGAGCTGTAGTTTTGCTAAACTTGGGGGCTACATGTGTGTATGTGTTATGTGTGTGTCTGGAAGGGGTAATGGGAACTTGTAGTTGAGAGTTCAGGCTGCTTTCTCCTGCTGCACTGTATATTTATCTATGTGAGCAGCATGTGTACTCAAATAGCAATAGCTCCGTGCAGTCACAGGACACCATGATTGGTGGAGGGTTTGGAGGGGCGGGATATGATAATTTTAGGGGCGGATGGCATGGCAGGGGAGGCAGGGAGGGGTGTGTATATTGAAATGAATGGGGAGGGGAGATACTAGGATAGGGGAGGGGAGGATGAGGAGCAGGCCCGTCGGAACCCGACAGGCAAACCAAGCAATTGCCTGGGGCCCCCGAGCTGGCCAGGGGCCCAAGCTAGCCAAGGGGCCCCAGCAGGGAGGGCCCTTGCCGCACCGCTGCTTCCTCCTGCAGTCTTGTCGGCCGTGTACCATAACCGCGCGGTACAGGAGAATCAGGTTCCTGTTCCCAGCCGGACTGACAGGAAGTGCACACACTTCCTTTTAGTCCGGCCCCGGGAACAGCAAACTGAATGCCCTGTACCGCGTGAATATGGTACACGGCCGACCGGACTGCAGGAGGATGCAGCGATGCGGCAAGGGCCCTCCCTGCTGGGGCCCCTGTGCGGACACCAGGATAGAGGTAAGCCGACAAAAAGACAAAAACAACCCCACCCCCCCCCCCCCCCCTGCTTCTCAACTAGAAAAGTAATTTTTTTTTTTTTTTTGCTTGGGGCCCCCTAATATCTTCAAACGGCCCTGATGAGGAGAGAGGCATTGAGTGACAGGAAAGAAAAGCAAGGGAGCTTGGGGGATGACGATTTTTACATCATCCACCATGGCTCCATAACCAGGAAGTGGCTAAAATTCAGGAGGAGGTAGCAGAAGAATGGCTGGGCCGATTTAGGAAAGAAAGACATCGACTGAAAGGTAAAGCCTAAGGAAACATTATAGTGTAAAAAAGAAATGCATTATAGAACTCCTTTAACCACTTGCCCACGGCCTCATGTCTAAAAGACGTCCTGTTTTTAAAGATGGATATCTCGATAACGGCAGCAGCTGCTGCCACAACCGAGGTATGCATCTTTAGTGCCGACGGTCCTGTAAACGATAACGGCGGTCTCCGTGGCGGATTCGCCGCAAGATCGCCGTTATCGGTGGCGGGAGAGGGGCCCCCCTCCCGCTGCTCTTCCGCCGCTTACCGTAGCCGTCGGTAGCGGCGGAGGCGATCGGGTCCGTTCGGCAAGTGACTGGGGACGAGACTGAAGGAAAAATCTCCTTCGCCCGTCCCCATAGCTTTGCTGGGCGGAAGTGACGTCAAAACGTCAGTCCCGCCCAGCGTCTTAAAGCAACATTTTTTTTTTCTGTCATTTAAAAAAAATTGTATTTTATTTTTTTGCATTTAAGCCTAATTATGAGATGTGACGTCTTTTTGACCCCAGATCTCATATTTAAGAGGACCTGTCATGCTTTTTTCTATTACAAGGGATGTTTACATTCCTTGTAATAGGAATAAAAGTGATATATATATATTTTTTTTTTTCAGTGTAAAAAATTATAAAAAGAAATAAAAATAAATAAGAAAACAAAATTTTTTTTTTAAAAAAAGCCCCGTCCCGACGAGCTCGCGCGCAAAAAGCGAACGCATACGCGAGTAGCGCCCGCATATGAAAACGGTGTTCAAACCACACAAGTGAGGTATCGCCGCGATCGTTAGAGCGAGAGCAATAATTCTAGCCCTAGACCTCCTCTGTAGCTCAAAAAATGCAACCTGTAGAATTTTTTAAACGTCGCCTATCGAGATTTTTAAGGGTAAAAGTTTGACGCCATGCCACGAGCGGGCGCAATTTTTAAGCGTGTCATGTTGGGTATCATTTTACTCGGCGTAACATTATCTTTCACAATATATAAAATTGGGCAAAAATTATTGTTGTCTTATTTTTTAATTAAAAAAAGTGATTTTTTCCCAAAAAAAGTGCGCTTGTAAGACCGCTGCGCAAATACGGTGTGACAAAAAGTATTGCAATGACTGCCATTTTATTCCCTAGGATGTCTGCTAAAAAAAAATATATAATGTTTGGGGGTTCTGATTAATTTTCTAGCAAAAAAATTGTGATTTTCACATGAAGGAGAGAAGTGACAGAATAGGCCCGGTGGTCAAGTGGTTAACAGACCTCATTGGATTTCTGAACTGCATTGCATTTACTCTTTTCAGGGCCGCATCGGATTTTCCTGGCTTGAGGGCCGCATCGGGATTTTCCTTGCTTGAGGGCCGCATCGGATTTCCCTGGCTTGAGGGCCGCATCGATTTCCCTTGGCTTGAGGGCCGCATCGGATTTTCCTGGCTTGAGGGCCGCATCGGATTTCCCTTGGCTTGAGGGCCGCATCGGATTTCCCTGGCTTGAGGGCCGCATCTGATTTTCCTTGCTTGAGGGCCGCATCGGATTTCCCTGGCTTGAGGGCCGCATCCATTTCCCTTGGCTTGAGGGCCGCATCGGATTTTCCTGGCTTGAGGGCCGCATCTGATTTTCCTGGCTTGAGGGCCACATCGGATTTTCCTGGCTTGAGGGCCACATCGGATTTTCCTGGCTTGAGGGCCGCATCTGATTTTCCTGGCTTGAGGGCCACATCGGATTTTCCTTGCTTGAGGGCCGCATCGGATTTCCCTGGCTTGAGGGCCGCATCTGATTTCCCTTGGCTTGAGGGCCGCATCTGATTTCCCTGGCTTGAGGGCCGCATCTGATTTTCCTTGCTTGAGGGCCGCATCGGATTTCCCTGGCTTGAGGGCCGCATCCATTTCCCTTGGCTTGAGGGCCGCATCTGATTTTCCTGGCTTGAGGGCCGCATCTGATTTCCCTGGCTTGAGGGCCGCATCTGATTTTCCTTGCTTGAGGGCCGCATCGGATTTCCCTGGCTTGAGGGCCGCATCCATTTCCCTTGGCTTGAGGGCCGCATCTGATTTTCCTGGCTTGAGGGCCACATCGGATTTCCCTGGCTTGAGGGCTGCATCGGATTTCCCTTGGCTTGAGGGCCGCATCGGATTTTCCTTGCTTGAGGGCCGCATCGGATTTCCCTGGCTTGAGGGCCGCATCGGATTTCCCTTGGCTTGAGGGCCGCATCGATTTCCCTTGGCTTGAGGGCCGCATCGGATTTTCCTGGCTTGAGGGCCGCATCGGATTTCCCTTGGCTTGAGGGCCGCATCGGATTTCCCTTGGCTTGAGGGCCGCATCGGATTTCCCTGGCTTGAGGGCCGCATCTGATTTTCCTTGCTTGAGGGCCGCATCGGATTTCCCTGGCTTGAGGGCCGCATCCATTTCCCTTGGCTTGAGGGCCGCATCGGATTTTCCTGGCTTGAGGGCCGCATCTGATTTTCCTGGCTTGAGGGCCACATCGGATTTTCCTGGCTTGAGGGCCGCATCTGATTTTCCTGGCTTGAGGGCCACATCGGATTTTCCTTGCTTGAGGGCCGCATCGGATTTCCCTGGCTTGAGGGCCGCATCTGATTTCCCTTGGCTTGAGGGCCGCATCTGATTTCCCTGGCTTGAGGGCCGCATCTGATTTTCCTTGCTTGAGGGCCGCATCGGATTTCCCTGGCTTGAGGGCCGCATCCATTTCCCTTGGCTTGAGGGCCGCATCTGATTTTCCTGGCTTGAGGGCCACATCGGATTTCCCTGGCTTGAGGGCTGCATCGGATTTCCCTTGGCTTGAGGGCCGCATCGGATTTTCCTGGCTTGAGGGCCGCATCGGATTTCCCTTGGCTTGAGGGCCGCATCGGATTTCCCTTGGCTTGAGGGCCGCATCTGATTTTCCTGGCTTGAGGGCCACATCGGATTTTCCTGGCTTGAGGGCCGCATCTGATTTTCCTGGCTTGAGGGCCACATCGGATTTTCCTTGCTTGAGGGCCGCATCGGATTTCCCTGGCTTGAGGGCCGCATCTGATTTCCCTTGGCTTGAGGGCCGCATCTGATTTCCCTGGCTTGAGGGCCGCATCTGATTTTCCTTGCTTGAGGGCCGCATCGGATTTCCCTGGCTTGAGGGCCGCATCCATTTCCCTTGGCTTGAGGGCCGCATCTGATTTTCCTGGCTTGAGGGCCACATCGGATTTCCCTGGCTTGAGGGCTGCATCGGATTTCCCTTGGCTTGAGGGCCGCATCGGATTTTCCTGGCTTGAGGGCCGCATCGGATTTCCCTTGGCTTGAGGGCCGCATCGGATTTCCCTTGGCTTGAGGGCCGCATCGGATTTTCCTGACTTGAGGGCCGCATCAGATTTTCCTGGCTTGAGGGCTGCATCGGATTTCCCTGGCTTGAGGGCCGCATCGGATTTTCCTTGCTTGAGGGCCGCATCGGATTTCCCTGGCTTGAGGGCCGCATCGGATTTTCCTTGCTTGAGGGCCGCATCGGATTTTCCTGGCTTGAGGGCCGCATCGGATTTTCCTGGCTTGAGGGCCGCATCGGATTTCTGGCAGGACCAACAGGTATTTTTGTTTTGCCCTTTTTGAACAGATATAAGATTCCAATAGAATCATTAACCACTTTCCGCCCACGTAACGCACGTGAGCGCCGACAAAGAGGGTGAGCTTTAACACCCACAGGCTGAACAAATGCATCCATGGGTGACCAAATCCTGATCATGTGACCACAGTGACAGCCAATCATAGGGGTCATATGATCATACAGTCCGCCTCCTTAACCCCTCCCCCCCCCCCAGGACGCAAAGACTCTGTTAACCGATTTGCTTACTGCTGCACGACAATATACATCAGCAGGATGGCACGGTTGCGCAAAAAGCGTCCCTCCGTCATCGTCAGCTAGCGGGCGCGAGCACAAAATGGTGTCCAATCTGTCCGCCGCAATGTCGCAGTCCCGATTTAAAAATCGCAGAGCGCCGTCATTACTAATAAAAAAAAAAAAAAAGGTTTTATCGTGTAGATGCTTTATCTTTTGAGTAAACAAATCAATATACGCTTATTGCGATTTATTTTTTTATTTACATTTTTTACCAATATTTTTGGGGAATATTTATTGTAGTAAAAAATGTTTTTTTTATTTTTTTTTGCCACTTAAGCCCCGGACCATTTGGTTGGCCAAAGACCAGGCTACTTTTTGCGATTCGGCACTGCGTCGCTTTAACTGACAATTGGGCGGTCGTGCGACGTGGCTGCCCCAAGAACAAAATTGGCGTCCTTTTTTTTCCCCACAAATAGAGCTTTCTTTTGGTGGTATTTGATCACCTGTGTTTCTTTTTTCTTTTTTTATTTTTTTTTCCTATAAACAAAAATAGAGCGACAATTTTGAAAAAAAATAATATTTTTTGCTATAATAAATATCCCCCAAAAATATATATAAAAAAAATAAATTTTCCTCAGTTTAGGCCGATACATATTCTTCTACATATTTTTTGTAAAAAAAAAATCGCAATACGCGTTTGATTGGTTTGCACAAAAGTTATAGCGTCTACAAAATAGGGGATAGTTTTATGGCATTTTTCTAATTTTTTTTTTTTTTTTACTAGTAATGGCGGCGATCTGCGATTTTTTTTTTTTTTTTTTTTTTTTTTTTTTTTTTGGTACTGCGACATTATGGCAGACACATTTTTGGCATTTTTATAGCGATCAGTGCTATAAAAATGCCATTGGCAGGGAAGGGGTTGACACTAGGGGGCGAGGACGGGGTTAATTATGTTCCCTGGGTGTGTTCTAACTGTAGGGGGGGGGTGGGACTGACATGGGGAAATGACTGATCGCTGTTCATACATTGTATGAACAGAAGATCAGACATTTCTCCCCCTGACAGGACCGGGAGCTGTGTGTATACACACATAGCTCCCAGTTCTCGCGCTCTAATGAGTGATCGTGGGTGCCTGGCGTGTCAGAACCAGGGGCGAGCATGCGCGTGCCTCCGGCGGCACGCACGCGCCCCTGTTGGCTGATTCGCGAGATGACGTATAGTTGCGTGATCTCGCACAGCCGAGCCGACCTGCCGCCGTATAACTGTTATACGGCGGCTGGTCGGCAAGCGGTTAAAAATAACAATAGTCAAACAGATCAAAATCTAGATGTTATTGATGAAATAATCAATACATGGGTGATAATTTATTTGTATATATAAAGTAATCAAAAAGAATGAGATACAATAATAGTGCAAGCTGAGCAAATCTCCCCGTGGTGGTAATCGCAGCCCATATAGGGAAGGTTCGCAAAGTATAACTACAAGGTCCAGTAAAAATTTTCAAAGCCATAATAATGGATAATTTTGTCCCACGAATAATTTATGATCTAGCCCTCCCCCCCCCCCCCCCCCCCCGGCCTGACCATCCCTGGCCCGCCCCTTACATTTAGAGCATCGCCTTCTTTCCATGCTCTGTGGTTCTGTTCTGATGGTCACGGGCCTATTGTAGGCACTTTTGCATGTGGACACGGGTCAGCATGGGTGTCCTGACCGGCCTGTGACTACACAGCTCCATACACAACAGAAACCTTTCTATAGGAACCAGCATTCACCTTGTCAGCAATTTGAGCTCCAGTAGCTCTTATATTGGATTACACAGGCCAGCCCCCCCCCCCCCATCAATGAGCCTTTCCCTCCCCCCCCCCTCGCCTCCATCAATGAGCCTTTCCCTTTCCCCCCCGCCTCCATCAATGAGCCTTTCCCTTCCCCTCTCCGCCTCCATCAATGAGCTTTTCCCTTCCCCCCTCCGCCTCCATCAATGGACCTTTCCCTTCCCCCCTCCGCCTCCATCAATGGACCTTTCCCTTCCCCCCCCCGCCTCCATCAATGGGCCTTTCCCTCCCCCCCTCCGCCTCCATCAATGGACCTTTCCCTTCCCCCCTCCGCCTCCATCAATGGGCCTTTCCCTTTCCCCCCTCCGCCTCCATCAATGGGCCTTTCCCTCCCCCCCCCCCTCCATCAATGGGCCTTTCCCTTTCCCCCCCCCCGCCTCCATCAATGAGCCTTTCCCCTCCTCCTCCCCCCCCCGCTTCCATCGATGAGCCTTTCCCTTTACCCCCCCCCCCCCACCTCCATCAATGAGCCTTTCCCTACCCCCCCCCCGCCTCCATCAATGAGCCTTTCCCTTCCCCCCCACCTCCATCAATGAGCCTTTCCCTTTCCCCCCCCCCCCTCCATCAATGAGCCTTTCCCTTCCCCCCCCCCACCTCCATCAATGAGCTTTTCCCTTCCCCCCCCCGCCTCCATCAATGAGCATTTCCCTCCCCCCCGCCTCCATCAATGAGCCTTTCCCTCCCTCCCCCCGCCTCCATGAATGAGCTTTTCCCTTTCCCCCCGCCTCCATGAATGAGCTCTTCCCTTTCCCCCCCCGCCTCCATGAATGAGCTTTTCCCTTCCCCCCCCCGCCTCCATGAATGAGCTTTTCCCTTCCCCCCCCCCCCCCGCCTCCATGAATGAGCTTTTCCCTTTTCCCCCCCGCCTCCATGAATGAGCTTTTCCCTTTTCCACCCCCGCCTCCATGAATGAGCCTTTCCCTTTCCCCCCCGCCTCCATGAATGAGCTTTTCCCTTTTCCCCCCCGCCTCCATGAATGAGCTTTTCCCTTCCCCCCCCCGCCTCCATCAATGAGCCTTTCCATCCCCCCCCGCCTCCATCAATGAGCCTTTCCCTCCCCCCCCCCGCCTCCATCAATGAGCTTTTCCCTCCCCCCCTGCCTCCATCAATAAGCCTTCCCCCCCCGCCTCCATCAATGAGCCTTTCCCCTTACCCCCCCCCCCCGCCTCCATCAATGAGCCTTTCCCTCCCCCCCCCGCCTCCATCAATGAGCTTTTCCCTCCCCCCCTGCCTCCATCAATAAGCCTTCCCCCCCCGCCTCCATCAATGAGCCTTTCCCCTTACCCCCCCCACCGCCTCCATCAATGAGCCTTCCCCTTACCCCCCCGCCTCCATCAATGAGCCTTTCCCCTTACCCCCCCCCCCCGCCTCCATCAATGAGCCTTTCCCTCCCCCGCCTCCATCAATGAGCCTTTCCCTCCTTCCCCCCCGCCTCCATCAATGAGCCTTTCCCTTTCCCCCTCCGCCTCCATCAATGAGCTTTTCCCTTTCCCCTTGGCTTGAGGGCCGCATCTGATTTCCCTGGCTTGAGGGCCGCATCTGATTTTCCTTGCTTGAGGGCCGCATCGGATTTCCCTGGCTTGAGGGCCGCATCCATTTCCCTTGGCTTGAGGGCCGCATCTGATTTTCCTGGCTTGAGGGCCACATCGGATTTCCCTGGCTTGAGGGCTGCATCGGATTTCCCTTGGCTTGACGGCCGCATCGGATTTTCCTGGCTTGAGGGCCGCATCGGATTTCCCTTGGCTTGAGGGCCGCATCGGATTTCCCTTGGCTTGAGGGCCGCATCGGATTTTCCTGACTTGAGGGCCGCATCAGATTTTCCTGGCTTGAGGGCTGCATCGGATTTCCCTGGCTTGAGGGCCGCATCGGATTTTCCTTGCTTGAGGGCCGCATCGGATTTCCCTGGCTTGAGGGCCGCATCGGATTTTCCTTGCTTGAGGGCCGCATCGGATTTTCCTGGCTTGAGGGCCGCATCTGATTTTCCTGGCTTGAGGGCCGCATCGGATTTCTGGCAGGACCAACAGGTATTTTTGTTTTGCCCTTTTTGAACAGATATAAGATTCCAATAGAATCATTAACCACTTTCCGCCCACGTAACGCACGTGAGCGCCGACAAAGAGGGTGAGCTTTAACACCCACAGGCTGAACAAATGCATCCATGGGTGACCAAATCCTGATCATGTGACCACAGTGACAGCCAATCATAGGGTCATATGATCATACAGTCCGCCTCCTTAACCCCTCCCCCCCCCCCCAGGACGCAAAGACTCTGTTAACCGATTTGCTTACTGCTGCACGACAATATACATCAGCAGGATGGCACGGTTGCGCAAAAAGCGTCCCTCCGTCATCGTCAGCTAGCGGGCGCGAGCACAAAATGGTGTCCAATCTGTCCGCCGCAATGTCGCAGTCCCGATTTAAAAATCGCAGAGCGCCGTCATTACTAATAAAAAAAAAAAAAAGGTTTTATCGTGTAGATGCTTTATCTTTTGAGTAAACAAATCAATATACGCTTATTGCGATTTATTTTTTTATTTACATTTTTTACCAATATTTTTGGGGAATATTTATTGTAGTAAAAAATGTTTTTTTTATTTTTTTTTTGCCACTTAAGCCCCGGACCATTTGGTTGGCCAAAGACCAGGCTACTTTTTGCGATTCGGCACTGCGTCGCTTTAACTGACAATTGCGCGGTCGTGCGACGTGGCTGCCCCAAGAACAAAATTGGCGTCCTTTTTTTTCCCCACAAATAGAGCTTTCTTTTGGTGGTATTTGATCACCTGTGTTTCTTTTTTCTTTTTTTATTTTTTTTTCCTATAAACAAAAATAGAGCGACAATTTTGAAAAAAAATAATATTTTTTGCTATAATAAATATCCCCCAAAAATATATATAAAAAAAATAAATTTTCCTCAGTTTAGGCCGATACATATTCTTCTACATATTTTTTGTAAAAAAAAAAATCGCAATACGCGTTTGATTGGTTTGCACAAAAGTTATAGCGTCTACAAAATAGGGGATAGTTTTATGGCATTTTTCTAATTTTTTTTTTTTTTTTACTAGTAATGGCGGCGATCTGCGATTTTTTTTTTTTATTTTTTTTTTTTTTGGTACTGCGACATTATGGCAGACACATTTTTGGCATTTTTATAGCGATCAGTGCTATAAAAATGCCATTGGCAGGGAAGGGGTTGACACTAGGGGGCGAGGACGGGGTTAATTATGTTCCCTGGGTGTGTTCTAACTGTAGGGGGGGGTGGGACTGACATGGGGAAATGACTGATCGCTGTTCATACATTGTATGAACAGAAGATCAGACATTTCTCCCCCTGACAGGACCGGGAGCTGTGTGTTTACACACATAGCTCCCAGTTCTCGCGCTCTAATGAGTGATCGTGGGTGCCTGGCGTGTCAGAACCAGGGGCGAGCATGCGCGTGCCTCCGGCGGCACGCACGCGCCCCTGTTGGCTGATTCGCGAGATGACGTATAGTTGCGTGATCTCGCACAGCCGAGCCGACCTGCCGCCGTATAACTGTTATACGGCGGCTGGTCGGCAAGCGGTTAAAAATAACAATAGTCAAACAGATCAAAATCTAGATGTTATTGATGAAATAATCAATACATGGGTGATAATTTATTTGTATATATAAAGTAATCAAAAAGAATGAGATACAATAATAGTGCAAGCTGAGCAAATCTCCCCGTGGTGGTAATCGCAGCCCATATAGGGAAGGTTCGCAAAGTATAACTACAAGGTCCAGTAAAAATTTTCAAAGCCATAATAATGGATAATTTTGTCCCACGAATAATTTATGATCTAGCCCTCCCCCCCCCCCCCCCCCCGGCCTGACCATCCCTGGCCCGCCCCTTACATTTAGAGCATCGCCTTCTTTCCATGCTCTGTGGTTCTGTTCTGATGGTCACGGGCCTATTGTAGGCACTTTTGCATGTGGACACGGGTCAGCATGGGTGTCCTGACCGGCCTGTGACTACACAGCTCCATACACAACAGAAACCTTTCTATAGGAACCAGCATTCACCTTGTCAGCAATTTGAGCTCCAGTAGCTCTTATATTGGATTACACAGGCCAGCCCCCCCCCCCCCATCAATGAGCCTTTCCCTCCCCCCCCCCCCTCGCCTCCATCAATGAGCCTTTCCCTTTCCCCCCCGCCTCCATCAATGAGCCTTTCCCTTCCCCTCTCCGCCTCCATCAATGAGCTTTTCCCTTCCCCCCTCCGCCTCCATCAATGGACCTTTCCCTTCCCCCCTCCGCCTCCATCAATGGACCTTTCCCTTCCCCCCCCCCCCCTCCATCAATGGGCCTTTCCCTCCCCCCCTCCGCCTCCATCAATGGACCTTTCCCTTCCCCCCCCCGCCTCCATCAATGGGCCTTTCCCTTTCCCCCCTCCGCCTCCATCAATGGGCCTTTCCCTCCCCCCCCGCCTCCATCAATGGGCCTTTCCCTTTCCCCCCCCCCGCCTCCATCAATGAGCCTTTCCCCTCCTCCTCCCCCCCCCGCTTCCATCGATGAGCCTTTCCCTTTACCCCCCCCCCACCTCCATCAATGAGCCTTTCCCTACCCCCCCCCGCCTCCATCAATGAGCCTTTCCCTTCCCCCCCACCTCCATCAATGAGCCTTTCCCTTTCCCCCCCCCCCCCCCATCAATGAGCCTTTCCCTTCCCCCCCCCCCCACCTCCATCAATGAGCTTTTCCCTTCCCCCCCCCGCCTCCATCAATGAGCATTTCCCTCCCCCCGCCTCCATCAATGAGCCTTTCCCTCCCTCCCCCCGCCTCCATGAATGAGCTTTTCCCTTTCCCCCCGCCTCCATGAATGAGCTCTTCCCTTTCCCCCCCGCCTCCATGAATGAGCTTTTCCCTTCCCCCCCCCGCCTCCATGAATGAGCTTTTCCCTTCCCCCCCCCCCCCCCGCCTCCATGAATGAGCTTTTCCCTTTTCCCCCCCGCCTCCATGAATGAGCTTTTCCCTTTTCCACCCCCGCCTCCATGAATGAGCCTTTCCCTTTCCCCCCCGCCTCCATGAATGAGCTTTTCCCTTTTCCCCCCCCCCTCCATGAATGAGCTTTTCCCTTCCCCCCCCCGCCTCCATCAATGAGCCTTTCCATCCCCCCCCGCCTCCATCAATGAGCCTTTCCCTCCCCCCCCCGCCTCCATCAATGAGCTTTTCCCTCCCCCCCTGCCTCCATCAATAAGCCTTCCCCCCCCCCCTCCATCAATGAGCCTTTCCCCTTACCCCCCCCACCGCCTCCATCAATGAGCCTTCCCCTTACCCCCCCGCCTCCATCAATGAGCCTTTCCCCTTACCCCCCCCCCCCGCCTCCATCAATGAGCCTTTCCCTCCCCCGCCTCCATCAATGAGCCTTTCCCTCCTTCCCCCCCGCCTCCATCAATGAGCCTTTCCCTTTCCCCCTCCGCCTCCATCAATGAGCTTTTCCCTTTCCCCCCTCCGCCTCCATCAATGAGCTTTTCCCTTTCCCCCCTCCGCCTCCATCAATGAGCTTTTCCCTTTCCCCCCTCCGCCTCCATCAATGAGCTTTTCCCTTTCCCCCCCCGCCTCCATCAATGAGCCTTTCCCTTTCCCCCCGCCTCCATCAATGAGCCTTTCCCTTTCCCCCTCCGCCTCCATCAATGAGCTTTTCCCTTTCCCCCCTCCGCCTCCATCAATGAGCTTTTCCCTTTCCCCCCCCCCGCCTCCATCAATGAGCTTTTCCCTTTCCCCCCTCTGCCTCCATCAATGAGCTTTTCCCTTTCCCCCCCCCCGCCTCCATCAATGAGCCTTTCCCTTTCCCCCCTCTGCCTCCATCAATGAGCTTTTCCCTTTCCCCCCCCCGCCTCCATCAATGAGCCTTTCCCTTCCCCCCTCCGCCTCCATCAATGAGCTTTCCCTTTCCCCCTCCGCCTCCATCAATGAGCTTTTCCCTTTTCCCCCCCCGCCTCCATCAATGAGCTTTCCCTTTCCCCCCTCCGCCTCCATCAATGAGCTTTTCCCTTTCCCCCCCCCGCCTCTATCAATGAGCTTTTCCCTTTCCCCCCCCCCCGCCTCCATCAATGAGCTTTTCCTTTCCCCCCCCGCCTCCATCAATGAGCTTTTCCCTTTCCCCCCCGCCTCCATCAATGAGCCTTTCCATCCCCCCCCGCCTCCATCAATGAGCCTTTCCCTCCCCCCCCCGCCTCCATCAATGAGCCTTCCCCTTTACCCCCCCTGCCTCCATCAATGAGCCTTCCCCTATACCCCCCCCTGCCTCCATCAATGAGCCTTTCCCTTTACCCCCCCCCCCCCCGCCTCCATCAATGAGCCTTTCCCTTTCCCCCCCCCCCCCGCCTACATCAGTGAGCCTTTCCCTTTACCCCCCCTCCATCAATGAGCCTCCCCCCCCCTCTATCCATGAGTTTTCCCCGCCTCCATCCATGAGCCTTGGCCTTCCATGACCCATCGCCAGTTTTCCTTCCATGGGCCACTTTTGGTCGGTCCTGACCACTGCAGACAGGAAACATCCCATAAGAGCTGCTCTGAACCAATTGTCTAGACATTTAAATTTGGCCCTTGTCCCGCAAATCCTTACATTTTGGCAATTTTTTTAACAAATCAACTTCAGGGACAACATGTTCCCTGGCTGCCTTCTATATCCCACCCACTTTCAGATACCTTTTGTAAAGAGATTATGTTAATCATTTTACCTGGTAGGTCTTCCTCATTCTTCTCCCCATACAGGATGTCCGCTCCAACAGCGCAGGCTCACGACCGCAGCCGGACAGCGGAGGACGAGGATGACCCGGTGGATCAGATGATCGCTCGCACCGGCTGCACGGCCTTTCATTACGCCGTACAGGAGTGCATGGCGGAGCACCAGGACTGGAGGAAGTGTCAGGCGCAGGCGCAGAACATTAAAGATTGCATGCGGGACTATCAGAGGAAGAGGGCTGAGGAGCTGATGAAGAAAAGGGGTCAGCTACAAGGACAGGCGTCCTAACCTGGAACCTACCAAAGAAGGACCTACCCGAGACACTCTGACACCGGATTATTGAGCAACGCCAGCCAAACCGCGCAATACACCAAACTGTGGAGGCGAGCTAAAGAGACCCTGTCACCAGACCATTTATTTCAGATGATATGTGCATTTATTGTATTCATGTTCTGTACCTGTAGAAGCCTCTCTTGTGTGGACATCCAAAAGCCCTGAGACTGCTGCTGGGCACCTCCAACCTGGATGTGATGTCGGCAACCCAAACAGACTTAGAGCAGCCACTCAAGTGACCCTCTATAGCGAGGGTCTTCAAACTATGGCCCTCCAGTTGTTCAGGAACTACAATTCCCATCATGCCCAGTCATGTCTGTGAATGTCAGAGTTTTACAATGCCTCATGGGATGTGTAGTTCCGCAACAGCTGGAGGGCCGTAGTTTGAAGATCCTTGCTCTATAGCAGTGGTCTCCAAACTGTGGTCCAGCGGACCTTTGCCTGCTTTTATCTGGCCCTTGGGGCACTATTTTATCTACTGGTGCCAACAATGGCACATAATTCCCTGCCAATGAAGGGGGCACAAATCCTCCCAATGACACCAATATTGGGGGAAAAATTCCTCCCAGTGATACCAACGATAGGGCACAAGTCCTCCCAATTACACCAATATTGGGGGAAAAATTCCTCCCAGTGATGCCAACGATGGGGCACAAGTCCTCACAATTACACCAATATTGGGGGAAAAATTCCTCCCAGTGATGCCAACGATCGGGCACATGTCCTCCCAATGACACGAATATTCGGGAAAATTCCTCCCAGTGATACCAACGATGGGGCACAAGTCCTCCCAAAGACACCAAAGATGGTGGAAAACTTCCTCCCAGTGATGCCAACGATAGGGCACAAGTCCTCCCAATGACACCAATATTGGGGAAACTTCCTCCCAGTGATGCCAACGATAGGGCACAAGTCCTCCCAATGACACCAATATTGGAGCAAAATTCCTCCCAGTGATACCAACGATAGGGCACAAGTCCTCCCAATGACACCAATATTGGGGCAAAATTCCTTCCAGTGATGCCAACGATAACAAGTCCTCCCAATGACACCAATATTGGGGCAAAATTCCTCCCAGTGATGCCGATAGGGCACAAGTCCTCCCAATGACACCAATATTGGGGCAAAATTCCTCCCAGTGATGCCGATAGGGCACAAGTCCTCCCAATGACACCAATATAGGGGCAAAATTCCTCCCAGTGATGCCAACGATAGGGCACAAGTCCTCCCAATGACACCAATATAGGGGCAAAATTCCTCCCAGTGATGCCAACGATAGGGCACAAGTCCTCCCAATGACACCAATATTAGGCAAAATTCCTCCCAGTGATACCAACGATAGGGCACAAGTCCTCCCAATGACACCAATATAGGGGCAAAATTCCTCCCAGTGATGCCAACGATAGGGCACAAGTCCTCCCAATGACACCAATATTAGGCAAAATTCCTCCCAGTGATGCCAACGCTAGGGCACAAGTCCTCCCAATGACACCAATATTAGGCAAAATTCCTCCCAGTGATGCCAACGCTAGTGCACAAGTCCTCCCAATGACACTAATATTCGAACAAAATTCCTCCCAGTGATACCAACGATAGGGCAGAAGTCCTTCCAATGACGCCAAAGATGGGGAAAAATTCCTCCCAGTGATGCCAACGATAGGGCACAAGTCCTTCCAATGACGCCAAAGATGGGGAAAAATTCCTCCCAGTGATGCCAACGATAGGGCACAAGTCCTCCCAATGACACCAATATTGGGGAAACTTCCTCCCGGTGATACCAACTATAGGGCACAAGTCCTCCCCAATGACACCAATATAGGGGCAAAATTCCTCCCAGTGATTCCAACGATAGGGCACAAGTCCTCCCAATGACACCAATATTGGGGAAAATTCCTCCCAGTGATACCAACGATAGGGCACAAGTCCTCCCAATGACACCAATATTGGGGAAAATTCCTCCCAGTGATACCAACGATACGGCACAAGTCCTCCCAATGACACCAATATTGGGGAAAAATTCCTCCCAGTGATGCCAACGATAGGGCACAAGTCCTCCCAATGACACCAATATGGGGGCAAAATTCCTCCCAGTGATGCCAACGATAGGGCACAAGTCCTCCCAATGACACCAATATTAGGCAAAATTCCTCCCAGTGATACCAACGATAGGGCACAAGTCCTCCCAATGACACCAATATTGGGGAAAAATTCCTCCCAGTGATGCCAACGATAGGGCACAAGTCCTCCCAATGACACCAATATGGGGGCAAAATTCCTCCCAGTGATGCCAACGATAGGGCACAAGTCCTCCCAATGACACCAATATTAGGCAAAATTCCTCCCAGTGATGCCAACGATAGGGCACAAGTCCTCCCAATGACACCAATATAGGGGCAAAATTCCTCCCAGTGATGCCAACGATAGGGCACAAGTCCTCCCAATGATGCCAAAGATGGTGGAAAAATTCCTCCCAGTGATGCCAACAATAGGGCACAAGTCCTCCCAATGACACCAATATAGGGGCAAAATTCCTCCCAGTGATACCAACGGTAGGGCACAAGTCCTCCCAATGACGCCAAAGATGGGACAAAATTCCTCCCAGTGATGCCAACGCTAGTGCACAAGTCCTCCCAATGACACCAATATTCGAACAAAATTCCTCCCAGTGATACCAACGATAGGGCAGAAGTCCTTCCAATGACGCCAAAGATGGGGAAAAATTCCTCCCAGTGATGCCAACGGTGAGGCTTTTTCCCACTGACATCAAGACCTTTTCTACTCTCAATGGCCACAGTCCGGCCCTCCTAAAATCTCAAGGACAGTAAACTGGCCCTTTGTTTAGAAAGTTTGGAGACCACCTGCTCTATAGTATTCCCTTTTACTCTTTCCCTAGCTGCTACATGAAGGGTTACATAGGAAGGGGGGGGGGGTTGAGGAGCTGGGCCAGCACAGACAGTAATTAGACACTCCAAGAATCAAAGAGGTTCTCTTTAAAGAGAACCTGTCTTTTTGTTCATTCAAGGCAAAGTGATGGGTTCCCTTGATAGGCCACCTACCTACTCGTCGTCTTCCCACATCCACTGATACTGACCCTCACTAGACATGTGCAATTCCTTTCGTTCCGAATTCGTTTTCTAACAAATTTGGACTAATTCAGAAATATCTGAATGTTCATTCATAAACCCGTCTAATGAATTTTTGCAAATACAGTAAAACCTTAAATTGTGAGCATAAGAAACATGCTTGTAATCCAAAGCGCTTGTATATCAAAGCATTTTTTTTTTTACTGGGTATAAAAGAGAAGAGAGGCGCCTCTTAGCCCCCATTCACACCTAGGCGTTTTGTCGCCTGTAGTGTGACGCCGCTGCCGCCAGAAGGATGATTTAACATTGCCCTCTATGGAGATGGTTCACATCTCCACGCCGAACGCCTGCCGCCTGCCGCCTGAAAAAAGGTCCCGGACCTTTTTTTCAGGCGGCTTTTGGCGTTCGGCATAGGAGATGGGAACCATCTCCATAGAGGGGCAATCTTGGGGTACATCTAGGCGGACAATCGCAGCGTTTTGTCGCCGCAAATCGCGGTACAAAACGCCGCTATTTGTCGCCGCAATTCGCAGGACAAAACGCAGCAAATTTGTCTGCCTACATGTGAATGGAGCCTAAGGCTGCATTCACACTGTAACGCGGCATAGTTTGCCGCGATTTGTAAACTTTTTTTTTTACAAATCTTTTTACATTGATGTCTATGCCCGAACGCTGAAAGCCGCCTGAAAAAAAGGGTCCGGGACTTGTTTTCAGGCGGCAGGCGTACAGCGTTTCGGCGTGAGATGTGAACCATCTTATAGACATCAATGGAAATTCGCCCCTCCAGCGGCACGAGCGTCGCGCTTCAGGCGTATATACGCCTAGGTGTGAATGCAGCCTAAGTGTAGCAATGAGTTGCTAAATGTTGTACCTTCATTAAATGTAACCATATTGCTACACTTAGAGGCGCCTCTCTTCTTCTTTTTTTTATACTCAGTTGTGACATGACGCTACTCTTGTATCAAGACATCGCTTGTATATCAAGGCAAAATGTATTAAAACATTTTGATTATCTTGCAAATGCTCTCAAACCAAGGTTTTACTGTATTTGTAAATTCGAATATTGGAAAATTCGTAAATTTTGAAAACCCGTAAATGAAAAAATCTGAAATAATAATTAACAGCTATTACTAACTATTAAATTATAGGTATTTGCATTTCCTTTCAAATTTGGCTGTTCGTGAATGTAACAAATACAAAATTCATCCGAAGTTACGAATTATCCAAAATAACAAATTGCTGCATCTAAACAAATGGAACGGAATTAATAATAAATAATAATAAAAACTTTTTATTATTATTATTGTTTATTATTAATTCCGTTCCATTTGTTTAGATGCAGCAATTTGTTATTTTGGATAATTCGTAACTTCGGATGAATTTTGTATTCGTTACGTTCACTAACAGCCAAATTTGAAAGGAAATTCCAATACCTATCATTTAATAGTTGTTGGCTGTTACCGTATATACTCGCGTATAAGCCGATTTTTTTTTTTTCAGCAAAAAAAATTTTGTGCTGAAAATGCCCCCCTCGGCTTATACTCGAGTCACCTTTTTGAGCCTAATCTCCCGGATTTGGGGACCCGGTACCGGCCAGCCGTAAGTCCCCTGGACCCCAACCATGGCACCTATATAGTCACACTCTTCCTCTACAAGTGTGCAAAGTTTGCTGTCCGGAGAACCTACGGCCGGGGGGCACCGATTTTTCAAAGTCAGGCACCCCTTCCATAGACTCCCATGTTAAACGGTCATTTCTCTGGTGAATTTGGGGACCCGGTACCGGCCGGTACTATATACTCCCATGTTAAACGTCAGTCTAGTCATGGGCACAGTGAGGCATGCAGATGGACACCCTAGGCTTATACTCAAGTCAATACGTTTTCCCATTTTTTTGTGGTAAAATTAAGTGCCTCGGCTTATATTCGAGTATATACGGTTTTTGAATTTATTAATTTCAATAACAAATGACCCAAAAAACGAATGCTAGAGTGCTGAATGGACAAAGTGACAGGTTCCCTTTCAATTGTCTGACCTACAGACTAAATTACTGGTGCTTGAGAGGCATTTCATGGCTACAATTTTGTCTTAAGGGCTCAGTCACATGGGTCGCAGCCCTCGCCACCCCTCTAAAAAGGAATCTGCAGTAGATCACTTTTCAGAAGAGTTCTAGAGCAGAGGCAGGCAGGCATTGAGGAGGCAATATTGCTGTCATTCTAATGTGTCATTCTGTTTTTTCATCAGGGGGCCTGGCTGTCTCTTAGTTATACTTGCAGCTATCCCCTGGGAGTGCAGTGTGGTGTATTCCCCCTGGTGACGCATGTGCAGCGTGGTGTATTCCCCCTGGTGACGCATGTGCGGCGTGGTGTAGACCCCCCCTGGTGACACATGTGCGGCGTTGTGTAGACCCCCTGGTGACGCATGTGCGGCGTTGTGTAGGCCCCCTGGTGACGCATGTGCAGCGTGGTGTATTCCCCCTGGTGACGCATGTGCGGCGTGGTGTAGACCCCCCCGTGACGCATGTGCGGCGTTGTGTAGGCCCCCTGGTGACGCATGTGCGGCGTTGTGTAGGCCCCCTGGTGACGCATGTGCGGCGTTGTGTAGACCCCCTGGTGACGCATGTGCGGCGTTGTGTAGGCCCCCTGGTGACGCATGTGCGGCGTTGTGTAGGCCCCCTGGTGACGCATGTGCGGCGTTGTGTAGGCCCCCTGGTGACGCATGTGCGGCGTTGTGTAGGCCCCCTGGTGACGCATGTGCGGCGTTGTGTAGGCCCCCTGGTGATGCATGTGCGGCGTTGTGTAGGCCCCCTGGTGACGCATGTGCGGCGTTGTGTAGGCCCCCTGGTGACGCATGTGCGGCGTTGTGTAGGTCCCCTGGTGACGCATGTGCGGCGTGGTGTAGGCCCCCTGGTGACGCATGTGCGGCGTGGTGTAGGCCCCCTGGTGACGCATGTGCGGCGTGGGGTAGACCCCCTGGTGACGCATGTGCGGCGTGGGGTAGACCCCCTGGTGACGCATGTGCGGCGTGGTGTAGACCCCCTGGTGACGCATGTGTGGCGTGGTGTAGGCCCCCTGGTGACGCATGTGCGGCGTGGTGTAGGCCCCCTGGTGACGCATGTGCGGCGTGGTGTAGACCCCCCCTGGTGACGCATGTGTGGCGTGGTGTAGGCCCCCTGGTGACGCATGTGCGGCGTGGTGTAGGCCCCCTGGTGACGCATGTGCGGCGTGGTGTAGGCCCCCTGGTGACGCATGTGCGGCGTTGTGTAGGCCCCCTGGTGACGCATGTGCGGCGTTGTGTAGGCCCCCTGGTGACGCATGTGCGGCGTGGTGTAGGCCCCCTGGTGACGCATGTGCGGCGTGGTGTAGGCCCCCTGGTGACGCATGTGCTGTTGATTGCAGTGTGGTATCAATTGCCTGTGCATAAGGAGTGTGGTGTAGATTGTCCACGCATGCGCAGAGTGCTGTACATTGGCCTGAAGTCTCATGGGATGTATGATGTGAGTATCCCAGCAGCAGAAGGGAGATGTCATTCATATCTGTGATCACCAACAGAAGGGGGAAGAGCAATATTTAAAGGGAAAAAAAAGTTGAGGTTTAAAGTATGACTTTTGTTTCCTTAGTTTTGGATAACATGTAAAGGAGTCGCATCCTCTTTCGTGTATTTTTTTTCTCCCTTTCTGAATTATTATACCTTTTTACTTCCTATTCAGGCGACATTTTGGGAACTTTCAGACCCGGACGGCTGGGGAACTCCCTACGAAGCCACGGGAACACTCACACACAAGGTGGGGTCAAAGCATGTTCCAGAGGCTTCGTAGGGAGTTCCCCAGCCGTCCGGGTCTGAAAGTTCCCAACATTTCCCTTCCTGGCTTGGTGACCGTGTTGTCCCTAGAAGAGGAAGTGAGTGGAAATCTCCCAAATGGACCATAGAGCAGTAAAACAGTTTTGGACCCTTCACCACTCTCTGATGTCTTTGTTACTTATATTTCATAATTTCTGTCTGCATTTTATTTTTATTTTTAACTCCTTATAAAATTCTGCTTCCAATACTGATGGGCGAGATGTTCTACTAAATGTTCTACTCAAAGAACAAATAAAAATCAAATCATTGTATAAATGGCATTGTTTTATCTTTATCACTTGCAGGTATATAGAACCCATTGGCCCAGATTCAAGAAGCGGTTGCGCGGCGCAATAGCTGTTTTGCTCCCGCGTAGCGAATGCCCCTGATTCAGGAACATCGCTACGCGGACTGCAGCCTAGGATATGACAGACATAAGCCTCCTTATGCCTTCATATCTCAGGCTGCATTCTTGCGTTGGCCGCTAGGGGGCGCGGCCATTGTGATCGGCGTATAGTATGCAAATTGCATACTACCACCGATTCACAAAAGTTGCGCGGGCCCTGCGCACGCAAGGTACGGAGTTTCCGTACGGCGACTTTAGCGTAAGGCTGCTCCTTCTCATAGTAGGAGCAACCAATGCTAAAGTATAGCCGCCCTTCCCGCTCGTGAAATTTAAATTTCACGTCGTTTACGTAAGTGATTCGTGAATGGCGCTGGACGCCATTCACGTTCACTTAGAAGCAAATGACGTCCTTGCGACGTCATTTGCCGCAATGCACGTCGGGAAAGTTTCCCGACGGAGCATGCGCTGTTCGCTCGGCGCGGGAGCGCGCCTAATTTAAATGATTCCCGCCCCCGGCGGGATCATTTACATTAGGCGCCCTTACGCAGGGCTAATTAGCATAGCGCCCGCGCAATTTACGGAGCTACTGCTCCGTGAATCGCGGGCAAATCGAAATATTTGCGTGGGCGCAGAGAAAAATCTTTGCCCTTTGCCCACGCAAATATTGCGCGGATCTACCTGAATCTGGGCCATTGTCTTCACTGTCTCTGTAAGGATGGTGGATTAACCACTTCAGCGCCAGGCGGCCTTTTTTGCGATACGGCACTGCGTTACTATAACTGACAATTGTGCGGTCGTGAGACACTTTATCCAAATAAAATTGATGTCTCCCCCCCCCCCCCCTCCCCCAATAAATAGAGCTTTCTTTTGGTGGTATTTTATTTAAAAAAATTGCGCTATTAACAAAAAAAGGCAATTTTGAAGAAAAAAATAATAATTTTTACTTTCTGCTATAAAACATTTCCAATAAAAAAAGTCTTCATCAGTTTAGGCCACTCTGTATTCTGCTACATGTTTTTTGTAAAAAAAAAAAAAAAAAAAAATACCCAATAAGCGTATATTGATTGTAGATGCTATAACTTTTGCAAAAAAAACAAACTTTGGGATATTTTTATGGACTTTTTAATTTTGTTTTTACTAGTAATGGTGGCAATCATCGATTTTTAGCAGGACTGCGGTCTAATGTGACAATTTTTGGGGACCAGTGACACCAATACAGTGGTCAGTGCTAAAAATGTTGCTCCGGAGCGAGAGGGGATCCCGCTGTCATTTTACCTTACTGTGGCGGGATTTAGGCCGCGTACACACGGTCGATCCATCCGATGAGAATGGTCCGACGGACAAATCTGAGGATTTCAGATTTTGATACCGTATTTATCGGCGTATACCGCGCACTTTTTTTTCCCCCTTAAAATCGGGGGAAAATCGAAGGTGCGCGATATACGCCGATTCCCGCGCTGTGTTTGAACGTCGCCAATGCCATTGACATATACTGAGCGCAGTACACTCGGCCAGGCTCGGCTTCCCTCGCGGTCACGCCCTGTCTCTCTGTCTGGCTGCCAGCGCTTCAGCAGAATGTTTTTTTAACTTTCCGGGGGTCGGTCTGCTGTTGGGCAGAGGGGCCGATCGCCCCAGCTTCTCAGAGCTGTAGGTGCTAGGCAGAGGCCAGCGGGAGCAGCAGCTTCACTACATCAGCTTGTCCCTGGAACTCCATAGTTGTTGCCGGTGCTGGGCAGAGGTTGGTAGAACTCTGCCCTGTTGCCAGCACTTCTGATGGGGACTCCACATCCTCCGGTCCGGATAACTGTTGGGGCAGGAGGCTTCATGTTTCCCCAAGCATTAGGGGTCAAGGATCATAAGAGAACGATTGAGGGATAGAGGTTTCCGGTAATTATATATAATATGGGGCCGGATGAAAACCCCAAGATGCACCAGAGGCAGATCCAGAAGGGGGGGCAACAGGGCAATTGCTCCCTCCGAGAAAATAATGAGCGAGAGGATGGGCAGGCTAGTGAGTGAGCAATCATGCCGGGCGGTAAGGCTGGTGAGCGGGCTGGCGTGTCACTGAGCGAGCAGGCAGGTGTTCTGTCAGGAAGTCGCCGCTACCCACCTGAATATGCAACTGAAGTGGCGTTGTGTCGCGGCCATCTTGGTACACCCGCACTTGTCCACAGTAAGCCTAGAGTTCAAAGTCGGCAAGCGGACATCTTTATACACCCACCGGAGTCTTGCTTTTCACAGTTATTTTTAACAGTAAACTCAACTTATATTGGGATCTCTTTTACTACAAAATATAAGAAGCCAGGAAGAGGGTAAGTGACAATCGTTATTGGGTTGTGGGTCCCTGTGGGTGATCAGCAAACGATATGCAACTCAGATGGTGGCGGCATCACAGCTGTGGTTGAGTGCCTCCTATACCAGAAATGTGATACGCAATGTACCATCCACATACCACCAGAGGGGGCAGCAGAGGATCTCTAATATCCTGTATTATTGTAATACATATACAGTATTTCTCTTCTCATTATATAGGGAGAACTTTCACTACACTGACAGCCGTGTGTGAGCTGCATTGGCCACAAATGTAACTGAGCCTCTGTCTGGGGGACTCACAAATGAAAATGAGAGAATTATAAAGCACAGGGGCACACATACATCCATTTACTGGAAACTGTAGAGATTGCGATGTGTGGAAATGCCCAGTGCTCAACAGTTTGCAGCTCCAAGAACAGAAATATAGACAGAGGAAAGAAATAAAGAAAGAAATGGGGAGAGCAAAGAGAGATGAGATGGAAAGGAGAGAGACAGATGAGAAAGAGAGAGCGACAGATGAGAGAGAGACAGATGAGAGAGAGAGATGAGAGAGACAGATGAGAGAGGGAGACAGATGATAGAGAGACAGATGATAGAGAGACAGATGAGAGAGAGACAGATGAGAGAGAGAGAGCGAGAGACAGGTGAGAGAGAGAGAGACAGAAGAGAGCGAGAGACAGAAGAGAGCGAGAGACAGAAGAGAGCGAGAGACAGAAGAGAGCGAGAGACAGAAGAGAGCGAGAGACAGAAGAGAGCGAGAGACAGAAGAGAGCGAGAGACAGATGAGAGAGAGAGAGACAGATGAGAGAGAGAGAGACAGATGAGAGCGAGAGACAGAAGAGAGCGAGAGGCAGAAGAGAGCGAGAGACAGAAGAGAGAGAGCGAAAGACAGATGAGAGAGAGAGCGAGAGACAGATGAGAGAGAGAGCGAGAGACAGATGAGAGAGAGAGCGAGAGACAGATGAGAGAGAGAGCGAGAGACAGAAGAGAGCGAGAGACAGAAGAGAGCGAGAGACAGAAGAGAGCGAGAGAGAGAGACAGAAGAGAGCGAGAGACAGAAGAGAGCGAGAGACAGAAGAGAGCGAGAGACAGAAGAGAGCGAGAGACAGAAGAGAGCGAGAGACAGAAGAGAGCGAGAGACAGAAAAGAGAGAGAGAGAGAGAGACAGAAGAGAGCGAGAGACAGAAGAGAGCGAGAGACAGAAGAGAGCGAGAGACAGAAGAGAGCGAGAGACAGAAAAGAGAGAGAGAGAGATCAGATAAATGAGACAGAGGAAAGAGAGAGGTCAGAGACAGAAAAGAGAGATATGAAAGAAAAGAGAGAGAGAGATAGATGAAAAATGCATAAATAGTTTAAAAGAAGAAAGAAAGAAAAATAAAGAGAAAATAATTAATAGCTCAGATAAAGTGATACAGAAAAGAGATAAAGGGGGAAAAAGAGAGAAAGAAAAATAAAGAAGAAAGAGAAAGAAAGAAAGAAACACAAAATAATTAATAGATCAGAAAAAAAAGTGAGACAGAAAAAAGAGAAAGAAAAAGAAAAAAAAAAGAAAGCAAGAAATGAAAAATAAAGAAAGAAAGAAAGAAAAAGGAACACAAAATAATTAATAGATCAGATAAAGTGAGACAGAAAAAGAAAGAAAGAAAAATAAAGAAGAAAATAAAGAGAAATTAATTAATAGATCAGATAAAGTGAGACAGAAAAAGAAAGAAAGAAAGAAGAAAGGAAAGATAAAGAAAGAGAGAAAGAAAGGAAAAAGGGAGAAAGAAAAGAAAGAAGAGAGAGAAAAGATAAAACTATAGGTAGTTCCAGCAGGAGATTTTCAGTAGTAATTCCAGTATTGACCCTTTCCATGCAGTGCATTGTGGGAATATGTCACTATGAGGTCATACTCAGATCAATAAAACTATAAAAAGCCTCTTCTGTAATTAAAGCTGATCTCACTCCTTCATTTATATTCCCCTCTCACCAACTTGCTGTGTTATTGTCAGTAACCTCCAAGACTTTATGAAGGATGTTCAGTAGTTATGAGTCCTCCGGGAGGCTCGAGGTGTGAGGTGCCCTGTGCCTCAACAGGATGGGGTAGATTTAGTAAAACTGGAGGGTGCAAAATGTGGTGCAGCTTTTCATAGAAACCAATTATCTTCCAGGTTTTTTTTTTTTAATACTTACCTGCGTAATGGTTTTGCACAGAGCAGCACAGATATTCCTCTTCTGGGGTCACCGCGGGCACTCTGGGCCCCTCCCTTTACCGAGTGCCCATATAGCAAGGGCTTGAGGGGTCAGCCCTGCCCACGCTCCCTCCTCACTGGCCGTGATTTACAGCAGAGGGCGCCAATGGCTCCTGCATGTAAGCCAATGAGAAGGGAGAGATCCAGGAGAGCCACTGCTCCTTTGCACATTGCTGGATCGAGGTCAGACTCAGGTGAGTATTGGGGGGGCCTTCAGTCTATAGAACCACTTTAATTGAACAAGCTGAAGTTAGAAGCTGATTGGCTACTGTGCACAGCTGCACCAGATTTTGCACTCTCCAGCTGGGTAGCCACTTTATTGGTCATTGGAAAACCAAACAGGAGGAAAAGGAGGGGGGGGGGGGGCGGAGCACACTATGGCAAAAGGTCGTAATTAATATGATAAAACAGAACCAAGAATTAATTAACACTAAGGTAATCAAACAGTTTCTCTAGTCTGAGAACTAGGGGAAGTCCTCTAGCAAAAAATGTTACCCTTTAATATTTTCCTTGGTTGTACCACTAAAATATGTTTCTGCTGCAAAGCATGGAGAATTTATTTACACATTTTTATTTATTATTTTATTTTATTTTATATTTTTGAAATTTTATATAATATTAATTATTATTATTACAATAATGATTCATTATTATTATTTTCAAGTTTTTCTTTCTTTATATTTACAATGTTGTATGGTATTTTATATAATTTTTATTAACTTTTATATCATTTGTATTAACTTTTATATCATTTTTATTTAGCTTCTTGTAATTTAATATTTACCTTATTTATGCAATTGTATATAATATTATTTGTTATTTTTGTATATGTATGCAATTTTATATTTCTAATTATAATTTATTTATTTATAATTATTTCCATTCAATATTTATTTTATTTATATTATTCTATTTGTTAATTATTTAATTAATTAAAGTGGAGATATACCCATAAATATAACATTACATCAGTAGTTTTAAAAAAATGTCATTAGTCCTTTAAGAAATTTTTTTTTTTTTTAGATGCCTTCAAAGTGTTGTTGCTAGGCAGAATAGTTATTCTTTCCACTTCCTGCACCTAGGTGCTTAAAGCGGTTCTCCACCCTAAAGTGGAGTCCCGCTGATCGGAACCCTCCCCCCCTCCGGTGTCACATTTGACACCTTTCAGGGGGGAGGGGGGTGCAGACACCTGTCTAAAGACAGGTATTTGCACCCACTTCCGGCCACACGCTACGGGCGAAAGACGGGCATTCCATCACATCCCGTCTGTCGCCCGTTGTGTGCTGGGAACACTCGGCTCCCAACACACAGCGTGTGAGCCAATCGGCGGGCGCAGCGCGACTCGCGCATGCGCCGTAGGGAACCGGGCAGTGAAGCCGCAGCGCTTCACTTCCTGGTTCCCTCAGCGTGGATGGCGGGGGGAGCAGCAGAGAGACGAGCGATCGCTCGTGCTCTGCTGCGATCGGCGCTGGACTCCAGGACAGGTAAGTGTCCTAATATTAAAAGTCAGCAGCTGCAGTATTTGTAGCTGCTGGCTTTTAATATTTTGTTCCCATGGCACATCCGCTTTAAGCTTCCTAACCTACACCGCACAGACTCCTGGGAATGTAGTGGGTGTAACTTTCCAGGAGTCTGCGCACTCCCCAGTCTCGAAGAATCATGTGACTTGGACAGTACAGGTGCTGAAACCTGATCTGAAACCTATTACACTGCTTGTGCAGCACTGAGCATGTGCGAGATCTGCAAGGCTGAAATCCAGGAAGTCATACAGTCTGGCTTCATGATGCCCACACTTAAGATGGCCCCAGTCAATTTCTATTTTATAAAGTGTCTAAATGCTGTAACAACCTAACAAAACGGATCTTAGTTTACAGACTAACTTTACTAGAATACATTAAGCTTGTGTATTACAGGGGTATTTATATATAAAAAGTGAAATTGTGGCCGGAACTCCGCTTTAACAAGATACTGTACATCTATGTGTAACTTGTTTTATGTTATGTACATTTTTATAATATCTTTTTCTGATTGTTTGTGGTGTGTGGACAACATTCATTCTTGTATAAATTTGTTTGAGAACATAAAAATGTGATTGAAATAGAAAATCGTCTATGTGATGCTAGTGATTGGGTTTAAGTCTACTTAAAAAAATAAAGATTGTTCAGGTGGGACTCCTAGTGACCGCCTCCAATGGGAAGAAAGAGAAATCAGAGGATGGAGAATGTAGTATAAAGTTGTAGAGGAGCTGATCAGGTGCCCAACCTTTAACCTGTCCATAAAATAATGACGGGTATATCAGGAAGGGGCGAGTCAGGGGACTTTGTGCCACCATGTGGCATGTAATGGAGCTTACCACTCGGGATTGCACCATATCTCACACACATGCCGTGGCGTTGTAAGCTTTTTCAGCTGAAAGACACATGTATACAATACTAAATAATCTCCAACACACATAAAATGTGAACTACAAGTCACAGCATGACTTAGCAGCAGCTGGATAATAGTAGTAAGGGCGCACAAGGGAAATTAACCACTTGCCCACCGGGCCTATTCTGGCACCTCTCTCCTTCATGTAAATTATTTTGCTAGAAAATTACTCAGAACCCCCAAACATTATATATTTTTTTTTTAGCAGACACCCTAGGGAATAAAATGGCGGTCATTACAACTTTATTTCTCGCACAGAATTTGCGCAATCAATTTTCAAATGCCTTTTTTTGGGGGGAAAAAAACGGTTTCATGAATTAAAAAATAACAAAACAGTAAAGTTAGCCCAATTTTTTTGTATAATGTGAAAGATGATGTTACGCCGAGTAAATAGATACCCAACATGTCTCGCTTTAAAATTGCGCACACTCATGGAATGGCGCCAAACTTCGGTACTTAAAAATCTCCATAGGCAACGCTTAATTTTTTTTTACAGGTTACTATTTTCGAATTAGAGGAGGTCTGGTGCTAGAATTGTTGCACATGCTCCAATGCACGCGATGATACCTCATATGTGGGGTTTGATTGACATTTACATATGTGGGTGGGACTTACATGCGTGTTCACTTCTTCGCATCCTCGGTGGGCAAGTGGAAGTCAATGCTAAAACTAAAATCCCTGCATCTATAGACACCAGGGGCCAGATTCACGTAGGAGGGCGTATCTTTGTGCGGGCGTAGCGTATCCTATATACGCTACGCCGCCGTAACTTAGAGAGGCGAGTACCGTATTCACAAAGAACTTGCGCCCTAAGTTCCGGCGGCTTAGCGTAAATGGGCCGGCGTAAGCCCGCCTAATTCAAAGCAGGCTGGAAGGGGGCGTGTTGTATGTTCATGAAATGTGACCCCACGTAAATGACGCACCTAACGAACGGCGCATGCTCAGTATCACGTCGAATTTTCTCTGTAAATTTCGCCGGCTCAATGCTTAGTCGACGTGAACGGAACCTAGGCTCATCCCCATTCACGTACGACTTACACAAACAACGTAAAATACAGCGCTGTTCCGACGTCCATAACCTAATATGACTTACCCCTGCTTTATGAGGGGTAAAGTTACGCCGGTCGTACGCCTTACTTAAACAGCGTATTTTAATATGCCGGGCGCAAGTACGTTCGTGAATCGGCGTATCTAGCTCATTTGCATATTCAACGCGGAAATATACGGAAGCGCCCCTAGCGGCCAGCGTAAATATGCAACCCAAGATACGACAGTGTAGGAGACTTACGCCGCTCGTATCCTTGGCAACAGTGAGGCGTTTCTGATTCTATGAATCAGGCGCATAGATGCAATGCCTCACATTCGGACATTCGACGGCGTATCAGGAGATACGCCGTCGTAAGTCCTTTGTGAATCTGGGCCCACCAATCTAACACTAACCTCTCTAGACCTGAAGAAAAAAAAATCCATATACATACCTTTTCTGAAGGCAACCTGACACGATCTCCAGCGGTGGAAGCTCTGCAGAGGACGCGGGCGACAACATCTGTGAAATGAATGGGGAGTGACGTCACCCATAGAGTTACGAAGGGGCTTCCGTTTAATTATTATGAATATTTTTTATTATATTTTTGTTTAATTTTTACCTTTATAAATTGTAATTAATGAAACCATTTAAAAAAAAAAAAAAAAAAAGCGTTTGAAAATTTTTTGAGCAAATATCGTGCAAGATAAAAAGTTGCAATGACCACTATTTTATTCCCAAGGGTATCTGATAAAAAATACATATATAATGTTTGGGGGTTCTGAGTAATTTTCTAGCAAAAGAATGATGATTTGTACATGTAGGAGAGAAGTGCCAGAATAGGCCTGGTATGGAGGTGGGTATAAAAGCCCGGTATTGAAGTGGTTAATGATTTTTAATACGGTTTTGAAATCCTACCACCTCTTGGAGTTGTCATTTTTACAGCTTTTTATTGCCACCTGTGTCCCTATAACAGGGAACAGACGATCAGTGTCACTGCCACACAGAAGAACGGGGAAGCTGTGTTTACACTCACCTCTCCCCGTTCTTCAGCTCCTGTGAACCGATCGCAGGACACCGACGGCGCGGTCACGGAGCTTCGGACCGGGTCGCGCGCGACCCATGGCTGGGCTCTTAAAGGCGAAGTACAGGTACATGCCTGTGCCCAGTCGCGCCATTCTGCCGACGTATATTGGCGTTAGGCGGTCCTCTAGTGGTTAAATAGCCACACTCCAAAATCTTATGGGAAGCCTTCTCAAAAGAAGCTGTTATAGCCTCAAATGAGGGTGCCGTAAAATCCAGATTAAAGCCCATGGTTTTGGAATGAGATGTCCAATAAGCTCATATAGGAGTAATGGTCAGGTCGCCACAAACTTTCTGACCAGACAGTGCATCTCTAGAGCAGGGGTGTCAAACTCAATTTCACTGTGGGCCGCATCAGCATTATAATTGCCCTCAAAAGGGCCGGTTTTATCTGTAAGATTAGATGTCCAGCACATCCCCTCCCCTTAGAGCCACCCCACCATCAGAAGTTGAGTCCCCCACTCTCACTTACATTAGATTTCAAAAGGCACCCCACCATCAGAAGTTGAGTCCCCCACTCTCCCTTACATTAGATGTCAAGAGCCACCCCACCATCAGAAGTTGAGTCCCCCACTCTCCCTTACATTAGATGTCAAGAGCCACCCCACCATCAGAAGATGAGACCCCCCACTCTCCCTTACATTAGATGTCAAGGGCAACCCCACCATCAGAAGTTGAGACCCCCCACTCTCCCTTACATTAGATGTCAAGGGCCACCCCACCATCAGAAGTTAAATCCTCCACTCTCCCTTACATCACAGTGCACCCCTTTTCCTTATGCTGCTGCTGGATGCATTGCTTGAAAGCAGAACGTAAGGGTCTTCAGTAGGACCAGAGGAGGGATGGAGCCCGCAGGCCTTCCGTTTGCCACCTATGCTCTAGAACAGTGGTTCTCAACCTAGGGGTCGAATGATGATTTGCCAGGAGTCACCGAATCCTGGGATGTTCCTGAAGCTTGCACCACTCTTCCAGCCTTTTCGCAGCCGCCCAGCTGGGCTGTTCCTGGAGCCCGCGGCCGCCCACTTAGCCTCTTCACAGCCGCCCATTTAGTTCAAGACATGGGTTGGGGCAGAGACTAGAGGTCAGCTGACTGGTGAGGACTGTGAAGTGGGAGGAGACCCCACATCCAGATTTCGGCATAGGTGTTACTGCTACGAGACACCACAAAGCTGGAGCCACAGAGAGTAACACTACCTGTGATTAGAGTTGCCATTAAAAGCCCCCACTACAGTTCTCAGATCAGCAGATGTCCTTGATCAAGAGCACCAAAGTTGGCCGATCAGAACTCTCCCCAGCAATGCCACTCATCCCAACTACTGTTAGGGGTCCCCACAACTTGGGAAATTTTATCAAGGGGTCACGGCCCTAGAAGGTTGAGAACCACTGCTCTAGAACATAAGCACATATTGTACGAGACAAATTTCACTTCAAAGCGCACATGTACTACAATCAGATTGATCGATATTCCTATCGCACACGTTCCTGGCAGATATGGCTCATAAAATGGTGGGTGCTGCAGTGATCACCAGTCGGGTCCTGGAAACCTCAAACAATCGTACATACTCGCCAGCACACCATGGATCGACAACTTCCGTCCAAAAGTTTTAATGAGAAAGATCACATCACAAAGGAAAGTGCAATGTTTCGGGGGCCGCGCAGGACCCCTTCGTCAGGGATGCGACACATGCCTGAAGAAGGGGTCCTGCGCAGCTTCCGAAACTTTGCACTTTCCTTTGTGATGTGATCTTTTCCATTAAAACTTTTGGACGGAAGTTGTCAATCCATGGCGTGCTGGCGAGTATGTACGAATGTACTACAATCCGACCTCAGACATCAGGTGTCTGCTCCTACCTTCATTGTCCTAAACTGCCATTTGCACCCCAAAAAAAAAAAAAATAGTTAAAACCCAACGCCAGGAAAATGTAAAATGAGCTGCAAGGGATACATTATTAGTCTTTTGGAGTTGGGTTTTAACTGGTGTGTGTGGGATGCACACTCCTGACTTCCCACAATGCAGTACCCATTGCCTGGTTAACCAATTGCCAAACCTAAACAGTATCATATGGTAGACCAGTATTGTTCTATGAATGCAAATACTCACAGAAAGTCAGCGATTGGATATTTTTTGGGGAGGTGCTGACCAGTTATGAGCAGAAAACGCATGTGCCACATTTTGAAGGATATAGTTTATGTTTAAAGCAGCCTTTCTCAACACTTTTACTGTGAAGAAACCATTGAAATAATGTCCAGGTCTCAGGAAACCCCTTCTAAAAATGTTTTATATCTTTAGATCAGTGGTCTCCAAAGTGCAGCCCTTTGCTTGCCTTGGGGCACCATTAGTCCCACTGACACCAATGATGGAACACCATTCCTCCCACTGACACCAATGATGGAACACCATTCCTCCCACTGACACCAATGATGGAACACCATTCCTCCCACTGACACCAATGATGGAACACCATTCCTCCCACTGACACCAATGATGGAACACCATTCCTCCCACTGACACCAATGATGGAACACCATTCCTCCCACTGACACCAATGATGGGGTAATATTCCTCCCACCGACACCAACCATGGGGTAATATTCCTCCCACTGACACCAACCATGGGGTAATATTCCTCCCACTAACACCAACCATGGGGTAATATTCCTCCCACTGACACCAATCATGGAACACCATTCCTCCCACTGACACCAATCATGGAACACCATTCCTCCCACTGACACCAATCATGGAACACCATTCCTCCCACTGACACCAACCATGGAACACCATTCCTCCCACTGACACCAATCATGGAACACCATTCCTCCCACTGACACCAATCATGGAACACCATTCCTCCCACTGACACCAATCATGGAACACCATTCCTCCCACTGACACCAACCATGGAACACCATTCCTCCCACTGATACCAATGATGGAACACCATTCCTCCCACTGACACCAATCATGAAACACCATTCCTCCCACTGACACCAATCATGAAACACCATTCCTCCCACTGACACCAATCATGAAACACCATTCCTCCCACTGACACCAATCATGAAACACCATTCCTCCCACTGACACCAATCATGAAACACCATTCCTCCCACTGACACCAATCATGGAACACCATTCCTCCCACTGACACCAATCATGGAACACCATTCCTCCCACTGACACCAATCATGGAACACCATTCCTCCCACTGACACCAATGATGGGGTAATATTCCTCCCACCGACACCAACCATGGGGTAATATTCCTCCCACTGACACCAACCATGGGGTAATATTCCTCCCACTAACACCAACCATGGGGTAATATTCCTCCCACTGACACCAATCATGGAACACCATTCCTCCCACTGACACCAATCATGGAACACCATTCCTCCCACTGACACCAATCATGGAACACCATTCCTCCCACTGACACCAATGATGGGGTAATATTCCTCCCACCGACACCAACCATGGGGTAATATTCCTCCCACTGACACCAACCATGGGGTAATATTCCTCCCACTGACACCAACCATGGGGTAATATTCCTCCCACTGACACCAATCATGGAACACCATTCCTCCCACTGACACCAATCATGGAACACCATTCCTCCCACTGACACCAATCATGGAACACCATTCCTCCCACTGACACCAACCATGGAACACCATTCCTCCCACTGACACCAATCATGAAACACCATTCCTCCCACTGACACCAATCATGAAACACCATTCCTCCCACTGACACCAATCATGGAACACCATTCCTCCCACTGACACCAATCATGAAACACCATTCCTCCCACTGACACCAATCATGAAACACCATTCCTCCCACTGACACCAATCATGAAACACCATTCCTCCCACTGACACCAATCATGAAACACCATTCCTCCCACTGACACCAATCATGAAACACCATTCCTCCCACTGACACCAATCATGAAACACCATTCCTCCCACTGACACCAATCATGAAACACCATTCCTCCCACTGACACCAATCATGGGGTGACATTGCTCCCACTGACACCAATGATGTAACACCATTCCTCCCACTGACACCAATGATGGAACACCATCCCTCCCACTGACACCAATGATGGAACACCAATCCTCCCACTGACACCAACCATGGGGTGATATTCCTCCCACAGACGCCAATGATGGTTCACTATTCCTCCCACTGATATAAATGTTGGAACACTATTTCTCCCACCGACACCACAATGGGGCACGATTACTGACACCAACGATGGGGCATGAATACTACCACTGACACCAACGATGGGGAAGTATTCCTCTGACTGGGGCACTATTCCTCCCACTGACACCAAAGAAGGGGGCACTAATCCTCCCAGTGGAACCAATGATAGGGAAACTATTTCGCCAACCGATACCAACGAAGGGGCACTATTCCACTTCCTACTAACCACAGACATTGGGGGAGATTTTCCAAAACGGGAGCACTCAATCTGGTGCAGATGTACCTAGTAACCAGTTTCTAACTTCAGCTTGTTCAATTAAGCTTTGACAATAAAACCTGGAAGCCGATTGGTTACTATGCACAGCTGCACCAGATTTGGCACGTTCCAGTTTTAGTAAATCAACCACAGTGTTTACCGACATTGGGACACTGCCCCCCCCCCCCCTAAAAATCTGAAGAACAGTAAACAGGCCCTGTATTTGGAAAGTTTGAAGTCCCCTGCGCAATGTATATTTGCCAAAGCATACTGGTGGGCAGAATATCCCTTATCATAGTAATCAGTGGGAAGAACGTCTCTTACAATGGTGGTCGGTGGGAAGAATGTCCCTTACAATGGTGGTCAGTGGGAAGAATGTCTCCTACAATGGTGGTCGGTGGGAAGAATGTCTCCTACAATAGTGGTCGGTGGGAACAATGTCTCTTACAATGGGGGTCAGTTGGAAGAATGTCTCCTACAATGGTGGTCGGTGGGAAAAATGTCCCTTACAATGGTGGTCGGTGGGAAGAATGTCCCTTACAATGGTGGTCGGTGGGAAGAATGTCCCTTACAATGGTGGTCGGTGGGAAGAACGTCTTTTACAATGGTGGTCGGTGGGAACAATGTCTCCTGCAATGGTGGTCAGTGGGAAGAATGCCTCTTACAATGGTGGTCGGTGGGAACAATGTCTCCTGCAATGGTGGTCAGTGGGAAGAATGCCTCTTACAATGGTGGTCGATGGAAAGAACGACCACCATTGTAAGAGACGGTGGGAAGAACGTCTCTTACAATGGTGGTCAGTGGGAAGAACGTCTCTTACAATGGTGGTCATGGGAAAAATGTCTCTTACAATGGTGGTCAGTGGGAAGAATATCTCTTACAATGGTGGTCGGTGGGAAGAACATCTCTTACAATGGTGGTCGGTGGGAAGAATATCTCTTACAATGGTGGTCGGTGGGAAGAATGTCTCTTACAATGGTGGTCGGTGGGAAGAACGTCTCTTACAATGGTGGTCGGTGGGAAGAACATCTCTTACAATGGTGGTCGGTGGGAAGAACGTCTCTTACAATGGTGGTCGGTGGGAAGAACGTCTCTTAAAATGGTGGTCGGTGGGAAGAACGTCTCTTACAATGGTGGTCGGTGGGAAGAACATCTCTTACAATGGTGGTCGGTGGGAAGAACATCTCTTACAATGGTGGTCGGTGGGAAGAACGTCTCTTACAATGGCGGTAGGTGGGAAGAATGTCTCCTGCAATGGTGGGAAGAATGCCTCTTACAATGGTGGTCGGTGGGAAGAATATCTCCTACAATGGTGGTCAGTGGGAAGAACGTCTCCTACAATGGTGGTCGGTGGGAAGAATGTCTCTTACAATGGTGGGCGGTGGGAAGAATGTCTCTTACAATGGTGGGCGGTGGGAAGAATGTCTCTTACAATGGTGGGCGGTGGGAAGAATGTCTATTACAATGGTGGGCGGTGGGAAGAATGTCTCTTACAATGGTGGGCGGTGGGAAGAATGTCTCTTACAATGGTGGTTGGTGGGAAGAACGTCTCTTACAATGGTGGTCGGTGGGAAGAACGTCTCTTACAATGGTGGTCGGTGGGAAGAATATCTCTTACAATGGTGGTCGGTGGGAAGAACATCTCTTACAATGGTGGTCGGTGGGAAGAACATCTCTTACAATGGTGGTCGGTGGGAAGAACATCTCTTACAATGGTGGTCAATGGGAAGAACATCTCTTACAATGGTGGTCAATGGGAAGAATGTTCTCCTTACAAATAACATCTGAGATTCAGGAGAAGAAGCTCCACTGTTCAAATCCCGAAAGCTCTGCCAAGTGAGATTGGGGTTGAAACTATACAGGTACCACCAGGCAGGAGATCAATCCACCACTGCTCATAGAAACTCCTGGTAACGCCTGTAGGAACCCTGGTTGAGAAGGGCAACTGTAAAGATAGGTAGGTACACAGCAATAACAGTTCATTAAAAAAATAAAATGGACGTCCTTATAACCAAGAGAGAAATCATTCCTTTATTGGCATCATGTGCGATGGACAGAAAACAAACTAGAAGGCCCATTGTTCACCATAACTTTGTCAAGTTGCAGAGAGATCCAGGAACTCGTCTCTACAGCCCCATTGCCGCTTTCCAGCCAAACTCGCCCCGCTACGGTCACCACCGCAAAAAAAGCAAAATTGAGTGGCTCTCATTGTCGCATGCCGCTGTGCATCACGCGGTACTCAACTATGCCATCGCACTGCAGATTTTTTGTTTGTGATTTTCCTCTGTGACACTCTAAAGTGCAATATATTTAACTTTATTTAATAATAAAAAAAAAAAAAAAAAATGAAAATTGTTAATAAAAGGATTAAACTATTTAAAGCAGCAGTTCACACCTTTGTAAACGGGAACGTGCTGCGTTATAAAACAGGACCGAGCATAACCATCGATTAAATAATGCTTTTATTCACCCACCCGCCACCCCCCAATAGTAGGCAAAGGCCAGCATCTGGTGGCAGCCGTTTTGTACACTGCAACACTAAATATAAAAACCCAGTACATGAAGAACAGACGAGGTTGCTTACAAAAACGGTGATTACTACGAGAGCAATGTCTCCGTTTTAGCCTAACTGGCAACTCCTGAGAGAAGAGATCCCTGCGGCCAGGAGACAAGCGTTCAAAATGGCTGCCACAAAAGAAACGGACAAACTTTAAAAGGGTTACTCCATATGTGGAGCCTGTGGTCACGCTTGGTACATACACCCATGCACTAGAATGACTGTACAATCTCTTTACTGCGATGCAGAGATACTCGGGATCCTCCTAGGATGCCGGAACTCTCCTCAGCAGATGTGAACTGTGGCTTTCATACAGGACAATAACAGGCAGTATTTATTTTTTCGTGACACCATTTGAGTTTCATTTAAATAATGAAGACACTGTATATATATTTATATATATTAGATGAGCCTGTGCAGCAAAATTGTTCGTAGAGTCACCAGAAGACAGCCAGCGATGGACAGGTGAGGAGGGCGCGCCGATATTCACACTGCGGTTGAAAAATGGGGGGTCGGGGGGGTGTGTAGTGACATTCTGAATGGGGGGGGGGGGGGCGAAGAGGCCATGAAGGATTCTGGGAGATGGGGAGGGGTTGTATTAACAGGAACAGCCGCCTTCGCTGACGGGGGCTTCTTGGGGCTTTTCCAGTTTGATGTCGATCACTGAGGGGGGAAAAAAAGTTAAGGAAAACAGATTTGTCTCAAGGAGGAATCAGAACTTGGATATTAGGAAGCAAGCATGTACATTACCCTGTTACTTCTATGTGACGTCACCCCGGCGAGGCTGCGCCACAGCGAACCCGGCGAGGCTGCGCCACAGCGAACCCGGCGAGGCTGCGCCACAGCGAACCCGGCGAGGCTGCGCCGACCGGCGTCTCTCCCTGTGGGGGGGATCTGCCCTGATAATCAACACATTGATTATCAGCGCAGCCCCCCCATGAGTGGTGCCTATCAGCTGCCAGTCTGTGCCCCATCAGTAACACCTGTCAGAGCCCAAAGTGCCAATCAGTGCCGCCCATCAATTCTACATATCAATGCCCATTAGTGAAGGAGAACACAAGATTTTATAACGGAAACAAGGAAATTTCAGTCTTTTTTAGGCAAATAATAAAATATCCCAGTGGTGATAAAATACCACCAAAAATAAGCTCTATTCGTGAGAACAAATGATAAAAATATAGTTTGGGTGCAGTGTTGTATGACCACGCAATTGTCATTCAAAAAGCTGATCGGTGCAGGAAAGGGGGTGGGGGGGGGGGTCTGGAGTGCCTGGTATTGAAGTGGTTAAGCAACAAAACATTTTACAGGAACCCTTTAAAGCAGGGGTCTCAAACTGGCGGCCCTCCCGCTGTTGCAGAACTACAAGTCCCACGAGGCATTGCAAGGCTGACAGTTTCAAGCACGACTCCCACAGGCAGAGGTATGATGGGACTTGTAGTTAGGCAACAGCTGGAGGGCCGCCAGTTTCAGTTTGAGACCCTTGCTTTAAAGACCTTGCTGCAAAGTGAAATGGGATTTCGGCTGAAGCGTTTTCTTCTACGTTTGGCAAACTGCACCAGACAAATGCCTGTCAAGGTTACCATGGCAACGCCTGCATTCCCCTTGCACCAGTTTTCAGAAGCATCCCTCTTTGTATTACCGTTCAGATCAATATAGCGGCTCGTCTCCCCGCTGTACACACACACAGACATTGTCATTGGACGGCTCGTCTCCCCGCTGTACACACACTGAGTCATTGGACGACTCTGTCTCCCCGCTGTACACAAACTGAGTCATTGTCATTGGACGGCTCGTCTCCCCGCTGTACACACACTGAGTCATTGGACGACTCTGTCTCCCCGCTGTACACACACCGAGTCATTGTCATTGGACGGCTCTGTCTCCCCGCTGTACACACACTGAGTCACACTGCTCTGTCTGCTCGCCGACACATCCAGACAAAACAGAGGAAATCTCCGACAATGAAAGATGACGGCACGAAGATTGCAGAGCCTCAGACGCGGCTTTCAAAGCCTGATCAGCGACAAAGGACACAACGCACATAAAACGTGACCGAGCGCTGCTGTGCCCTGTATCTCACCCCAATTATCTATTGACATGCCACGCTCTGTCACATGTGCCACTGTAGAACGGCTCGTCTGATCTTTTTTCCAGTATAATTTGTGCATTGGATACATAATTACTGATCTGATCATTTTCAGGGTAGAACTGTTGATGGCACTGGTTAGTTCTGGATTGGGAACCTGTCTGATCACTATTGTGTCACCCTATAATAAGCCGCCTCTCTCCCAGGTGTACACGTTTTTGGATTGCTCTGCAGACAGATCCCTACCTATACATCTGACTGACCGTCTTCTATAGTCTGTGGGCAGTTTTAGCTTTAATTAGGGGGCACTGTATGGTTTAGAGAACCCAAGACACAGTTCTTTGGCTTTCACTTTATGCCCTGGGCATAAACCTTAGCTGACCTAACCTTAGTGACAGTCCCAAGGAAATACGATGACGACAGATGGCACATGGTACCACAGCATGCAGCAAAGAATAAATGATCCGACAATCATGGAAGTGTGAGATGCTGAGGTTTCTTTGGCTGGTGTAGCTCTGCAAGATCAAAGACATGCAGTTTTGGGGGGGGGGGTCACAGGGATTCTGAATTGGGGGTGGGGCGGGAGTGGTCTCGAGGTCAGAGGGATCCTGGATTGGGGTGGGGAGTGGTCTCAGGGCCAGAGGGATCCTGGACGGGGGGGGGGGGGAGTGGTCACGGGGCTGGAGGGATCCTTGACTGGGGAGGGGGGGAAGTGGTTACATGGCCGGAGGGATCCTTGACTGGGGGGGGGGGGGGAGTGGTCACACAGGGCCGGAGGGATCCTTGACTGGGCGGGGGGGGGGGGGCATTTGGTCACACAGGGCCGGAGGGATCCTTGACTGGGCGGGGGGGGGGGCCATTTGGTCACACAGGGCCGGAGGGATCCTTGACTGGGCGGGGGGGGGGGGGGGGGGGAGTGGTCACACAGGGCCAGAGGAATCCTTGACTGGGGGGGGGGGGGGGAGTGGTCACACAGGGCCAGAGGAATCCTTGACTGGGGGGGGGGGGGGGAGTGCTCACAGGGCTGAAGGGATCATGGACTAGATCAGTGTTTCTCACCCCTGTCCTCAAGTACCCCCCAACAGGCCATGTTTGCAGGATTTCCTTTATCTTGCACCGGTGCGTTAAATCAGAGTCAATGGCTTGGTAATTTGGACAGCTATTTTATTATCTAAGAGAGATTCCCAAAACATGGCCTGTTGGGGGTACTGGAGGACAGGGTTGAGAACCAGTAGAGTTGTTCATGGGGCTGGAGGGATCCTGGACAGAGCTTTTGGGGCTCAGGGGGATCTTGGACTGAATCACGGGGCTGCAAGTGTAAGACCTCAGCAGCCTGTTCAGTTGGCGAAATGCCTGGTAGAAATACGGGACTGGATGGCTGGTAACAAGCTTGGATTGAACACAGCCAAAACCGAAGTTCTTTTAATCGGTCCTAATAGCGCCCTACTGCTGGCTGCTTGGCCTCCATCTTTCGGACCCACACCCACTCCAGCCAAGCAGGTAAAAAATCTAGGAGTCATAATTGATGACACTCTCGTTCGTGCCCCACTTTAGAAACATCCTGCGGAAGGCCAATTACCATCTAAGGCTCCTCAGAAAAGTGAAACATCTATTCACGCAAAATAACAGATCCTTACTTGCCCAGGCTTTTGTCCATTACAGGTTAGACGGGGCAAACGTAGACTGGGTGCCCCGCAGAAATGGACTCAAAAGGTTCAGGTGGTTCAGAACCACACTGCTCGCTTTGTACTCAGTCTAGCGAGACGCGATCACATTAGCATGGCTAGGAGATCACTTCATTGGCTCCCTATTGAGCAGAGAGTGATTTTTAAAACTCTGTACTTTCTTCCGTGCATACTGGGGACAGGGTCCAAAGTATTTACACAGTCTGGCGGTGTACTACGAACCCACGCGCCCACTAAGATCCAAGACCCAACACTTAGCCACAGTTATTCCGTCTAAACTCACCTCCATGGGAGGCAAACGACTTCAGAGTAGGGGTGCCATGCTGTGGAATGCCCTCTCCCTGGAACTCAAGATGACACCCAATCTGCTCCTCTTCAGAAAAAAATTGAAGACGGAGCTGTTCGTCCAGGCTTACGGATACATTTTTTTTTTTCACACTCCACCCTTCCATCGAAGGGCCCACTTCCCACTCTAATGACCATGAACCCGGAACGGCCCTGACTATTCAGACATCCACGATGTCAAGTACCCTCCTTTCTGATTCCCTTCTCTTTCTTTTCTATTTTCTCTCTTATGCTTCGCGGCTCTTTCCCTTGCTCCTCTAAGGGCTGGATACACTTCCCCCTCCTTCACCCTCTCTTTTCTCTCTTCTTCCTTCCAAACCGTGGATTGATTCAGGGCAACATCTTACCAGCGGCGCTTAGACGCTCACTCTCCAGTGGGTATTTGACGCCTTAACTAAGCTCAAAAAATGGGTTTTAGCCCAGCTTCATTGTGAACGGAGGTGACTGAGGATGCTGACATGGAGAATGGAGGGGGCGGGGGACTGTGGACGCTGACATGGGGAATGGAGGGGGCGGGGAACTGTGGACGCTGACATGGGGAATGGAGGGGGCGGGGAACTGTGGACGCTGACATGGAGAATGGAGGGGGCGGGGAACTGTGGACGCTGACATGGGGAATGGAGGGGGCGGGGGACTGTGGACGCCGACATGGGGAATGGAGGGGGCGGGGAACTGTGGACGCTGACATGGGGAATGGAGGGGGCGGGGAACTGTGGACGCTGACATGGGGAATGGAGGGGGCGGGGAACTGTGGACGCTGACATGGGGAATGGAGGGGGTGGGGAACTGTGGACGCTGACATGGGGAATGGAGGGGGTGGGGAACTGTGGACGCTGACATGGAGAATGGAGGGGGCGGGGGACTGTGGACGCTGACATGGGGAATGGAGGGGGCGGGGGACTGTGGACGCTGACATGGGGAATGGAGGGGGCGGGGAACTGTGGACGCTGACATGGAGAATGGAGGGGGCAGGGAACTGTGGACGCTGACATGGGGAATGGAGGGGGCGGGGAACTGTGGACGCTGACATGGGGAATGGAGGGGGTGGGGAACTGTGGACGCTGACATGGAGAATGGAGGGGGCGGGGGACTGTGGACGCTGACATGGGGAATGGAGGGGGCGGGGAACTGTGGACGCTGACATGGAGAATGGAGGGGGCGGGGGAACTGTGGACGCTGACATGGGGAATGGAGGGGGCGGGGGTTTGTGGACGCTGACATGGGGAATGGAGGGGGCGGGGGACTGTGGACGCTGACATGGGGAATGGAGGGGGCGGGGAACTGTGGACGCTGACATGGAGAATGGAGGGGGCGGGGAACTGTGGACGCTGACATGGGGAATGGAGGGGGCGGGGAACTGTGGACGCTGACATGGGGAATGGAGGGGGTGGGGAACTGTGGACGCTGACATGGAGAATGGAGGGGGCGGGGGACTGTGGACGCTGACATGGGGAATGGAGGGGGCGGGGAACTGTGGACGCTGACATGGAGAATGGAGGGGGCGGGGAACTGTGGACGCTGACATGGGGAATGGAGGGGGCGGGGGTTTGTGGACGCTGACATGGGGAATGGAGGGGGCGGGGAACTGTGGACGCTGACATGGAGAATGGAGGGGGCGGGGAACTGTGGACGCTGACATGGGGAATGGAGGGGGCGGGGGTTTGTGGACGCTGACATGGGGAATGGAGGTAGAAGATTTTCACGGCTCCAGGTGAGCCCTATAGACAATCAGGGACGGTCGGATTACCAAGGTGCTGGCAATGCACGTAGCCGTAGCAATAGGAGGAAGGAGATGGACAGCCGCACTCCGAAATAACTTTTCAAAAAAGTTGTCTTTTATTTTCAAGCAGGAACATGCATAATCACCACAACCATAAACCAGGACAGCCGACTAGTTTCGCACTCTTGCTAGTGCTTAATCATGGCTAAAATATGGTTCAAACACAGTAAAATTTATACCAAACATCAAATTTAACATGTGATTTTTTCAGCCTATGGCATCATAGAATTAATTGAAGAAGGGTACACACCCAAAATCAAGGCAATTAAGAGAAACACACATGTGTATAGAAAACCAAAGCACATCTTAAACACCGTGAAGTACAAAGATATATGCATAGATTTCAAAAAAGCACAAAAGGAAAATTAAGTAAAAATATATATATACTTTTCTATACACATGTGTGTTTCTCTTAATTGCCTTGATTTTGGGTGTGTACCCTTCTTCAATTAATTCTATGATGCCATAGGCTGAAAAAATCACATGTTAAATTTGATGTTTGGTATAAATTTTACTGTGTTTGAACCATATTTTAGCCATGATTAAGCACTAGCAAGAGTGCGAAACTAGTCGGCTGTCCTGGTTTATGGTTGTGGTGATTATGCATGTTCCTGCTTGAAAATAAAAGACAACTTTTTTGAAAAGTTATTTCGGAGTGCGGCTGTCCATCTCCTTCCTCCTATTGCTAATGGGGAATGGAGGTGGCGGGGGACTGTGGACGCTGACATGGGGAATGGAGGGGGCGGGGGGTCTGTGGACACAGACGTTACACTCTAAAGATATGTATAACATGAAAACACGGGTAGGTTTGAAATGGTGATCTTAGGAGACCAGTTCTTTGTCCCTCCAGCATTCGGCCATGTGGTCTCTGCCCGAGGATTCTGGGAAGCGATGCCCAAACAGTACCAGCCAGTCACAAGCTCTGTGTGAATGGTCTCCATACCATCAGACTGACAAAGACCCCCATTGCCAAAGGTTCAGCGCTGATCACATGACCAGACAGCCCACACCCCTTAGAAGGTCTATAGAACGTTCTCAGACAACAGGAAAGGATACTGTCTTCTCTGCTCTTGTCCTGTGAACTTTCCATGCCGGGCAGCGCCGCTGCCACACGTCTGAAAAGCTGGAAGACACAAGAAAAGAAAGCAATAAAATGCAGCAAAAACATGATAAATGGGTGGGGCAATGGGGCGGAGCCAGAAGCATCTCCTTACCTGTTTTACATTATATCCGGCTTTAGCGCTGGTTTCGATAAACATTACACTCAGCTCCTTGGCTTTCCTCTCCCCCTCCTCAATGGACACTTGCCTGTGGAAGGAATAAACCATGCCAGGTTATAGAAAAAGGAAGATCTCCAACAATAAACCCTTTATTATAAAATAAATATATACAGCAAATCCTGGCGAGTGTAAAACAAACCTTCCCCGTTCTCTGTGGCTCGTCACTGATCGCCTGTTCCCTGATATAGGGAACGACGATCAGTGACGTCATGCCTACAGCCACGCCCCCCTACAGTAAGAATCACTCCCTTCGGCTCCATTCACACCTAGGTGACATAACGCCCGACGCTCGATACGCTGGAGGGGCGAATTTCCATTGCCGTCTATGAGATGGTTCACATCTTACGCCGAAACGCCTGCCGCCTGAAAACAAGTCCCGGACCCTTTTTTTCAGGCGGCATTGGCGTTCGGCCATAAACAGCAATGGAAATGATTTGTAAAAAAAAAAAAAAAAAGTTACACAAATCGCAGCAAAATACGCAGCATACGCGGCGTTACAATGTGAATGCAGCCTAAGGGCACACTTAACCCCTTAGTGATTAACCCCTTCACTTGCCATTGTCATTTTCACAGTAACCAGTGCATTTTTAAGTGTCCGATGTGTCCGCCATAATATTACAGTCACAAAAAAAAAAAAAAAAAGCTGATCGCAGCCATTAGTAGTAAAAAAAAAAAAAAAATTAATAAAAATGCCATAAAACTATTTTGTAAACGCTATAAATTTTGCGCAAACCAATCGATAAACGCTTATTGCGTTTTTTTTTTTATACCAAAAATAAGTAGAAGAATACGTATCGGCCTAAACTGAGGGGAAAAAAATGAATATGTTTATATATTTTTGGGGGATATTTATTATAGCAAAAAGTAAAAAATATTTAATTTTTTTTCAAAATTGTCGTTCTATTTTTGTTTATAGCACAAAAAATAAAAACCGCAGGAGGTGATCAAATACAACCAAAAGAAAGCTCTATTTGTGGGAAAAAAAGGACGTCAATTTTGTCACGTCGCACGACCGCGCAATTATCAGTTAAATCAACGCAGTGCCAAATTGTAAAAAGTGCTCTGGTCAGGAAGGGGGTAAAATCTTCCGGGGCTGAAGTGGTTAATAAAAGTGGCAGTCCAAACACTGTAGCTGCTGACTTTTAATAAGGACACTTGCCTGTCCTAGGCGCCCGCGATCTCTGCCCCCCCCCCCGAGGCCGATCCCTCAATCGTTGCAGGTCCCGGCGCCGCCATCCTCACTAAGGGAAACAGGCAGTGGAGCCTTGGGGCTTCCTACTACGCATGCGTGAGTCCGTGGCGCTGTTTGAAGGGGCGGCTGCACAGTTCCCAGAAGGCAGCGCAACCCATTCCCCAGAAGAGAACGCGAGGATGAAGACCAGCCGCGGACCAGCAGTGGTCTTACAAGCGCACTTTTTTTGGAAAAATATCACTTTTTTGAATTAAAAAATAAGACAACAATAAATTTGGCCCAATTTTTTTATATATTGTGAAAGATAATGTTACGCCGAGTAAAATGATACCCAACATGTCACGCTTAAAAATTGCGCCCGCTCATGGCGTCAAACTTTTACCATTAAAAATCTCGATAGGCGACGTTTAAAAAATTCTATAGGTTGCATTTTTTGAGCTACAGAGTAGGGCTAGAATTATTGCTCTAACGATTGCGGCGATACCTCACTTGTGCGGTTTGAACACCGTTTTCATATGCAGGCGCTACTCGCGTATGCGTTCGCTTCTGCGCGCGAGCTCGTCGGGATGGGGCGCTTTAAAAACAAAATTTTTTTTTTGCCTTCTTATTTATTTTTATTGATTACATAATTTTTTACACTGAAATAAAAAAAAAAAAAAAAAATGTATCACTTTTATTCCTATAATGTAAACATCCCTTGTAATAGAAAAAAGCATGACAGGTCCTCTTAAATATGAGATCTGGAGTCAAAAAGACCTCACATCTCATATTTAGACTTAAATGCAAAAAAAAAAAAATGGAAATTTTGTCATTTAAAAAAATAACAAAAAAATGGTCTCTTTAAGACGCTGGGCGGGACTGACGTTTTGACGTCACTTCCGCCCAGCAAAGCTATGAGGACGGGTGGGGGCCATCGTGCCCTCACTCAAGTCCTCACTGAAGAGCCAGCAGCACCTGATCTCCTCCGCCGTTCCGACGGCTCTGGTAAGCGGCGGAGGGCGCAGGAGGTGGGGGCCTCTCCCGCCACAGATAACGGCGATCTTGCGGGGAATCCGCCGCTGAGAGCGCCGTTATCGTTTACCGGACCGCTCACTGAAGAGATGGGTATCTCGGTTGTGGCAGCAGTTGCTGCCGTTACCGAGATATCCATCTTTAAAAAGAGGACGTATATATACAGTGGGCGGTCGGTAACCGGTTAAAGGAGTTGTAAATTCATATTTTTTTTTTCCTAAACAGCAAACATGTTATACTTACCTCCACTGTGCAGTTCGTTTGGAAACACAGTGGCCCTGATCCTCCTCTTCTGGAGTCCCTCGGCAGCTGTCGCAGCTCCTCCCCGCAACAACTACGCACAGACATGCGAGTGAGCTTGCATGGTGTGTAGCTGTTGCGGGCACGCTCCCGTGATACAGCGGCGGGCTGGTCTTCAACCCTACTCGAGTCAATACGTTTTCCCATTTTTTTGTGGTAAAATTAGGTGCCTCGGCTTATAATCGAGTATATACGGCATGTAGGGTGACATGACTGGGAGCATTCCCCACCCCACAATAAACATCGTTCCTTGCCGTGTCCCGGCTGGACTAATTCTGCCCATTTATGGTACTGAAAAAAAGGACAGAGAGAGCCATACTAACTGGACGGGATTTCTAACCATTTCTGACCCTTTTCAAAGCAAACTGGAGCCCTACTTTAAAGTTCAGGTTGACGTTACCTCTTATCAGCAAGGTCTGTTTTATTTCCCACCAGCATGATGATGACATCACTCCCCCGCTCCGTCCTGACATCATCAATCCACTTTGTCGTTTGTTGGAATGAGTTCACGTCTAATGAGGAACAGCAGAAGACAGGTTAATAGGAGGACAATAGAGGACAAACGAGAGCGCACAGCGCTGAACCCTACGGTAACCTGGCACATTTCCTCCCACAGTCCCTGTAATGAGGCTTTTCTGGGACCACAAATATCTAAGAACGGCCATCTCCTGAAATATCCCTATATATAGTGCACTGTGAGTTCCATGTCTAGTGAGATATTGGCTCAGGATTCTGCATGTGTACTGGGATGTTGGAGTTTTATGTCTGGAAGCTTGGAGATGGGGAATATTACCAATTCACAGGAGGATTAATAAAGTCATGAGGGGAGGACTGATCCTACACCGAATCATGAGGCACAAGGGGGTGGTCTACAGATATTTGGGCACAGGGTGGTATAAGCCATGGGGCAAGAAGGGTTCTGCTTTCAGTTACAGGGCATGCGAGAGTGGGGGAGGGGGGTTGGGTTATTAGAATAATTGAGTAACTGGATGCTTGAGTGTGTCTAGGATTTATCTTGGATTGATACAAACACACCAAAATTGCCCAACCTCTCCTTCAATATGGACCACGAATCATCTACGATCCTTAAAAGTTTGAACATTGGACAGAAGCAAGCAAGGCTTAACGCGTTTCAGCTAGACCGCTATGATTAAGGCGGTCTAGCTGAAAAACTAGTTTGCTACCGTTGGAATTTTTGCTGACTTTTAATTAAAAAAATACTATTAAAGGGTGGAACTGGCTCCAGCTCCTTTGCTTGCATCTTGGATTGAGTCATGGGGGCTTGAGTGGATCTTGGATTAAGTAACAGGGCTCAAGGAGGAATCTTTGACCGAGTAATGAGGGCTCGAGTGGATCTTAGATTAAGTCACGGGGCTCAGGGAACAATCTTGGACCGAGTCACAGGGTTTGAGTAGATCTTGGATTTAGTCATGGGCTCAAGGAGAATCCTTGGACTGAGTCATGAGGGCTCGAGTGGATCTTAGTCCAAGATTTTTCCTTGAGCCCATGACTAAATCCAAGATCTACTCAAACCCTGTGACTTTTTCCTTGAGCCCATGACTTAACTGAGTCACGAGGGCTTGAGTGGATCTTAAGCCCTGTGACTTAATCTAAGATCCACTCAAGCCCTCATGACTCAGATTAAGTCATGGGCTCAAGGAAAAATCTTGGACTGAGTCATGAGGGCTTGAGTGGATCTTAGATTAAGTCATGGGGCTTAGGGAACAATCTTGGACCGAGTCACAGGGTTTAAATAGATCTTGGATTTAGTCACAGTGCTCAGGGAGGAATCTTGGACTGAGTCACAGGGGCTCAAGTGGATCTTGGATTTAGTCATGGGCTCAAGAAAAAATCTTGGACTAAGATCCACTCGAGCCCTCATGACTCAGTCCAAGGATTTTCCTTGAGCCCATGACTAAATCCAAGATCTACTCAAACCCTGTGACTCGGTCCAAGATTGTTCCCTGAGCCCGTGACTTAATCTAAGATCCACTCGAGCCCTCATGACTTGGTCAAAGATTCCTCCTTGAGCCCATGACTTAACTGAGTCACGAGGGCTTGAGTGGATCTTAGATTAAGTCACGGGGCTTAGGGAACAACCTTGAACAGAGTCACAGGGTTGGAGTAGATCTTGGATTTAGTCATGGGCTCAAGGAAAAATCTTGAATCGAGTCATGAGGGCTCGAGTGGATCTTCGATTAAGTCACGGGGCTTAGGGAAGAATCTTGGACCGAGTCACAGGGTTTGAGTAGATCTTGGATTTAGTCACAGGGCTCGGGGAGGAATCTTGGACAGAGTCACAGGGGCTCAAGTGGATCTTGAATTAAGTCATGGGCTCAAGGAAAAATCTTGGACTGAGTCTTGAGGGCTCATGGAGATCTTAGATTAAGTCACGGGGCTTAGGGAACAATCTTGGACCGAGTCACAGGGTTTGAGTAGATCTTGGATTTAGTCACGGGGCTTAGGGAACAATCTTGGACCGAGTCACAGGGTTTGAGTAGATCTTGGATTTAGTCATGGGCTCAAGGAAAAATCTTGGACCGAGTCATGAGGGCTAAGGAGAGATCTTACATTAAGATGCCTCCCTGAGCCCCATGACTTATTCTAAGCTCTCCCCTTAGCCCTCATGACGCAATCCAAGATTCCTCCATTTCCCGTTATTTAATGTGGAGCCCACTGAGCCCTTGTGACTCTGTTAAAGCTTCCTCTCTGAGCCCCCTGAGCCCCAGTGACTCAATTCAAGTTGCCCCCAATACTTCATCCCAGTACCTTCTCTAAGTTCCGTGACATAAGATCTTCCCCAAACCCCCATGACTCAGTCTAAGATTCCTCCCTGAGCCCCATGACTTAGACTGAGTCATGGGGGTTTGGGGAAGGTCTTAGGTCACGGAACTTAGAGAAGGTACTGGGATGAAGTAATGGGGGCAACTTGAATTCAGCCACTGGGGCTCGGAGGGATCAGGGGGCTCAGAGAGGAAGCTTTAACAGACACCTGTGTATTTATAGCACAATGGTCTAAAACCCCCCCAACTATTAAAATTGGCTGCACCAGTGATGATGATTTGTGAGTGCCATATTAAAGGGGGGTGTATTTTCATGCAATTAGTTGCATAAAAAAAAACTTTGTAAACTTTATAGTGACTACCGTATTTATCGGCGTGAAAATCAGGGCAAAATCGTGGGTGCGCGGTATACGCCGATACCCGCCACAAGTTTGAATACTGCGCCGGCATTATACCGAACGCAGTACACTCGTGTATCTTCGGGCAGTCTCGGCACTTCTCGCGCTGACGTCCTGAGCGTACAGGACGTCAGCGCGAGAGTTGCCGAGCCTGCCCGACGATACACGAGTGTACTGCGCTCGGTATATGTCGGCGCAGTATTCAAACTCGGCGCGGGAAACGAGCGGGGAGGACGCCGGACCCGACGAAGAGGACCCCCGGAAGCTGCAGAAGGACCCGTACCCGACGAAGAGGACACCCGAAGCCGCAGACGGACGCCGGACCCGACGAGGCCGCCGATGGACGCCGCGCAAGACACCAAAACTGTAAGTACAAAAAAAAACTTTTTCCACAGGATTCGGGGATACATTAGGGGTGCGCGGTATACCGCGATAAATACGGTATATAGTACAAATATATACTGTAGCTTACCTTTAAAAACAAACTAAACTATTTAAACTCTCCCCTAAAATGATTTAAAGCCATTTATTGGTTAGTGATCCCCCTAAATAGTCTTTATAATCTTATTTAACAGGATCTGTGGGGATACCAATTGCGGCTGCCCCCCTGGAAAAATGATGTTATAGAAAAACTTGGTTTAGAAGAACTCATTGTGATCAACTATAAGACCTCGTGCACATTGGACATTTTGGGGGGCGTCAAAGTTTTTCGTTTTTTTCCTGCCTCTAAACTCCCCCGAATATTAGGCTGCGTGTCGGGTTTTCCGGAGCATTTAGTGGCAGCAAAAAGCCCAACTGTCAGTGTGTCCGGGAGCAGCAGATTTTTCGATGTCACAATGTAGAGAATAAGATTTCCTATCATCTGTGCCCAGTCTTGCCACACAGAGTTAATCCAGCTCTGAGCAATCCTCTTTTTATTGTTAAGGGAAATAAAACAGACTTCCAGGTAAAAACCAAAGTCCTTGCTTGAGTGACAGGTTATTTACATATCTCGTGCACTAGCTTGCAGACATGCACAGCTTCTGTAAAAAGTGCTCAATTCACATCCCCCTCCCCCCTATCCTCCAGCTCTATGTAGATTCTGATGGCTGTTGCATTTTCTCATGACACTGAACTGTGACTCGCCCCATATTTTGAAAACATTTAATCAAAACACAGGGGAGGGGATGAGAATTGTGCACTTTTTTTCAGAAGGACTTTGGTTTTTATCCGGAAGTCTGTTGTATTTCACTGAACAATAAAAGAGGATTGCTCAGCGCTGGATTAACTCTGTGTGGCAAAACTGGGCACAGATGATAGGAAATCTTATACTGTACATTGTGACATCCACTTTCATTTAGCAAGTTGAGCGTTAATTCATTTAAAATAGACCGAATTATTTATTCTGGCCAATCAAATGAATTAAATATCCAAGTGCTTGACTCCTGTACAAGCACCTAAAACGCTTGTAAGAGTGTTACACTTCTGCAAGCGTCCGGAATTTTTATAATGTTTTTTTTTGCAAGAATGCTGCTGGAGTTAAAAAAAAAAAAAAATGTCCCATGTGCATGATGCCTTATGGCAGGGGTCTCCAAACTGTCTAAATATAGGGCCTTTACGGTCCTTCAGATTTTAGGGGGGCCGGACTGTGGCCATCGGGGGGAGTAGAAAATGTTTCGGCATCAGATGGAGTAAACAATGCCCCATCGTTGGTGCCATTGGTATGAACTGTCCCCCCATCGTTGGTGCCATTGGTATGAACTGTCCCCCCCATCGTTGGTGCCATTGGTATGAACTGTCCCCCCCATCGTTGGTGCTATTGGTATGAACTGCCCCCCCATCGTTGGTGCCATTGGTATGAACTGCCCCCCCATCGTTGGTGCCATTGGTATGAACTGTCCCCCCATCGTTGGTGCCATTGGTATGAACGGTCCCCCCCATCGTTGGTGCCATTGGTACGAACGGTCCCCCCCATCGTTGGTGCCATTGGTATGAACTGTCCCCCCATCGTTGGTGCCATTGGTATGAACTGTCCCCCCATCGTTGGTGCCATTGGTATGAACTGTCCCCCCATCGTTGGTGCCATTGGTATGAACTGTCCCCCCATCGTTGGTGCCATTGGTATGAACTGTCCCCCCATCGTTGGTGCCATTGGTATGAACTGTCCCCCCCATCGTTGGTGCCATTGGTATGAACTGTCCCCCCCATCGTTGGTGCCATTGGTATGAACTGTCCCCCCCATCGTTGGTGCCATTGGAATGAACTGTCGCCACATCGTTGGTGCCATTGGTATGAACTGTCCCCCCCCAATCGTTGGTGCCATTGGTATGAACTGTCCCCCCATTGTTGGTGCCATTGGTATGAACTGTCCCCCCATCGTTGGTGCCATTGGTATGAACTGTCCCCCCATCGTTGGTGCCATTGGTATGAACTGTCCCCCCAATCGTTGGTGCCATTGGTATGAACTGTCCCCCCATTGGCATAAATTGTCCCCCCATCGTAGGTGCCATTGGTATGAACTGTCCCCCCATCGTTGGCGCCATTGGTATGAACTGGCCCCCCCATCCTTGGTGCCATTGGTATGAACGGTCCCCCCATCGTAGGTGCCATTGGTATGAACTGTCCCCCCATCGTTGGTGCCATTGGTATGAACTGTCCCCCCCATCGTTGGTGCCATTGGTATGAACTGTCCCCCCCATCGTTGGTGCCATTGGTATGAACTGTCCCCCCATCGTTGGTGCCATTGGTATGAACTGTCCCCCCCATCGTTGGTGCCATTGGTATGAACTGTCCCCCCCATCGTTGGTGCCATTGGTATGAACTGTCCCCCCATCGTTGGTGCCATTGGTATGAACTGTCCCCCCATCGTTGGTGCCATTGGTATGAACTGTCCCCCCATCGTTGGTGCCATTGGTATGAACTGTCCCCCCCAACGTTGGTGCCATTGGTATGAACTGTCCCCCCCATCGTTGGTGCCATTGGTATGAACTGTCCCCCCCATCGTTGGTGCCATTGGTATGAATTGTCCCCCCATCGTTGGTGCCATTGGACCCCATTTTTGGTGTCATTTGTTGGGGAATTGTGCCCCATCCTTTGTGTCATTGGGAGGAACTGTGCCCTTTCACTGGTGTCAGTAAACTAAAGAGTGCCCCAAGGGCTGAATTAAAGCAAGCAAACGGGCCGCAGTTTGGAGACCACTGCCTTATTGGAACTGTACACAAAATACGAGAGAGCAGAAGTAAAAAGAAGGAAAAAAAAGTGAGAGAGGGAACAAAACAAGAGTATGAGAAAATAAGAAAACAAAAACAAAAAAAAAAACAACAATAACAATAAATGATCATAGGATAATTATTGTCCTATTGCCTGAAGTTCAATTTCATGAGCAATACAATACAAAACATTACCATAAATTGTCATATACATCATATAGTTGCCAAGCACAGCGACGTCACAGAGCCAGCTCCCAGCACAGCAAGGTTTAGCCACATCACAATGAGACATGCATGGATCACGAGACACATGTAAACACACAGAAAGAGAGCGCACACAAGTGACATGCACACATAGCGCTCCGCTTATAACGGACTATGGCAGCCAGTAGGACGATGTTTTGTTAAGGACACTTAATGAAGTGGACCTGTTACCCAACACAAGGGGGGGATAAGCCATTCGCTGGGTCGGGACAATTTTTGAGCAAATCCAAAACACAGAATGGAAAGCCAGGGCTAAAGGTCTCAGGAACGTCCCTTCTGCTTGGTGACCCGATAGGCCAAGCTTCAGAGACTCGTGGGATACGGGTTTGTGTTGTCCACTGCCCTTTGTTTCTATGGCCGTATGGGACAATGGAAGGTAGCCCGTATGGGACAATGGAAGGTAGCCCGTATGGGACAATGGAAGGTAGCCACCTGCTATGGGCAATAAGAACTATTCCTAATGGGAACCACACATTATAACCTACACCACCAAGGCAGCAGAAGGCCTCCTACATACTGGACGGTTTTGTAGCTACTTCTAGGGGCGTCCCCCCCCCTCTAAACTACCCCCCATGTTATCCGATATGTCAATGCACACAGAGGCTTTATTCAGTGTATATTAGCAGGGGCTTTTAACCACTTAAGCCCCGGACCTTTAGGCAGCTAAACGCCCAGGCCAGGTTTTGCGATTCGGCACTGCGTCGCTTTAACAGACAATTGCGCGGTCGTGCGACGTGGCTCCCAAACAAAATTGGCGTCCTTTTTCCCCCACAAATAGAGCTTTCTTTTGGTGGTATTTGATCACCTCTGCGGTTTTTATTTTTTGCGCTATAAACTAAAATAGAGCGACAATTTTGAAAAAAAAAATCAATATTTTTTACTTTTTGCTATAATAAATACCCCCCAAAAACATATTACATTTTTTTTTCCTCAGTTTAGGGCGATACGTATTCTTCTACCTATTTTTGGTAAAAAAAAAAAAAAATCGCAATAAGCGTTTATCGATTGGTTTGCGCAAAATTTATAGCGTTTACAAAATAGGGGATAGTTTTATTGCATTTTTATTAATATTTTTTTTTTACTACTAATGGCGGCGATCATCGATTTTTTTCGTGACTGCGACATTATCGCGGACACTTCGGACAATTTTGACACATTTTTGGGACCATTGTCATTTTCACAGCAAAAAATGCATTTAAATTGCATTGTTTATTGTGAAAATGACAATTGCAGTTTGGGAGTTAACCACAAGGGGGCGCTGTAGGAGTTAGTGTTCACCTAGTGTGTGTTTACAACTGTAGGGGGACAGTGAAGCACGGGAAAGCCGTGTTTACATACGGCTCTCCCCGTTCTTCAGCTCCGGGGAGCGATCGCGACGGAACGGCTATAAACGAATAGCCGCGCTGTTGTCCCGGATCGCTCCCCGCGGGTATCCGACCGCCGCATGAAGCGGGGGGTCCCCCTGACCCGCGGAAAGGCGGGGACGTACCTGTACACCCATCTGCCTGTACATGCCATTCTGTGGACGTACATATACATGCGGCGGTCGGGAAGTGGTTAAGGACCGCCTCCTGCACATTTACGTCGGCAGAATGGCACAGCTGGGCACAATCACGTACATGTACGTCCCCTTTAAGTGCCCAGCCGGGACCCGCGGACCCGATCGCCGCCGGTGTCCCGTGATCGGTCACAGGAGCTGAAGAACGGGGAGAAGTGTAAGCACACCTTCCCCGTTCTTCACAGTGGCACTGTCACTGATCGTCTGTTCCCTGATATAGGGAAAGGCGATCAGTGACGTCACACGTCCAGCCCCGCCCCCCTACTGTTAGAAACACAAATGAGGTCACACATAACCCCCTACAGCGCCCCCTAGTGGTTAACTCCTAAACTGCAATTGTCATTTTCACAATAAACAATGCATTTTTATAGCATTTTTTGCTGTGAAAATGACAAAAATGTGTCAAAATTGTTAAATGTGTCCTCCGTAAAGTCGCAGTCACGAAAAAAAAAAAAAAAAAAAAAAAAAAAAAAAAAAAAAATCGCTGATCGCCACCATTGTATTAATAAAAATGCAATAAAACTATCCCCTATTTTGTAAACGCTATAAATTTTGCGCAAACCAATCGTAAAAAGCTTATTGCGATTTTTTTTACCCAAAATATGTAGAAGAATATGTATCGGCCTAAACTGAGAAAAAATATTTTTTTTAATATCTTTTTTGGTGATATTTATTATAGCAAAAAGTAAAACATATTCTTTTTTTTTTTTAAATTGTCGCAATAATTTTGTTTATAGCGCAAAAAATAAAAACCGCAGAGGTGATCAAATACCACCAAAAGAAAGCTCTATTTGTGGGGAAAAAAAGGACGCCAATTTTGTTTGGGAGCCACGTCGCACGACCGCGCAATTGTCAGTTAAAGCGACGCAAAAAGTGGCCAGGTCCTTTACCTGCATAATGGTCCGGGGCTTAAGTGGTTAAGAGGCAGAAAAAAAAAAAAAACACTGCCAGTTTGGGCAGAAAAAACGTTTGACGCTGCTAAATGCACCTAAAAGCGAGCCCTTTGCCAATAATTTAATTCATTTTAATAGCCAGAATAAAATTATTATTCTGTCCAATTAAAATTAATCAACGCCCAAGCTCTTTACACCTGTAAATGTGCCTGAAAGCTGTAGACCAAGGGTCTCAAACTGGCGTCCCTCCAGCTGTTGCGCAACTACAAGTCCCATAATGCTTGTAACTGGCAGCCTTGCAATGCCTCATGGGACTTGTAGTTTCGCACCAGCTGGGGGGCCGCCAGTTGGAGACCCTACTTTAGATACTTTGACAAGCGTCAGGCTTTTTCCTTTACACCACTGCTACGAGGAAAGGCTTCTAGGAGAGTTTGCGTGTGCATGAGGCCTAAATATAACATGTTCAGCTCAACAAAAAGTCTTACAAAATTTTCCAGAATATATTTGGGAGACAAATGAGGGCGGGGAAGGAAAGACTATTTGTTCGCGCTGCTAAAGTCGAAGTCAAACCGTCTTCAACTATTAAAGTTGCGCAGGCTTATTGGAGAAGTACGGCCAAAGCTCATTTGGCTGTACTCCTCCTGTAGATCACAGTAGTGCAGATAGTTTTGCACTCCTGTGACCCATTTTCAGCAGACAGCGGGGGTAAAGCCAGCTGACATCATGGAGCCGGTCCAGAAAAGATCGCGACCATTTGGTCGAGATCCGCCCACATGCCTGCACTGGCACACGGCTCAGTCTCTCAGAAAGCCGCTGAGAGCCTGAGCCGGAGCGCCCCCCCTCCGCAGCCCCGCGCTCCAGTGAGGGGGCAGAGCAGAAAGACCGTGAATGAAAGTCACCAGCTCTCTGCTCAGGGAGCTCTGGGAACTGAGCGACCGGTGGTGTTCGATCGATCGCTCGGTTCTCAGCCTTAGAGCCAGCAGGGGACCGATGCTGCATCCACATAAGCAGGTATGATTAAAAAAGAAAATACAAACATTTAAATATTCCCATATTTCTCTTTTAACCACTTAAGGACCCCTTCACGCCGATATACGGTCGGCAGAATGACACGTCAGGGCACAGGCACATACCTGAAAGTTGCCTTTAAGAGCCCAGCCGTGGCTTCGCGAGCGCGTCGCGGCCATGCTCGCGACCCGGTCCGAAGCTCCGTGACCGCGGGACCCGGTAGCCGCCGGTGTCCCGTGATCGGTCACAGGAGCTGAAGAACGGGGAGAGGTGAGTGTAAACAAACCTTTCCCGTTCTTCTCTGTGGCAGTGACACTGATCGTCTGTTCCCTGATATAGGAAACGACGATCAGTGACGTCACGCCTACAGCCACGCCCCCCTACAGCAAGAATCACTCCCTTAGGGCACACTTAACCCCTAAGCGCCCCCTAGTGGTTAACCCCTTCACTCCCATTTTCACAGTAATCAGTGCATTTTTATAGCACTTTTCGCTGTGAAAATGACAATGGTCCCAAAAATGTGTCAAATGTGTCCGATGTGTCCGCCATAATGTCGCAGTCACGAAAGAAAAGAAAAGAAAAAAAAAAAACGCTGATCGCTGCACCATTACTAGTAAAAATTATAAAAATGCCATAAAACTATTCCCAATTTTGTAAACGCTATATATTTTGCGCAAACCAAATCGATAAACGCTTATTGCGATTTTTTTTACCAGAAATATGTAGAAGAATACGTATCGGGATATTTATTATAGCAAAAAGTAAAAACTATTGCATTTTTTTCAAAATTGTCGCTCTATTTTTGTTTATAGCGCAAAAAATAAAAAAAACGCAGAAGTGATCAAATACCACCAAAAGAAAGCTCTATTTGTGGGGAAAAAAAGGACGCCAATTTTGTTTGGGAGCCACGTCGCACGACCGCGCAATTGTCAGTTAAAGCGACGCAGTGCCGAATCGCAAAAAGGGGCAAGGTCCTTAATCTGCATAATGGTCCGGGTTAAGGTTGTAAAAAATTTAAAAAATGTTCCCATCATCCAGCTAGTTTTGCTTTCTACAAGTCTGATTCTTTAGCTTGAACATCAGAGACGAAGTCCAAGATGAATCTTGATTCATTATTAACCACACTTTACAAAACTGTCCCGTCTTTGAGAGCGCATAATGAGAATACAGAATATATTTGATCAAATAAAGCCATGATATTTAGGGATCAATTTAATCTCAATTATTTAAGTTAAAACGTTTTTGAATGAGATTTTTACATCCCGTTATCAACCTGACTTTACAAACTGTCCCCCATCTCCTGAGTGTGCATAACACTATACTGAAGTTAAAAAAGGAAAAACCTAATATTTTTGGTCATATTAAATATTTAGGGATCAAGTGTATGGGTTATTTATTTATTTTTTAAATGGGTTTTAAATATAACCAATTATCAACCGGACTTTACAAACTGCTTTTGATCTCCTGAGTGCGCATAACAGTGAACGGACGTTAAAGAAAAAACAATATTTTGGTCAAATTAAACCATAATATTTTAAGGATCAATGTTATTTAAAAGGCGTTTTACATCCAGTTTTCAACATGGATTTAAACTGTTTATTTTCTGAGTGTGCAAAAGCATGCACTGAAATGAACGAGAGAGAAAAAAAAATAAAAAAAATTGTGGTCAAAGTAAAACCATAATATTTAGGAGATCAATTTTTATCTCGTTTAATGAAAGTTGAAACGTTTCGGAAAAAGTATTTTGGCCCAGATTCATGTAGATGGGCGCAAAATTGTGTGGGCGTAACGTATCTCATTTATTTATTCACAAAGCACTTGCCTGTAAAGTTGCGACGGCGTAGCGTAAATCACCCGGCGGAATTCAAATTCGGCGGGTAGGGGGCGTGTTTCATTTAAATGAAGCGCGTCCCCGCACCGAACGAACTGCGCATGCGACGTTCCTAAAATATCCCAGGGTGCATTGCTCCAAATGACGTCGCAAGGACGTCATTGGTTTCGACGTGAACGTAAATGACGTCCAGCCCCATTTACGGACGACTTACGTAAACAACGTAAATTTTAAAATTTTCGACGCGGGAACAAAGGCCATACTTAAAGCGGTTGTAAACCCCCATCAAAATTTTTTTTTTTTTTCTCCTGCAAGGCAAAAGTCATAATGAGCTAGTATGCACTAGTTCTCTGCTCCTCCCCGTCCCCCCCAGCGATTCGGTGGGGGGGGGGGGGAGCAGAGAGCAGCGACTGACAGTCACCAGTTCTCTGCTCCTCCCCGTCCCCTCCACAGCCCAGCGCTCCGGGGGGAGGGGCAGAGAGCAGTAACTGCCAGTCACCAGTTCTCTGCTCCTCCACAGCCCAGCGATTCGGGGGGGAGGAGCAGAGAGCAGTGACTGCCAGTCACCAGTTCTCTGCCCATGGAGCCCTGAAAGATGAGTGATCGGTGGGGCTCGATCCTCAGTGTTAGAGCCAGAAGGGGACAGATGGAAAGTAGGATTCTGCAAAAAAAAAAAAAACACACACAGAAACAAACCCCATACTTCACTTTTAATGCAAGTCAGAACTCTGTTAATAGGCTTTCAATGACCGCAAAATTCTCCAGGAGGTCTATTCCTTATGCCAACAGTCATTCAGCAACAAAGTTGATTGATTTGGCCGACACGGACTATCACTAGAGGGCGCACCTACAAATACTTATTATAAAGCATGGTCCCGAAAACAGCACAGCAAATCATAAAATGAGAAACCTCATTATAGAAATCTATAGAATTATAGGACAATACTGATTCTATTTATTGGCCCCTACAAATATAAGCTTTTTTTTTTTAAAAGGGGAGACCTAATTGTAGTAACAGGTTGTCGGGTAGGACTGTCCGTTATAAACGGGAGCGCGCTGCGGTGACGGTGAGCAGATGACGGCACAGGAAGATGCGAAGATGCGGCGTCCACACTCACTTGTAATATCATAAACAACAACTGCCACAGTGGAGTCGCGAATGTAGCTAGGGATCAAACTCCTGAACCGCTCCTGACCTGCCGTGTCCCACAGCTGCAGCCGCACCTAACAAGGGAGTGCGAGTGGCCGGCGCAGCAGAAGGGGGGGGGGGGGGGGGAGGGAAGAGGAAATAAAAAACAAAACAAACACGTCAACAGGCTGTTAAGATTAGATACCTACTTGTGATATCGTAAACTACTACGGCGGCTGCAGAGTCACGGATGTAACTGGGGATGAGGCTGCGGAATCGTTCCTGCCCCGCCGTGTCCCAGAGTTGCAATCTGATCTGCGAGATGGAAGACAATCAAACACGGAAAAAAAAATAAAAAAGGCTTGATATACAGTATCAGCAAATCCCCAGATGCTGCAACTGTAAAAGTGAAGGTTTTCTGGCAATGTTAAGGTGGAACTAAACCTTCCTATTCTTTAGAGCCAAGGAAGTTGCCATATTAGCCTCCGTCTGATCTGTGGTTGCCATGGAGCTGCACATGTGATCACTTATGACTCCAGCTATTTGATTGTTTGACAGTTCAGTTGAGGCACAAGCAAAATGTTAGCATGCCTTAAATGTAATAGTATTGGAAAACTGTTAGGGCTAGTTTACACTTGCTTCAGCTTCAACACACTTTAACAGCTAGTTTACACTTCGGACAGGCTTTGTTAAAGCTCTCTGAACGCCAGTCAAAGCGCCCGTCACTAAATAAAATGGTTAGCTTACAGTCCTGTTTACACCTTGCATTGCTTTGGCTTTGCTTCAAAAATTATATCCCCATGTAGCTTTAGGCATCTTTGAAGCCTTCATAGAAGTCTATGGCCAAGCTCGCTTCGAAGCCCCGCCGCAACCGCTTCATGGAAGCCCCGCCGCAACCGCCTCATGGAAGCCCCGCCGCAACCGCCTCATGGAAGCCCCGCCGCAACCGCCTCATGGAAGCCCCGCCGCAACCGCCTCATGGAAGCCCCGCCACAACCGCCTCATGGAAGCCCCGCCACAACAGCCTCATGGAAGCCCCCGCCACAACAGCCTCATGGAAGCCCCCGCCACAACAGCCTCATGGAAGCCCCGCCACAACAGCCTCATGGAAGCCCCGCCACAACAGCCTCATGGAAGCCCCGCCACAACAGCCTCATGGAAGCCCCGCCACAACAGCCTCGCGCCCAAGCCCCGCCACAACAGCCTCGCGCCCAAGCCCCGCCACAACAGCCTCGCGCCCAAGCCCCGCCACAACAGCCTCGCGCCCAAGCCCCGCCACAACAGCCTCGCGCCCAAGCCCCGCCACAACAGCCTCGCGCCCAAGCCCCGCCACAACAGCCTCGCGCCCAAGCCCCGCCACAACAGCCTCGCGCCCAAGCCCCGCACAAAAGCAAGGTGTAAACAGGACTGTAAGTGAACCATTTTATTTAGTATAAGGAGCTTTGACTGGCGTTCAGAGAGCTTTAACAAAGCCTGTCCGCAGCCATGTTTTGAAGCAAAGTGTAAACTAGCCCTTAAATCATTGGGTTTAGTTATGCTTCAGTGCTTGTTCACACTTGCCTGAATTTCTAATGCTCAACAAACGCTCCTGTAGCGCTTTCATGTCGTTAGTATGGGTGTCAAGCAGGCATCAATGAGCTTTAGTATGGGTGTTTTACAAGCATTAACGAGAAGTTAAAAACGCTCCCCAAACGTCCTATGGGCAGTTTTGAAGCGTTTGACGAGTGTTAAAACTGCTCCACAAATGCCTATTCTATTACAGTAAATGAACTAACCCCGCAAATACTAGGCAACTGCCTGCCAGAGCATTACCATAGACTTGAATATGAGGCGTTGAAGCCTTTCAAATGTATCCTGACTTGACGATTAGTGTGAACAGCTCTATGTGTTGTCTATTGTATCTTGTGCATGGGCGTGTGAGGGGCCTTTTTTAATGCCTCTCCAATATCTGCTCTTAACGCCAGTGTGAACTCAGCCTTAAAGCGGAACCAAGGCCCAGATTCACAAAAGAGATACGACGGAGTATCTCAGATATTCCGTCGTATCTCTCAGAGTATCTATGCGCCTGATTCATACAATCAGTTACGCATAGATAGCCCTTAGATCCGACAGGTGTAATTGTTTTACACTGTTGGATCTTAGGATGCAATACCGCGGCCGCCGCTGGGGGGAGTTTGCGTCGTAAACCAGCGTCGGGTATGCAAATTAGGAGTTACGGCGATCCACGACGGTTTTCCGCGTTCGCTACGTCGCTGCTAGTCTAGTTTCCCGTCGCAAAGTTAGTCGTCGTTTTTGGTGCCTTAACTTTACACAGCACACGTATGTGCTGTATAAAGTATGGCCGTCGTTCCCGCATCGAAATTTTAATTTTTTTCCTTCTTGCGTAAGACGTCTGGGAATACGGAAGTACGCTACACACGTCGCCGTTCGAAAAAATGACGTCACTTCGCGCAAAGCACGGCGGGAAATTCAAAAGGGAGCATGCGCAGTCGGTCCGGCGCGGGAGCGCGCCTAATTTAAATGGCACACGCCCCTTTGAATTACGCGGGCTTACGCCGGCGGAGGTTTTCATTGCAAGTGCTTTGTGAATCAGGCACTTGCGATGAAAACTTGCGGCGGTGCAACGTATCTACGATACGTTACGCCGCCGCACTTCTACGTGAATCTGGCCCTAAACCCATAGATTTGACAGTTTTTTTTAAAGTTTTATTTCCTGCATGCCAACTGTTGCATTTGCTTGTGCTCTCAACCAAATAGTCAAGACTGATCACATTTGCAGCTTCATGGCAACTGCAGATCAGACAGAGGCCAAGATGGCGGCTTTCATGGCTGAAAAGGATATGAGGGTTTAGTTCCCTCTTAAAAAGTCACCGATACCTGGCTGAACCATTGTCAGCATCTTTTACTCCTGAAATGATCATCCTGATTTGTACAAAACTAACCGGCACTTGGTCACAATGATACAGCCAGTGGCATAGAAAACCTTAGTGGAGGATACATGTAGAAAAAATAAAAAAAAAAGAGATTTTTAATACAGCTTACCTGTAAAATCTTTTTCTTGGAGTACATCACGGGACACAGAGCGGCATTCATTACTATATGGGTTATATGGAGTACCTTCAGGTGATAGACACTGGCAATCTCAAACAGGAAATGCCCCTCCCTATATAACCCCCTCCCATAGGAGGAGTACCTCAGTTTTGTAGCAAGCAGTATGCCTCCCAAAATGGTCCTCAAAAAAGAGGGGTGGGAGCTCTGTGTCCCGTGATGTACTCCAAGAAAAAGATTTTACAGGTAAGCTGTATTAAAAATCTCTTTTTCTTTATCGTACATCACGGGACACAGAGCGGCATTCATTACTATATGGGATGTCCCAAAGCAATGCTTACAATGAGGGGAGGGAGAACATCTCCAAGACAAAAGGATTTAATTTAGAGATATACTCAAATCATAATAAATCCAACTTAGTTGAGAAAAATAAAATTTTTAAATTTAACTCGAACAAGAGGAGCCCCCGGAATCCGAGGGTCTCAAACTGCAGCCTGCAGCACTGCCTGCCCGAAGGCAGTATCAGTATTCCTTCTTACGTCCAACTTGTAGAATTTTGTGAATGTGTGGACAGAAGACCAGGTTGCCGCCTTGCAAACTTGAGCCATAGAGATCTGGTGGTGTGCTGCCCAGGAGGCGCCCATGGCTCTAGTAGAATGAGCCTTTAATGATACTGGAGGAGGCAACCCTTTCAAGCCGTAGGCCTGAGTGATTAATTGCTTAATCCACCTAGAAATGGTGGACTTTGCAGCTGCCTGCCCCTTCTTGGGCCCATCCGGTAGAATGAACAGCACATCTGTCTTCCGGATCTTCTTTGTAGCTTTAAGATAGGCCTTCATGGCCCTGACAATATCCAAGGTATGCAGCAACCCTTCCTTTCTGGAAGTAGGTTTAGGGAAGAAGGATGGTAATACCAAATCCTGGTTCAAATGAAAACTGGATATGACCTTCGGAAGGAAGGAAGGATGAGGGCGGAGAACGACCCTGTCCTTATGAAAAACAAGATATGGTTCCTTACAGGATAAGGCTGCCAGCTCCGAAACTCTTCTTGCGGAAACTATGGCAACCAAAAATACTAACTTCCTTGTCAGTAGAACCAAAGGAATATCAGCCAACGGCTCAAACGGTTGTTTCTGTAAACTTGACAGAACAAGATTTAAATCCCACGGACAAAGCGGGGATTTAACTGGAGGTCTAATACGTAAGACCCCTTGAAGGAAGGTCTTAACCAGCGAGTGGGTGGCCAGCGGCCGCTGAAACCACACTGACAGAGCAGAAATCTGTCCTTTGATTGTGCTTAATGCCAATCCTTTATCCACTCCTAGCTGGAGAAAACTTAATACTCTATCGATGGTAAATTTGCGAGAAAGCCATCGCTTGGACTCACACCAGCCTACATAGGCCTTCCAGACCCTGTAATAAATCACCCTAGAGACCGGTTTCCTGGCTCTGATTAGGGTAGAGATTACCTTCTGAGACAGACCTCTACCCCTGAGAATCAGGGATTCAGCTTCCAGGCCGTCAAATTTAGATGCCGTAAGGCAGGGTGGAGGATCGGACCTTGCGATAGCAGGTCTGGCCGTAGAGGAAGAGTCCACGGGTCTCCCACTACCATCCTTAAGATTAGTGAGTACCATGCTCTTCTGGGCCATGCTGGAGCTACCAGGATGACTGGTATGTGCTCCACCCGGATCCTGCGCAGCAGGCGGGGTAGTAACTGGAGCGGGGGAAACGCATAAAGAAGTTTGAACTGATGCCAAGGGCAAACCAACGCATCGGTTCCGCAGGCCATCGGATCCCTTGAGCGGGACATGAACCTGTCTAGTTTCTTGTTGAGTCTCGATGCCATGATATCCACGTCCGGCACTCCCCATCTTTGGCAGAGTGCTTGAAAGACCTGTGGATGCAGAGACCATTCCCCCGGCCATAGAGTCTGGCGGCTTAAGAAGTCCGCCTGAAAGTTGTCCACTCCTGGAATGAATATTGCCGATATGCAGGGCACATGAGCCTCTGCCCATAGAAGAATCAAGCTCACCTCTCTCTGAGCGGCTTGACTCCTGGTTCCCCCTTGGTGATTTATGTATGCCACGGCCGTGGCATTGTCTGATTGAATTCTCACCGGGAACCCCTGCAATTTTGACGTCCAAGCCCTGAGGGCTAGTCGAGCAGCTCTGAGCTCCAAGATGTTGATGGGCAACTGCTTCTCTGGCTTTGCCCAAGTACCTTGGCGAGTGCAACCATCCAAAATTGCTCCCCAGCCCGTCAGGCTGGCGTCTGTGGTTACTATCTTCCAAGCCACTGGGCTGAAAGACCTCCCCTTCAGTAGATTCTGAGGGTCTAACCACCAACACAGACTTTGTCGGACTCTTGATGAGAGCGGCAACGGGATATCCAAGGCCTGTGGCCTTCTGCTCCATGCTGACAGGATGGCTGCCTGTAGGATGCGAGTGTGGCTCTGGGCGTATGGTACCGCCTCGAATGTGGCCACCATCTTGCCTAGTAACCTCATACATAGGCGAATAGTCGGTTCTTTCTTGCTTAGAACCAGTAGGATTAATTCCTTGATGGCTTTTACCTTCCTCAGAGGTAGGAACACTCCTTGTTGTTCTGTGTCTAATCTCATGCCGAGATATTCCAACTGCTTTGTGGGCTGGAAAGCTGACTTTTCTCGATTTAGGACCCAGCCGAACCTCTCGAGGTATTGGACCGTGAGGGCCACTGCTCGCTCCAAGCCGGGAGACGAGTGATCTAGGACTAGGAGGTCGTCCAGGTATGCTAGGATCGTGACCCCTTGGATCCTTAGTTTGGCTAGGATTGGAGCTAGGACCTTCGTGAACACCCGGGGGGCCGTAGCCAACCCGAAGGGAAGCGCCACGAATTGGAAGTGACGCGAAGCCACCATGAAGCGTAGATATCTTTGATGTGGCTGATCCTTTATGTCTATGGACGCCATGAAGTCGTCCTTCTGGAGTGTGGCAGCTGCTGACCGCACGGATTTCATCCGAAATGAGCGGATCTTTAGATATGCATTTACCATCTTTAGGTCCAAAATTGGCCTGACATCTCCATTGGATTTTGGGATGATGAATAGGTTGGAGTAGAAACCCAGCCCCTGTTCCAGGACTGGTACCTCTACTATTACTTCCTGGGAAAGTAGATGATCTAATGCCGATCTTAATGCGGCTCCCTTTTCCGGATCGTTTGGAATCCTCGACTTCTGGAAATGAGGAGGAGGAAACCTTAGGAAATCTAATTTGTAGCCTGTGGCCACGGAAGACCGTACCCACTCGTCTGGAATGCTGGCTTCCCAAATCTCTGAAAAGAGTCGCAGCCTTCCCCCCACCTTCGTGGGTGGGGGCGCCCCTTCATAAGGTTGGCTTGGGGGCTGGTTTTGCTGGTTTGCGAAACCACTGCCTTTTGCCTCTAACAGCCTGTCCTTGTGATCTGCTGTTGAAGCCGAAGTTTGCTTTTGCAGGAGGCCGTCGATACTGCTTGGCATTAGAGGGCCCCTGCCCAGGGGAATACTGTCGTTTAAACGCAGGTCCCTGAACCTTCTTCTTAGTTGGCAAGAGAGTACTCTTGCCGTTTGAAATGGTCTGAATGTATTTATCTAGGTCTTCTCCGAAGAGTCGTCCTCCATGGAAGGGGAACCCTACCAGGAGCTTCTTGCATGGGGGCTCAGCCTCCCAGCTTTTTAACCATAAGAGTCTTCTCATATGGATAAGGGATAACGATAAACGTGACGCTTGCTGGATAGAATCCTTGATTGCGTCTACCGTAAAACATATGGCCTTAGGGACATCCGAAAATTTTTCTGCCTGCTGGGCCGGAATAAGTTTAAGCATCTGCTTAAATTGATCCGATAATGCTTGAGCGACCCCAATCGCAGCCACAGCTGGCTGTACTACTGCCCCTGCAGTAGTGAAGGAGTTCTTAAGTAGTGCTTCCAAGCGCTTATCAACTGGATCCTTGAACACCTGTATGTTTTCTACAGGGCATGTTAACGATCTGTTAACACATGAGATGGCTGCGTCCACTGCAGGAGTAGCCCATCTTTTGGAAAATTTTTCTTCCATAGGATATAGGACAGAGAACCTTTTAGGTGGTAAGAAGATCTTATCTGGCTTGTTCCAATCTTGGAACAAAATTCCCTCTAATAGAGGATGGATCGGAAACACAGCATTGCTTTGAGGCGCCCTCAGTGAGCCCAAAGCTGAAACCGTCGATACCTGGAGATCTGGTACTGGCAAGTTGAATGCCCTATGGACCAAGTCCGACAATCCTTGAATCCACCAGCTCTCCCTCAGGGAGACTGCCCCAGACTCCTCTGTATCCGGGTCTTCGATCCCTGAACCTACTTGGTCCTTGTCCAAGAGGTCGTCCAATTTCCCCTGAGGAAAGGACCTCCTCTTCTGAGGGTCCGCGCTCGGGCGACGGAGATCTATTCCGCTTACTGCCCCGCATAGCTGCGGCTATCATTTTTCCCATGCTTTTCTGCATCTCTTTTAAAGAGGTGAGTAATACCTCCTCCGTGACCATCTTAGGGTTGGACTGACCCGCGTCAGCTCCAGCCCCAGATCCCGATGGCCCCAAGGCTCCCTGTAGGGAAAACAGCGGCATAGCCCATGGTACAATACCGAGGTACACCTGCTACCTATTGGTATTTGGAACTATAAAAGTTAATTGTCCAAACACCTGTTTGGGGGATAAAAAAAATGCTTCCTCTCCCCTAGATGACTTTTTTTTTTTTTCGTTTTTGTTTCAAATCCAGGAAAGAAAAAACATTCTGTCCCCCTGAGTAGTATTGCAAAGAAAAAACTATGAGATGGAAAGAAACAGCCTATTTCTAGGCTTGAAAAAACAGTCCTCTGAAGACTGCAATATCCTTTCTGGCCACTGTGTGTCCTCGGCGCCCCGTGCTGCTGCTCTGGTCTTTCTCCTCAGTTCCAAAGTATTGAATGGAACAAACAAGGAAGGGCCGCCCCTTCCTTTAAGCCACTGACCCGCCCTTCCCCCCCCCCAGCAATCTCAAACAGGAAATGCCCCTCCCGACAGGGGGAGGGGGGGGGGGATTTTGGGAGGAAGGGACCTCTCTGTTCCAGCAAACTGCAGCCTGCAGCCTGGAACCATGAGGAGGTCAGCGTTTTGCCTGCTTGCAGGCTCTGAGGAGGAAGACTGAATGGAGCATCGCCTGGAGGCCTGCAGGTAAGCAAAGCTCTCTGACACACACATATATTTTTATATAACACAGGCCCCACTCAATGCTTTTCCAACACTACAAGGGAGGTCACATCTTATGGGGAATAATACATAGAGAGCCATCCTATCTTTATGATATGTGACTAGTTTGCCAGATGCAGTGCATAACTTTAGGCATGTCCCCTGTGACCCCCCAGAAAAAAACCTGCTAAGAACCAAGTTCCGCAAGTTTTCCCCTCACTTACCTGCTCCATGCCGCAGGACTTTGCCAAGCAAGAGGCCCAATCTTCCCCCATCTCCGTGGGGATGTCTAGACCTTCAGGCCCTGGGTTCCTATGAAGGATCCACTGTCCTGGACCCATACAGCACCCTGGCAAACAGAAAACATTAGGCGCCCAAAGGTTTTCTAAGTTCTGGGCCCAGGGTCCAGCTCTCTTAAAAAGAAAGCATTATGGGCTATACCCCAAGGGTTTGGGGTCCGGTTGCTGACCACTTTAGCGCTGAGGCTTTTTTGGACAGAACCGGTAGCTCACCTAATCCCAAGGATGCGGAGGCAAGCTAAACCATGACTAACACCTAAGACACTGGCGTAAAAACTGAGGTACTCCTCCTATGGGAGGGGGTTATATAGGGAGGGGCATTTCCTGTTTGAGATTGCCAGTGTCTACACCTGAAGGTACTCCATATAACCCATATAGTAATGAATGCCGCTCTGTGTCCCGTGATGTACGATAAAGAAATAAACCTTTGGGATGTTCTAATCACCACTGCTTTTCTGTATAAAAGATTAGGAGATGCAAGGATGAGGATGCAGATAAAATGTTCTCTTTTATTATAAACAGAAAAAGTAAGTTTTTGCATCACACAGGCAATCTGCAATATTAGACACTTGCAGATTTCAACATACCTCACAGTGGGCAGCAGGAGCAAGGGAAAAAATGAATAGTTATACATGCAAATTTGCTTGATATGTTAAAAGTGCACTTTCAAAAAAGGAGGCTTACATACACCCAGATCTGATATATTAGGTATGTCTATTAGGCTAATGGCCGGTACACACGGTCCGGATTTCCGACGGGAAAAATGGAGAACCAGTTCTCTTTTTTTTTTTGGCCGGAAAAACTCAGATGGAGCATACACATGGGATTCCCGGCCAAAAGCTCTCATCTGACTTTTTCCGATGGGAAAACCGGCCTTGTGTACGGCGCATTAGGAACCCCAGAGGCAAGGAGGCAGATTTTTCTTTTTTTGTAAAAGTTGAGAACCTTCACTGTGAATGCTCTTCATATGTGAATATTTTTTCAAGGATTCAAAGTCAACAAGTAAAGATGGTCCTAATGTGATTTGAGAAGGAAGGAAGGAAGGAAGGAAGGAAGGAAGGAAGGAAGGAAGGAAGGAAGGAAGGAAGGAAGGAAGGAAGAAAGAAAGAAAGAAAGAAAGAAAGAAAGAAAGAAAGAAAGAAAGAAAGAAAGAAAGAGAAGAAAGAAAGAAAAAAAGAGAAGAAAGAAAAAAAGAGAAGAAAGAAAGAAAGAAAGAAAGAAAAAAAGAGAAGAAAGAAAGAAACAAAAAAAGAAAAAAAAAGAAAGAAAAAAAAGAGAAGAAAGAAAAGAGAAGAAAGAAAAGAGAAGAGAAGAAAGAAAGAAAGAAAGAGAAGAAAGAAAGAAAGAAAAGAGAAGAAAGAAAGAAAGAAAAAAAGAGAAGAATGAAAGAAAGAAAAAAAAAAGAGAAGAATGAAAGAAAGAAAAAAAGAGAAGAATGAAAGAAAGAAAGAAAAAAAGAAAAAAAGAGAAGAATGAAAGAAAGAAAAGAAAGAAAAAAAGAAAAGAAAGAAAGAAAAGAAAGAAAAAAAGAAAAGAAAGAATAGAAAGAAAGAAAAGAAAGGAAAGATTTGGAGTAAAGATTATCAACTCCTTCAGTAATCAGCCCAAATACTACCCTGCAGGGTGTCCAGCTCCTCCTTCACCATGAACCTGGCAATGAGCATTGTCAATCTCAGTCACCAAGAGAGAAAATCTTACCAAAGTCTGCATGAAAATTCACTTTAAAATTATTTTAAATGATTAAACTATGTTCAGCAATGACCGACCATGAGAGCTTAAAGTAATTCTAAACCTTAATTTTTTTTTAACAAACAAGTTATACTAACCTGCTCCGTGCAATGGTTTTACACAAAGCAGCCCTAATCTTCTTCTTTTGGGGTCCCCCCTCTGCTATCACTGCTGGCTCCTCCTTCTGTCTTAAGAGTACGTCCCCCAGCAAGCAACTTGCAGGCTTGCTCCTGAGCTCTGCTGCCTGCATCCAAAGACACAGACAGCTGGGTTTTGTCCCACTCCATCATAGGATTTAATTATAATAGAAGCGGGAGCCAATGGGTCCCCACTGCCATCAACCTGCCTTGTGAGGAGGGAGAGAGCCACTGCTCTAGTACACAGCGCTGGATCAAGATTGGGCTCAGGCAAGTATAATAGAAATGCTGGTTTAATACCTTAATGCACGGAATGTAAAAAACTTTATAGCTCAACTCTGGGCAAAAAATAAATAAAAAAATTTTTTTCCCATGTAGTGGGGCTGCACCGCACAGTCAACTGCTCGATTTTCTAGGGGTGAGGAGAAAGCTTACACTTATCCGGTCCTTCATTTCACCGGAAAACGATGCTCCCCCCGTGGTCCAGCGGTGGACTGTTCCTGGTCTATGGAGCCTGCTCTTGTCTAAACGACATCAGGAACAGTCCACAACTCAAGACCTCTGGAGCGCGGGGGTGTCAGACCAGTCTTGTGCTGGGAGGATTAGGCAAATATGTATATCTTTCACCTCACCCCTAGTCAAAAAAAGAAAGCGCAGTATACCTGTGGAGTGCACTGCATGGGAAAAACTTTTTTTTGCCTGGAGATGGGCTTTAAGGCTTTAGAACCATGTCAAAATAACAGTCACATGGCAAAAAATAAGGGGCCAGATTTACAGAGAATTGCGTTACGCTGCGGCGGCGTAACGTATCCCATTTACGTTACAGCGTAAGTGCCTGATTTACAAAGCACTTACCTATAAACTTGCGGCGGTGTACCGTAAATCCGCCCGGCGCAAGCCCGCCTAATTCAAATGGGGCGGGGACCATTTAAATTAGGCGCATTCCCGCGCCGAACGTACTGCGCATGCTCCGTCCCTAAAATTTCCCGACGTGCATTGCGCTAACAGTTGGCCAGCAGCCAACTGACTCCCAATCATCACTTTCAGCCAATAGCGGAGAGCGCTGATCAGAGGGTTCTGGGGGTGGGGGGTACTGTCAAAACACAACAGCTCCGTAAGGGAAATCACAGTACCAACTTTGCATAGTTAGTACATCGGCTCAGACCAGAGCTGACAGTTTTTTTTTCTGCTCATTCCGCGGAGGTTAAACGGAAAAAAAAATAATAAAAAAACTATAGTGTGTACCAGGCTTAAGAGATTTTGCTGGCCAATCAAATACTCACTGTTCGGTCTTCTAGGTACATTGTTTTTGATAAGAAGTCAATACCAATTGTTGCCTAAAAAACAAATAAAATAAATAAAAAGACAAAGAAAAAAGGTTAAAAGATTTTAACAGCAGGACCATTTCATTTTATAAGATATTTTCTGTGACAAGATCCAAAAAAAACTAACAAAAACAAAACACTCTCTGGCTTCATTCAGATGTGCGGCTGCCCTTGCTTCCCCTCTGAAAAAGTGATCTGTAGCAGATTGCTTTTTAGGAGGGTGATAGACAAGTGGCTGGGGAGGCGATACATTGTCTCCTCACTGCCTGGAAAAGGCTGAACCACAGCACCGCAACCGCTTGCATTGGACACTATTGCAGGGCAGCCCCATACAGCTTTAATGGGTCACATCAGCAGCCGCACTGCCTGACCAACATGACATGAGGTTTCGTTTTTGCTGTGGCAAGCATAAAGCCCTAGGACAGTGATGGAGAACCTTGGCACCCCAGATGCTTGGGAACTACATTTCCCATGATGCTCAACTACACTGCAGAGTGCATGAGCATCATGGGAAATGTAGTTCCAAAACATCTGGGGTGTCAGGGTTCACAATCACTGCTCTAGGTGGTTCCACTTCCTTCTTTAGGTGTGTGGTTGGGTGTCGGGGGGCTATGGGGCTGGAGCCAAAAAGCCCCGGGCAACAACCGTTGCATTGTAAGCCCCGAACGCCGTGGCAGAGTGGGGACTGATATTATCCCGATTACCACAGGGTAACATAGCAGGTCCTGCCTTCTGGAGCCTGCTATGTCACACGTCCCGGGACCGCGTGACATCCCTCATATGTGCTGCAAAGCTCCAGAAGGCGGGAATTACAATGCCACCGCGCCACATCAGCCTGAGATCCACGCTCGGCCTCTCTCCTCCTCTAGCTGTCAGTGCCTGCTGTAAAGCCTGTGATGAAGATGGGTGCGCTGCACACCAAACACCATGGCTGAGGCTGAGCTACAGGAGACCTGAAGTCTGTCTCCTGGTCAGGTAGGTCAGTGTATGTATGTCAATTAGATCAGTGTGTGTGGTGGGTCACACAAGCCCATCACCCCGCCAAAGAAAACCCACGCTACTCCTTCGCGTATATATAAATTAAAATTCTGCAGCTACACACACTTGCCTGACCAAGGATCCCGCACCAGGGGCGTTGCTAGGTGGCAAAAAGAACAGGGGCTTCAGCCCGAAGCCGGGACTGGGGGGGGGGTGCGCAAAGGAGTAGCGTGGGTTTTATTTGGCGGGGTTGTGTGACCTACCTGACACACACACACACACACACACATATATTTTTTTTTACAGACTGGAACTCCGCTTTAACCACCTGCTTTTACCGCACCTGGCCGCCCGTGCGAATAAGTCTCACTTTTCTTTTTCCGATGCAATATTTCTACAATGAATGTAAACGGTCAAAAAAATATATTTGTCAAGGATTCCATCGATTCACTGACCTGGAACAAGTGTGCAGACCAAAGCTTCCAACATAGTCCTTGTACACATGGGGCTACAGTATACACACACACACACACACACACACACACACACACAATTTATGAATGTCTGGCTCAAGTATTGGGCTTGACCTGGGGAAGAGGAGCCGATCTCCAACGATCAAAAGCAATTGGTCAGGACCTGTCTGATGAATGGTCCCTCAGACAGTAGTGGACTGGGTTAGGAACAACCAAAACAGAAAAGGTTATTGCCCAACAAGTTGAAAAAACGGCCAAATGGCGCAAATGTCAACTCTTGCCTGTAGCTACCCTCAAAATAAGACAATTTAGAAGTGAGGGCACAACTGACAGACGGCTATGCATTAAACTGGTGGGATTACCTGGTAGGTGTTGTCGAAGCTGTCATACATGAACCTTGTGATTAAAGATGTTTTTCCAACTAGAAGAAACAAGAAAAAACACAAAAATTAATAAAGATAGCGACTAAATGGTCAATGTCAGTCTGGTAGAAAGTTAATGCTTACAATGAATATGAAAGGAGACACACAGATCAAATAAAAAAATAATTCCAGTAGGGGAAAAGGAAGAAGAAGAGGTGAACCAACAAGGAGCTCTGGGAGAGGAGGGAGTAGATGGGGCTGCTAACAAAAAGTTCTAAGGAGGCTGGTAAGGATGGGAATACGAACAAGCAGTGCCAGGGAACAAAAATGGTAAGGTGGCAAGGATCATTGCGATATCCACACCAGACTGGAAACAGGCCTCATTGTTGAGTGCTAAATCAACCAATGGATGGCACCATGTTCGACAAGAAAACATGTCGCCAGAACACCAAATTTCTTCATTATTATAAACTAAAAAATAAAAAGATTCTTGCTTTTTTTTTTTTTTTTAAAGGAACTTGTGCGCTGGCAACATATATTTTTTGTTGAACCAGGGGAAAGGGGGAGGGGCCAGCTGTCAAGGAGTGCACAGTCATCTAAAAGAAGCGCCAGGAGATGGGGAGGTGGAAGGATGGATGGGTCCACCAACAAGGAGAGCCTTTGGGGAAGGAGAAACAAGTCTGCCAACATGGGGTGAAAGGGGAGAAAAAAGGGCGGGTTCACTAATAAAGAGTGCCAGGGGAGAAGGAGGGAGAGGCTGGCTAATGGAGTACCACTGGAAGAATGTAGGAGTCTGCAAGCAAGGAGTGCTAGGGGAGAAGGAGGGACCGGTCGGCCAACAAGGAGCACGAGGGGAGGAGGTGGGTCGGGTCGGCCAACAAGGAGCACCAGGGGAGAAGGAGGGATGGGTCGGCCAACAAGGAGCACCAGGGGAGAAGGAGGGATGGGTCGGCCAACAAGGAGCACCAGGGGAGAAGGAGGGATGGGTCGGCCAACAAGGAGCACCAGGGGAGAAGGAAGGATGGGTCTGTTAGGAGTGATAGGGGAGCAGGAGGGACAGGTTGGCTAAGGAGTGCAAAGGAAGATAGGGGGTGGTGTTGGGTCCACTAACAAGGAGTGCCATGGGAAGGAAGTATAGGTCTGCTAGCAAGGAGTGTTAGGAGAGGAGGGGCAGGTCTGTTAACAAGGAGTGCCGGGGAGGAGAAGGGGCGGATCCACTATAAAAGGCCTGACAGGAAATAAGGAGGGATAGTCGGTTAACAAGGAGCACCAGGGGAGAAGGTGGGACAGGTCTGTTAACAAGCAGTGCAAGGAGAGGAGAAGGGGCGGGTCTACCAACAAGGAATTCCAGGAGAAAAGGAGGGACAAGCTGGCTAAGAAGGAGTGCCAGGGGCAATAGAGGGATGGGTCCACTAACAAGGGGTGCCAGGGGAGGAGAAGAGGCAGGTACGCTAACAAGTAGTGCCAGGGGAGGAGAAGAGGCAGGTCCGCTAACAAGGAGTGCCAGGGAAGGAGAAGAGGCAGGTCTGCCAACAAGGAGTGCCAGGGGAGGAGAAGAGGCAGGTCCGCTAACAAGGAGTGCCAGGGAAGGAGAAGAGGCAGGTCTGCCAACAAGGAGTGCCAGGGGAGGAGAAGAGGCAGGTCCGCTAACAAGGAGTGCCAGGGAAGGAGAAGAGGCAGGTCCGCTAACGAGGAGTGCCAGGGGAGAAGGGGCAGGTCGGCCAACAAGGAGTGCCAGGGGAGAAGGGGCAGGTCGGCCAACAAGGAGTGCCAGGGGAGAAGGGGCAGGTCTGCCAACAAGGAGTGCCAGGGGAGAAGGGGCAGGTCTGCCAACAAGGAGTGCCAGGGGAGAAGGGGCAGGTCTGCCAACAAGGAGTGCCAGGGGAGAAGGGGCAGGTCTGCCAACAAGGAGTGCCAGGGGAGAAGGGGCAGGTCTGCCAACAAGGAGTGCCAGGGGAGAAGGGGCAGGTCTGCCAACAAGGAGTGCCAGGGGAGGAGAAGGGGCAGGTCCGCTAACTAGGAGGGACAAGTCAACTAACAAGGTGTGACGGGGAGGAGGAGGGGATAGGACAGGTAAACAAAAAAAGGAGTCCCAGGGTAGAAGGAGAGGGGCGTCCCCTTAGGAGTGCCAGGGGAGGAGAGGCGCGTCCCTTTACAAGGACAGCCAGGGTACAAGGACAAGTCCATAAAAAAAAAAAATCACTTGTAAAATACTTTCCAGCAGACCTTTCATTATAATATACATAATATGTCTGGAGATACATCTTGCCCTATATGGATAGAATAATTTACATTTACATCACATTTTATAGCTAAAAACGAGTTCTACTTGTGTGTTAGAATGGAATATAAATGAAGACCGCGGAGTGTTGTAGTAATCCTGTAATTCAGTATGAAGAACACACAGCTTGTGAGTAAACATAAGGCGTCCGGACAGCGCAGGTCCTGGCAGGCTGCAGGAAGTTACACGGCTCGGGTGTGATCGCGGCGAGGAAAGTCAATTTGCTCAGCCACGTGTCTGTCCTATTGAAGTGCAGAGTGACAGTCAGCGGAAAGCATTGAGGATCCCGGCCTCAGAGCTGGAGCAGGACCCTCTACCCCAGCCAGGCACAGCACAAGGGACAGAACTGACAATGAATGACAAGAGCCCCTTGTGCTGGTGTCTGCTGTGTTGGTTGATATCTTCACTCCCGTCTCCTAATATCCCGGCTGCTCCTCTTCTCCATTCATAGAAGCTGTACTATGGCTTCTAGCAATAAAAATCACTCTATAGCCTCATACACACGACCGGATCTTGCGCGGACAACGCATAGGACTTTTGTCCGAAGGGCATTGGCCGTGAACTTCAATTGCATACAAAAACGCCAGCAACCACGAACGCCAGCAACCACGAACGCCAGCAACCACGAACGCCAGCAACCACGAACGCCAGCAACCACGAACGCCAGCAACCACGAACGCCAGCAAACACGAACGCCAGCAAACACGAACGCCAGCAAACACGAACGCCAGCAAACACGAACGCCAGCAATCACGAACGCCAGCAATCACGAACGCCAGCAATCACGAACGCCAGCAATCACGAACGCCAGCAAACACGAACGCCAGCAATCACGAACGCCAGCAAACACGAACGCCAGCAATCACGAACGCCAGCAATCACGAACGCCAGCAAACACAAACGCCAGCAAACACGAACGCCAGCAAACACGAACGCCAGCAAACACGAACGCCAGCAAACACGAACGCCAGCAAACACGAACGCCAGCAAACACGAACGCCAGCAAACACGAACGCCAGCAAACACGAACGCCAGCAAACACGAACGCCAGCAAACACGAACGCCAGCAAACACGAACGCCAGCAAACACGAACGCCAGCAAACACGAACGCCAGCAAACACAAACGCCAGCAAACACAAACGCCAGCAAACACAAACGCCAGCAAACACAAACGCCAGCAAACACAAACGCCAGCAAACACAAACGCCAGCAAACACAAACGCCAGCAAACACAAACGCCAGCAAACACAAACGCCAGCAAACACAAACGCCAGCAAACACAAACGCCAGCAAACACGAAACTACGTGTTTTTTCAGCTCTTTTATCGCCACCCTTTGGGCAACTTCTGTTAGTTGTGTTATGGTGAGCATTGCTTCTGAGCATGCGCGTGTGTACATTGGAGTTTTGTCTGAAAGACTTCTGTACACGCGATCAGATAATCCGACAGCACACATTTGTTGTGAGAAAATTTTAAATCGCGCTATCCCACATTTGTTGTCTGAAAATCGAATAACGAATTGTCCGATGGAGCGTACAAACGGTCGGACTTTCGGACAAAAGTCTGTCATCACACAATTCCCGTCAGGAAATCCGATCGTCTGTACGGGTCTTATGAATAGAAGACGGGTGGAGGAATGAAAGCTCCACCTTCTATTGTGCCGGTAATAAATCATGGTAGAACATGGAGAGCTCCGGCATTTTGTGCTCGTTACCAGCAACTAACTGATCGCTCGGTCCGCTACATTCCCAGTCCATTAAGGAAGACGGAGTGCATAGGGAACACGGCAGGAAGTGGAGCGATCAATACAAGACGATGCCGATCTACTTCCCAAATCCCAGATCAATGACAGATTATCTCACAGCAGGTGCGTACAGAGGCCGCAATCACTATCCTCACCCCACCAGGGAGGACTCGGCTGACATAAATCAGAGGGAGGGTTTTATTTAACCACTTGCCGACCAGGCGCTTTCACCCTCTCACTGCCCAGGACAAATTTCCGCTTTCAGCGCCGTCACAAAAAAAAGAAGAAGCCACCTTACTAGGTTTAGTATCAATTTACTCGACGCAAACCCATCTTTTATTATTTTACCAACAAAATGTCTATTATATTGTATTTGTATGTACTAAAAATATATATTTTAATGTACTTTTTCCTAGAAATATGTATTTAATAAAATGTTGCAAATATCATGCAACACGAAAAAATAAAAAAAATTGCAAACGACACCATTTTAATTTTACAGGGCCTCTACTAATTTTATATATCATTTTTTGAAAGCAATTTCATAGCAAAAAAAAAAAAAAAAGAAATGCAATATATATATATATATATATATATATATATATATATATATATATATATATACACACACACACACACACACACAAAAATAAATAAAATGTTGATTTTTACCATTTATGCAAGGAGTAAACAAATTGTTCCAGTAGTGGTAAATAAATGCCAGTGGGTGCTGTATACTGGTAATTTGAGCCCCCACCATCAATGGTGGCCATAAAAGCTTCAGGGATTGCAGGGGTGGAATTTGAGGGGGGTAAAAGTAAGAAAAATCACAGTCATTACTCCAATAAAGGAATCAGATGTCAACAAAGTGGATAATGCCGGATTTGTGGAGGATTTTCAGTGTATATAGGATTATAGAAAGCCAGCGAGTGGCCAGATGTTCTCTTATCAGAGAACTGCGCTGAAGTGCCCAGAGGTCCTAATCGCCAGGTGGAAGCTCTCCCCCACAGTACTTTTCTGCCACAAGATGCCCTCTGTCCGATGGCCAGCATTGCTCAACCCACTTCCTCTGCGCCCAGGTCACCCTGAACCTGCTCTCGGCCTGTGACTTTGCAGTGAAAGGAGAAGCAGCACAGCATTTACATTAGGGGTGCAACGGATCAAAAAACTCACGGTTTGGATCGTTCCTCGGATCAGGAGTCACGGATCGGATTATTTTTCGGATCAGCAAAAAAAAAATCTCCCCCACTGTAATATCCACATCTCCCCCCCATTGTAATATCCACATCTCCCCCCACTGCAGTGGCGTCACTAGGGTTGGTGTCACCCGGTGCAAAAAAAGATAAAACATGGTGCCACCCACTATGGTCCCCCCCCCTCAGTACAAACACCCCACAGTAGTGCATACCTGACACAGTAACCCCCCAATGCAGACCTCAGACAGTAACCCCCCCCCCCCAGTAGTGAAGACCTCAGACAGCGGCGTGTGTGTCCCTCGAGGGCGGGCTCCTCCTCCTCCTCTGTGGGTGTAAACAGAGGAGGGCCGCCTCTGGGTGTACCAAGATGGCCGCGGCTCCGGAGCTAGGCTGAAGCCGCGGGTCTTTTAATGCTATGGCCACAGCGGCAATCCGCAGATCGCATAGCGTGCCGATCCGAAGGGGGTGATCCGTTGCACCACTAATTTACATGCAGACCACCCTATATAGAAAAACGCCTACATGCCACGCTGAACCTCCATGATGGGAGGAATAACAGACGGAAAAGGGTTGGGTTAGGGTGGAAAGGGCTACCATATGAGGTGGGCACTATTTGACTTTTGATCCGTTGTTACAGTCCTGGTGCCAGTCTTTCAATAAACCTGTTGGATGGATTTTGATGGGCAGCCATTTTTTTTCCTACTTGGTCTATTTGACTTACTGCAGCTTCTAATGCACACTGTGAGAAGCAGTGACATCACAGTGAGCCATTTCCATACAGGAGGAGGAGTCGGTACAACTGTACAAGACTTCTCCTCCATCAGTGGGCTGGGTGTCTGTGGCACGATCGTTCTCTCTGAGCGGATAGGGAAATATATAGCGCTCTTATAATGGCTGACATCTCACACAGGGGTGGTGGAGGAGGGGAGGGGAGAGATTTATATCTGTCCTGAGAGTGTCTCGGGAGTCGGGGTTTCTAGGATCTGAGTGTTGATATAAATGAGATAATCACACAGATGAGGCTAAAATAAGAATTACTGAGAAGTAATTAGTCTTTGCAGAGGAAGGCATTGCTAATTATCTGAGGATCTGGGGGGGGGGGGGGGGTGGATTCTACAGACACCCAGATCTCCCAATCCCTCGGCAGGGCTGGAAGGATTCGGATTAATGAGATTTTGGAATCTGTAGTCTGCTGGTACACCGAGACTGGAAAGTGTGTAGCTGTCAGGGATACGGCTCAGTTACACGTTTATTAGGGGAAGTGTAATTAAAATCAGCAACTCCAGTCAAGCAATAGAATTCTGTGAGCTACCAATGTCCACCTCATTTCCTGGCTGGAGGACATCCAGCATCATCTAGCTCTCAACAAATGACCTGCATTGGACGCCATACAGAAAGCAGGATGGCAGAGCGGTGTTGGGCGCTGGAATGTTCACCGTGTTTGGCACCAAAATGGGGAGGAGGGGGTTAACTTATAATGCCACCAATCACGGACACTGATCATCAATATGGGGGAGGGTGGAGTTGAATGCTATGACCATCAAAGCAAGTGGGGGGGGGGGGGGATTAATAGTACTGAAACCAGTGCTCAGAGCTATCATTACGTCCACGGACCCCAATGCTGGGGGTTATTACTGCATTTACTGATGCCTATGCTGGTGTTATTATTGCAGCCACTAACCCCATTGCTGGGGGTTATTACTACATCTGCCAACACCTATGCTGGGGGTTATTATTGCATCTGCTGACGCCTATACTGGGGTTTTTTCCTTCCCTGCACACCTATGCTGGGGGTTACTATTGCATCCACTGACCCCAATGCTGGGGGTTATGCCTTCCCTTCACACCTAGGCTGGGTGTTATTATTGCAGCCACCAAGCCCAATGCCGAGGGTTATTATTGCTGCCACCGACTCCAATGCTGGGGGCGATTATTACAGCCACCGACCCCAATGCTGGGGGCGATTATTGCAGCCACCGACCCCAATGCTGGGGGGCGATTATTGCAGCCACCGACCCCAATGCTGGGGGCGATTATTGCAGCCACCGACCCCAATGCTGGGGGCGATTATTGCAGCCACCGACCCCAATGCTGGGGGCGATTATTACAGCCACCAACCCCCAATGCTGGGGGCGATTATTACAGCCACCAACCCCCAATGCTGGGGGCGATTATTGCAGCCACCAACCCCCAATGCTGGGGGCGATTATTGCAGCCACCGACCCAAATGCTGGGGGCGATTATTGCAGCCACCGACCCCCAATGCTGGGGGCGATTATTGCAGCCACCAACCCCCAATGCTGGGGGCGATTATTGCAGCCACCAACCCCCAATGCTGGGGGCGATTATTGCAGCCACCGACCCCAATGCTGGGGGCGATTATTGCAGCCACCGACCCCAATGCTGGGGGCGATTATTGCAGCCACCGACCCCAATGCTGGGGGCGATTATTGCAGCCACCGACCCAAATGCTGGGGGCGATTATTGCAGCCACCAACCCCCAATGCTGGGGGCGATTATTGCAGCCACCAACCCCCAATGCTGGGGGCGATTATTGCAGCCACCAACCCCCAATGCTGGGGGCGATTATTGCAGCCACCGACCCCAATGCTGGGGGCGATTATTGCAGCCACCGACCCCAATGCTGGGGGCGATTATTGCAGCCACCAACCCCCAATGCTGGGGGCGATTATTGCAGCCACCGACCCAAATGCTGGGGGCGATTATTGCAGCCACCGACCCCCAATGCTGGGGGCGATTATTGCAGCCACCAACCCCCAATGCTGGGGGCGATTATTGCAGCCACCGACCCCAATGCTGGGGGCAATTATTGCAGCCACTAACCCAATTGCTGGGGGTTATTACTACATCTGCCAACACCTATGCTGGGGGTTATTATTGCATCTGCTGATGCCTATACTGGGGGTTTTTCCTTCCCTGCACACCTATGCTGGGGTTTACTATTGCATCCACTGACCCCAATGCTGGAGGTTATTACTGCATCCACTGATGCCTATGCTGGGGGTTATGCCTTCCCTTCACACCAAGGCTGGGTGTTATTATTGCAGCCAAGCCCATTGGTGGGGGTTATTATTGCTGCCACCAACCCCAATGCTGGGGGTTATTATTACAGCCGCCGACCCCAATGCTGGGGGCGATTATTACAGCCGCCGACCCCAATGCTGGGGGCGATTATTACAGCCGCCGACCCCAATGCTGGGGGCGATTATTACAGCCACCGACCCCAATGCTGGGGGCGATTATTACAGCCACCGACCCCAATGCTGGGGGTTATTACTACATCTGCCAACACCTATGCTGGGGGTTATTATTGCATCTGCTGATGCCTATACTGGGGTTTTTTCCTTCCCTGCACACCTATTGCTGGGGGTTACTATTGCTTCCACTGACCCCAAAGTTGGAGGTTATTACTACATCCACTGATGCCTATGCTGGGGGTTATGCCTTCCCTTCACACCTAGGCTGGGTGTTATTATTGCAGCCACCAACCCCAAAGCTGGGGGTTATTATTGCAGCCACCGACCCCAATGCTTGGGGGGCGATTATTGCAGCCACCGACCCCAATGCTGGGGGTTATTACTGCATCCACTGATGCCTATGCTGGGGGTTATGCCTTCCCTTCACACCTAGGCTGGGAGTTATTATTGCATCCACCAACCCCAATGCGGGGGGCGATTATTGCAGCCACCGACCCCAATGCTGGGGGGGGGGGGGGTTATTGCAGCCACCGACCCCAATGCTGGGGGGGGGGGGTTATTATTGCAGCCACCGACCGAAGTAATCCGATCGCACATACAGCTGTATCTAAAAACCTTTCCAGCTATGGTGAACTCCCTTTAGGAATAAAATTAGAAGGGGTGGGGGTGGCTCTCTGGAAAAATACAAACAAGTAAGCGGAGAGTGCAGGAACGTATGTATAATACATGAGGCTGCCTGTGGATGAACACATACCGCCACATTACACTCTGCTGCTCCCAGCATTAATTATTCATTCGGCTTTGGCCTATTTGCTTACATGTTAATAAGGATCTGTGTCAGTCTCTGCAGAGAATGGCTGTACATCCGAACACAATCAAGACCAAAGACTATTAAACCTGGGTATAAATGGCTTATGGGACCGGATGCGTCTTTACACAGGAAGCGACCGTGGCTTGACAAGCAGTGTCAAACCGGGCCAAAGTCACATCAACCAATCAGATTAATTAATGTGAGCTTGCTTGCCTAGTGTAAGCCAAATCGACAAGGGGTAGAGTGGACATCGTGACTTGGAGCTTACACAAGGCTTAGGTACTCTGCCCAGTGACAGCACTGGGCCAATCACCAAGCACCAGCACGTTCACGTGGGAGGAAGGGGAGCGATTCATATGCATGCCATACTTTGAAGTACTGGAGAGCTGTCTTTGCTCCCGGCAGCCAAATTTTAAAAGAAACAATTTTTTCAAGCTATTGTAGTCCCTTTAATGGCAGATTAAAGCCAGCCCCCCAATGGCCCACCAATATTTACTCTTCTGTTCTGCCTCGCCTGTTTGGCTTTTGCACAGATCTCGCAATTTCCACCAAAGGATGACGTGCACATTGAGATTCCACCAGAGTGTGACTTACCATCAGAGGATGATGTTCACATTGAGATTCCACCAGAGTGTGACGTAGCACAAAAGGATGATGTTCACATTGAGAATCTACCAGACTGACATTCCACCAAAAGATGATGTTCACATGAAGACTCAGGTTTACACTTCCTCCAGCCCTGTAACCAAAAATCCATACCTCGGTACAGACATTGGAGGGAGGAAGAGCCTGTGCATTGCACTCGTGATCCACTACTCACGGTTGCAAAGCTTTGCAGGCTCATATGCAAAAAGTTTATAAATGCATTTTATTTATTTTTTTATTTGCAAAAAGGTGCACTCCGCTTTCAACCCAACCTAACAGGTAGCACAATGGCTTAGTGGTTCACACTTCTGCCTTGCAGCACTGGGGTCCCTCAGTTCGAGTCCCGGTCAGGACTCTATTTAAAGCGGAGTTCCACCCAAAAGTGAAACTTCCACTTAAAGCGGAGTTCCACCTAAAAATGGAACTCCTGCTTAACCCACTCCTTGCCCCCTTACATGCCACATTTGGCATGCAATTTTTTTGGGGGGGTAGTGGGGGCTTCAGGAGAAGTGGGACTTCCTGTCCCACTTCCTCCTTACGCCGAATCGCCTTATTGCAGCCCCTCCCTGTAGGCGAGCACCAATCGGACAGTGCAGTGCCGCTCGCGCATGCGCAGTGGGTGCCCGGCCGGTGAAGCCGAAAGCTGTCACTGGAACCGTGGAGCAGGTAAATGTTTATTAAAAGCCAGCAGCTACACTTTTTGTAGCTGCTGACTTTTAATAAACTTAAAAAAAAGCTGGAACACCCCTTTAATCCACTCTTCGCCCCCTTACATGCCACATTTGGCATGTAATTGTTTTTGGGGGGGGGGAATGGGGGCTTCAGGAGGAGTGGGACTTCCTGTCCCACTTCCTCCTTCCGCCGAGGGGCTGCTAAGGCGAATAGTCAGATCGCCTTCTGGCAGCCCCTCCCTGCAGGCGATCGGCTGGGACACGTGACAGGTCCCAGGCGATCGCCTGTCCAATCGGATGGCGCGCCGCATGCGCAGTGACGCTCGCGCATGCACAGTGGGTGCCCGGCCGCAACGCCAAAAGCTGTCACGGCCGGGTGCCCACACTTGGAATGAAGACGCCGCCCGGAGAGGAGCAGAGCCCCGGCCGGCGCGTCGCTGGAACGTGAAGCAGGTGAGTGTATGTTTATTAAAAGCCAGCAGCTACACTTTTTTTTAGCTGCTGACTTTTAATAAACATAAAAAATGTCTGGAACACCCCTTTAAGGGAGTTTTGCCTGTTCATGTACTTGCATGGATTTATTTCAGGTACTCCGGTTTCCTGCCACTCTCCAAAAGACATGCTGGTAGGTTAGTTGACTCCTCTCTAAAACTGGCCCCAATTTGATATTCTACTGAGCGTGACCAAGATGGCTGCCGTACCATCTGACCCAACAGCAAAAAAAAAAAAAAAAAAAAAAGTGTGCCTCACCTCCAGGTGGAAAAGCACTAAAGAAATATTAACCACTTGTCAACCTAGTAAAAATCAGCACACATTAGACATAGTTAGGCACGAAATAACCCCTTGCTTGCACCTAGATGTTAACCCCTTCCCAGCCAGTGTCATTGTGCCCCCTTCCCTTGGCGTCCGCGGGGACAACTGTGCCCCCTTCCCTTGGCGTCCGCGGGGGACAATCCCGCACCCTTCCCTTGGCGTCCGCGGGGGACAATCCCGCACCCTTCCCTTGGCGTCCGCGGGGGACAATCCCGCACCCTTCCCTTGGCGTCCGCGGGGGACAATCCCGCACCCTTCCCTTGGCGTCCGCGGGGGACAATCCCGCACCCTTCCCTTGGCGTCCGCGGGGGACAATCCCGCACTCTTCCCTTGGCGTCCGCGGGGACAATCGCGCACCCTTCCCTTGGCGTCCGCGGGGACAATCGCACCCCTTCCCTTGGCGTCCGCGGGGACAATCGCGCACCCCTTTTCTTGGCGTCCACTGCTGTATATCATAGATGCCATTGTCCGCTTCTCTGTAACTTGGGTTGTACAGCGATGTTTTTCGACTGCTTTTCTAAAGAAAGGGGAAAAAAAATTGAATAAACTTTTTTCTCCGCAGACAGAGATGGGAGTCTTCTCATCTCGCGGCGTCGTATTCTGTCTTATGCCATCCGCGAAGGTAAAGAGAGAGAAAGAATTCCGTGTTCAGAGGATGAATTGCATCCTGCTGAGTGCATCGCTTCCAGCTACAAATTTAATTGGTTTGAACTTCTAGGTTGTGATTGCCAGAGGCAGATCTCCCGAATTCCCCCGGAAAGGCTTTTTCTACATTCCATGCACATTTTTCCCCCCTCGCTGTACCGGACCGCCAACTCCATGCTGAGCATCCAGTCCATCACCGCGGAGGAGCCCAGATCCCCCAATAAACATGGGAACTAATTAAGATGATGGGTTGACAGGACGATGTTGGCCCATCTCCACCAAGGACATACCGCCAGCTTCATGAACAATGGAGATGCGCCGATTTAGATGTCAAGATTCATAAATACTTCACAACTCGTGGCGTTACATTTTATTTAATTGTACGTATAAAAGGAAACCTTTACTTCACCCGTACTGAGCACAGCAAAAGAATCGCAAAAAAATATAGAACTGTGGGAAGGCTATGCGCATATTCAAGTGTTACTAAACCCACAACAGTAAAAATCTGTATACCAAGCATGCTTTACTGCATATACACTGTGGAACCTAAAGGGGTTAATCCAAAAGACCATTTGATCCTGTCTTATCCGACCCTCCCCTTCTTTTACAGTCCCCAATCCCTCTCCCAGTAGTAAAGAGCCTTGGGGGCTCTCTGCACATGCTCAGTTTGGTGTGTATTGCTAGTTTTTCTTTTGGGGGGGGGGGGGGTGAACGTGATCAGCAAAGGGCCAATCGGCACTGTCCAGAGGTTATACAGCCTCATAGGACAATCAGGGGAGAATGAAAAATCCTCCTACAAAGCTTTAACCAGACACTGATAGAAGTCACATAACTGCTATATATTGCTGTCTTTAGCAGTTTATATGAACCAAAATAATTGCATTTCCACGTTCTATGTGCTGGGGGAGAGCAGATATAGCCAAGGCCGGCTCCTGGGGAGAGCAGATATAGCCAAGGCCGGCTCCTGGGGAGAGCAGATATAGCCAAGGCCGGCTCCTGGGGAGAGCAGATATAGCCAAGGCCGGCTCCTGGGGAGAGCAGATATAGCCAAGGCCGGCTCCTGGGGAGAGCAGATATAGCCAAGGCCGGCTCCTGGGGAGAGCAGATATAGCCAAGGCCGGCTCCTGGGGAGAGCAGATATAGCCAAGGCCGGCTCCTGGGGAGAGCAGATATAGCCAAGGCCGGCTCCTGGGGAGAGCAGATATAGCCAAGGCCGGCTCCTGGGGAGAGCAGATATAGCCAAGGCCGGCTCCTGGGGAGAGCAGATATAGCCAAGGCCGGCTCCTGGGGAGAGCAGATATAGCCAAGGCCGGCTCCTGGGGAGAGCAGATATAGCCAAGGCCGGCTCCTGGGGAGAGCAGATATAGCCAAGGCCGGCTCCTGGGGAGAGCAGATATAGCCAAGGCCGGCTCCTGGGGAGAGCAGATATAGCCAAGGCCGGCTCCTGGGGAGAGCAGATATAGCCAAGGCCGGCTCCTGGGGAGAGCAGATATAGCCAAGGCCGGCTCCTGGGGAGAGCAGATATAGCCAAGGCCGGCTCCTGGGGAGAGCAGATATAGCCAAGGCCGGCTCCTGGGGAGAGCAGATATAGCCAAGGCCGGCTCCTGGGGAGAGCAGATATAGCCAAGGCCGGCTCCTGGGGAGAGCAGATATAGCCAAGGCCGGCTCCTGGGGAGAGCAGATATAGCCAAGGCCGGCTCCTGGGGAGAGCAGATATAGCCAAGGCCGGCTCCTGGGGAGAGCAGATATAGCCAAGGCCGGCTCCTGGGGAGAGCAGATATAGCCAAGGCCGGCTCCTGGGGAGAGCAGATATAGCCAAGGCCGGCTCCTGGGGAGAGCAGATATAGCCAAGGCCGGCTCCTGGGGAGAGCAGATATAGCCAAGGCCGGCTCCTGGGGAGAGCAGATATAGCCAAGGCCGGCTCCTGGGGAGAGCAGATATAGCCAAGGCCGGCTCCTGGGGAGAGCAGATATAGCCAAGGCCGGCTCCTGGGGAGAGCAGATATAGCCAAGGCCGGCTCCTGGGGAGAGCAGATATAGCCAAGGCCGGCTCCTGGGGAGAGCAGATATAGCCAAGGCCGGCTCCTGGGGAGAGCAGATATAGCCAAGGCCGGCTCCTGGGGAGAGCAGATATAGCCAAGGCCGGCTCCTGGGGAGAGCAGATATAGCTTTGTGCTCCCCGGTCGTAGGTCCCCAAAGACAACAAACTTTACATACTATATGGGGGGGGGAAATGGGGCTACATGTGTGCCAAGTTCCAGGTCTACGGGACCTATAACCGGCCGGTACCGGTTCCCCAAAGTCACCGGAGAAATGACCGTTTAACAGAGTCTATGGAAGGGGTGCCGGCTTTGAAAAAAAAAAGAAAAAAAAAAATCGGTGCTCCCCGGCCAACAAACTTTGCACACTTGTAGAGGAAGTGTGGGGCTACATGTGTGCCAAGTTTGGGGTCCAGGGGACCTACAGCCGGCCGGTTTCGGGTCCCCAAAGTCCGGGAGATCAGGCGCAAAAAAGGTGACTCGAGTATAAGCCGAGGGGGACATTTGTAGCACAAAAAAAAAAGTGCTGAAAAATTTGGCTTATACTCGAGTATATACGGTAGATATAATATTTTTTAACTGTCATTTTCAGTTTTGCCCATGTGCATCCTAAATTTTGAATTTGGCCCCAAAATTTCCATTCGGTGCACCTTTAGTGACAAAAGTGCACAGCAAAGGAGGACAGGAAAGTTCAGGGACTCCCGTTTGACCGCCTAAAGGCCCGCAGCCACAGGTGAGGTGGTCTGGGTGATAGGTGGATTGTCCTCGGTGGTCTGTAGAGGCAGGGTCTCGGGATCCTGAATCCAGGGAGTGAGAGGAGCAGGAGGTTTAGGCACAGAGGGGAGCCAGAGGGTCACTACTGGAGGCCCAACCTCAGTCTGGGGTCCTCAGAACGCACAAGTAGCATTGAGGGCTGGCAGCAGGGAATAAAGCGTCTGGGTGCGATCTTCACACTGTGGAGCAATTCATCCCTAAAAATTAGACAGCAGAAAGGAATTTACTTTAACCACTTCCATACCGGGCACTTACGCCCCTTCCTGCCCAAGCCAATTTTCAGCTTTCAGCGCTGTCGCACTTTGAATGACAATTGCGCGGTCGTGCTACACTGTACCCAAACAATTTTTTTTATCATTTTGTTCCCACAAATAGAGCTTTCTTTTGGTGGTATTTGATCACCTCTGCGGTTTTTATGTTTTGCGCTATAAACAAAAGAAGAGTGACAATTTAAAAAAAAAAAAAACACTTTTTTACTTTTTTATTTAATAAATATCACAATTTTTTTTTTAAAAAAACTTTTTTTTCCCCCTCAGTTTAGGCCGATATGTATTCTTCTACATATTTTTGGTAAAAAAAAAAAAAAAATCGCAATGATCATATATTGATTGGTTTGCGCAAAAGTTATAGCGTTTACAAAATAGCTGATAGATTTATGGCATTTTTATTTTATTAATTTTTTTACTAGTATTGGCGGCGATTTGCGATTTTTTTACTGTCACCGTGACATTGCGGCGAACACATCGGACACTTTTGACACGTTTTTGGCGCCATTCACATTTATACAGCGATTAATGCGATAAATATGCACTAATTACTGTATAAATGTGACTGGCATTCAAGGGGTTAACACTAGGGGGTGAGGGAGGGGTTAATATGTATACCCTAAATTGTGTTCTAACTGTGGGGGAGGGGGGTGACCGATCTATGTCCCTATGTACAAGGGACACAGATCGGTCTCCTCTCTCCCCTGACAGGACGTGGAGCTCTGTGTTTACACCCAGAGCTCCACGTCTTGTCCCTGTAGCCGCCGATTCCGAGTGCCTGGCGGACATCGCGACCGCCAGGCACGCGCATCGGCATCTCGGGGACGCGCCGGCGCGCTCCCCAGTGGCCGCAAGAATACAGGACGTCAATTGACGTCCTTTTGAATTTTCAGAGTCACCGTGGAGCCGTCATTTGACGATGGCCCGGTACTCTAGTGGTTAAGCAGTTCAGCTCTCTATGTTACCAGCTTTCAAGCCCCTTGCTATGGTGGGCACTGGGCTCCAGAAGAGGAGAAGCGGGGCCGCTCTGTCCCAAACCTATACGCAGAGCAGGCAAGTCCTTTACAGTCACTTTAAGACCAGCATACAACTTCAGCTTCCTGTATTCCTGTATCTCCAGATTGCTCCAATATCATTAGTGGGAATGCTTTAATAAGCATTCCCAGTATTGATATTCGTTTTTTATTATTAGTGGGAATGCTTTAATAAGCATTCCCAGTATTGATATTCGTTTTTTATTATTAGTGGGAATGCTTTAATAAGCATTCCCAGTATTGATATTCGTTTTTTATTATTAGTGGGAATGCTTTAATAAGCATTCCCAGTATTGATATTCGTTTTTTATTAGTGGGAATGCTTTAATAAGCATTCCCAGTATTGATATTCGTTTTTTATTATTCTTCTTAATTAGTGGGAATGCTTTAATAAGCATTCCCAGTATTGATATTCGTTTTTTATTATTCTTCTTCTTAATTTTATTCCGTACGTTTTTTGGCTCTGCGTAACTTCTGCATACTTTCAGCTATTGAGACCATTTAACTTTTAAAATGTTCGTCTCATTCAGCTAACGATGGGACTTCTTCAAGTTTTTTTGTACTATTTATACTTTTTAAAATATTAAGCTTTTAGACACTTTTTTTTAACATTGAAGTCAATGAGAACATCCTTTTTCCTGCTTCAAAACACACGTTCTGCCAAAAGTTTCAGCTCCTTCATACTTTCACTTACAGACACCAAACAAACTTTAAAGCGGTCACAAAATATTCAGCTATCCAAACATGACTTTTCAGATTGATATCTTTTACGGTTTTTGTGAAAACGCAATTTACGTTTAGCGATTTTTTCAGAAAATGGAATCGGTTATAATGTAACCCTATGGAAGGGATTTAGAGTGTGTCATGTGACCTTTAGAGTGGAGATCTTTGAAAACAAAAATTATCTTTAAAAAAAGGGCGAACAAATTGCTCTCACGCCCACAAGATCTACTTGTCATACACAATTTATATATCAAAACGTAGGTATGCTTGTCTGGTTTCAGGCAATGTGATCAGTTTTGTGATACGTATTTTAGTTTTAGTTCCAGGAGCTTCTAAAGGACAAGAGTGACAAAACCACTCTCATTGACCGTCCATGTTAAAAAAATTTAAAATTTTCCTGCAAAACACACAAAGACGCTCTTTTCTAAATCGCTGGCATGGCCACAATTTTAAGTTTATCAACATAAATTTCATATCGATGCGTTCACAAGGGCCGTGTCTTTCAAACGGTGAAGTCGCTGTATCGATCGCATGTACGGTTGTGGATTTATTACGTTTTGTTTGGAGGCGTAATTAATGTATTGGTCTGTGAATTAAAAGGCGTTTGTAATGGAATTTCTTTCCATAAATAGCTTTCTACCTCAGTGCAATATTCCTCCTCACTGACCTGGGGGAGGGGAAACCTCTTGAGGGGGGAGGGGCGACCAGGAAGTCAGCATACTCTCTACTTTGCAGATAGAGAAAGGAGCTGTGTGTCCTAAAGATAGTGTAGTGGTTATGGTGAATGGCTTTGGTGCGGGCTCAGCAATTCAGCATTCCCACTCGCATTTTCCTCAGGGAATGCATTTTCTAGTTTTAATTTTAATTTTATTCCGTACGTTTTTTGGCTCTGCGTAACTTCTGCATACTTTGAGCTATTGAGACCATTCAACTTTTAAAATGTTCATCTCGTTCAGCTAACGATGGGACTTCTTCAAGTTTTTTTGTACTATTTATACTTTTTAAAATATTAAGCTTTTAGACACTTTTTTTTTAACATTGAAGTCAATGAGAACATCCTTTTTCCTGCTTCAAAACACACGTTCTGCCAAAAGTTTCAGCTCCTTCATACTTTCACTTACAGACACCAAACAAACTTTAAAGCGGTCACAAAATATTCAGCTATCCAAACATGACTTTTTAGATTGATATCTTATACGGTTTTTGTGAAAACGCAATTTACGTTTAGTGATTTTTTTATCGGTTATAATGTAATCCTATGGAGCAGGTTTAGAGTGTGTCATGTGACCTTTAGAGTGGAGATCTTTGAAAACAAAAATTATCTTTAAAAAAAGGGCGAACAAATTGCTCTCACGCCCACAAGATCTACTTGTCATACACAATTTATATATCAAAACGTAGGTATGCTTGTCTGGTTTCAGGCAATGTGATCAGTTTTGTGATAGGCATTTGACTTTTAGTTCCAGGAGCTTCTAAAGGACAAGAGCGACATTGACCGTCATGTTAAAAAGTCTAAAAAAAATCCTGCAAAACACACAAAGACGCTCTTTTCTAAATCGCTGACATGGCCACATTTTTAAGTTTATCAACATAAATTTCATATCGATGCGTTCACAAAAGCCTTGTGTTTCAAATGGTGTAGTCGCTGTATCGATCGCATGTACGGTTGTGGATTTATTACGTTTTGTTTGAAGGCTACGATAACTGATTTTGTGTGTGGATGAAAGCGTTTCTAATGGTATTTTGATTCCCTAAATAGCTTTCCTTACCTCAGTGCAGTCCTCCTCCCCCACCTCATGTGGAGAAAGCCTCTTGAGGGGGAGGGGGGAGGGGCGACCAGGCAAGTCAGGACACTCTCTATATTGCAGATAGAGAAAGGAGCTGTGTGATATTAGGCTTTATAAGTACTGAAGGAACACTGCTTGTATGTCCTAAATATACTGTAGTGGTTATGGTGAATGGCTTTGGTGCGGGCTCAGCAATTCAGCATTCCCACTCGCATTTTCCTCAGGAAATGCATTGTCTAGTTCTTAATTTTAATTAGTGGGAATGCTTAATAAGCATTCCCAGTATTGATATTCGTTTTTTATTATTCTTCTTCTTAATTTTAATTTTATTCCGTACGTTTTTTGGCTCTGCGTAACTTCTGCATACTTTCAGCTATTGAGACCATTCAACTTTTAAAATGTTCATCTTGTTCAGCTAACGATGGGACTTCTTCAAGTTTTTTTGTACTATTTATACTTTTTAAAATATTAAGCTTTTAGACACTTTTTTTTAACATTGAAGTCAATGAGAACATCCTTTTTCCTGCTTCAAAACACACGTTCTGCCAAAAGTTTCAGCTCCTTCATACTTTCACTTACAGACACCAAACAAACTTTAAAGCGGTCACAAAATATTCAGCTATCCAAACATGACTTTTCAGATTGATATCTTTTACGGTTTTTGTGAAAACGCAATTTACGTTTAGTGATTTTTTTATCGGTTATAATGTAATCCTATGGAGCAGGTTTAGAGTGTGTCATGTGACCTTTAGAGTGGAGATCTTTGAAAACAAAAATTATCTTTAAAAAAAGGGCGAACAAATTGCTCTCACGCCCACAAGATCTACTTGTCATACACAATTTATATATCAAAACGTAGGTATGCTTGTCTGGTTTCAGGCAATGTGATCAGTTTTGCGATAGGCATTTGACTTTTAGTTCCAGGAGCTTCTAAAGGACAAGTGCCTCAAACGCCCTCCCATTGACCGTCATGTTAAAAAGTCTAAAAAAAATTCCTGCAAAACACACAAAGACGCTCTTTTCTAAATCGCTGGCATGGCCACAATTTTAAGTTTATCAACATAAATTTCATATCGATGCGTTCACAAGGGCCGTGTCTTTCAAACGGTGAAGTCGCTGTATCGATCGCATGTACGGTTGTGGATTTATTACGTTTTGTTTGGAGGCGTAATTAATGTATTGGTCTGTGAATTAAAAGGCGTTTGTAATGGAATTTCTTTCCATAAATAGCTTTCCTTACCTCAGTGCAATATTCCTCCTCACTGACCTGGGGGGAGGAGAAACCTCTTGAGGGGGGAGGGGCGACCAGGAAGTCAGCATACTCTCTACTTTGCAGATAGAGAAAGGAGCTGTGTGTCCTAAAGATAGTGTAGTGGTTATGGTGAATGGCTTTGGCGCGGGCTCAGCAATTCAGCATTCCCACTCGCATTTTCCTCAGGGAATGCATTTTCTAGTTATTGATGGTCTGCGCTCGTCCATTTTCTCATCGACAACTCATTTTGAATTGCCCAGGTTTCCAAAAACACAACATTGCTCATTAGCAGTGACTTTGGTGGAGCTTGTATCCTCCTGAACAAGTCTCTGCAGGTGAGACGGGGATTTGGTGCGACTATCCAAGGCTGACGAGAATTGACAAAGGCGCTCAGCAGCACAATATAAAATACACAACAGACGGTGACTACGCACATAGCCATCCACACCTCCCAATCGCCATCCACACCTCCCAATCACAACTGTCATAATGGTTAAAAGACAGCCGGCTGTTTCTCTCTGAGACGGAGGAATGCCGGCATGTTTGTTCATTAGAGTAGAGCAGACTTTGTCAACCAGGTTCCTCGGGAGGTTTCTAAGGATCCCTTGAGCAGGGAGCGACGACAGACTGATCTCCCACCACAACGACGGGCAATGTAGGGGGGCAACTGCCACCACTTAATGAAAGTACCGTATATACTCGAGTATAAGCAGAGTTTTTCAGCACATTTTTTTGTGCTGAAAATGCCCCCCTCGGCTTATACTCCATCACCTTTTTGTGCCTGATCTCCCGAATTTTGGGGAACCTGTACCGGCCGGCCCTAGGCCCACTGGACTAGAGCTGCACGATTCTGGCCAAAACGAGAATCACAATTTTTTTGCTTAGAATGAAGATCACGATTCTCACGGCGTAAAATCTTTTACATTTATACAAAAACAAAAAGAAGAAGAAGGGCTAACTTTATTGGCTAGCTTTTTTTTTTAATTCATTAACCACTTCAGACCAAAATGCAGCTAAAGGACCCGGCCAGGTTTTGCAAATTCGGCACTGCATCGCTTTAACAGACAATTGCGCGGTCGTGCGACGTGGCTCCCAAACAAAATTGGCGTCCTGTTTTTCCCACAAAAAGAGCTTTCTTTTGGTGGTATTTGATCGCCTCTGCGGTTTTTACTTTTTTGCGCTATAAACAAAAATAGAGCGACAATTTTGAAAAAAAATAGCAATATTTTTTACTTTTTGATATAATAAATACCCCCCCCCCAAAAAAAAAATATATATATATATATATATATATATATATATATATATATATATATATATATATATATATATATATATATATATATATATATATATATATATATATATATATATAAAAATAATTCCTCAGTTTAGGCTGATACGTATTCTTCTACCTATTTTTGGTATAAAAAAAAAACGCAATAATCGTTTATCGGTTGGTTTGCACAAAATTTATAGCGTTTACAAAATAGGGGATAGTTTTATTGCATTTTTATAAAAAAAACATTTTTTTACTACTAATGGCGGCGAACAGCGATTTTTTTCATGACTGTGACATTATGGCGGACACATCGGACAATTTTGACACATTTTTGGGACCATTGTCATTTTCACAGCAAAAAATGCATTTAAAATGCATTGTTTATTGTGAAAATGACAATTGCAGTTTGGGAGTTAACCACAAGGGGGCGCTGATGGGGTTATGTGTGACCTCATGTGTGTTTACAACTGTAGGGGGGTGTGGCTGTAGGTGTGACATCATCGATCACGTATCCCTATAAAAGGGATCACAGGATCGATGCGCCACAGTGAAGAACGGGGAAGACATGTTTACATATGGCTTTCCCCGTTCTTCAGCTCCGGGGACCGATCTCGGGACTCCAGCGGCGATCGGGTCCGTGGGTCCCGCAGCTTCAGACCGGGTCGCGGGCCCACGACCCACGGCTGGGTACTAGCACAGGACGTACCTGTACGTGCATGTGCCCAGCCGTGCCATTCTGCCGACGTAAATGTGCAGGAGGCGGTCCTTAAGTGGTTAAACGGTAATTTCTCCAGTGAATTTGGGGACCCGGTACTGGCCCGTCGTAGGTCCCCTGGACCCAGAACTTGGCACACATGTAGCCCCATGTCTCCTCTACAAGTGTGCAAAGTTTGTTGTCTGGGGGACCTACAGCCGGGGAGCACCGATTTTTCAAATCCAGGCACCCCTTCTATAGACTTCCATGTTAAATGTCAGTCATGGGCACAGTGAGGCATGGGCACAGTGAGGCATGCAGATGGACACCCTAGGCTTATACTCGAGTCAATAGGTTTTCCCAGTTTTGTGGTAAAATTAGGGCCTCGGCTTACATTCGGGTCGGCTTATACTCAAGTATATACGGTAATGCAATTCACTTCTGTACCGCCCACCAGTGTACAAGAGGCTGGCATGCACTCACCACCAATGTGCATGGCACCTCTACTGACCATAGATGTAAGGGAATTGGGCATTTTTCTGACCCCTGTTAAGCGTTGGCGCTGTGATCGTCTTTTTACCCGATCCGTTTGCGATAAACTTAGATTTCAAAATTGATGGCACAATTATCAGCCCATCCCCCACATGCCAAGGTTCAATGTGTAATCTTGGACTCTGAACCCTCCTTTAAGCCTTGCGTCCAATCACTGTGCAAATCTTGCCAACTCAACTTTCGCAACCTCTCCAAAATACGCCCCTTTCTAACCAATGACGCAACAAAGCTCTTAATTCACTTCCTGGTCATCTCTCGCCTCCATTACTTCAACTCCCTCCTCATTGGCTGACCTTTACATAGTCTATCCCCCCCTTCAGTCCATCATGAATGCTGCCAGACTCATCCACCTTACCAATCGCTCTGTCTCTGCTTCCCCTCTCTGTCAATCCCTCCACTGGCTTCCGCTCACCCAACTAATTAAATTCAAAATAACTACGACCTACAAAGCCATCCACAACTCTGCCCCAAGCTACATCACTGACCCAGTCTCTAAATAACAACCTAATCGTTCTCTTCATTCTTCTCAGGACCTCCTGCTCTCTAGCTCTCTCATCACCTCCTTCCATGCTCGTCTCCAGGACTTTTCCAGAGCCTCTCCAAGCCTACGGAACTCATTACCCCAACCTGTCCATCTAACTCCTTCTCTGTTAGCTTTCAAAAGGATCCCTGAAAACCCTCCTCTCCACCGACCCAAAATCACCCACCGCCCCCCACCCTGACGGTGCACCCTTCCCAGTGCCGATCCTGACCTCCCTGGGGCCCTAAGCAAAATGACATGTCACATGGGGGCGCTGCCGTCACATTAAAGATTTAACGTTGAGAAGCGGGGGGGTTCTGCTGTCGAAAATGACATCTTACATTAAAGTGAGAGGCAGGGGTGCTGACTTCTTACCTCTTCTCCCATGCAGCCAGCGAGTTGAGAAGCGGGGTGAGGGGCTGAAAATGATTTCTCACCAGGTGGGGCCTCTAGTAATTTGGTGGGCCCTTCGCAGCTTTGCAGGGCCCTAAGCGGCTTGCATAGTGAGCCTATAGGGCAGATCGGCCCTGAGCCTTCCCTCCCACCGACAGGGTACCCGTGGCGCCAACGACGGGGAATAGAACAGTGGCCTCCAAACTGCGCCTTATGGGTTGGATGTGGTCCTTCATGATGTAAAAAGAAACACATCCCCCCCATCAACTTAGCACATCCCCCCCACCAACAGGGAACCCATAACCCCCCCACCCCACTGACGGAGAATTAGTGACGCCAATGACAGGGCATAGAGCAGTGGCCTCCAAACTACACAAGTTGGACCCGGTCCTTCATGATGAACGAGGAGGTACTGCGCTCCACCAAGGGCAACAATGGGGCACTATTCCACCTCCACCGACGCCAACGATGAGGCACTACCCCCCCCACTGGTATCAACAATGGGGGCACTATTCCCCCCCCACTGGCATCAATGGGGGCACTAAAACCAGGCATAGCGTGTCGTTTACGCCCACTGGCTACAATCTGGCCCCCTAAAGAACAATAAACTGGCCCTTTGTTTAGAAAGTTTGGAGATGTCCAACCTAAAGGATTCCCCCACCATCTTTCTCCAAGATTTGTATTCTGCTCTGTGTTTTTGTAAGGCCCCGTACAGACGAACGGACATGTCCGCTGGGAGATTTCGTGCGGACAGAGAACGCGGTGACATAGACGTTCTCTATCTCGCGCGTTCAATGCTTCCACGCATGCGTCCAATCAATTCGACGCATGCGCGGGATTTCTGTCCGCTGGTTAGACGTACTAACCATCGGACATGTCCGCCGGACAGCTTCCCAGCGGACATGTTTCTAAGCATGCTAAGAAACATTTGTCCGCTGGGAATCTGTCCGCTAACCTGTACACACGATCGGATCTGTCCGCTGACAATGGTCGGCGGACCAGTTTCAGCGGACATGTCCGGTCGTGTGTACGAGGCCTTACAGACATTTGCTCACTTCCTGTCTGGTGAAACCGTTGCCAGCAGGACAAAGTCAAAGTACATCTTGCCAACGGAACCCCAGAGAGCAGTAAAAACCTTACAAGAGATATAGACTTTACCAAGAAAAGTTTTTAGCTCGAAAAACACTTTTATGCTCAGATCCTGCAAAAAAAAAAAACAATCAGGACGGGTTCTCCCTACCTATGGGATCAATCACATCTGATAGGTTGTCACACATTTAGATGCATTTTCCAGTCTAACCAAAATACACCGTATATATATATATATATATATATATATATATATATATATATATATATATATATATATATATATATATATATATATAAAAACCACTTAAGGACCCATTCACGCCCATGTACGTCAGCAGAATGGCACGGCTGGGCACGTACGTGGCTCTTTAATCCCAGCCGTGGGGTCGCGTAACCCGGTCTGAAGCACCGTGGCTGCGGTACTCGCGGACCCGATCGCCGCTGGAGTCCCGCGATCGGTCCCCCCGGAGCTGAACGGGGAGAGCTGTATGTAAACACAGCTTCCCCGTTCTTCACTGTGGCGCCGTCATCGATCGTGTGTTCCTTTTATAGGGATACACAATCGATGACGTCACACCTACAGCCACACCCCCCTCCAGTTAGAAACACAAATGAGGTCACACATAACCCCATCACCGCCCCCTTGTGGTTAACTCCCAAACTGCAATTGTCATTTTCACAGTAAACAATGCATTTTTTGCTGTGAAAATGACAATGGTCCCAAAAATGTGTCAAAGTTGTCCGATGTGTCCGCCATAATGTCGCAGTAACGGGGAAAAAAAAAAACGCTGATTGTCGCCATTAGTAGTAAAAAAAATTAAAATGCAATAAAACTATCCCCTATTTTGTAAACGCTACAAATTTTGCGCAAACCAATCAATAAACGCTTTGTGCGATTTTTTTTTTACCAAAAATAGATAGAAGAATACGTATCGGCCTAAACTGAGGGAAAAAAAATAATGTTTTATATATTTTTGGGGGATATTTATTATAGAAAAAAGTAAAAAATATTATTTTCTAAATTGTCGCTCTATTTTTGTTTATAGCGCAAAAATAAAAACCGCAGAGGTGATCAAATACCACCAAAAGAAAGCTCTATTTGTGGGGAAAAAAGGACGTCAATTTTGTTTGGGAGCCACGTCACACGACCCCGCAATTGTCTGTTAAAGCAACGCAGTGCCGAATCGCAAAAAGGGGCCAGGTCCTTTAGCTGCATTTTGGTCCGGGGCTTAAGTGGTTAAATACAGCGATAGTGGGGTGGAGATGCCCATCAACGTCAGGGTGGGGACATCCTCTTCTGAGCCGGTTTCTGCTGTGTCACAGAGATATACCACCGACATCCAATGTTATACAGATCCCACCCAGAACCAAGTGCAGCACTGTGATCGGGGAGAAGTTTCCCGTTTACAGTAAAACCTTGGATTGCGAGCATAATTCGTTCCAGAAACATGCTTGTAAACCAAAGCACTTGTATATCAAAGCATTTTTTTTTTACAGGGTATAAAAGAGAAGAGAGGCCTCTAAGTGTAGCAATAAGTTGCTAAATGTTGTCCCTTCATTAAATGTAACCGTATTGCTACACTTGGATTCTCCTCTCTTCTCTTTTATACTCAGTTGTGACATGACGCTGCTCTTATATCAAGACATCGCTTGTATATCAAGGCAAAATTTATGAGTTAAAACATTTTGCTCGTCTTGCAAAACGCTCTCAGACCAAGGTTTTCTTGTACATTGTTTTAGAGCTAGGAATGGGGAACAAGCCATTCACAGAGATTTATGTACAGGATGAAGATTTACAATCCAATAAAATGTGTCCAGACATGAGATCCGCCTTTCCAACAAGGAGGAACTCTTCAGGTCTACCCTTCATGGTATGGAAAGCTAGCTATACCCTGATAAATACTAACAGCAGATTTCTCCATCCACCCTTCACAGTATGGACCCAATAATCTCCTGCTGGGCCCATTGTATTATGATTTTTCAATTGAGGGATGGGGTGGTTATTGAGCAAATTTTGATCAGGTAGTGTATCTGCCACCCGAGGGCAAGCCGAGACCGGATCCCCCCCCCACCCCCCCCCCCCACGACACCCGAGGGCCAGCCAAGAGCGGCTCCCCCCCCCCCCACGACACCCGATGGCCAGCCAAGACCGCCCCCCCCCCCACGACACCCGATGGCCAGCCAAGACCGCCCCCCCCCCCCCCCACGACACCCGATGGCCAGCCAAGACCGCCCCCCCCCACGACACCCGATGGCCAGCCAAGACCGGCCCCCCCCCCCACGACACCCGATGGCCAGCCAAGGACCGCCCCCCCCCCCCCACGACACCCGATGGCCAGCCAAGACCGGCTCCCCCCGACACCCGATGGCCAGCCAAGACCGGCCCCCCCCCCCATGACACCCGATGGCCAGCCAAGACCGCCCCCCCCCCACGACACCCGATGGCCAGCCAAGACCGGCTCCCCCCGACACCCGATGGCCAGTCAAGACCGGCTCCCCACGACACCCGAGGGCCAGTCAAGACCGGCTCCCCCCGACACCCGAGGGCCAGCCAAGACCGGCTCCCCCCCACACCCGAGGGCCAGTCAAGACCGCCCCCCCCCACACCCGAGGGCCAGTCAAGACCGGCTCCCCCCCCCACGACACCCGAGGGCCAGCCAAGACCGCCCCCCCCCCGATGACACCTGAGGGCCAGCCAAGACCGACTACCCCCCCACGACACCCGAGGGCCAGCCAAGACCGGCACCCCCCCCCCACGACACCCGAGGGCCAGCCAAGAGCGGCTCCCCCGAAAACCCGGGGGCGCCTATATAGAAGACTCACCACCTAACAATCTCTTAGTGACACCATCACTTAAAGGGATTGTAAAGGTACAATTTTCCCCCCCTAAATATCTTCCTTTACCTTAGTGCCGTCCTCCTTCACTTACCTCATCCTTCCATTTTGCTTCTAAAAGTCCTTATTTCTTCTGAGAAATCCTCACTTCCTGTTCTTCTGTCTGTAACTCCACACAGTAATGCGAGGCTTTCTCCCTGGTGTGGAGTGTCGTGCTCCCCCCTCCCTTGGACTACAGGAGAGTCAGGACGCTCTCTAGGTTGCAGATAGAGAAAGGAGCTGTGTGTTAGTGGGCGTCCTGACTCTCCTGTAGTCCAAGGGAGGGGGGGGAGCACGACACTCCACACCAGGGAGAAAGCCTTGCATTACTGTGTGGAGTAACAGACAGAAGAAGAACAGGAAGTGAGGATTTCTCAGAAGAAATAAGGACATTTAGAAGCAAAATGGAAGAATGAGGTAAGTAAAGGAGGACTGCACTAAGGGAAAGGAAGATATTTAGGGGGAAAACATTTTTACTTTTACAACCCCTTTAAATATAAACTTAAAACATCAAAACACACACATACAATACACGTATAAACTATATGTAATGACGTATTAATGATTACAAAGCTATTTCTCTGTTATAAACGGACCTGGAACGAGCCTGAAGATGGGGACTTTTTTTTTCTAACTTTATTAGTAATCAGCATTACAGGTAGGCACAGCAAAGGGCCTACCTATGAGGAGAAGGGCGAGGGGTGACCCGCTGTCAGTGCAATCTGAGATTGTTTGCTCATTATCCAGAAGATCAAATTCCTCCAGGAAAACAGCTGAATTCAGAGCCATGAAACCTTATCTCTGTAATGAGCTGCTTGGAATTCCAAGAGTCCCGAAACTCAGACAAGTCCGCTGGCAACACAATACCGCCTTATGCCGAATACCAGCAAACACTGACCGCATGCTTTGTACCCCTGAAGATCATTTTTTTTTTTTAACAACAAGGTTGGTCTTTATTGAAGGCAAAAGTGGTACAGCACAGGGTACAAGGTATAACGTACATATCAGCATCTCAAGCAGACATGAATCACAGAAATCCAATCATGTAGAGTAACCAATTGTAGTTCAAAACTTAAAATGCAGCACAGGTAAGCATATCAGTCTAACTAAGTAACAGTAAAGTGGCCCAGTAGAAGGGAAGGGAAGGGGGAAGCAGGGGGGGGGGGAGAGGAGGGGGGGCAGGGAAGGTGGGGGGGAGAGGGGGAAGGGGAGGCGGGGGAGGGGGGAGAACCAGCAGGGCGACAGGGCACCAACCAGTCAAGATCATAGGAGGATTTATCCACGGCCCCCAAACCCGCTCAAACTTCCAAGGGCAGCCCCTGTTCATATAAGTCATTTTATACAGGGGGAGGACAGCGTTGACTGCATCCATCCACGCACCCACCGTAGGAGGGGCCCCTGAGGTCCATTTCAATAGAATCGCCTTTTTGGCATAGAAAAATAATAAAGACATCAACAGTTTGGTATAACGAGGTCTCTGCTCGTCGTCCTGCACCCCCAAGAGCGCCAGCTCTGGGGAAACCGGAAGACTTAGGTGGAGACGAATATTAACAGTCTCAAAAACAGCGGACCAGAAGTCCGATAGCCTAGGACAGGTCCAGAACATGTGCATATATGTACCTTCTGAGGTGCAGCAGCGCTGGCAATTGGGAGAGCGGTTCGGATACACTCCATGCAGTCTCTGAGGGGTGAAGTATACCCTATGTATGAACTTAGCCTGCAACAATTTGTCCCTAGAGGAGATCACCAGCCTATACCCATCTTCAAAGCATTCCTCCCACGCCTCCCTGTCTAAGGTAGGGACGTCCACCTCCCACTTGCGCCACAAAGCATCTATTTTAGGGGAATCTTTACTAAGAATCGTCAAATATAGGGTGGACATCGCCTTTTTCAGGGAGCTCTGCGCCAGCAAGTCCTCAACCAGGTCAGCCTGGAGGACAGGGGGGGTAGGGAACTGGGCCCTAAAAGCATGCCGCAACTGATGGTAGCGGAACAGCATTCAGGGCGCCAGACCAAAACGACTGGACAAGGTCGAAAAGGGGAGGAGGGACCCACCTTCAACAATATGTCTCAGGAGCTGAATACCCAGCCTGGCCCACAACTGCGGGTCTGGCACGGTACGGAAGTGCCCAAGGTTAGGGTTGCCCCACAGTGGGGTAAAAGGGGACCATTTACCCGGGGACTGAAAGCGACGCCTAGCCACCCCCCACACCTTCAATGTGGTCTTAGACGGGCCCGGTAACATGGGGTATCCGGACGGACCCCGGTAAACCAGGTTGCTAAGTTCGGTAAGGGACCCCACGATAGCCGCCTCCAAGCAGACCGCTGCATTGGCCCTGGACTGCTCAAACCACCACCGCACCGTGACCAATACAGCAGCCCAATAGTACACCATCAGGTTGGGCAGCGCCAACCCTCCAAAACTTACAGGTAGCTGAAGGGTGTACCTGGCCAGCCGAGGGGTCGAACCCCGCCAAAGAAAAGAGCCAACGCAGCCATCCAAGTCCCGGAAGAAGGATTGGGCCAGCCATACAGGGCAGTTCCTAAAAAAAATAGTTAAACTTGGGTAGAAAAATCATCTTCAGAACGTTTATACGTCCAAGGAGGTTCAGTGGTAAATTGCTCCAACGCGAGCAATGTTCCTTAAGTCTATCAACCACCGGCCTCAAGTTAAGCCGGTAGTAGGACTGCAGGTCTCGGGAAACCCTTACCCCCAGGTACACAAATTCCTCAACCCATTGCAACATCGACTGCGATGACACCTCCCTAGCCCCGGCATCCAGTGGGAAGAGAACCGACTTAGTCCAATTAATACGCACCCCAGAATACCTACCAAATTCATCAAAAATTTCCAGCGCCGAGGACAGGGAGTCGACTGGATCCTGGAGATAAAGAAGGGTATCATCCGCATATAAGGATATTTTCTCCTCCAGAGGGCCCACCCGGAGGCCGAGCACACGGTCAGAGTCCCTGACCATAACTGCCAGTGGCTCAAGGGCCAGGGCGAACAGGCTGGGTGACAAGGGGCACCCCTGCCGGGTTCCCCTCTGGAGGGGGAAATAGTCAGACAGATAGTCGTTTACACGAATCCTAGCCCTAGGGGACCTATATAGCATCTGGAGCCACTGAAGAAATCTAGGACCGAAACCAAATCTACGTAGTACCTCCCACAAATAGCCCCACTCCACAGAGTCGAAGGCCTTCTCGGCGTCTAGAGAGGCCACAACTCGGGTTCCCCCATTATCATGTTGAGCATCCAAGTTCAAAAACAGTCGACGAATGTTGATGTCAGTGCCCTTCCCGGGCATGAACCCGGTCTGGTCCACGTGTATCAGATCTTCTATCACCGTGGCCAGCCGAATAGCCAAAAGCTTGGCTAGGAGTTTGGCGTCCGCGTTAATAAGCGAAATGGGCCTATATGAGGCACACTCTTCAGGATCTTTACCAGGTTTGGGCACCAACACCACAATCGCCTCTGACATCGACTCAGGAAGAACCCCCAGAGAGAAAGCCTGTTTCAGTAAGGAGGTGAGCCTGGGAGCAAGAAGCTCCTGGTGCACCGAGTAAAACTCAATGGGAATACCATCCGGGCCGGGGGTCTTCCCGGACTGCATAGAGTGCAGGGCCACCTGTACCTCCTCCAGAGAGATGTCAGAATCTAGGAAGCTGCATTGCGCCTCAGTCAAGGAGGGAAGGGAGATCCGATCCAAATAACCAAGCAGTTCTGCGGTCGTATAAGTTGCCCTAGTGGAGTACAGGGACTGGTAAAACTCCAGAAACCTAGCCCCAATATCCACTGAGGACATAAGCAACCCCCCATCCCGGTCACGCAGCCTCCCCACATGAGTTACAGGCCGCTGCCCCCTGGCGAGCCAGGCCAACAGTCGACCATTCTTGTCCCCATATTCGAACACCCGCTGGGCACTCTCTAACAAGGACTTCTTGGTAAGGTCCACCCTGACTAGGGAAAGGTCTCTCAGGGCATCGCTCCAGGGCACATAATGCTCCGTGTCCGGCGAGCGTACATATTCCGCCTCCCTCAGTCTAGCCCTCTCCTCATGATCCCTCAGGGACTGCACCGACTCCCGCTTGCGCACCGCCACACGCGCCGTAAAGTCACCCCGCAGCCAGGACTTGAACGTATCCCACTCCACCAGGGGGTCCACAGAACCCTCATTCACCAGCCAGAAGGCACAAAGGGCCTCAGGCAGCTCCTCCTGAATCCCAGGGTCCATGATCCAATACTTGGATAGCCTCAGCAGGCGCACTCCCTCCACCCGAGACAACTGGATCGTGACAGATACCGGAGCATGATCCGAGATTCCTCGGGAGAGGATCTCCACATCCACACCCCTCTTGAGCAGCTCGGGGGAGGCAAACGCCAAGTCGATGCGGGACATAGTCCGGTAAGTGGTAGACAGGCAGGTGTAAGCCCTTGTGAGGGGATGCTGCCGCCGCCAGAGATCCGTCATATGGAATGCGTCCGCCCAGTTGGCAAGGCCATGCTGCTGCGGGCCAGAAGCATGTAACCTGTCCAGGTCCCTGGACATAACCAGATTGAAGTCTCCCACAATTAGCACATCACCAACATTATACATCGTAACCATTTGCATGATAGAATGGAGGACATCTAAGTCCGCAGGGGGGGGCAGATACACGCCCACCATCACCAGAGGAATCCCCGAGACCAAGGCATGCAGCAACACATATCTCCCACCCGGGTCCAGTTTAACGTCCAAGAGTTGGAAGGGGAGGGTTCTGTGTATCAGCACACTGACACCACGGGCATAGTTAGAATATGTCGCATGGTAGTGTGCTCCAACCCATGCCCGCTTTAAACTCAGGATACGGGAGCCCAGCAGATGTGTCTCCTGAAGGATACACACCTGTGGGTGGAGCTTCCTTAGGTAATTCATAACCAGAGACCGTTTCACTGCCGAGTTGAGTCCCCGCACATTCCATGAGATCACCCTACATTTAGCCATATGGGATATCAGAGAATGTGACAGAGTCCGCCCCCCGACTGCGCCAGCCGGCGCCGGCCAACCAGGGAGGCGCAAACGCACCCAGTCCCGGTCCGCCAGATCCGGCTGACCCACCGGGGGCGCGACAGAATCCCCACGTGCATACATACATAGTAACAGTTGTAAAAGAAATAGACCAACCAACCTTACTTACATTAAACCCAGTAAACCATCCAGCCAAACCGTGGCGGAAGAACAATCCTCCCCCCCACCCCCCACCCCGTGCACCTCGGAACATGAAGGAGCACTTGGATCCCATCAACCCCATAGTCTATGAACAGTAACAAAAAGTTGGGGAACGTGTAGCCAGAGTTGGACAGTAATGCACCTTCCTCGTGTGGAGCGGAAGGGAAAAAAGAAAAAAAAAAAAAAAGAGGGGGGTCAATGCAAGTCTCTCCCCAGTAACTCTGGAGTGATGCATAACGAATGTGTAGTTGAAAAAGTTTTTCACCTGCCTGGGCAGGGGCACTCACTTGAACAGTCCAAACGTTGCAGGAACCAAAAGTAAAGGGATTACGGGCGGTGTCTAAAGGCTGTAAGCAACCCCCAGCGGCGTTCAGCATGGCGCCCGGCAGCGGCGTGGCGAGGATCATCCACCCAGACAGAACAGGGCACACAGTCTAACACCGGGTGGGGGGCAACAGACAGGGGGACGATAGGTCTCCACCAGGAAATCAGCACAAATAGCGCAGCCACGCCGCCATGGCAAAGTGACACCATCCGCAAACAGGGGTAGGAGAACCCGCCATGTAGTTACAGGCAGTACTCACGGGTAGTCGATCAGGCTCCGCAATCCCATGGAGATGGTCGCAAAGAAGGGGGGAGATCAGCCCAGGGTCTCGAGCCAGGCAGAGGCATCCCTTGGAGAGGTGAAAAAGCGCACCGTCTCGCCGTCCACCACCCGCAGCTTCGCCGGGAACAGCACACTGTATTTGACCCCCTTGCGCCGGAGAGCTGCCTTGACTGCATCAAAGGAGCGGCGTTGCCTTTGGGTCTCCATCGTGTAGTCCGGGAACAGCATCAGCTTCACGTTTCGATACGGCAGCTCCCCCGCAGCGCGGGAGGCTCTGAGCAGTTCATCCCGGTCTCTAAAGTTCAGTAACCGGAGAATAAACGTGCGGGGGGGGAGACCCCTCGGGACCGGGCCTAGGGGGGACCCTGTGAGCCCGCTCCACCGCAAAGTACGGCGACAGTCGGGCCGCCGGTAATAACGAGCGGAAGAGCTCCTCCGCGAACTGGGCCGGGGCACGGCCCTCCACCCCCTCCGGCAGACCCACGATCCTCAGGTTGTTGCGGCGGCTTCTGTTCTCGGCGTCCTCCGCACGATACTCGAGGGCCCTGACCTTGGATCGCAGGGCCCTGATAGAAGCGTCGTGGCCCGTCACCGCATCCTCCGTTTCGCTCAGCCGATGTTCAACCTCCGACACTCGGGATCTGATCTTGTCGAAGTCCTGCCTGATGAGGCTGACATCCAGCTGGACTTCTTCAATTTTGTTAGTCAGGGCCGCCTGACACGTCGTAATTGCCGCCATCACTTCAGGGATGCCAGGGGGGGTTGGGCCGGTCCCTCCTCGTGGTCCGTCTGCGACGCCATATTGCAGCTGCGTGCAGGGGACGGCAGGCCGCCGGCACAGAAAGTCGTATCCTCCGGGATATACGCCGGGAATTTCAGCTTCTTGACCTTCTTCTGACTCCCAAGGGCTTTAGGCGGCATCAAGAGCACCGCGGAGCCCCGCAGCAGGCCCAGGCAGGGAAAAAGGAGCTATTTCACGGATCACACTCCAGGAGAGCTCAGGAAGCACGTCCGCTCAGTCCGCCATCTTGGCCACGCCCCCCCTGAAGATCATTTACAGCCGAATTCCATCCTTCCCTTAGGTCTCGCACTGTTAGAAAGGCTTCCTCTGATTTCACTGAACACTGTGAGCTTCTCATAATGGGTGACCCCTCTAGTGATATAAGGATCTATATAGAGGGATCAGGACCTCCTTCCTCCTGCTGGTGACCCCTCTAGTGATATAAAGATCTATATAGAGGAATCAGGACCTTCCTCCTCCTGCTGGTGATCCCTCTAGGGATATAAAAATCTATATAGAGGAATCAGGACCTCCTTCCTCCTGCTGGTGATCCCTCTAGTGATAGAAAGATCTATATAGAGGAATCAGGACCTCCTTCCTCCTGCTGGTGACCCCTCTAGTGATATAAAGATCTATATAGAGGAATCAGGACCTCCTTCCTCCTGATGGTGACCCCTCTAGTGATAGAAAGATCTATATAGAGGAATCAGGACCTCCTTCCTCCTGCTGGTGACCCCTCTAGTGATATAAAGATCTATATAGAGGGATCAGGACCTCCTTCCTCCTGCTGGTGACCCCTCTAGTGATATAACGATCTATATAGTGGGATCAGGACCTCCTTCCTCCTGCTGGTGACCCCTCTAGTGATATAAAGATCTATATAGAAGAATCAGGATCTTCTTCCCCCTGCTGGTGATCCCTCTAGTGATATAAAGATCTATATAGAGGAATCAGGATCCCCTTCCTCCTGCTGGTGATCCCTCTAGTGATATAAAGATATATATAGAGGAATCAGGACCTCCTCCCTCCTGCAGGTGATCCCTCTAGTGATATAAAGATCTATATAGAGGAATCAGGACCTCCTTCCTCCTGCTGGTGACCCCTCTAATGATATAAAGATCTATATAGAAGAATCAGGACCTCCTTCCTCCTGCTGGTGACCCCTCTAGTGATAAGATCTATATAGAGGAATCAGGACCTCCTTCCTCCTGCTGGTGACCCCTCTAGTGATATAAAGATCTATATAGAGGAATCAGGACCTCCTTCCTCCTGCTGGTGACCCCTCTAGTGATATAAAGATCTATATAGAGGAATCAGGACCTCCTTCCTCCTGGTGACCCCTCTAGTGATATAAAGATCTATATAGAGGAATCAGGACCTCCTTCCTCCTGCTGGTGACCCCTCTAGTGATAAGATCTATATAGAGGAATCAGGACCCCCTTCCTCCTGCTGGTGACCCCTCTAGTGATATAAAGATCTATATAGAGGAATCAGGACCTCCTTCCTCCTGGTGACCCCTCTAGTGATATAAAGATCTATAGAGGAATCAGGACCTCCTTCCTCCTGGTGACCCCTCTAGTGATATAAAGATCTATATAGAGGAATCAGGACCTCCTTCCTCCTGCTGGTGATACAAAGATCTATATAGAGGAATCAGGACCCCCTTCCTCCTGCTGGTGACCCCTCTAGTGATATAAAGATCTATATAGAGGAATCAGGGCCTCCTTCCTCCTGCTGGTGACCCCTCTAGTGATATAAAGACCTATATAGAGGAATCAGGACCTCCTTCCTCCTGCTGGTGACCCCTCTAGTGATATAAAGATCTCTATAGAGGAATCAGGACCTCCTTCCTCCTGCTGGTGACCCCTCTAGTGATATAAAGATCTATATAGAGGAATCGGGACCTCCTTCCTCCTGCTGGTGATCCCTCTAGTGATATAGAGATCTATATAGAGGGATCAGGACCTCCTTCCTCCTGCTGGTGACCCCTCTAGTGATATAAAGATCTATATAGAGGAATCAGGACCTCCTTCCTCCTGCTGGTGATCCCTCTAGTGATATAAAGATCTATATAGAGGAATCGGGACCTCCTTCCTCCTGCTGGTGACCCCTCTAGTGATAGAAAGATCTATATAGAGGAACCAGGACCACCTTCCTCCTGCTGGTGACCCCTCTAGTGATAAGATCTATATAGAGGAATCAGGACCCCCTTGCTCCTGCCGGTGATCCCTCTAGTGATATAAAGATCTATATAGAGGAATCAGGACCTCCTTCCTCCTGGTGACCCCTCTAGTGATATAAAGATCTATAGAGGAATCAGGACCTCCTTCCTCCTGGTGACCCCTCTAGTGATATAAAGATCTATATAGAGGAATCAGGACCTCCTTCCTCCTGCTGGTGACCCCTCTAGTGATAAGATCTATATAGAGGAATCAGGACCTCCTTCCTCCTGCTGGTGACCCCTCTAGTGATAAGATCTATATAGAGGAATCAGGACCCCCTTCCTCCTGCTGGTGACCCCTCTAGTGATATAAAGATCTATATAGAGGAATCAGGACCTCCTTCCTCCTGCTGGTGACCCCTCTAGTGATATAAAGATCTATATAGAGGAATCAGGACCTCCTTCCTCCTGCTGGTGATACAAAGATCTATATAGAGGAATCAGGACCCCCTTCCTCCTGCTGGTGACCCCTCTAGTGATATAAAGATCTATATAGAGGATTCAGGGCCTCCTTCCTCCTGCTGGTGACCCCTCTAGTGATATAAAGACCTATATAGAGGAATCAGGACCTCCTTCCTCCTGCTGGTGACCCCTCTAGTGATATAAAGATCTCTATAGAGGAATCAGGACCTCCTTCCTCCTGCTGGTGACCCCTCTAGTGATATAAAGATCTATATAGAGGAATCGGGACCTCCTTCCTCCTGCTGGTGATCCCTCTAGTGATATAGAGATCTATATAGAGGGATCAGGACCTCCTTCCTCCTGCTGGTGACCCCTCTAGTGATAGAAAGATCTCTATAGAGGAATCAGGACCTCCTTCCTCCTGCTGGTGACCCCTCTAGTGATATAAAGATCTATATAGAGGAATCAGGACCTCCTTCCTCCTGCTGGTGATCCCTCTAGTGATATAAAGATCTATATAGAGGAATCGGGACCTCCTTCCTCCTGCTGGTGACCCCTCTAGTGATAGAAAGATCTATATAGAGGAACCAGGACCACCTTCCTCCTGCTGGTGACCCCTCTAGGGATATAAAGATCTATATAGAAGAATCAGGACCTCCTTCCTCCGGCTGGTGACCCCTCTAGTGATATAAAGATCTATAGAAGAATCAGGACCTCCTTCCTCCTGCCGGTGATCCCTCTAGTGATATAATGATCTATATAGAGGAATCAGGACCTCCTTCCTCCTGCTGGTGACCCCTCTAGTGATATAAAGATCTATATCAGGGGTCTCAAACTGGCGGCCCTCCAGCTGTTCCAATCACTGGAAATGCCCCACTGATGTTCAGCGGCAGGAGAGACAAGTATTTCATATCTTCTTTACATATATAGGCTGTAAAGAAAAAAAAAAGGGGGGGCGCAGGACTGTATATGCATGTTGGCAATTAAAAGTAAAACCACTTTCTATTTACAATGTTTTTTTTAAAGCCCACAACGTCGGCCACCGTTCATCGGATCGAGTGGCGGTGCCGCCATTCTATCTAAGAAAAAAAACAACAGGCAGCGGAGCTTTGCAGGCTTCACTGCCCGTTTCCTACTGCGCATGTGCGAGTTGCACGGCGGTCTTCTGGGGGACACACACACACACACAGGTCCCAGAAGTGCGCCAACATTTACCAGAACACCACGCGGGGGATGAAGAGAAGGAAGAGAAGGAACATCTCTGCGGAGAAGGAAGTGGCAGATTAAGAAGACTGCCTAGCAACAGGCGTTTTGGGTAAGTAAAATTATTATTTTTTTTAATTATTATTATTATTATTATTATTATTATTATTATTAAAAAGCTTGTTTATGTAATTTTTTTTTAGTATTATAGAGATTGTTTATGGAATTTTTTTTTTATTATTATTATTATAATAGAGCTCGTTTTGTCATTTTTAATTATTATTAAGCTTGTTTATGTAATTTTTTTTTATTATTATAGAGCTTGCTTATGTAATTTTTTTTATTATTATTATTATTATTATTATAATGCTTGTTTATGTAATTTTTTTTATTATTATTATTATTATTATTATTAAAGAGCTTGTTTATGTAATGTATTATTATTATTATTATTATTATAATAGAGCTTGCTTATGTAATTTTTTATTATTATTATTATTATTATTATTATTATTATTAAAGAGCTCGTTTATGTAATTTATTATTATTATTATTATTATTATTATTATTATTATTATTATTATTATTATTGAGCTTGTTTATGTAATTTTTTTATTATTATTATTATTATTATTATTATTATTATAATAGAGCTTGTTTATGTCATTTTTTTTATGTAATTTTTTTATTATTAAAGCTTGTTTATGTATTTTTTTTTTATTATTATTATTATTATTATTATTATTATTAAAGAGCTTGTTTATGTCATTTTTTATTATTATTATTATTATTATTGAGCTTGTTTATGTCATTTTTTATTATTATTATTATTATTAAAGAGCTTGTTTATGTCATTTTTTATTATTATTATTATTATTATTGAGCTTGTTTATGTCATTTTTTTTATTATTATTATTATTAAAGAGCTTGTTTATGTAATATTTTTTTTTTTTTTTTTTTTAGGGTGTACCTCCGCTTTAAAAATCAAACGCATTTCCCTTAAGTGTATTTCGATGCACTTGGCACACTGAACACATAAAAAATAATAATAAAAAAAAAAAAAAAAAAAAATTCTTGTATAGTTAGATGAATGGAAAGCGGTGACATTCTGCAGTAATCACAAAGTGAAGACGGATGTCCCCCCCCCCCCCCCCCCCCGATAGGAGCGCCGGGTGTATTCACAGAACTGGATTGGCTGCATTGCTTCCTCACAGAGCTCAGCAATGTGGCCTTTAAATCCGTCCTTCAGTCTTGCACAGAGGCTCCTCTCTATCACTTTCACCGCACACTGTGAGCTTCATTGCCTGGCTAGAGGACACCTAGCATTATATAACCCTTTCCTCCCCAGCCTGACCTTCCCTGGCTTCTTCAAACCATTTTTAAGGAGCATCTGTCATCTCTCGCCTGCAGTGGCTCCTCCTCCAACCCGCTGTTGGCTCCTCCTCCAACCCGCTGTTGGCTCCTCCTCCAACCCGCTGTTGGCTCACCGACACTCCCATTCACTTTAATGGGACGGCTGGTGACACAAAAACGCAAGGGACGTGGCGGCAGCAGGTGAGTGGACGCCCGCTAACAGGCGCTGCCATGATGGATATGAAGTGACAGGTGCTCTTTAAATGTAAGGACTTATTCTTGCTGGTATTTAGAATCTTTAATATATTTGCAAACAAAATTAAGGTTTCCTATTTAGAATAATAAACTGTCAGGTTAGTAAAACAGCGATATCAGAACCCATTCAATTCATACAGTTTGTAGTGTACATAGATTTTGCAAAACAATGGGATAAAAGGAATATTCCTGAACTTTGATATTTTTCTCATGGTTACTGTGACATTGATGCGATTGCATCAATCCGGTGCATGTTATCTCAGCTTGCATTCATTGAATGAGTTTACCAAAAAAAAAAAAAATTAATATTGCAGAATATACAGTCAAAAATACTACTACATAACTAAGCTGAATAAACTAAAATTATTGAAGTATCTTAAATAGATAATTTATTTTTTTATTATTATAATATATATATTAGTGCTGTCAAACGATTAAAATTTTTAATCGCGATTAATCGCATTAATGTCATAGTTAACTCACGATTAATCTATCTAATTTATGACGAATTTCCCCACAAATATCGCACAATTCTGCAAGTGATTATAATTTATTATCGCTGTTTTCTAGCTGATCTAAAACCATTTTTGACATAAAGGGACACTTTTGGACAATCTACAGTTTTTCAGGCAGAAAGAATAGTTTTTATTATATAAAAGTACATGTAGGACACTGGGCAGACCACTAGGGACAAGGGGGGTGTGTATTTTTTACATACAGTACTGTAATCTATAAGATTACAGTATACTGTGTGTATTGTGTTTGTTTACTTTTTTAAATTTGGCGCCGTTCTCCGCTCCCGTGCGTCGTGACGTCGCAGGGAACGGAGCTCGGCGGCACACGGGCACTGTGAATCGAGCGAGGAGGACCCGCCAAGCAAGGAGGACCCGCCAAGCAAGGAGGACCCGCTTGATCACACAGCGGGGTGGCATCGCTGGATCCAGGGACAAGGTGAGTAACTTGTCTGTGAATCCAGCGAAAAGGTAAGCCGCGCCGCGCCGCTGCACACTCTGCATGTCCACCCGAGGGCTCCTGCGTTAATCGCGCGACAAAAATATTGACGGCGTTAACATGGGTTTGCGTTAACGCCGTTAATATCGCGTTTAAACGCACAGCCCTAATATATATATATATATATATATATATATATATATATATATATATATATATATATATATATATATATATATATATATATATATATATATATATATATATATATATATATATATATATATATATATAAAAAAAAAAACATAATATATATTTATATTATGACAATAATAATTTTATATATATATATATATATATATATATATATATATATATATATATATATATATATATATTTTAAAAATCACTGATTTATATCCGCCCTGCTTTATTAACATGTTTATGAGGGGGGGGCAGAAACCTGCACAGATGTCTGAAATCGCCTCTGAAATCGGGACGGACATGTGGGAATGAAATGGTGAACGTTCAGTTGAACGTTCACCATTTCTTTCCCGCAATCAGTGTGATAGTCCAAGGAAAGGGGGAGCGCGGTAGGGAATGTGGGCATATTTCATGTCACAATTTCAATATGGGTGCATCATGTAACCTGGTCCCAGAAAAGGTGGACTACGCCTTTAAGTAATAATCATTACACACAGCCCCCTCACTCACACACAGGACACCCCCAGAAAGTAAATGATTAATAATGATCAGGTTTAGTGTCCGTTCCTGCAGACAGGTCCTCTTCATCAGACTCTGAATATCGCAGCGAGCCGATCACCGAGCCGATCACCGAGCCGGCTGAACACACAGACAGCCCTCTCATTGTGTCTGTGTGCGGGATCAGCAGTCCTCGCTGCTTCTCCATGCCCTCCAGCCAGACGACGAGCTGCAAGAGAACAAATCTTCCCACATAGCAGAAGAGCGAGAGGCAGGCATGAAAGAGGACCTGTCACAGAATACACATTTTCTGCCTCTAAACGCCTGTGTGTGAACATGACTAACACGGAGGGGGGATTTAAAGGGTTACAAAACCCACAACAATAAAATCAGTCTGTGTATGCAGTAAAGCATGCTTGTTATACACACTGAGGAACTTAAGGGGTTAATCCTCCACACTGCATAAAAAAGGCTGTCTGATCCTGTCTGCACAGATCCTCCCCCCCTCCTGCGGGGTCTATCTGGGGATGGGCAGCTAACAAAAGGCAAGGTAGCCGACCTGCACATGCTCAGTTGTGCGTCTTATGCTGGAGAGAACATTCACTTGCTCTCAGAGCTAAGCCAGGTCACATGATAGTGACATCACACATGTGGGCGTGTATACAGGCTATAGTGGAAATCTCCTCCAACCTGAACTCAGCATTGGAGAAACTGTGCAGTTTATCATGTAACTGTGGTATACAAATCATCCAAAAGAGGTATATATAGTGGCAATATTTTTATGTAAAGCTGTGGGGGGGTGAACTATTTTCATATTATTTGGTTTAGCGTATTGCACTTGCACTGGGTCGACATGTTAGGGGCCCATTAACACCATCTCTATGTGTATTACTGCAGCCTTTTTAACGCAAAGTGCACCACTGTGCGGGGGGCATGGCACTGCCATTCATACCAAATGCCAGACGTGTTTTCAGGCTTGCCATTATTGTGCACAAGTGATTTGATCAGTTTCACTGCCTTAACTAGTTGCCGACCAGCCACCGTCGTTTTACGGCGACAGGTCGGCTCTCCTGCGCGAGAGCCCGTACTATAACGTCCGCTCTCGCGCAGGCCACTAGGGGGCACGCACGTCCCCGACTCCCATGCCCGCGCGATTGCTCGTTACAGAGCGGGGACCGGGAGCTGTGTGTGTAAACACACAGCTCCCGGTCCTGTCAGGGAGAGAAATGCTGATCTTCGCTGTTCATACAATGTATGAACAGCGATCAGTCACTTCCTCTAGTGAGGCCACCCCCCCCCTACAGTTAGAACACACCCAGGGAACATACTTAACCCCTTCCTCGCCCCCTGGTGTTAACCCCTTCCCTGCCAGTGGCATTTTTATAGTAATCCAATGCATTTGGTCCCAAAAATGTGTCAAGGTGTCCGCCATAATGTCGCAGTACCGGAAAAAAAACGCAATAAGCGATTATCGATTGGTTTGCGCAAAATTTATAGCATTTACAAAATAGGGGTTAGTTTTATGGCATTTTTATTATTATTTTTTTTTTTTTTAACTACTAATGGCGCAATCAGCGATTTTTTGTAACTGCGACATTATGGCGGACACATCGGACACATTTTTGGGACCATTGTCATTTTCACAGATCGGGTCCCGCGGTCACAGAGCTTCGGACCAGGTCTCGAGGGCGCCGACGCGCTGGCGACCCACAGCTGGGCTCTTAAAGGGGACGTATATATACGTCCATGTGCCCAGCCGTGCCATTCTGCTGACGTATATTGTCGTGTGGCGGTCCTTACGTGGTTAAGCTGCCCATACATGGGTCAGTCTTTTACATTCAATCCACTTGCCTTCAGAATCTAAAAAAAAAAAAAAGGCCCAGGCGATCGAGCGATAGTCATCGACTTCTATGACGACTGAACGTGAAACAAAAGATCTTCCCCGGAGGCTCTGGAGATTCCTACAGACCACATTCATCAGATTCTGGTACAGATGAGGGGTGGGGCTCCAGCCATGGTGAAACTACAAGTCCCATGATGCATTGCAAGACTTCCACAGCCACAGGCATGATGGAAGTTGCAGTTGGACCACAGCTGGAGTCTACCCTTGCTTTAAGGCCCCCCCCCCCCCCCCCCAACACCCATCTGAACACCGAGGCGCTCTAAGCTGTACACACAGAGTGGCAAAAATTAGACAGCATGTCCCATTTGGTGGCCATTACTGCTGCTGAATGCACACCATGCAAGTCTATGGGGGCCGCACTGCAACCACCCCGAGGCAAACAGGCGGAGTTCTCCTTTTGGCCCCAGTTCACACTAGTGCGATGCCAGACGTCGCATGCGATTCGCACCGCGTTGCTGTCCAGATCACATTCGCAACCAAAATGGTGCAGGAGCCTTTTTTTGGCCCGCACTCGATTCGGATCGCTCGGGTGTTCACACTTATGTGATTCCGATTCCTGCACCATGTTGCGATCTGCTGACCAATCTGGGGGGTGTCGTTAACTTTACATCGACACCCCCAGCGGTTTGCAGATCTCAGTGTGTACCACTGCGATTCAGGTGCGATGCGGGATTTGCAGGGTTGCACCGCTACTCAGCCCTGGTTCACACTGAGCTGCCGCAATGAAGCCGTGCGAGTCGTACGATTTCACGCCCGCCTGTCGGTCCCGATTTCGGCCGCGATTACAGAGACATCTGTACAGGTGTCAATGTAAATCGTGGGCCGGAATCACAAAAAGTAGTAAAAGAAAAAACTACTTTTTGAAATCGGTGCCGATGCGGCGTCGCACCGATTAGGACGGTGCCACTGCCAGCAATTGCCGCCGATTTAATATGTCAAATCGCACCGGTGTGAACCAGGGCTTAAAGCGGGGTTCCATTCCACCCACAATTTTAGTTTTATTTATTTTTTAAAAGTCAGCAGCTACTAACACTGTAGCTGCTGACTTTTAATAAGGACACTTACCTGTCCTAGTCGCCCGCGATGACGGTCCCCCCCCCCCCCCCCCCCCGACAGCGATCGCTCGGTCCTGGCGCCTCCATCCTTACTAAGGGTAACAGGCAGTGGCTTGCCCGTTTCCTGCGGCGCTTTGTGAATGGGCAGGCTGCCTCCTGGGATACACACAGTTCCCAGAAGGCAGCGCGGCTCATTCACCAGAAGACACGGCGACGGAGGACGAGGCAGAAGATACACCGCGGTGGAAGAAGCAATGTAAGAAGAGGCAGAAGAGCTACTTCCGCATAGCAACCGCCCTTTCAGGTGAATAAAAAAAAAAAAAAAAAAAAAATATATATATATAATAATAATAAAATTAATATTTCAATTTTTTTTCTTTTTAATTTAAGATTTTTTTGGGGGAAACAAAAACTAAATAAATAATAATAATAATAATAATAATAATAATAATAATATATAAAAAATAAATATTTCAATTTTTTCCTTTTTAATTTAAAGCGGTGGTTCACCCTTAAAAACAACTTTCTACCATTAAATCCAGCATACTAGCGTGAGCTACAGTATGCATTTATTTTTATTTTTTTTGCGCCGTACTCACAGTTTAATCCCGTAGTTAAGTTTCAGACTTCCCGTGGGGAATGGGCGTTCCTATGCAAGGGGAACATGATTGACGGCCGGCTATGGCGCGTCACGCTTCCCGAAAATAGCCGGAGTAGGACTCGGCTCTTAACGGCGCTATACGGCGCCTGCGCACAGACTAGGAGCTGACTGCGCAGGCGCAGTGAAGAGCCTATTTCGGCTATTTTCGGGAAGCGTGACGCGCAATATCCGTCCGTCAATCATGTTCCCCTTGCATAGGAACGCCCATTCCCCGCGGGGAGTCTGAAACTTAACTACGGGATTAAACTGTGAGTACGGCGCAAAAAAAATAAAAATAAAGGCATACTGTAGCTCACGCTAGTATGCTGGATTTAATGGTAGAAAGTTGTTTTTAAGGGTGAACCACCGCTTTAAGATTTTTTAGGGGAAACAAAAACTAAATAAATAAGAATATATAAAAAAAAAAATAATTTCAATGTTTTCCTTTTTAATTTAAGATTTTTTGGGGAAACAAAAAATAAATGAATAATTTATAAAAAAATAAATATTTCAATTTTTTCCCTTTTTAAAATTTATTTTAAGATTTTTTGGGGGAAACAAAAACTAAATAAATAAGAATATATAAAAAATAAATATTTCAATTTTTTCCCTTTTTAAATTTATTTTAAGATTTTTTGGGGGAAACAAAAAAAAAAAAAAAAACACACCCCACAGGTGGAACTCCACTTTAAGGTGAACACTGAAAGAATAAAATGTGGGCTCCCTGAAAATACACTATAAAACAGGGATATGCAATTAGCGGACCTCCAGCTGTTGCAGAACTACAAGTCCCATGAGGCATAGCAAGACTGACAGCCACAAGCATGACACCCAGAGGCAGAGGCATGATGGGACTTGTAGTTTTGCAACAGCTGGAGGTCCACTAATTGCTTATCCCTGCTATAAAAGATCTCTTTATCACACTGATGGGTATATAAGGGGGGGGGGCTGAATCTGATCACAGGAAGGTCTCTATAGACACACAGCTGTGTAATGATAATTAAGGCAGAGGCACTAATTACTAGAGTTAGGTTTAATTGCAATCCAGACGTACACAAGTCTGCCTCGGTCTAGATAACGAGAGAGCGTACAGAGCGCCAGCATAATGGCGGCCGAGACCAGACACCGTGGTCAGTTTATGCGCCGCCGTCACCCGCAGCCTGCTATCTGCTCCCTTCCCCCCCTCTGTCTGCTTGTGACCGTGCCACCCCTCCCCCTCCTGCTGCTCTCATAACACGAACCTGTATATACACCATCAGCACTGCCTCCTATTGCAGCGTCTCCCTCTGTGAATGATTTATAAATATAAATGCTGCAAATACCTCATTTAAGAGCCAAGATTGAGATCACATGACCAGCCAGCTCTCTCTCTCTCTCTCTCTCTCCTCCCCTCCAGAATGACATCAGCAGGAAAGTCTCAGCCCCGCCCACTGCATCTCTCAGAGGAGGAAAGGAGAGAGCTGGCCAGTCACCTGACCGCAATCTCAGCAGTGAAATTAGGTATTTGTCGCATTTATTTTTATAAATCACACACAGAGGGGGACACTATAATAGGGGGGCAGTGATGATGGTGTATACAGGTTAGAGTGGCTCAACAACTACCTTAACCACTTCAGCCCCGGAAGAAGTTACCCCCCTTCCTGACCTTCACTTTAACGGACAATTGCACGGTCATGTGACATTGCACCCAAACAAAATTGGCGTAATTTTTTTCCCCCCACACAAAATAGAGCTTTCTTTTGGTGGTATTTGATCACCTCTGCGGTTTTTATTTTTTGCGCCTGCCGAACGGCTTCTTAAAAGGGGACGTACAGGTACGTCCATTTGCCCACCGCTGCCATTCTGCTGACGTATATCGCCGTGCGGTGGTCGGCAAGTGGTCAAAGCGAGTTGAAGGCGACTGCGTGCATCTTCCGTCACGACTACCAGAGACCAGAACAGAGCTGTGCATTACAGGCAGGCTTCCCGAGTCCTGACTCGCCAGACAACCGCCCACGTCCAGAGCAGACTGAGAGTGTAGTACTAGTGTACATTACAATTACAGCGGGCCTGAGGCCTCCCCTCAGACCACCATCCATCTAGTTTCTCAACTCTAGTCCTCAAAGCGCCCCAACAGGTCATGTTTTCAGGCTTACCATTATTTTGCACAGGTGATTTGACCAGTTTCACTGCATAAGTAAATTACCACAGGCGTTTCATCTGAGGTAAATCCTGAAAACATGACCTGTTGGGGGCGCCTTGAGGACTGGAGTTGAGAAACACTGATCTAGACCGCCATGCCGCTTTAGAGGCCTCCCTCAGACCTCCGCGCCGCATTAGAGGCCTCCCTCAGACCTGCGAGCCGCATCAGAGGCCTCCCTCAGACCTGCGAGCCGCATCAGAGGCCTCCCTCAGACCTGCGAGCCGCATCAGAGGCCTCCCTCAGACCGCCGCATCAGAGGCCTCCCTCAGACCGCCGCATCAGAGGCCTCCCTCAGACCGCCGCATCAGAGGCCTCCCTCAGACCGCCGCATCAGAGGCCTCCCTCAGACCGCCGCATCAGAGGCCTCCCTCAGACCGCCGCATCAGAGGCCTCCCTCAGACCTCCGCGCCGCATTAGAGGCCTCCCTCAGACCTGCGAGCCGCATCAGAGGCCTCCCTCAGACCGCCGCGCCGCATCAGAGGCCTCCCTCAGACCGCCGCGCCGCATCAGAGGGCTCCCTCAGACCACCGCGCCGCATTAGAGGGCTCCCTCAGACCACATCCGTCCAGAGCACTGTGTGCATTATTACAGGCCTCCTCTGACCACCAGAGAGGCTAAATCTTCAATAAATAAATGTAATCAATGGTTACATTTGTTAACTTCCTCCATTGTTCTGTAGAATTGTTACATTGTTCTGTAGAATTGTTACATTGTTCCTCCTCTTACAGAGACGTATGTGTTTCCTATGCTCCTCAGCTCCATCTAGTGGCCATAATGCAGTATTTTACTATTGTCCATAATAAAATCATTTGTTCAGAACAGAAAATAGCCTAAAGAACATTTGTTTTACCAAATTCACCCAGAATGAATGTACATGGAGATTTATTGGACACATGGCTGTGCAGATTATTAATACAGACCCCTCAGTGTGTAGGTAAGTGGGCACTAATGAAAGGTACGGCCCACTCACAGTAATCTGAATAACAAGTGTAGGGATGAAGGTTCCTCTATATCTCAATATACAAAAAAAATGGAGAGAGAAGAGAGACTGGTCCCCTCCCCGTCTTGTAAGGATTTCTATTATAAAATGTCCCCCATCCCCCCGTATACATCACACAAGAAGGAGCATATAAAATAAAAGGAGACGTTATAAGAAAACATCCATCGCTACTGATCAGACACAGAGATCCACCAATGAGAACCTATTACAGGTGTGAGAAAGGGTGACCATGGATTGGACCTATGATTGGATGGTGGGGGAGAGGAAGCCTGGACCTATGATTGGATGGTGGGGGAGAGGAAGTCTGGACCTATGATTGGATGGTGGGGGAGAGGAAGTCTGGACCTATGATTGGATGGTGGGGGAGAGGAAGCCTGGACCTATGATTGGATGGTGGGGGAGAGGAAGTCTGGACCTATGATTGGATGGTGGGGGAGAGGAAGTCTGGACCTATGATTGGATGGTGGGGGAGAGGAAGTCTGGACCTATGATTGGATGGTGGGGGAGAGGAAGTCTGGACCTACGATTGGATGGGGGGGGGGGGGGAAGAGAGGAAGTCTGGACCTACGATTGGACTGGACTGGACGGGGGGGGGGGGTGTGAGTCTGGACCTGTGATTGGATGGTGGGGAGAGGAAGTCCGGACCTATAATTGAATGGTGGGGGTTGGGAGTCTGGCTGGATCTATGATTGGATGGGGGGGGGGGGCATTCTGGACCTACGATTGGATGGTGTGAGTGGGGGGAGAGGAAGTCTGGACCTACGATTGGATTGGATGGGGGGGGGGGGGGGGGTGTGGGAGGAAGTCAGGACCTACGATTGGGGGGGGGGGGGGGGGGAGAGGAAGTCAGGACCTATGATTGGATGGGGGGGGGGGGGGGGGAGTCGCACATTTTCAGTTGTCCCCAGAACAGGATTAGAGGGGAAATCCTCCAATGGGGACACCCTGGGATTCTCTGACTATGGAGGGATTTCCTCCTACTTCCTGTTGTGGGTATGAATCAGGAAGTGAAGGACACAGATGGTGAATCCTATCAGGGAATGGAGCCCGCCCTCCCTCTAGCTGTTGTCTTCAGTCCTTCTTTATCCCCGGGGTCACACTGGTGTGATGTAGACACCACATTCCTGCGCACGTCACATGCGATGTCGGCGCGGTGCGATCATACACAGTTTGTACGGCTGAAATCGCATTCTGCACCAAAAATAATGCACATCGCACAGGTGTGTTTACACCAATTCAATGTTTGGGGGGGGGGGGGGTGACAGCAGGGACGTGGCGTGGTCTGGCAGAGGACGGGGGGGTGAACAGTATATGGGAGGTGGGGGTCAGGTAGCAGTAAATAGTGGGGGGGAGGGGGTATATAGAGATTTACAAGTAGATGGGAATTCGCTTTCCAGTGTGAAAGTGGCTGGTGGTCCAGAGGTGGTCATCTAGAGTCAGTGATGATCTGATGGTTGTATGGGGGGGGGGGGGGTACTGGTGAGGTGATAAGGGGGTGGTATAAAGGGGGTACAGGTCAAGAGATTGGGGGGTTTTGAGGAGGGGGTACAGGTCAGGTGATCAGGGGGTGGTACAGGTCAGATGATCAGGGGGCAGAGGTCAAGTGATCAAGGGGCGGTATGGGGAGGGGGGACAGGTCAGGTGATCAGGAGGGGGGGCAGTTCAGGTGATCAGGGGGCAGTATGGGGGGGTACAGGTCAGGTGATCAGGGGACGGTATGGGGGGGTACAGGTCAGGTGATCAGGGGGCGGTATGGGGAGGGGGGACAGGTCAGGTGATCAGGAGGGGGGGGGGACAGGTCAGGTGATCAGGAGGGGGGGGGGACAGGTCAGGTGATCAGGAGGGGGGGGGGACAGGTCAGGTGATCAGGAGGGGGGGGGGGACAGGTCAGGTGATCAGGGGGCAGTATGGGGAGGGGGTACAGGTCAGGTGATCAGGGGGCAGTATGGGGGGGGGAGAGTACAGGTCAGGTGATCAGGGGGCAGTATGGGGGGGGGGGGGGGGGGGGAGTACAGGTCAGGTGATCCGGGGGCAGTATGGGGGGGGGGGGGAGTACAGGTCAGGTGATCAGGGGGCAGTATGGGGGGGGTACAGGTCAGGTGATCAGGGGGCAGTATGGGGGGGTACAGGTCAGGTGATCAGGGGGGGGGTACAGGTGAACAGGAGGGGGGGACAGGTCAGGTGATGTGGTATGGGGGGGTGGTAGAGGTCAGGTGATCAGGAGGGTGGTATGAAGGGTACAGGTCAGGTGATCAGGGGGGAGGGTGTACACAGTGACAAACCAGGTAGGTAGGTGGGGGAGGGGTGTACACAGGTAAGTGGGGGGGAGGGGTGTACACAGGTAGGTAGGGGGGAGGGGTGTACACAGGTAGGTAGGGGGGAGGGGTGTACACGGCCGATGTGAGGCGCACTTACCGCTTTGCTCTCCCAGGAAGACCAGCTTGAATTTCCTGAGCGGGTTACCGAAGTCTCCTCCGGAGGACATGGTGGCGGCGGTGGTTCTGGCTGTGTCGGGGTCCCGGGGGAGGAGAGGCGGGAGAGGGCGGCCTGGGAACCGGGGACGTCACTGGCTATTGGGAGAGCCGCTTCCTTCCCGTGACCTCTCACACACACCTTATTCACAAACCCCGCCCTCTGCAGCCTACAAACCAGCCCGCCCCACAGCGGCGCAACTGCCAGGACCTGTCTCCCTGGAAACCGACCGGGGCGGCCAATCAGCGACCGGAGCAGACTGCCAATGAGCGAGGAGAGGGCGGGGCAGGGCGTCCAGTACAGGAGGACATGGAGAGTGTGGCAGGGAGCTCAGACAGCCAATCACAGACTTTCCATAGACCACACAGGCTCCCTCCTGCTTGTTGTTACCTGCAGCCTTGGGACCGTCCACCTCGTTTCATGTATCGCTGCCTGGCAATGAGAAGACTTCCCCTCACTTTATGTCCTGGTGACACGAGGGCAAAAAAAAAAAGAGGGAGGGGCTTGGTGTCACCCAGACAGGAAGTCTGAGAGAGCAATAAAAAAAACTCCAATGGTTTGCATTTGGCTTCCGGAAGGTTTTACCCCCCTTCATGACCTGGCCATTTTCTGCTATTCAGCACGGCGCGATTTTACCTGCTAATTGCAACACTGAGTACACAGATTACATTGTTATCATTGTTATGAGACAGATAGAGATTTATTTTGGTGGCAAATAATCACAGCCGGGATTTAATTTTGTTGCTAAAAAAAAACGGAAAAAGACAGAAAATTTAGATTTTTTTTTTATTGTTAGTTTCTCTTATAAAGATTTGCAAATAAGTAATGGAGGCATTCAGTGCCAATCAGTACCCATCAATAAAACCTGTCATCAGTGCCATCTATTAGTGTCCATCAGTGCTGCCTGTCAGTGCCCATCAGTTCCACCAGTCAGTGCCCATCAGTTCCACCAGTCAGTGCCCATCGATTTCCACCTGTCAGTGCCCATCAGTTCCATCTGTCAGTCCCCATCAGTGCCGCCTGTCAATGTCCATCAGTTCCATCTGTCAGTGCCCATCAGTTCCATATTTCAGTGCCGCCTGTCAGTACCTCATCATCAGTGCCATCTATTAGTGTCCATCAGTGCTGCCTGTCAGTGCCAATCAGTTCCACCTGTCAGTGCCCATCGGTTCCACCAGTCAGTGCTCATCGGTTCCACCAGTCAGTGCCCATCGGTTCCACCAGTCAGTGCCCATCAGTTCCACCAGTCAGTGCCCATCAGTGCTGCCTGTCAGTGCCCATCAGTTCCACCTGTCAGTGCCGCCTGTCAATGTCCATCAGTTCCATCTGTCAGTGCCCATCAGTTCCATATCAGCGCCCATCAGTTCCACCTGTCAGTGCCCGTCAGTGCTGCCTGTCAGTGCCCATCAGTGCCGCCTGTCAATGCCCATCAGTTCCATCTCAGTGCCCATCAGTGCTGCCTGTCAGTGCCCATCAGTTCCACCGGTCAGTGCCGCCTGTCAATGTCCATCAGTTCCATCTGTCAGTGCCCATCAGTTCCATATCAGTGCCCATCAGTTCCACCTGTCAGTGCCCGTCAGTGCTGCCTGTCAGTGCCCATCAGTGCTGCCTGTCAATGCCCATCAGTTCCATCTCAGTGCCCATCAGTGCCGCCTGTCAGTGCCCATCAGCTCCATCTGTCAGTACCCATCAGTTCCATATTTCAGTGCCCATCAGTGCAGTCTGTCAGTACCCATCAGTTCCATATTTCAGTGCCCATCAGTTCCATATTTCAGTGCCGCCTGTCAGTACCCATCAGTTCCATATTTCAGCTCCATCTGTCAGTGCCCATCAGTGCCGTCTGTCAGTGCCCCCTGTCAGTGTCCATTGGTCCTGCCTTTATCAGTGTCTGTCTGTGAAGGAGAAACATTTGCTCGGGTGCCCCCAGGGGAAGCTTCTTGGAACAACATTCAGAATCTTCTCAACTCATTTAAAATGTGAAAAGAAAAAAAGAATCCTCAAATCCCCATCATTATCATCACTGCAGTGTACAGGAAGGATCCTTTGCCCATAAACTGCCACAACCAACATGGCGCCTAGAGGCCGCCAACCAGAGGGGAGTGACGTCACGCGCCGACAGCCTCCAGCCTCGGCGATAGGCGGGCGAGGCAAGAAGCTGGTGTGCGGCCGTATCGGCCACGCCCTTTTTCAGTAGCAAGCTAGGGCGTGGCTCTCTTGTTCTAGAGGGGCGGTGTCTGAAAAAAAAAAAAAAACAGGCAACGATGGTTGCGATGAGCGAGTGCGGGACGCCACGTTACTTGCTGGCACTTCCGGGTGACGTCATGGGGATCTTTGCTCCGAGATGTGCCTTCATCAGCAGTGGGTGGGGTCGGATGGGACAGGGGGGAGGGGCTAGGCGAGTCACGTGATATTTGGGTTGTGGAATGCCAGGCTGTCTGGAAGGGGGCGATCAGAGGCACTACAAGTGCCAGCAGAGCTGGAGGGGCGGAGTCACTGGGTAATAGCTGGTTATACTGTGTGTCTAATCCACTAGTATTATTATTATTTGTATGATGATTACTAATAATACATATTCTATATAATATATATATATGTGTGTGTGTGTTTGTATTTTGTAAATTATTGTTATTATTAATATACTGAAAAACAATAATACAAAAATGTATAACATGTATAATAATAATAAATAATGTTATAAATAATAATAAATAATAATAATATAATAATAATAATATATACATAAAGATCTTTGAACATATACTGTATTTATCCTGTAAAATAGTATTATTTATAATAATAATGTGAATAATAACTGGGTGTATTGTAATAATAAAAATATATTATATATTCTGTGTGATAATTTATGCATGCTGTATATATCCTGTGAAATAAATATATATTTATGTGTCCTGTATTATAATAATGTGAATAATTACTGGATATATTATAATTATAATAATATACATTACTTTATATAAATACAATATATTATATACTCTGTGTGATAATTTATGCATACTTTGTATATCCTGTAAAATAGTATTACTCAATATATATATGTCCTGTATTATTATAATAATGTGAATAATTACTGGATATATTATAATAATAATAAAAAATATATATATATATATATATATATATACTTTATATAAATAAAACATATTATACAATCTGTGTGATAATTTATGCATACTGTATACACCCTGTAAAATAGTATTACTCATTATATACATATATATATATATATATATATATATATATATATATATATATATATATATATATGTCCTGTATTATTATAATAATGTGAATAATTACTGGATGTATTATAATGATAAAAATATATAATATGTACTGTATTACAATAATGTAAATAAGTACTTTTAATATTATTATAATAATAATAATGAATAAAAACAAAATATATATATATACATACTTACTGTCCAGAATTATTGTATTGAGTGTATTATAATACAAAATACATATATACCATGTGCGGGGATATGGCGTGCGTTCCACCGCTCTCTTCCCATCAACCGGAAGTGACGTTCTGCGCGTGTGATGTATACCCCTGACGCGTTTCGTCATGTGATCACCTTTGAAAAAGTCAAAGCCTACAGTCATGCATGGTGGTGGGAGGGTCATGGTCTGGGGCTGCATGAGTGCTGCCGGCACTGGGGGGCTACAGATCATTGAGGGAACCATGAATGCCAACATGTACTGTGACATACTGAAGCAGAGCATGATCCCCTCCCTTCAGAGACTGGACCGCAGGGGAGTATTCCAACATGATAACGACCCCAAACACACCTCCAAGACACCCACTGCCTTGCTAAAGAAGCTGAGGGTAAAGGTGATGGACTGGCCAAGCATGTCTCCAGACCTAAACCCTATTGATCATCTGTGGGGGATCCTCAAACGGAAGGTGGAGGAGCGCAAGATCTCCAACATTCACCAGATCCGTGATGTCGTCATGGAGGAGGGGAAGAGGACTCCGGTGACAACCTGTGAAGATCTGGTGAGCTAGAGGGGTAAGGCAGTGCTGGAAAATAATGGCGGCCACACAAAATATTGACACTTTAGGCCCAATTTGGACATTTTCAGCGGTTTAGACATTATTGGCTGTGTGTTGAGTTATTTTGAGGGGACAGCAAATGTACACTGTGATACAAGCTGTACACTCACTACACAACATTGTAGATACAAAGTGTCATTTCTTCAGTGTTGTCACATGAAAAGATACAAGAAAAGATTTACAAAAATGTGAGGGGTGTACTTACTTTTATTAGATACTGTATATAGCCTGTAAGATAATATACACACATAGATATTTAATATACAGTATATTTACTGTATATATCCTGTAAAATAGAATTATTCATTATGTATATTATTTAATACATATATATATATATATATATATATATATAATCCTGTATTATAATAATGTGCAGAATTATTGTATTGAAAGTATTTTAATAATAAAAAATACATATATATATATATATATCTATCTATATATACAGATATATATATACCTTTGTGATAATATTTGCATGCTATATATATATATATATATATCCTGTAAATTATTAACAATATACTGAAAAATCATAATTCACATATGTGTGAGTGACTTATGTATGCAATTGTTTCTGCGGGCGAACACAGATGGATGGGGGCACTTTAAATTTAAAATTTAAGGGCCAGATTCACATAGCATTGCGGCGGCGTAACGTATCGCATTTACGTTACACCGCCGCAAGTTTTACGGGCAAGTGCTTGATTCACAAAGCACTTGCCTGTAAACTAGCGGCGGCGTAGCGTAAACCCGTCCGGCGCAAGCCCGCCTAATTCAAATGAGGTGTGTATCATTTAAATTAGGCGCGCTCCCGCGCCGAACGTACTGCGCATGCTCCGTTTTGAAATTTCCCGCCGTGCTTTGCGCGAAATGACGTCGCACCGACGTAATCTTTTGAACGGCGACGTGCGTTACGTACTTTCCTATTTACGGACGACTTACGCAAAAAAAAAAATTTAAAATTTGACGCGGGAGCAACGGCCATACTTTAACATGGCTGGTCTAAATATAAGCCATTGAAATGGCAGCCATAACTTTACGCCGGGAAAAGCCGACTAGCGTCGACGTAAGAGAATGCGACGGCCGCGCGTACCTTTGTGGATCACCGTAAACAGCTAATTAGCATACCCGACGCGGAAAACGACGCAAACTCCACCCAGAAGGCGCCGAAGTATTACACCTACGATCCGAAGGCGTACGCCTGTCGGATCGAAGCCAGAAGCCGTCGTATCTTTGTTTGTGAATTACAAATAAAGATACGACGCGGCAAATTTGAAAGTACGCCGGAGTATCAGCAGATACTCCGGTGTACTTCTTCTCTGAATCTGGCCCTAAATGTTTTTCCTTATATTTGATTTTTTTATTTTAGCACTGTACCTTTATTTAATTTTTTTATCATTTTTATGTAATCATCCCCTGGAATAGAAATTAGGATGACAGGTCATCTTTATGGAGAGATCTGGGGTCAAAAAGGTCCCAAATCTCTTCTTTACCATTAAAAGCAAAATATACAGGGCCAGATTCACAGAAGAAATACGCCGGAGTATCTACTGATACTCCGGCGTATTTTCAAATTTGCCGCGGCATACGGCGTAGCGTAAATCCCCTGGCGCAAGCCCGCCTAATTCAAATGATCCGGGTAGGGGGCGTGGATCATTTAAATTAGGCGCATTCCCGCGCCGAACGTACTGCGCATGCGCCGTCCCTAAAATTTCCCGACATGCATTGCGCGAAATGACGTCGCAAGGACGTCATTGGTTTCGACGTGAACGTAAATAGCATCCAGCCCCATTCACGGACGACTTACGCAAACGACGTAAATTTTTACATTTCGACGCGGGAACGACGGCCATACTTGACATTGGTTGCCCCTCATATAGCAGGGTCAACTTTACGCGTCGCAAATCTAACGTAAACGTTGTATCTTCACTGCGTCGACCGCGCGTATGTTCGGGAATTCGCGTATTTTGCTAATTTGCATACTCGATTGGGAAAACGACGGAGGCGACACCTAGCGGCGAAAAAAAAGATTGCATTTAAGATCCGACAATGTAAGAGTCTTACGCCTGTCAGGTCTAATGGTTATCTATGCGTAACTGATTCTAAGAATCAGTCGCATAGATACGACGGCCCAGATTACGACGTGGCGTTGCGCCGTCGTAAGCCCTTTCAGAATCTGGGCCTATAACTTTTGCGCAAACCGATCAATAAACGCTTATTGCGATTTTTTTACCAAAAATATGTAGAAGAATACGTATCGACCTAAACTGAGGAAAAAAATTTTTTTTTATATATATATTTGGGAGATATTTATTATAGCAAAAAGTAAAAAAAAAAATTCGCTCTATTTTTGTTCATAGCGCAAAAAATGTAAACCGCAGAGGTGATCAAATACTACCAGAAGAAAGCTCTATTTGTGGAAAAAACGGGACGCCAATTTTGTTTGGGAGCCACGTCGCACGACCGCGCAATTGTCAGTTAAAGCGAAGCAGTGCTGAATCGCAAAAAGGGGCAAGATCCTTAACCTGCAAAATGGTCCGGGGCTTAAGTGGCTAAAAAAAATTAATAACATGGTTTATTCCACCCTGGACCATAAGTGACATCATGACATCGCTCCGGTCCTCCAAGGCCATAGAGACGATCTAGTTTTTTATCACCTCTGTGACCAACCGCCTATGAGCCGTTAATCTATTTATTACGTTTTGTTGAATCGTTCAATTTGTATTCGGAATTCCTATTCAGAATTTTTTTAAATTTCCTTTGAATTTACAGCAGGCATCACTAAACGGCGGACCGCGGTCCGGTTCCGGCCCCAGTGGCCATTCTATCCGGACCGCAGCCCCGCCAAGTAGTTTCCTGTGTGTCCTCTGTCACCGGCTCGCCCGCCTGCCTGCCCGCTGCTGCAGGTGCCGCTATATACACAGCATGACAGGTGCGGCAGGTCCGTGCCTTCTCTAACATCGCTGTACTCGATGGGTGGGTGATTGGTTGCTAGGCAGCGGGGGCAGTGGGGGCGGTCCCAGCAATAAATCACTCACTTTTAATGGGGAAAGTCCCGCCCATTGTCCAGAGCGGCCATGCTTCATTTCTGTGGGGAGGGGGAGGGGGAGTGCAGTGCAATGCAATGTAGGACAGGACAGGGGAGGTCTGCAATGGGGAGTCTGATGTGTCAGGACCAGTTTGTGATGGGGGGGGGTCATCCTGTGATACGGGGTCTGTCATGGGTCAGGACCAGTTTGTGATTTGGGGGGGGGGGTCAGTCTGTGATTGGGGGTCTGTGATGGGTCAGGACCAGTTTGTGATTTGGGGGTGGGGGGTCAGTCTGTGATAGGGGGTCTGTGATTTTGGGGTCAGTCTGTTATGGGTCAGGACCAGTTTGTGATGGGGAGGGGGGGCAGCCTGTAATAGGGGGGTCTGTGATGGGTCAGGACTTGTTTGTGATTTGGGGGTCAGTCTGTTATAGGGGGTCTTTTATGGGTCAGCAGGACAAATTTGTGATGGGGGTCAGTCTGTGATAGGGGGTCTGTGATTTGGGGGGGTCAGTTTGTGATGGGGAGTCTGATGTATCAGGACCAGTTTGTGATGGGGGGGTCAGTCTGTGATAGGGGATCTGTTATGCGTCAGGACCAGTTTGTGATTTGGGGGGGTCAGTCTGTGATAGGGGGTCTGTGATTTGGGGGTCAGTCTGTTATAGGGGATCTGTTATGGGTCAGGACCAGTTTGTGATGGGGGGTCAGTCTGTGATGGGGGTCTGTGATGGGTCAGGTCAGTCTGTGATGGGGGGGTCAGTCTGTGATAGGGGGTCTGTGATTTGGGGGGGTCATTCTGTAATAGGGGGTTGGGGATTTGGGGGGGGTCAGTCTGTGATAGGGGGTCTGTAATACAGGGTCAGTAATGGGTCAGGACCAGTTTGTGATGGGGGAATCAGTCTGTGATAGGGGGTCTGTGATTTGGGGGTCAGTCTGTTATAGGGGGTCTGTTATGGGTCAGGACCAGTTTGTGATGGGGGGGTCAGCCTGTGATAGGGGGTCTGTGATGGGTCAGGACCAGTTTGTGATTTGGGGGGGGGTCAGTCTGTGATAGGGGATCTGTGATTTGGGGGTCAGTCTGTTATAGGGGGTCTGTTATGGGTCAGCAGGACACATTTGTGATGGGGGTCAGTCTGTGATAGGGGGTCTGTGATTTGGGGGGTCAGTCTGTGATGGGGAGTCTGATTTGTCAAGACCAGTTTGTGATGGGGGGGGTCAGTCTGTGATAGGGGATCTGTGATGCGTCAGGACCAGTTTGTGATTTGGGGGGGTCAGTCTGTGATAGGGGGTCTGTGATTTGGGGGTCAGTCTGTTATAGTTGGTCTGTTATGGGTCAGGACCAGTTTGTGATGGGGGGTCAGTCTGTGATGGGGGTCTGTGATGGGTCAGGTCAGTCTGTGATGGGGGGTCAGTCTGTGATAGGGGGTCTGTGATTTGGGGGGGTCATTCTGTAATTGGGGGTTGGGGATTTGGGGGGGGGGGGCAGTCTGTGATAGGGGGTCTGTAATACAGGGTCAGTAATGGGTCAGGACCAGTTTGTGATGGGGGAGTCAGTCTGTGATAGGGGGTCTGTGATTTGGGGGTCAGTCTGTTATAGGGGGTCTGTTATGGGTCAGGACCAGTTTGTGATGGGGGGTCAGTCTGTGATGGGGGTCTGTGATGGGTCAGGTCAGTCTGTGATGGGGGTCAGTCTGTGATAGGGGGTCTGTGATTTGGGGGGGTCATTCTGTAATAAGGGGTTGGGGATTTGGGGGGGGTGAGTCTGTGATAGGGGGTCAGTGATGGGTCAGGTCAGTCTGTGATGGGGGGGGATTAGGCTGTAATGAGGGGTCTGTGATTTGGGCTGTCAGTCTGTGATGGGGGGGGGGTCTGTGATGCGTCAGTCTCAGTATATATACTTCCCCTTTAAAATCGCGGCATTGTGGACGCATGCGCGTGTCCCGTGAGCCTGACCGCGGGTCCGGCGGACTCAATCGCCGCGGCATACCCGCGATTGTCTCACGGTGAGGAAGAACGGGGAGATGCTGATGTAAACAAGCATCTCCCCGCTCTGCCCAGTGACAATGACAGTGATCACCGCTCCCTGTAATCAGAAGCGGTGATCACTGTCTTGTCACACACAGCCCACACACCCCCCCCTACAGTAAGAATCACACACTAGGGCACACTTAACCCCTACAGCGCCACCTAGTGGTTAACCCCTTCACTGCCAGTGTCATTTTCACAGTAAGCAGTGCATTTTTATAGCACTTACCGCTGTAAAAATAACAATGGTCCCTATAATGTGTCAAAAGTGTCCGATGTGTCCGCCATAATGTCGCAGTCTCGATAAAAATCGCAGATCGCCGCCATTACTAGTAAAAAAAAAAAAATTATTAATAAAAAAAGGCCATAAAACTATCCCCTATTTTGAAAACGCTATAACTTTTGCGCAAACCGATCAATAAACGCTTATTGCAATTATTTTTACCAAAAATAGGTAGAAGAATACGTATTGGCCTAAACTGAGGAAAAAAAATATTTTTTTATCTATTTTTTGGGGATATTTATTATAGCAAAAAGTAAAAAATATAGATTTTTTTTCAAAATTGTCGCTCTATTTTTGTTTATAGCGCAAAAAATAAAAACCGCAGAGGTGATCAAATACCACCAAAATAAACTCTATTTGTGGGGAAAAAAAGGACGCCAATTTTGTTTGGGAGCCACGTCGCGCGACCGCGCAATTGTCAGTTAAAGCGACGCAGTGCCGAATTCGCAAAAAGTGACCCGGTCTTTGGCCAGCCAAATGGTCCGGGGCTGAAGTGGTTAAAATATTTGTTTATTTTCAATATGAAGTTTTAACAGGCACTTTGCAAAAGGTACGTCGCGTATACAGTGAGTGTTATAGAATTTGTCTGAATATTAATCTGAAAAAGAAAAGAAGCGCACTCGTCTAATGGCTGATATCTGGAGCCATAATCCGGGTAAACCACTTGCAAACTGCAATGTATATATATACATATCTATATATAAATATATATATATATATATATATATATATTAGTGCTGTCAGTTAAACGCGCTATTAACGGCGTTAACGCAAACCCACGTTAACGCCGTCAATTTTTTTATCGCGCGATTAACGAGGCGGCGTTCGGGGGTTATACCGGGATGATGCCTGCAGCCGCAGGCATCATCCCGGTACCGTTGTTTAGAGCGGGCGATCGGCTATCCAAACATAACAACCGATGCGGCTAAAAGCCGCTCGGTTGTTATGCCGGAGGAGCGGGAGGGGACATCCCCCCCCTCCCGCCGCCTTTCGCCGCTCTGACCGGGCCTCCCGTCCCACCGGGAGACCCGATCCTCCATCCGGCGCCTTCTGTGTCCAGGCGGAGACTGACACTAAGCCGTAAGCGGCTTTGATTCAGTCTCCGCATTGAAACCACGGAAGCGACGTCATGACGTCACTTCCGGGTTTCTCGGCTGCCAATGGCGCCGGATTTAAAAAAGTACACAGTATTCAGAATCGCCGTTTTCGGCGATCTGAATACTTTGAAGTGCAAAGGAGGGCTCGGAGGTCTTTTAGACCCCCGATCCCTCCATAAAGAGTACCTGTCACCACCTATTGCTGTCACAAGGGATGTTTACATTCCTTGTGACAGCAATAAAAGTGATCAAAATGTAAAAAAATTAAAAAAACACAATTTAATATTATAAAAAAATAAAAAAGAAATAAGAAAACAAAAAAAAAATTTTTGGCGCGATTAATCGTGAGTTAACTATGACATTAATGCGATTAATCGCGATTAAAAATTTTAATCGCTTGACAGCACTAATATATATATATATACACACGTATCTCGTTCGGCAAGTGGATACACAGTAGTTTTTGTATTAAACATAAGGTGCAGTACTGCGCCATGGCCAGCAAGTGGCATCCCATCAATCAATAATACAAAGTATCTGTTGCACTTTACAATGGGGGCACGGTGAAAGAAGGTGCAGAACCACGCTAAGGCCACCAGGTGGCACCCCTCTCCCCCTGCAAAACAAAATCACTGGCCCGGATTCAAGAAGCAATTGCGCCTGTGTAACCATAGGTTATGCAGCGCAATTGCTGACTTGCTCCGGCGTTACGAATGCTCCTGATTCAGGAACCTCGTTACGCCGACTGCAGCCTAAAATCTGCGTGGCATAAGGCTCTTATGCCCGCATATCTTAGGCTGCATTCTTGCGATGGCCGCTAGGGGGCGCTCCCATTGTGCTCAGTGTATAGTATGCAAATTGCATACTAACACCGATTCACAATGTTGCGCGAGCCCTGCGTACGCAATTTACGTCTTTTTCGCACGGCGTGTTTAGCGTAAGGCTGCCCCTTCTAATAGCAGGGGCAGCCAATGTTACGTATACCCGTCGTTCCCGCGTCGCGACGTTCGAATTTTACGTAATTTGCGTAAGTGATTCGTGAATGGCGCTGGACGCCATTCACGTTCACTTTGAAGCAAATGACGTCCTTGCGACGTCATTTACCGCAATGCACGTCGGGAAAGTTTCCCGACGGAGCATGCGCTCTACGCTCGGCGCGGGAGCGCGCCTAATTTAAATGATTCCCGCCCCCTACGGGATCATTTACATTAGGCGCCCTTACGCAGGGTAAGTTTACATCGCGGGTAGCGCAGGAAATTTGCGGGGGCGCAGGGCAAAAACCCTGCCCTGTGCCTCCGTAACTAAGGGGCAAATCTACCTGAATCCGGGCCACTGTACCTGTCGTTGCACTTTACAGGGGGAGCAGTAAACCGAACCGAAACCGAAACCGAAAATGAAGAATACACTAGGCCGACAACCGAAAATGACTGTTTTTAAAAAAATATTTTTGTATATTTTAACCACTTGCCGACCGGCCACCGCCGTTATACGTCGGCAAGTTGGCTCGGCTGGGCGAGAGCACGTAGTATGACGTCCTCTCTCCCAGCCGCCCCCGACTCCCGTGCGTGTGCCCGGCGGGCGCGATCGCCGCCGGGCACACGCGATCGCTCGTTACAGAGCAAGGACTGGGAGCTGTGTGTGTAAACACACAGCTCCCGGTCCTGTCAGCAGGGGAAATGCTGATCTTCTGTTCATACAATGTATGATCAGAGGATCAGTGTTTCCCCTAGTGAGGCCACCCCCCCCCCTACAGTTAGAACACACCCAGGCATACTTAACCCCTTCCCCGCCCCCTAGTGTTAACCCCTTCCCTGCCAGTGGCATTTTTATAGTAATCCAATGCATTTTTATAGCACTGATCGCTATAAAAATGCCAATGGTCCCAAAAATGTGTCAAAAGTGTCCGAAGTGTCCGCCATAATGTCGCAGTACCGAAAAAAAAATCGCTGATCGCCGCCATTACTAGTAAAAAATATATAATAAAAATGACATAAAAATACCCCCTATTTTGTAAACGCTATAACTTTTGCGCAAACCAATCAATAAACGCTTATTGCGATTTTTTTTTACGAAAAATATGTAGAAGAAAACGTATCGGCCTATACTGAGGAAAAAAATTTTTTTTATATATTTTTGGGGGATATTTATTATAGCAAAATGTAAAAAATATTCATTTTTTTCAAAATTGTCGCTCTATTTTTGTTTATAGCGCAAAAACTAAAAACCGCAGAGGTGATCAAATACCACCAAAAGAAATCTCTATTTGTGGGAAAAAAAGGACGCCAATTTTGTTTGGGAGCCACGTCGCATGACCGCGCAATTGTCTGTTAAAGCGACGCAGTTCCGAATCGCAAAAAGTACTCTGGTCTTTGGGCAGCAATATGGTCCGGGGGGTAAGTGGTTAAATAAAATGTATACATTTTTATATAACACATTGCTAATAGTATTAGCAAAATTACCATGCGGTGCACCTCTAGCAGATATGATGCAGGAGATGGTCAGAGACTGCAGACATTATACAGGAGATGGTGAGAGACTGCAAGCATAATACAGGAGTTGGTCAGAGACTGCAGACATAGTACAGGAGATGGTCAGAGACTGCAGACATAATACAGGAGATGGTCAGAGACTGCAGACATAATACAGGAGTTGGTCAGAGACTGCAGACATGGTACAGGAGATGGTCAGAGACTGCAAGCATAATACAGGAGTTGGTCAGAGACTGCAGACATACTACAGGAGATGGTCAGAGACTGCAGACATAGTACAGGAGATGGTCAGAGACTGCAGACATGGTACAGGAGATCACTGCAGCCTCACCAGTGCTGGTCATATGCAGCCTACCAGTGCCCAACAGCTTCACCAGTGCCCATCATTTGCAGCCTGTCTGAGCCCAGATCAGCAGCGATCACTGTGTGTCACAGAGTGGATTTGAATTGCCAGAGGGATACTGCCACATGGGGCGGTACCCGGGGCAAACCATGCTCTCCCTTTCGGTATCGGCTGTTTTTGTCATCCAGCCGAATAAAAAAAAAAAAGTCTTCGCCCGATAATTTTCGGCAGCCGAAATTTCAGTGCACCACTACGTAGTAGCTGTCGTAATTTATAGTGGGTGCAGTACTGCACTGTGGCCACCAGTTGGCGACCCAACAGGCAATATTTTATAGAATCTGTTGTAATTTATAGTGGGTGCAGTACCGCACTGTGGCCGCAAGGTGGCGCCCTATCAGGAAATAATACATAATATCTGTTTTGGTTGCAGTACAGCACTATGGCCACAAGGTGGCGCCCCATGAGACAATAATAAATACTATCTGTTGAAATTAATAGTGTGTGTAGTAATGCACTGTGGCCGCAAGGTGGCGCCCCATCAGGAAATACAACCGTATCTGTTGTCATTTTAAGTCAATGCAGTACTGACCTGTGGCCACAAGGTGGGGCCCCTTCAGGAAATAATACATGGTATCTGCTGTATTTTATAGTGGATGCAGTACCGCACTGTGGCCACAAGGTGGCGCCCCATGAGAAAATAATAAATACTATCTGTTGAAATTAATAGTGTGTGTAGTAACGCACTGTGGCCGCAAGGTGGTGCCCCATCAGGAATTAAAACCGTGTATGTTGTCATTTTAAGTGGGTGCAGTACTGACCTGTGGCCACAAGGTGGGGCCCCATCAGGAAATAATACACATGGGTAGATTCACGTAGGGGCGCCTAAAATTAGGATGGCCTAGCCTACTCTTTTTAGGATACACCGCCGTAAATTATTTAGGTTAGAAGTGATTCTCAAACCACTTACCTTCAAATTTTCGGCGGCGTAGCCTAAAACGAGCGGGCGTAAGCGCGCCTAATTCAAATGACTGGGAGGGGGGCGTGTAGTATTGAAATGAGGCTTGACCTCACGTTTTTTGATGTTTTTTACACTGCGCATGCGCCGGGCGACTACATTTCCCAGTGCGCATTGCGGCTAAGTAGGCCGTACAGGCCTATTGATTTCGACGCGTACGTAAACGACGTAAATCCCGGGAACGGCGGCCATACTTAACATTGTTATTCCACCTCATAGGTGGAATAACTTTAGGCGGCCTATCGCTAGCGCCCAGAAGCGATTCAGTTCGCATGCGCCGCGCTTTATACGTTTTTCATTCATTCATTCATTCATCGCGTACGGAAACGACGTAACTCGACGGTGTAGGCCTGGCGTACGCTCGTAAATCGTCGGGAATCGGCGTATCCCCTCATTTACACAATCTAGGCCGGCCGCAATGGAAGCGCCATCTAGCGGCCAAAAGAAACATTGCAATCTAAGATAGGACTGCGCAAGCCAGCCTATCTTAGATATGTTTAAGTGTATCTCTGTTAGAGAATCTCTGTTAAACATAGGTCGGCTTAGATTCAGAGTTAGGTCGGCTTATCTGTAGATAAGCCGGCCTAACTCTTTGTGAATCTACCTAATAGTATCTGCTGTAATTTATAGTGGGTGCAGTACCGCACTGTGGCCACAAGGTGACGCCCCATCAGGAAATAATACATAGTATCTGCTGTAATTTATAGTGGGTGCAGTACAGCACTGTGGCCACAAGGTGGCGCCCCATCAGGAAATAATACATAGTATCTGCTGTAATTTATAGCGGGTGCAGTACAGCACTGTGGCCACAAGGTGGCGCCCCATGAGACAATAATAAATATTGGGGTAGATTCAGGTAGGGGCGCGCACTGATACGGCGGTGCAGCGTATCGTATTTACGATACGCCGCCGTAACTTACAGGAGCAAGTGCTGTATTCACGAAGCATTTTCTCCGTAAGTTGGGGCCGGCGTAAGCCCGCGTAATTCAAATGTAAAAAGGGGGGGCGTGTTTTATGTAAATAATGGATAACCCGACGTGATTGACGTTTTGTACGGACGGCGCATGCGCCGTCCGTGTACATATCCCAGTGTGCATTGCTTCCAAGTACGGTGCAACGACGTATTGGTTTCGACGTGAACGTAAATTACGTCCAGCCCTATTCGCGAACGACTTACGCAAACGACGTAAAAATTTCAAATTTCGACGCGGGAACGACTGCCATACTTAACATTGGCTGCGCCTCCTAATAGCAGGAGCAGCCTTACGCCGAAAAAGCCTTAACGCAAACGACGTAAAAAACGAACGCCGGGCGCATGTACGTTTGTGAATCGGCGTATCTAGGAAATTAGCATATTCTACGCCGACAACAACGGAAGCGCCCCTAGCGGCCAAAGTTATATTGCACACAATTCTAAGCCGCCGCAATCAAGTAACGTCGATGGAGGAAGCCTATTTTTTCAGCGTAACTGCCTTTGTGAATCGGCGTAACGCTACGCGGGCGCGGAATTCAAATTACGGCAAAAGGTACCTGAATCTACCCCAGTATCTGTGGAACTGAATAATGTGTGTAGTAACGCACTGTGGCCACAAGGTGGCGCCCCATAAGGAAATAATATATAATATCTGTTTTGGGTGCAGTACCGCACTGTGGCCGCAAGGTGGCGCCCCATCAGGAAATAATACATAATATCTGTTTTGGGTGCAGTACCGCACCGTGACACAACAAGATGGCGCCCCATGAGACAATAATAAATACTATCTGTTGAAATTAATAGTGTGTGTAGTAAGGTGTAGCAAGGTGGCGCCACCATCAGGAAATAAAACAGTACCGGTTGTAATTTATAGTGGGTGTAGTACCGCACTGTGGCCACAAGGTGGCGCCCCATCAGGAAATAATACATAGTATCTGCTGTAATTTATAGTGGGTGCAGTACAGCACTGAGGCCACAAGGCGGCGCCCCATGAGACAATAATAAATACTATCTGTTGAACTGAATAATGTGTGTAGTAACGCACTGTGGCCACAAGGTGGCGCCCCATAAGGAAATAATACATAATGGGCCAGATTCATAAAGCAGATACGACGGCGTATCTCCTGATACGCCGTCGTACCTCTGAGTCCGGCCGGTCGTATCTATGCGGCTGATTCATAGAATCAGGTTATGATCGGGTTGTGGTCGGCGTAGAATATGCAAACGAGTCGTTACGCCGATTCAAGTAAGTACGCTTGCCCGTTTCCGTAAGAGCTATGGGGCGTAAAGATGAAGCTGCCCCCTAGGTGGCGTAGCCAATGTTAAGTATGGCCGTCGTTCCCGCGTCGAAATTTGGAAATTTAACGTCGTTTGCGTAAGTCGTCCGTGAATGGCGCTGGACGCCATTTACGTTAACGTCGAAACCAATGACGTCCTTGCAACGTCATTTAGCGCAATGCACGTCGGGAAATTTTAGGGACGGCGCATGCGCAGTACGATCGGCGCGGGAACGCGCCTAATTTAAATGATCCACGCCCCCTACCCGGATCATTTGAATTAGGCGGTCTTGCGCCGGGCGGATTTACGCTACGCCGCCACAACTTTACAGGCAAGTGCTTTGTGAATCAAGCACTTGCCCGTAAAACTTGCGGCGGTGTAACGTAAATGTGATACGTTACGCCGCCGCAGATTTACGCGAATATACGTGAATCTGGCCCAATATCTGTTTTGGGTGCAGTACCGCACTGTGGCCACAAGGTGGGCGCGCCTTTAGGAAATAATACATATCTGTTTTGGGTGCAGTACCGCACTGTGGCCACAAGGTGGCGCCCCATCAGGAAATAATACATAGTATCTGCTGTAATTTATAGTGGGTGCAGTACATACTATCTGTTGAAATGAATAATGTGTGTAATACCGCACTGTGGCCGCAAGGTGGCGCCCCATCAGGAAATAATACATAATATCTGTTTTGGGTGCAGTACCGCACCATGACAAGAAGGTGGCGCCCCATGAGACAATAATAAATATTATCTGTTGAAATTAATAGTGTATGCAGTACTGGCCTGTGGTCACAAGTTGGCTCCCCATCAGAAAATAATACATACTATCTGTTGAAATGAATAGTGTGTGTAGTACCGCACTGTGGCCGCAAGGTGGACGCACCCATCAGGAAATAATACATATCTGTTGTGGGTGCAGTGCCGCATTGTGGCCACAAGGTGGCGCCCCATAAGGAAATTAAATAGTATCTGCTGTAATTTTAAGTGGGTGTAGTACTGCAATATGGCCGCAAGGTGGCGCCCCATGAGACAATAATAAATACTATCTGTTGAAATTAATAGTGAATGCAGTACTGGCCTGTGGTCACAAGGTGGCGCCCCATGAGAAAATAATAAATACTATCTGTTGAAATGAATAGTGTGTGTGTAGTACCGCACTGTGGCAGCAAGGTGGCGCCCCATCGGGAAATAATACATATCTGTTTTGGGTGCAGTGCCGCATTATGGCCACAAGGTGGCGCCCCATAAGGAAATAATACATAATGGGCCGGATTCATAAAGCAGATACGACGGCGTATCTCCTGATACGCCGTCGTACCTCTGAGTCCGGCCGGTCGTATCTATGCGGCTGATTCATAGAATCAGGTTATGATCGGGTTGTGGTCGGCGTAGAATATGCAAACGAGTCGTTACGCCGATTCACGAACGTACGCTTGCCCGTTTCCGTAAGAGATATGCGGCGTAAAGATGAAGCTGCCCCCTAGGTGGCGTAGCCAATGTTAAGTATGGCCGTCGTTCCCGCGTCGAAATTTGAAAATTTAACGTCGTTTGCGTAAGTCGTCCGTGAATGGCGCTGGACGCCATTTACGTTAACGTCGAAACCAATGACGTCCTTGCAACGTCATTTAGCGCAATGCACGTCGGGAAATTTTAGGGACGGCGCATGCGCAGTACGATCGGCGCGGGAACGCGCCTAATTTAAATGATCGACGCCCCTTACCCGGATCATTTGAATTAGGCGGTCTTGCGCCGGGCGGATTTACGCTACGCCGCCACAACTTTACAGGCAAGTGCTTTGTGAATCAAGCACTTGCCCGTAAAACTTGCGGCGGTGTAACGTAAATGTGATACGTTACGCCGCCGCAGATTTACGCGAATATACGTGAATCTGGCCCAATATCTGTTTTGGGTGCAGTACCGCACTGTGGCCACAAGGTGGGCGCGCCTTTAGGAAATAATACATATCTGTTTTGGGTGCAGTACCGCACTGTGGCCACAAGGTGGCGCCCCATCAGGAAATAATACATAGTATCTGCTGTAATTTATAGTGGGTGCAGTACATACTATCTGTTGAAATGAATAATGTGTGTAATACCGCACTGTGGCCGCAAGGTGGCGCCCCATCAGGAAATAATACATAATATCTGTTTTGGGTGCAGTACCGCACCATGACAAGAAGGTGGCGCCCCATGAGACAATAATAAATATTATCTGTTGAAATTAATAGTGTATGCAGTACTGGCCTGTGGTCACAAGTTGGCTCCCCATCAGAAAATAATACATACTATCTGTTGAAATGAATAGTGTGTGTAGTACCGCACTGTGGCCGCAAGGTGGACGCACCCATCAGGAAATAATACATATCTGTTGTGGGTGCAGTGCCGCATTGTGGCCACAAGGTGGCGCCCCATAAGGAAATTAAATAGTATCTGCTGTAATTTTAAGTGGGTGTAGTACTGCAATATGGCCGCAAGGTGGCGCCCCATGAGACAATAATAAATACTATCTGTTGAAATGAATAGTGTGTGTGTAGTACCGCACTGTGGCCGCAAGGTGGCGCCCCATCGGGAAATAATACATATCTGTTTTGGGTGCAGTGCCGCATTATGGCCACAAGGTGGCGCCCCATAAGGAAATTAAATAGTATCTGCTGTAATTTTAAGTGGGTGCAGTACTGCAATATGGCCGCAAGGTGGCGCCCCATCAGGAAATAAAACAGTACCGGTTGTAATTTTAAGTAGGTGCAGTACACCCACTAATTTATAGTGGGTGTAGTACCGCACTGTGGCCACAAGGTGGCGCCCCATCAGGAAATAATACATAGTATCGGCTGTAATTTATAGTGGATGCAGTACAGCACTGTGGCCACAAGGCGGCGCCCCATGTGACAATAATGAATCTATAGAGGGCGCAGTTAGTGGACAGCCAGGTACAGAACTTCCTTTGCAGTCTCAGGACAATACCACATAATAATATTATTCATAACTTATAGTATTGCACATCCATGAGAGAGGGAGACACCTGCCGGTCACATCCGGGATTATAATAGTCGGAGGGACAGAAGATATTCCAAGCTGTGATATTTGTAGCGGGAATCACTCCAAAGCACGTCCTGCCCTGAGCTGGTCTATTAGTGGGGGGCGGGGAGTATCTCTCTGATGGTCTCTTCCCCTCTGACAGACCACGCCTCCCCGGTACACACACTGAGGAGAATGCAGACACTCCGCCTCAACGTGTCCCGGGGGGAGGCGGAACGTTGTGTGCGGGGTGAGGGGAGGATTTCTAAGTGCACACGGTGTGCTCTGTTCTATTCCGTCCCCCATGTGGTGAGAAGGTGAACAGCACAGAGCGGATTGGAGGTAATGAATGTCATGACTGAGGGAGGGGGAAGGGTGATGGGAGTATTGGGGTGCGGGCTCTGATCTCTCTCTGTCCCCCCAGATGTTGCCGGTAGGAGGGGAGACTCTGATCAGATACATGGCTGCCCTGAGCTGGTAAGAGAACCTGTCATCCCTGACACTACAACTCCCAACATGTCCTAATCTATCCTCCTACAGAACACTACAACTCCCAGCATGTCCTCTATCCTCCCACAGGACACTACAACTCCCAGCATGTCCTCATCTATCCTCTCACAGGACACTACAACTCCCAGCATGTCCTCATCTATCCTCCTACAGGACACCACAACTCCCAGCATGTCCTCATCTATCCTCCTACAGAACACCACAACTCCCAGCATGTCCTCCTCTATCCTCCTACAGAACACCACAACTCCCAGCATGTCCTCATCTATCCTCCCACATAACACTACAACTCCCAACATGTCCTCATCTATCCTCCTACAGGACACTACAACTCCAAGCATGTCCTCATCTATCCTCCTACAGAACACTACAACTCCAAGCATGTCCTCATCTATCCTCCTACAGAACACTACAACTCCCAGCATGTCCTCATCTATCCTCCTACAGAACACTACAACTCCCAGCATGTCCTCATCTATCCTCCCACAGAACACTACAACTCCCAGCATGTCCTCATCTATCCTCCCACAGGACACTACAACTCCAAGCATGTCCTCATCTATCCTCCTACAGAACACTACAACTCCCAGCATGTCCTCATCTATCCTCCCACAGGACACTACAACTCCCAGCATGTCCTCATCTATCCTCCTACAGAACACCACAACTGCCAGCATGTCCTCATCTATCCTCCTACAGAACACTACAACTCCCAGCATGTCCTTCCACAGGACACTACAACTCCCAACATGTCCTCATCTATCCTCCTACAGAACACCACAACTCCCAGCATGTCCTCATCTATCCTCCTACAGAACACTACAACTCCCAGCATGTCCTCATCTATCCTCCTACAGAACACTACAACTCCCAGCATGTCCTCATCTATCCTCCTACAGAACACTACAACTCCCAGCATGTCCTCATCTATCCTCCCACAGAACACTACAACTCCCAACATGTCCTCATCTATCCTCCTACAGGACACTACAACTCCAAGCATGTCCTCATCTATCCTCCTACAGAACACTACAACTCCAAGCATGTCCTCATCTATCCTCCTACAGAACACTACAACTCCCAGCATGTCCTCATCTATCCTCCCACAGGACACTACAACTCCCAGCATGTCCTCATCTATCCTCCTACAGGACACTACAACTCCCAACATGTCCTCATCTATCCTCCTACAGAACACTACAACTCCCAGCATGTCCTCATCTATCCTCCTACAGGACACTACAACTCCCAACATGTCCTCATCTATCCTCCTACAGGACACTACAACTCCCAGCATGTCCTCATCTATCCTCCTACAGGACACTACAACTCCCAACATGTCCTCATCTATCCTCCTACAGGACACTACAACTCCCAGCATGTCCTCATCTATCCTCCTACAGGACACTACAACTCCCAGCATGTCCTCATCTATCCTCCCACAGAACACTACAACTCCCAACATGTCCTCATCTATCCTCCTACAGGACACTACAACTCCCAGCATGTCCTCATCTATCCTCCTACAGGACACTACAACTCCCAACATGTCCTCATCTATCCTCCTACAGGACACCACAACTCCCAACATGTCCTCAGCTATCCTCCTACAGAACACTACAACTCCCAGCATGTCCTTCCACAGAACACCACAACTCCCAACATGTCCTCATCTATCCTCCTACAGGACACCACAACTCCCAACATGTCCTCATCTATCCTCCTACAGGACACTACAACTCCCAGCGTGTCCTCTATTTTCCCACAGGGCACTACAACTCCCAGCGTGTTTTCCTCTATCCTCCCACAGGCCACTACAACTCCCAGCATGCCCTCCGACAGGCCACTACAACTCCCAGCATGCCCTCCGACAGGCCACTACAACTCCCAGCATGCCCTCCGACAGGCCACTACAACTCCCAGCATGCCCTCCGACAGGCCACTACAACTCCCAGCATGCCCTCCGACAGGCCACTACAACTCCCAGCATGCCCTCCGACAGGCCACTACAACTCCCAGCATGCCCTCCGACAGGCCACTACAACTCCCAGCATGCCCTCCGACAGGCCACTACAACTCCCAGCATGCCCTCCGACAGGCCACTACAACTCCCAGCATGCCCTCCGACAGGCCACTACAACTCCCAGCATGCCCTCCGACAGGCCTCTACAGATCCCAGCATGCCCTCCGACAGGCCACTACAGATCCCAGCATGCCCTCCGACAGGCCACTACAGATCCCAGCATGCCCTCCCACAGGCCACTACAGATCCCAGCATGCCCTCCCACAGGCCACTACAGATCCCAGCATGCCCTCCCACAGGCCACTACAGATCCCAGCATGCCCTCCCACAGGCCACTACAGATCCCAGCATGCCCTCCCACAGGCCACTACAGATCCCAGCATGTCCTCCCACAGGCCACTACAGATCCCAGCATGTCCTCCCACAGGCCACTACAGATCCCAGCATGTCCTCCCACAGGCCACTACAGATCCCAGCATGTCCTCCCACAGGCCACTACAGATCCCAGCATGTCCTCCCACAGGCCACTACAGATCCCAGCATGTCCTCCCACAGGCCACTACAGATCCCAGCATGTCCTCCCACAGGCCACTACAGATCCCAGCATGTCCTCCCACAGGCCACTACAGATCCCAGCATGTCCTCCCACAGGCCACTACAGATCCCAGCATGTCCTCCCACAGGCCACTACAGATCCCAGCATGTCCTCCCACAGGCCACTACAGATCCCAGCATGTCCTCCCACAGGCCACTACAGATCCCAGCATGTCCTCCCACAGGCCACTACAGATCCCAGCATGTCCTCCCACAGGCCACTACAGATCCCAGCATGTCCTCCCACAGGCCACTACAGATCCCAGCATGTCCTCCCACAGGCCACTACAGATCCCAGCATGTCCTCCCACAGGCCACTACAGATCCCAGCATGTCCTCCCACAGGCCACTACAGATCCCAGCATGTCCTCCCACAGGCCACTACAGATCCCAGCATGTCCTCCCACAGGCCACTACAGATCCCAGCATGCCCTCCCACAGGCCACTACAGATCCCAGCATGTCCTCCCACAGGCCACTACAGATCCCAGCATGTCCTCCCACAGGCCACTACAGATCCCAGCATGTCCTCCCACAGGCCACTACAGATCCCAGCATGTCCTCCCACAGGCCACTACAGATCCCAGCATGTCCTCCCACAGGCCACTACAGATCCCAGCATGTCCTCCCACAGGCCACTACAGATCCCAGCATGTCCTCCCACAGGCCACTACAGATCCCAGCATGTCCTCCCACAGGCCACTACAGATCCCAGCATGTCCTCCCACAGGCCACTACAGATCCCAGCATGTCCTCCCACAGGCCACTACAGATCCCAGCATGTCCTCCCACAGGCCACTACAAATCCCAGCATGTCCTCCCACAGGCCACTACAGATCCCAGCATGTCCTCCCACAGGCCACTACAGATCCCAGCATGTCCTCCCACAGGCCACTACAGATCCCAGCATGTCCTCCCACAGGCCACTACAGATCCCAGCATGTCCTCCCACAGGCCACTACAGATCCCAGCATGTCCTCCCACAGGCCACTACAAATCCCAGCATGTCCTCCCTCAGAACACTAGAGCTCCCAGCATGTCTTCTATGTATTATGTAAAGGAGTAGAATGCCCATCAAATCTCTTACCTGTCCTACTAGAGACTTAGGCTGAATATAAATAGGAGTTCTGACTTTTAATCAGCGATGAGCGTCTTCTAACTCTCTTGCTGAGACTTGGGCAATTTTCAGGCAACACATTTTCAGGGGGGGGAGAAGAGCGACACGGACGGGGGGGGGGGGGGGAGAAGAGCGACACGGACGGGGGGGGGGGGGGAGAAGAGCGACACGGACGGGGGGGGGGGGGAGAGAAGAGCGACACGGACGGGGGGAGGGGAGAGAAGAGCGACACGGACGGGGGGAGGGGAGAGGAGAGCGACACGGACGGGGGGGAGGGGGGAGAAGAGCGACACGGACGGGGGGGAGGGGAGAGAAGAGCGACACGGACGGGGGGGAGGGGAGAGAAGAGCGACACGGACGGGGGGGAGGGGAGAGAAGAGCGACACGGACGGGGGGGAGGGGAGAGAAGAGCGACACGGACGGGGGGGAGGGGAGAGAAGAGCGACACGGACGGGGGGGAGGGGAGAGAAGAGCGACACGGACGGGGGGGAGGGGAGAGAAGAGCGACACGGACGGGGGGGAGGGGAGAGAAGAGCGACACGGACTGGGGGGAGGGGAGAGAAGAGCGACACGGACGGGGGGAGGGGAGAGAAGAGCGACACGGACGGGGGGGAGGGGAGAGAAGAGCGACACGGACGGGGGGGAGGGGAGAGAAGAGCGACACGGACGGGGGGGAGGGGAGAGAAGAGCGACACGGACGGGGGGGAGGGGAGAGAAGAGCGACACGGACGGGGGGGAGGGGAGAGAAGAGCGACACGGACGGGGGGGAGGGGAGAGAAGAGCGACACGGACGGGGGGGAGGGGAGAGAAGAGCGACACGGACGGGGGGGAGGGGAGAGAAGAGCGACACGGACGGGGGGGAGGGGAGAGAAGAGCGACACGGACGGGGGGGAGGGGAGAGAAGAGCGACACGGACGGGGGGGGGAATAGCGGCACGGGGGGGGGAGGGGAGAGAAGAGCGACACGGACGGGGGGGGGAATAGCGGCACGGGGGGGGGGGAGGGAGTAAAGCGTGGAAGGGAGGAAAGAGTGCACGGAGCACGGGAAGGGAGGAAAGAGTGCACGGAGCAGGGGGGAGAAGACTTGCAACTCCTCTGCCTGCCCAGGTATCGGCTGAGGCATCGGAGCATTTCCCCCGAGTACAAGTACTCGTAGAAATGCTCGGTATCGGTATCAGGACATCCCTAGTTTCCGTAGAAGATCTGGGTAGAATCAACTGAATGTAGAAGAAAACGAAAGAATGGCGCTGAGGTCAGTATCAAATATAATTCACTTTATTAAAATAGGAAGCACACTTACATTGAAGTTAGCATGAAACAGCATGGATAGGGAACACCTGAGACCAAGCAGCTGTGGTCAGTGGGAGGCTGTAGACATCACAGAGGATGACAGGGACCCAACCAGCTCAAAGTATGAATAATAGCGACGGCTTTCTCGGTTGCACACAAGATTGACAGCTGTCATAATGTCTGGTGAATGTTGGGTGAGGGGTATGCACATCCACTCTTCCGACATTCACCAGATGTTATCCTTGTGTTGTGCAACCGAGAAAGCCGCCACTAATATCCATACCTTGAGCTGGCTGGTTCCCTGTCATCCTTGGTCTCTGTTTTCTCGGTGACACCTACAGCCTCCCACTGACCACAGCTGCTTGGTCTCAGGTGTTCCCTATCCATGCTGTTTCATGCCAACTTCAATGTAAGTGTGCTGCTTATTTTAATAAATAGTTTTTTTTTATTTTCATACTGACCTCGGCACCCTGCAGTTCGTTTTTTTTTTTTCCTTCTACATGGTAGCTTCATTGGCTGCTGTTTAACCACTTCCGGCCCGACCTATAGCAGAATAACGGCCGGGAAGTGGTTCAGTTATCCTAAATGGGCGTCATATGGCATTCAGCAGGATAACAGCCGCCGCGCGCCCACGGGGGAGCGCATTGCAGCGATCGGTGGTGCGGCGTGTAAGTCTGACACACTGCTACACCCATCTCGGTGATCACCTAGAGCTGCACGATTCTGGGGAAAAATGAGAATCGCGATTCTTTTGCATAGAATGAAGATCACGATTCTCTTTTTTTTTTTTTATATTTAAAGTTATTTTTAACACAAAATTGAGCTTATGTGGGTAAATACAGTATATGTAAATCTGACGGACTGTTTACATGTTAAATTTTAAAAGCCGCAGCAAACCTGCTGACCTTGCATGGTTGCTCATGTGAAAGAACACCTCTGATTTTCACATTTTACTAAATCAGAGGTGTTCTGTCACATTAGCACGCATGTAAGGTTTGCTGCTGCTTTTAAAATTTAACATGTAAACAGTCCGTCGGATTTCAAAATACTGTATTTAAGCATATAAACTCCGTTTTGTGTTGAAAATAACTGTGAAATCTAAAACTCCGGTGGGTGTAACAAGATGTCCGCTTGCCCCCTTCTCACTCTATCATTACTGTGCAGGAGTGTGGGGTGGAGCAAGATGGCGGCGACGAAACGTCACTTCCTGACGAGACAGTCCCTGCCGGGTGTACCAAGATGGCCGGCGCTGTGGAGCTAGGCCGAAGCCCGAAAATCGCAGGTCATCCGGCCTGGAGATCGCAGAGGGGGGTGAATTGAGATCGCGATCCATTCGCGATTAATCATGCAGCTCTATGATCAGCCGTGTCCCAATCGTGGCTGATCACTATGCATAGGCGTGCGCACAGGGTGTGCCAGTTGTGCCCAGGCACACCCTAATCACCCTGTGCAGAACAGATTTCCCCTACTGATCTGGCTCCCCCTCTTCCCCCCCACAGCACTTCTGGCTTTCCTCCTCTCCCACTGGTTGTTGCTGTGGATGCTATAGGATGAGTGGGGGAAGGGGCCAGTAAATATGCCATTTACCGGCCCCTTCCCTTTCTGAATGAAGATCGTGAGTGATCGGTAGAGTGTGTTTGAGCTTTGGGGTGCACACCCTAATGCCAAAGGCTGCGCACACCTATGTCACTATGTAAACAGGAAGAGCCGCTTATCGGCTTTTCCTCACTCGCGTCTGACAGACACGAGTAGAGGAGAGCCGATCGGCTGCTCTCCTGAAAGGGGGGGGTTTGTTCTGATTGTTTATCAGCGCAGCCCCTCCTCGGATGCCACCAGGGGTGCCATCACACTGGACCACCAGGGAAATGCCAATCGGTGCCCAGGCAGCTGCCAATCAGTTTCCATCCCCAATACCTGCCAGTGCCATCAGTGATGCCTATCAGTGCCGCATACCAGTGCCCATCGGTACCACCTTATCAGTGCCCATCAGTGAAGGAGAAAACGTACTTATTTACAAAATTTTATAACCGAAACAAAAGAAAAAACATTTATTTTTCCAAATTTTCTGTCTTTTTTTTTATTTATTTTTTATTGGTTTAGCAAAAAATGAAAACCCGCAGAGGTGATCAAATACCACCAAAAGAAAGCTCTATTTGTGGGGGGAAAAAATTATAAAAATTCAGTTTGGGGACAGTGTAGCACGACCGCGCAATTGTCATTTGAACAGCGACAGCGCAGAAAGCTGAAAATTGGCCTGGGCGGGATGGGTGGTGGGGGGGTTAAGTGCCTGGTATTGAAGTGGTTAAATGGTCCCTAATCTGGGACTCGTGTGACTCTAAAACATGTAAAGGGTTACGTGAATAGTTTGCACCCTGAATACTTGTAGTAGCGATAATAATATGTATCTTCTTTGTTTTGCAGTCGGGTTGCAGGCAGCAGTGGTCTCCTATGCCGAGATCTGGGTGAGTTCTATGATGGAATGATGTCAGTCTGTGTATTGCAGGGACTTCCAGCCGGAATAATAACGTCAAATCTTCCCCAGTTCTCTGAGGGATGCGCCATTGTGGCATCTATGAGGCCCGCGTCACACGACACATCTGGTCACCGGTAGCAACTTGCCAAATCGCCAGCAGAGCAGAGAGAATGGTCACTTTCTCCAATGTCATCACTCCGCCACTGAGCGAGTCGCTGGGGGAGGCAACCCGGGGGGCCCTCCAGCTGTCGTGGAACTACATTTCCCATGAGGCATTGCAAGGCTGGCAGTTAGAATTACTCCCAGAGGCATGATGGGACTTGTAGTTCTGCAACAGCTGGAGGGGCCCCCAGGTTGCCTACCCCTGCTGTAGACTATTATTGCTTGCCCTTCTGTTTGCTGGGCATCTAAAATTTCAATACTGAGTCACTGATCAGGAACAAGCATACAACCAGAGAAGTCAGTGATACCAGGAACTCCTGATCTTCATGCTTGCAGGATAGTTAACCAATTCAGCCCCGGACCATTATGCAGGTTAAGGACCTTGCGCCTTTTTTGCAATTCGGCACTGTGTCGCTTTAACTGACAATTGCGCGGTCGTGCGACGTGGCTCCCAAACAAAATTGGCGTCCTTTTTTCCCCACAAATAAAGCTTTCTTTTGGTGGTATTTGATCACCTCTGCGGTTTTTATTTTTTGCGCTATAAAGAAAAATAGAACGACAATTTTAAAAAAAATGCAATATTTTTTACTTTTTGCTATAATAAATATCCCCCAAAAATATCTATAAAAAAAAATAAATATATATTTTTTTTCCTGAGTTTAGGCCGATACGTATTCTTCTAAAAAATTTTTGGAAATAAAAATCGCAATAAGCATTTATCGGTTGGTTTGCGCAAAAGTTATAGCGTTTAGCGTTATTACTGTGAAAATTACACTGGCAGTGAAGGGGTTAACCACTAAGGGGTTAGGTGTGTCCTAAGGGAGTGATTCTTACTGTAGAGGGGCGTGGCTGGACGTGTGACATCACTGATCGTTGTTCCCTATATCAGGGAACAGACGATCAGTGACACTGCCACAGAGAAGAACGGGGAAGGTTTGTTTACACTCACCTCTCCCCGTTCTTTAGCTCCTGTGACCGTTCGCGGGACACCGGCGGCCATCAGGTTCTGCGGTCACGGTGCTTCGGACCGGGTCGCGACCCACAGCTGGGCTCTTAAAGGCGACGTACCTGTACATGCCTGTGCCCAGCCGTGCCATTCTGCCGACGTATATCGGCGTTAGGCGGTCCTTAAGGGGTTAAAGTTATTCTATTTCAAATAAATATATACTATGTCAGTAATTTTTTTTTTTTTTTATGTATTTCAGGATTTCTGAATGAGAGCAGTAAAAGATGTTACCGGGCACATCCTTCGCATGGCATCGGCAGATACAGACACTTGCTGCCTCCTGAAGTTGTAAGGAGCTTAATGATTTTATTACAGGAGAGAGCAGCATTATGTTTAACACACATTAACCACTTAAGGACCGGACCAATATGCTGCTAAATGACCCAAGGGGTTTTTACAATTCGGCACTGCGTCGCTTTAACAGACAATTGCGCGGTCGTGCGACGTGGCTCCCAAACAAAATTGGCGTCCTTTTTTCCCCCACAAATAGAGCTTTCTTTTGGTGGTATTTGATCACCTCGGCGGTTTTTATTTTTTGTGCTATAAACAAAAATAGAGCGACAATTTTGAAAAAAATGCAATATTTTTACTTTCTCAAGTCGTCTTCCAGGACGGCACCTTGAGAGTAGACTGGCTCCACCTGACAGGAAACACAATCAGAAAGAGGTTTAAAAGCCCCGCCCCTCCCCGTGCACCTCAGTTATTGATTGTGTTTCCCACCAGCGAAACAGTTTGTTATTTTTTATCAGACCTAAGGCCTGGGGCTGGTGGTCCCCCTCCGGGTACTGAGCAGTGGGTCCTGGGGGCCGTCCCTGCCTCAGCTTAAAGGTGTAATGCCTGTCCCGGGGGGTTTTCCCCGTGTGATAGGGGGGGGGGAGGAAGATTGCAAACAATACCCCCCTTCTTTCCTTTCTGTAGGAATCCCTGGGATAGTGGCTATTCCAGTACTCCTATGTGGCCATGTTCCCTCTCCTCCAGGACCCCTTACCTGCTGGGCGGGTGTGAGGGCTTCCTCAGCGTGACTCCGGTGTACTGTCCTCCCGGGGACATTTTCGAATGGAGCCAGCAGTCGACGCCGCGTCACAGGCGGCGCGCGGTGATGACGAAGTTCCGCTTCCGGTCTTCACCAAAATGGCGGCCGCCAGCGGCGTCGGCTCCTCGCTGTTCTCACTGCAGCAAGGAGGAGAGTGGCGCCTACACGACTTCGCTATGGAGCGCGAGGATCGTTCGCTAGCAGCCGCTGCCGAGGACACCACCAAGGGTGAGTCTGCCTCAGAATGTCAGGGGGGCATATTGGACTGGGTCCTCTCCCTCCCCCCCCCCCCCCCCCCCCCCCCCCCCCCCCCCCCCCCCCCCCCCCCCCCCCCCCCCCCCCCCCCCCCCCCCCCCCCCCCCCCCCCCCCCCCCCCCCCCCCCCCCCCCCCCTCTCCTCTCCTCTCACACTTGATGTTTGAACAAAAGAAACCTTACAGGGGAGGAGGTTTCTGCCCAGGGGGAAGCTGCTATTCTCTCCCTAAAACACACTTCCAAAACCAAGAGGTGTGGTAACTGTAGCATTAAGCTGGCTGCAGATTACTCCAAACTTCTTTGTGCCAAATGCATACAAAAATTGACAGCAAAGGAAACTTCCCTGATTATGAAAGAATTCCTAGCTGTCCAATCCCAAATGCTCTCCACATTAAAGGAATTTAAGGACACCTTAAAAAATAGGGATCCTGAGCCCATAGCAGCCGGCCCCTCTTCTCAAGAGAGCTCATCCACCCCAGTGCCACGAGTTTCCAGGGCTAGGGAGTCTCTCCTATCTGACACCGAAGATTCAGAGGCTCCAGAAGATGGGGTAGTTGATAGTCATTCTGAGGATGAGGATGCCAGATCAGGCAAATATATTTTTTCTACAGATGACATGGGGGGTCTGCTGTCTATGCCTCTGAGGGGATCCAGCAGCCAGCAGAGCTGGTGTCACCTCAGGACAGAATGTACCAGGGTTTAGCTAAACCCCAGCCAAAGGTTATCCCAGTCCATCAGTCACTTAAAGATATAGTTCTGAGGGAATGGGCTGAGCCTGAAAAGAAACTACTAAGGTACAAGACCTGGAAGAGGCGCTGTCCCTTTAAGGAGGAGTTAGAAAATACTTTGTTTAAAACTCCTAAACTAGATGCATCTCTAGCCCAACTCTCCAGGCAGTCTGACCTCTCGTTTGAAGATGCAGGAAACTTAAAGGATTCCTTAGACAGGCGGGCAGACACCTCCCTTCGCAGGGCCTGGGAGGCTAATACGGCCGCCCTTGGACCCGCTTTAGCCTCTTCCTGCATCGCTAGGAATGCAGATACCTGATTAACCAGACTTCTGGAGCATGTACCTCAGACCTCCAAGTTTAAAGAAATTAGAGATTCTCTTACAGTCATAGGCAGTGCGGTTGCCTATCTTGCAGACGCATCGATTGAAACAGTCCGATCCTCTGCTAAGACGGGTGCTCTCGTCAACGCCGCCAGAAGGGCGGTATGGCTCAAGACGTGGGAAGGTGATCTTGCTTCCAAGACCCGTCTATGTGCCCTGCCCTTTGAAGGTACTCTTCTCTTTGGGGCAGGACTTGATCAAGCTCTAACTAGGGCCTCAGAAAAGGGTTCCCCCCAAAACCTAGACCTAACAGGAGAAGATTTTTTCGAGGCCCCCAGAATAAAAACCGACCTTCTGACCGAAGATCGGCCTTTAATAAGCGTTGGATCGCGGGAAAGGATAAGCCAAAAGGGGGTATCCTTTTCCCCGATCCCAAACCCGCAGGTAAGGACTCCAAGTGACTTAAGAGTCGGGGGAAGACTCTCCCAATTTTTTCCAGCCTGGGAGAGTATAACACGGAGTCCTCACATTCTGCAAATAGTGAGGGAGGGTTACAGATTGGAATTCCGACAACTTCCCCCCCCAATATTTCTCCTCACTCATCTACCCCAAGATCCCCTCAAGGCAGCTGCCCTTCTGGGAAATGTCACAGATCTAGCTCAGCAGGCAGTCATAATCCCAGTTCCGCCAGGACAACAGGGTCAGGGGGTGTACTCACATATTTTCATGGTGCCCAAACCTTCGGGGAAATTCCGATTGATCATAAATTTAAAACTTTTAAATACCTTTCTCCTCTACAAGAAATTCCGCATGGAAAACATTTACAGTCTCAAGGGACTGTTGTTAGAAGGAGTCTTTATGGTAACCATAGACTTGAGGGACGCCTACCTCCATGTCCCAGTCTTCAGGGACCATCAAAGGTTCCTCCGATTTGCCATTGCCTCCCCTCAGGGGATTCAGCACTGGCAGTTCACCGCACTCCCCTTTGGTCTGGCCTCCAGCCCAAGGGTTTTCACGAAGGTCCTGGCAGAGGTGGTCGCCTTTCTACATCTGAAAGGGATCTCCCTTGTCCCCTACCTGGACGACCTACTGCTTTTCAACCCCAGCCGAGAACTCCTTCTCTCGGATCTGGCCACCGTCCTGACTACTCTGGAATCTTTGGGATGGATTGTAAACAGAGAAAAATCTTCTCTCCTCCCAGAACAGAGAAAAATGTATCTGGGATTCCTGATAGATTCCATAGAGAAAAAGCTGGTTCTTCCAGAGGACAAGATCCAGAGACTCGGGTCAGTGGTCAGGTCCGTCATGGGGTCAATAGAAATTTCCCTCAGACAGATCATGAGGTTACTGGGACTGATGACCTCATGCATCCCAGCGGTCCCATGGGCCCAGCTTCATTACAGATCCCTGCAGGCCTTCCTGCTCTCCTCCTGGGACGGGAAGGACTCATCCCTAGACTCCAGGGTCAGCATCCCGGAGTCAGTAAAATGCACACTGGGGTGGTGGCTCATTCCTCAGAATTTGGAGGAAGGCCTCCCATGGAACCAGACAAATCCTCTCAGGATAACCACGGATGCCAGCTCCTGGGGGTGGGGAGCCCACATGTCGGGTCTCCAGGCCCAGGGGTGCTGGGATCGACAACAGAGCAGGTCCTCTTCCAACTTCCGCGAATTATTAGCGGTCGGGAAGGCCTTGGAGGCGTTCGAGGAGAGAGTCATAAACCAAGAAATACAGATTCTCTCCGACAACGCAACCACGGTGGCGTTCATAAATCACCAGGGAGGCACCAGGTCCCGTTCCCTCCTAAGGCTGTCCTTAGAAATTCTGAGTTGGGCAGAACAGAGAGTCCTCTCCCTTTCAGCAATCCACATCAGGGGAGTCCTAAACTTAGAAGCGGACTTTCTAAGCCGCCAACCCATCCTCCAGGGGGAGTGGGAATTAAATCGAGAAGTCTTCGACTGGGTTCGACATCGTTTCGGCAACCCAGAGATAGACCTCTTCGCGAACAGGAAGAACAGGAAGGTAGAAAGGTTCTTCTCCCTCTCCCGGGATCAGGGATCGGAGGGTGTGGATGCGTTGGCCCAGGCCTGGACATTTCAGCTGGCCTATGCTTTCCCTCCCCTGAGTCTGATCCCAAGGGTCCTACAGAAACTGAGTCGCTCACGGGGGAAGCTGATCCTGATCGCTCCCCAGTGGCCCAAAAGAGCTTGGTTCCCAATGTTAGAACGTTGGTCAGTTCTTCCTCCCCTTCCTCTCCCGGTCCGAGTGGACCTTCTGCGGCAGGGACCGATCTTTCACCCAGAGCCCGACTTTTTCAGTCTGACGGCCTGGTACTTGAGAGGTGGAACCTGCAGCGGAGAGGTTGTTCGGAGAAGGTAATAAATACCCTTTTGGCTAGTCATAAGGAGGTCACTAGGAAAATCTATGCTAAGACCTGGGGGGTTTTTTCACGCTGGTGTGCAGCCAGGCAAGCCCCACTACCTGAAATATCTGTCATCCTGGAATTTCTCCAGGAAGGAGTTGATCTAGGACTAGCCACAAGAACCTTAAGAGTACAGGTAGCCGCCTTGTCCTACTTTTTAGACAAGAGGCTGGCCCTGGATCCGCTGATCAAGCGATTCCTGTCGGCTAGGGATAGGTTATCCCCTATTCAAATCTCCAGGGTTCCCCCCTGGGACCTCACCTTGGTTCTAGACCATCTATCCAAACCTCCGTTTGAACCGATAGACAGCATTCCGGTTAGGCTGTTGACATTTAAATTCTCCTTTCTTCTGGCTATTACTACGGCCAAAAGAATAGGAGACATGCAGGCGCTCTCAATCAAAGAGCCTTATTTTCGTCTTTTTGAAGACAGGGTAGTCCTAAGTCAGGATCCCCTGTACCTACCTAAGGTGGCAACGAAATTTCATAGGTCACAAGAAATTATTCTTCCTTCATTTTGCGCAAATCCACAGAACGAAAGGGAAGAGACCTTCCACTGTTTGGATGTAAGACGCTGTTTGTTAAGTTATTTGGAAAGGGTGAGCGAGTTCAGACGCTCATCTCACTTGCTAATTAATTTTTCAGGACAGAAAAAGGGTTGCCAAGCATCTAGAGCCTCTATATCTAGGTGGATAAGACAGGCAATTTCATTAGCATACATTAAAGCTGGCAAAACAGTACCTAAAGTCAAGGCACATTCCACGAGATCTATAGCAACCTCCTGGGCAGAGAGAGCAGGAGTTTCAGTGGAACAAATCTGTAGATCAGCAACGTGGTCAAGCCAGAACACCTTTCTCAAACACTACCGAGTGGAACTTCTGTCACCCCAAGACTTGACGTTTGGCAGAAGAATCCTGCAGGCAGTTGTCCCGCCCTAAGGTAGGCCTGAGGGTTACTTGCTTATCTCTCAAGGTGCCGTCCTGGAAGACGACTTGAGAAAATACCAGTTACACTTACGGTAGCTGTTTTTCTGTAAGTCTTACAGGACGGCAGGCCTATTTCCCACCCTGAGGAATTTATATGGTTTGTATTTTTATATACTGGTTCCCGTGCTCTTATGGTGGTTACTTTATCACTAACTGAGGTGCACGGGGAGGGGCGGGGCTTTTAAACCTCTTTCTGATTGTGTTTCCTGTCAGGTGGAGCCAGTCTACTCTCAAGGTGCCGTCCTGTAAGACTTACAGAAAAACAGCTACCGTAAGTGTAACTGGTATTTTTTGCTATAATAAATATCCCCCAAAAACATATATAAAATTATTTTTTTTCCTCAGTTTAGGCCGATACGTATTCTTCTACCTATTTTTGGTAAAAAAAATCGCAATAAGCGTTTATCGATTGGTTTGTGCAAAATTTATAGCGTTTACAAAATAGGGGATAGTTTTATTATTATTTTTTTTTTTTTTACTACTATTGGCGGCGATCAGCGATTTTGTTCGTGACTGCGACATTATGGCGGACACTTAGGACAATTTTGACACATTTTTGGGACCATTGTCATTTTCACAGCAAAAAATGCATTTAAATTGCATTGTTTATTGTGAAAATGACAGTTGCAGTTTGGGAGTTAACCACAGGGGGCGCTGTAGGAGTTAGGGTTCACCTAGTGTGCGTTTACAACTGTAGGGGGGTGTGGCTGTAGGTCTGACGTCATCGATCGAGTCTCCCTATAAAAGGGATCACTCGATCGATGCAGCCGCCACAGTGAAGCACGGGGAAGCCGTGTTTACATACGGCTCTCCCTGTTCTTCAGCTCCGGGGAGCGATCGCGAGGGGGTGGCTAGAAACTAATAGCCGCGCCCTCGTCCCGGATCGTTCCTGAAGCCACGGGAACCGCCGCATGTACGGGGGGGGTCCCGATCGGACCCCCGACCAGGCAGGGACGTACAGATACGTTGATGTGCCTGTACGTGCCATTCTGCCGACGTAAATGTACATGCGGCGGTCCGGAAGTGGTTAAGGTTACTTTCACACTGAGGCGGTGCGCCGTCGGCGGTAAAGTGACGATTTTTTTTTTTAGCGGCGCTTTACCATCGTTTTTGCAGCGCTATTCGACCGCTAGCGAGGTGCATTTAACCCCCGTTAGTGGCGGAAAAAGGGTTAAAACCGCCCACGCTGCCCATTGATTTCAATGGGAAGGGGCTCTTTAGGGAGCGGTATACACACACACCGCTCCTACAGCGGCTCAAAGATGCGGCTGGCAGGACTTTTTTGAGCGTCTTGCCAGCTCACCGCTTCAGTGTGAATGCCCTTCGGGAGCGAATGGAGAGGCTCTTTCAGGTCGCTTTGCAGGCGCTGTTTTTAGCTCTGTAGCGTCTCAGTGTGAAAGTCGCCTAAATATCAAAGCAGATGGAGGCGGCTACATTTACATCAATATTTAGCAGCAATTTGGAAAGAATCTCCTGATTGCACAGAACGTGTGAAGGTCGTTTACAAACGTCTGCAGCTGTCGGCCACGGCTGTGAGATTTTGTCTTCTGTACAAATCAATGGCCGACACTGCAGCTGTTCAGCTGTTTGCGCTATACCCCAATAAATGTACCGTATTTATTGGGGTATAGCGCGCTCCGGCGTATAGCGCGCACCCCTAAAGTTACCCGAAATAAAAAAAGATTTTTTGTACTTACAGTTTTGTTGTCTTGCGCGGCGTCCATCGGTGGCCTCGTCGGGTCCGGCGTCCGTCTGCGGCTTCGGGTGTCCTGTTCGTCGGGTCTGGCGTCCTTCTGCGGCGTCCTCCCCGCTCGTTTCCCGTGCCGAGTTTGAATACTGCCCCGGCATATACCGAGCGCAGTACACTCGTGTATAGTCGGGCAGGCTCGGCTACTCTCGCGCTCACGTCCTGTACGTCCAGGACGTCAGCGCGAGAAGAGCCGAGACTGCCCGAATATACACGAGTGTACTGCGCTCGGTATATGCCGGTGCAGTATTCAAACTCGGCGCGGGAAAGCGGGTATCGGCGTATATCGCGCACCCACGATTTTGCCCTGATTTTCAGGGCAAAAAGTGCACGGTATACGCCGATAAATACGGGGGGGAATATGTTTTTGGGCATTATAAATTCAATGATTAAGGCCAGTGTTGTCGGCTTACTACAGTGAGTTAGAAGCTCGCTGGGTTTCTGGCACATCACCGGGTATTTTTCTGCACTTGCAGCTTTTTTTTAACCGCTTGCCGCTTGCCCACCGTAGTTTTACGGCGGCGGGTCGGCCTCGGCTGCACAAAATCACGTAATAAAATGTGATTTTACATTGCTGCCACTAGGGGCGCGCACCACCTGCTTGCCCCTGGTCCCGATGCGAGTACAATGTATGAACAGCGATCAGTCATTTCCCCTAGTCAGTCCCACCCCCCCTACAGATAGAACACACCCAGGGAACATACTTAACCCCTTCCTCGCCCCCTAGTGTTAAACCCTTCCCTGCCAGTGAAATTCATTAATCAATGCATTTTTATAGCACTGATCGCTATAAAAATGCCAATGGTCCCAAAAATGTGTCAAAAGTGTCCGATGCGTCCGCCATAATGTCGCAGTACCGATAAAAATCGCTGATCGCCGCCATTACTAGTAAAAAAAAAAATATTAATAAAAATGTCATCAATCTATCCCCTGTTTTGTAAACGCTATAACTTTTGCAAACCAATCAATAAATATTTATTGCGATTTGATTTTTTTTTTTTTTTACAAAAAATATGTAGAAGAATACGTATCGGACTAAACTGAGGAAAAAAATTTTTTTTAGATATTTTTGGGGATATTTATTATAGCAAAAAGTTAAAAAAAATATTATTTTATTTTTAATTTTTGCGCTATAAAGAAGGAGAATAGAGCGACAATTTAAAAACCGCAGAGGTGATCAAATACCACCAAAAGAAAGCTCTATTTGTGGGGGAAAAAAAAGGACGCCAATTTTGTTTGGGAGCCACGTCGCACGACCGCGCAAATGTCAGTTAAAGCGACGCGGTGCCCGAATCGCAAAAAGTGGCCCGGTCATTGACCAGCAAAATGGTCCGGGGGCTGAAGTGCTTAAAAGGGATAAAACTCAGGAAATGTGCATGCGTTGCACAGATGTGCTGACATTTTTTTTTTTTTTTTTTTTTGTCTTGTTCAAACACACACTTTAATGTTAACGTTTTTTTTCCCCACCAGGATAAAAAAAAAAGTAAACTGCGGAAGGAGATAAAACAAGCCACAGACCATGAATACGGGACCCTGAACTTCCAGGTGACCGGGCACAACATGCTCTACGTGGAAAGATTTGTGCGGTATATCCATAAATTCTTTAACCAGATGTCCGTCGCTGTGGAGGAGAGGTGAGTCCTCCATTGTCCTCTCTGTATGTGTGTGTGGGGGGACTTAAGATATCCATGATCACTATTTCTGGGTGTCAGAATTACTTAATTGTTTTTAAAAAATGTCATTTAAAACGATGGTGTGTGGGCTTCACATCATTTTTCGGGTTCTGAAAAACGACAACATTTTTTTTTCGAACATGCTGCATTTTTTAACGACGTTTAAGCGATGTCGTTTTTCGGGTTGTAAAAAATGATCGTGTGTGGGCTAAAACGACGTTAAAAAAAACGCGCATGCTCAGAAGCAAGTTATGAGACGGGAGCGCTCGTTCTGGTAAAACTACTGTTCATAATGGAGTAAGCACATTCATCACGCGGTAACGGACAGAAAAGTGCGAATCGTCTTTTACTAAGACGGAATCAGCTAAAGCAGCCCCAAGGGTGGCGCCATCCGCATGGAACTTCTCCTTTATAGTGCCGTCGTATGTGTTGTACGTCACCGCGCTTTGCTAGAGCATTTTTTAAAAACGATGGTGTGTGGGCAACGACGTTTTAATGATTAAGTTCGAAAAACGCAGTTTTTTTTTTCTACATGCCGAAAAATGATCGTGTGTACGCGGCATTAGGTCACATGTACACTTCAGCTGTTAAATGCCTGTTTTACAGGTGATTAATGTTTTAAAGCGGAGGTCTGCCAAAATTTTTTATTTACCGTATTTATCTTGCTATAACGCGCCCCGGCGTATAGCGCGCACCCCCGAACTTGAAGGAAAATTCCTGGGAAAAAAAAATACTTAGTTTGGATGCCCCTCGTCGGTGTCTTGCCCGTCGTCCATCGCGTCCTGCCCGTCGTCCATCGGCAGCCTCGTCCAGTTCGGCGTCTTTCTGCGGCCATCGTGGTGTCCTCCCTGCTCGATCCCCGCACTGTGTTTGATCCACTGCGCCGACGTATACCGAGCGCAGTACACTCGGGTATAGTCGGGCAGGCTCGGCTCCTCTCGCGTAAAGGACGTACAGGACGTGACCGCAAGAGGAGCCGAGCCTGCCCGACTATACCCGAGTGTACTGAGCTCGGTATATGTCGGCGCAGTGGTTCAAACACAGCGCGGGTATCGGCGTATATCGCGCACCCTGATTTTCAGTTCAAAAAAGTGTGCGATATACGCCGATAAATACGGTATTTTGTTATAAGTCAACAAATACTGCAGCTGCTGACTTTTAACCACTTAAGGACCGCCTAACGCCGATATACGTCGAGAGAATGGCACGGCTGGGCACAGGCACATACAGGTACGTCGCCTTTAAGGGCCCAGCCGTGGGTCGCGTGCACGCGACCCGAAGCTCCGTGACCGCGCCCATGGGACCCGATCGCTGCCGGTGTGTCCCGCGATCGGGTCACAGGAGCTGAAGAACGGGGAGAGGCGAGTGTAAACGCACCTTCCCCGTGCTTCTGTGTGGCTCGTCACTGATTGTCTGTTCCCTGATATAGGGAACGACGATCAGTGACCTCACGCCTACAGTAAGAATCACTCCCTAGGACACACTTAACCCCTAAGCACCCCCTAGTGGTTAACCCCTTCACTGCCATTGTCATTTTCACAGTAATCTGTGAATTTTTAAAGCACTTTTCGCTGTGAAAATGACAATAATTATTAATAAAAATGCCATAAAACTATCCCCTATTTTGTAAACGCTATAACTTTTGCGCAAACCAATCAAACGCTTATTACAATTTTTTTTTTTTTTTTTTTTAAAAATATGTAGAAGAATACGTATCGGCCTAAACTGAGGGAAATTTTTTTTTTTTTGGGGGGGGGGGGATATTTATTATAGTGAAAAATATAGAATTTTTTTCAAAATTGTCGCTCTATTTTTGTTTATAAAAACCGCAGAGGTGATCAAATACCACCAAAAGAAAGCTCTATTTGTGGGGGAAAAAGGACGCTAATTTTGTTTGGAAAACACGTCGCACGACCGCGCAATTGCCAGTTAAAGCGACGCAGTGCCGAATCGCAAAAAGGGGCCTGGTCCTTAACCTGCATAATGGTCCGGGTCTTAACCGGTTAAATTGTTTGTTTCGAACAAGCTGGTCCAAACGAACAATTTCCATCACTATTAGATGTGCCCGGTGTGTGCTATGAATAAACTGTATGTGGCCAACAACTTATTTTTAAAGCAGAATTAAAATGTATTTTTTTTTTCTTATGTGTGTCCATTGCTGGTAGGTTGTGTGTGTACATTGCTGGCGGATAGGTTTTGTGTGTACATTGCTGGCAGGTAGGTTTTGTGTGTGCATTGCTGGCGGGTAGGTTTTGTGTGTACATTGCTGGCGGGTAGGTTTTGTGTGTGTACATTGCTGGCGGGTAGGTTTTGTGTGTGTACATTGCTGGCGGGTAGGTTTTGTGTGTGCATTGCTGGCGGGTAGGTTGTGTGTGTACATTGCTGGCAGGTAGGTTTTGTGTGTGTACATTGCTGGCGGGTAGGTTGTGTGTGTACATTGCTGGCGGGTAGGTTTTGTGTGTGTACATTGCTGGCGGGTAGGTTTTGTGTGTACGTTGCTGGCGGGTAGGTTGTGTGTGTACATTGCTGGCGGGTAGGTTTTGTGTGTGTACATTGCTGGCAGGTAGGTTTTGTGTGTGTACATTGCTGGCAGGTAGGTTTTGTGTGTGTACATTGCTGGCAGGTAGGTTTTGTGTGTGTACATTGCTGGCGGGTAGGTTGTGTGTGTACATTGCTGGCGGGTAGGTTGTGTGTGTACATTGCTGGCGGGTAGGTTGTGTGTGTACATTGCTGGCGGGTAGGTTGTGTGTGTACATTGCTAGCGGGCAGGTTTTGTGTGTACATTGCTGGCGGGTAGGTTTTGTGTGTGCATTGCTGGCGGGTAGGTTTTGTGTGTGCATTGCTGGCGGGTAGGTTTTGTGTGTGTACATTGCTGGCGGGTAGGTTTTGTGTGTGTACATTGCTGGCGGGTAGGTTGTGTGTGTACATTGCTGGCGGGTAGGTTTTGTGTGTGTACATTGCTGGCGGGTAGGTTGTGTGTGTACATTGCTGGCGGGTAGGTTTTGTGTGTACGTTGCTGGCGGGTAGGTTGTGTGTGTACATTGCTGGCGGGTAGGTTGTGTGTGTACATTGCTGGCGGGTAGGTTGTGTGTGTACATTGCTGGCGGGTAGGTTTTGTGTGTACGTTGCTGGCGGGTAGGTTGTGTGTGTACATTGCTGGCGGGTAGGTTGTGTGTGTACATTGCTGGCGGGTAGGTTGTGTGTGTGTGTGTGTGTACATTGCTGGCGGGTAGGTTTTGTGTGTACATTGCTGGCGGATAGGTTTTGTGTGTACATTGCTGGCGGGTAGGTTGTGTGTGTACATTGCTGGCGGGTAGGTTGTGTGTGTGTGTGTGTGTGTGTACATTGCTGGCGGGTAGGTTTTGTGTGTACATTGCTGGCAGGCAGGTTGTGTGTGTGTGTGCACAATGCTGGCAGGCAGGTTGTGTGTGTGTACATTGCTGGCAGGTAGGTTTTGTGTGTCCATTGCTGACAGGTAGGTTTTGTGTGTACATTGCTGGCGGGTAGGTTTTGTGTGTACATTGCTGGCAGGCAGGTTGTGTGTGTACGTTGCTGGCGGGTAGGTTGTGTGTGTGTACATTGCTGGCAGGTAGGTTTTGTGTGTACATTGCTGGCGGGTAGGTTTTGTGTGTACATTGCTGGCAGGCAGGTTGTGTGTGTGTGTGTACATTGCTGGCAGGCAGGTTGTGTGTGTGTACATTGCTGGCAGGTAGGTTTTGTGTGTCCATTGCTGACAGGTAGGTTTTGTGTGTACATTGCTGGCGGGTAGGTTTTGTGTGTACATTGCTGGCAGGCAGGTTGTGTGTGTACATTGCTGGCAGGTAGGTTTTGTGTGTACATTGCTGGCAGGCAGGTTGTGTGTGTGTACATTGCTGGCAGGTAGGTTTTGTGTGTACATTGCTGGCAGGCAGGTTGTGTGTGTGTACATTGCTGGCAGGTAGGTTTTGTGTGTACATTGCTGGCAGGCAGGTTGTGTGTGTGTACATTGCTGGCAGGCAGGTTGTGTGTGTACATTGCTGGCGGGCAGGTTTTGTGTGTACATTGCTGGCAGGTAGGTTTTGTGTGTACATTGCTGGCAGGTAGGTTTTGTGTGTACGTTGCTGGCGGGTAGGTTTTGTGTGTGCATTGCTGGCGGGTAGGTTTTGTGTGTACATTGCTGGCAGGTAGGTTTTGTGTGTACATTGCTGGCAGGTAGGTTTTGTGTGTACGTTGCTGGCGGCTAGGTTTTGTGTGTACGTTGCTGGCAGGTAGGTTTTGTGTGTACGTTGCTGGCGGGTAGGTTTTGTGTGTACATTGCTGGCAGGCAGGTTGTGTGTGTGTGTGTACATTGCTGGCAGGCAGGTTGTGTGTGTGTACATTGCTGGCAGGTAGGTTTTGTGTGTCCATTGCTGACAGGTAGGTTTTGTGTGTACATTGCTGGCGGGTAGGTTTTGTGTGTACATTGCTGGCAGGCAGGTTGTGTGTGTACATTGCTGGCAGGTAGGTTTTGTGTGTACATTGCTGGCAGGCAGGTTGTGTGTGTGTGTGTGTACATTGCTGGCAGGCAGGTTGTGTGTGTGTACATTGCTGGCAGGTAGGTTTTGTGTGTCCATTGCTGACAGGTAGGTTTTGTGTGTACATTGCTGGCGGGTAGGTTTTGTGTGTACATTGCTGGCAGGCAGGTTGTGTGTGTACATTGCTGGCAGGTAGGTTTTGTGTGTACATTGCTGGCAGGCAGGTTGTGTGTGTGTACATTGCTGGCAGGTAGGTTTTGTGTGTACATTGCTGGCAGGCAGGTTGTGTGTGTGTGTACATTGCTGGCAGGCAGGTTGTGTGTGTACATTGCTGGCGGGCAGGTTTTGTGTGTACATTGCTGGCAGGTAGGTTTTGTGTGTACATTGCTGGCAGGTAGGTTTTGTGTGTACGTTGCTGGCGGCTAGGTTTTGTGTGTACGTTGCTGGCGGGTAGGTTTTGTGTGTGCATTGCTGGCGGGTAGGTTTTGTGTGTACATTGCTGGCAGGTAGGTTTTGTGTGTACATTGCTGGCAGGTAGGTTTTGTGTGTACGTTGCTGGCGGCTAGGTTTTGTGTGTACGTTGCTGGCGGCTAGGTTTTGTGTGTACGTTGCTGGCGGCTAGGTTTTGTGTGTCTTGTTTCTGCAATAAAAGCTCCTTTTATTGGTGTTTCTCCAGCTATGCTCTGCAGACCAGGAGCACAGAGGTTCTGCTGCTGCAGGATTCGGGAAGCAAGATGTCCGTCGACTACGTTCTCTCCACCCACCAGAGAGTCGTCCAGGTGAGGAGCCCAGACGTTTTTCCGCTTCCGTCGCACAATACTTGGCTTTGAAGCCGCGTACACACCATCGGCTTTCTCGTCGGGAAAACCGTCATGTTTCCTCTTGGGCGAGAAAACCGTCTGTGTGTAGGCTCTCCAGCAGGTTTCCCGACGAGAAAACCGAAGAGAATCACGACGAGAAAATTTTAGAACGTTTTCTAAATTTTCTCGTCGTGAATCGCCGCAGTTTTTTTTCTCGGCAGGTTTCCCCCATAGGGAGCCTACACACGGCCGGTTTTCTTGACCAAGAGAAAACCCGTCGGGAAAACCGGCCGTGTGTACACGAGGAAAAGGGACCAAGCCGGTCCTCTGTTTTCCCGTCGGGTTTCTCGGCGGTGTTTTCACCGCCGAGAAACTCGGATCGTGTGTACGTGGCATAAGGCTCAGACCAACAAGGAAGCTTGTTTAACCCCTTCAATACCAGGAACTTGCGCACCTTCCTGCCCAGGCCAATTTTCAGCTTTCAGCGCTGTCGCAATTTGAATGAGAATTACGCGGTCATGAGACACCACTGTACCCAAACTAAATTTTTATAATTTTTCCCCCACAAATAGAGCTTTCTTTTGGTGGTATTTTTTTTATTTTTTTTTTTTAAAGTGTATCTTGTGCGTGTACTCGAGAGAGGAGCCGGACTGCAGGAGTTGGGAGTAGGCAGGCCTCCCCCAGAGGCAATCTGCCACCTTTCTCCATGCCCCGGGTGGCAATGGCGGGTGTGTGAGGGGGTCCTCCCACACAGCCCGCCCTACCTGCTCCGCTTTGAAGCCCAACGGGGCAGAGGGACTCCCTATAAGGGAGTGAGAGGATCTAGCCCGCTCAACCAGCCCCGTTAGCCCTTCGCCTCTCTTTTTAGAGACCGCGTGGTCAAAGTGCGTGTGTGTTAACCCAATTTCGAGTGCGTGTAAGTGTGGTGGTTTTTGTGGGAGGGGGGTGAGCGTACTAAGCGCAGGCTTACCTCGCATAGCACACCCACCGGGAGCCGGGCTGAGACCACCAAACTCAATTCACATGTAGCCGAGACCGGGATCCGAACCCCTGGCTGCAGAGGTGAATGGCTTGTTAGCGCAGTGCCAATCGCGTTGAGCCACCGCAGCTCCCTTTTTTGGTGGTATTTGATCACCTCTGCGATTTTTATTTTATGTTTTGCGCAACAACTGAAAAAAGACCGAAAATTTTTAAAAAAATAAAGTTTTTATTTTTTTTCTGTTAATTTTTTTGTAAATAAGTAAGTTTTCTTCTTCAATTATGGGCACTGATGAGGTGGCACTGATTGCGACTGATGAGGTGGCACTGATTGCGACTGATGAGGTGGCACTGATTGCGACTGATGAGGTGGCACTGATTGCGACTGATGAGGTGGCACTCATAGGCGGCACTGATGGGCACTCATAGGCGGCACTGATGGGCACTCATAGGCGGCACTGATGGGCACTCATAGGCGGCACTGATAATACTGATGGTGGCATTGCTGGGCATCACTTTTTTAGGTTTTCTATGTTGTGCCCATGTTTTTTAACATCTGGATGGCCATGGGGTACATACCTGGCCATCCACATGTTGCCACAGATGCAGGGTGTCAGACTGACACCCCGCACCACCAATCGCCGCGCTGCGTGCCCCCACGGGCGCCCCGGCATGTTATCCTGCTGGACATCAATTGATGTCCAGTCAGGATAACAGAACCCCTTCCCGGACGTCAATTGTCTATTGAAGTGGTTAACTAACTCCCACCACAGTATAGTAAAATGACGGCGGGATCCCCTCTCGCTCTGGAGTGACATCATATGACGTCGCCCCAGGGTCACCGCTCTCGCGTGCCTACGGGGTCATGCGGCGATTGCACCGTGTTCCTAGGACACAGCGCGACACCAATCAGCTGCATCTCCACGCAGCAGAGAGTTTACAGGTAATCGGGGGAATTGATTATCAATGTATCCCCATTGGTGCCTCTTCCGCAGTGCCCATTGGTGCCTCTTCCGCAGTGCCCTTTGGTGCCTCTTCCGCAGTGCCCTTTGGTGCCTCTTCCGCAGTGCCCTTTGGTGCCTCTTCCGCAGTGCCCATTGGTGCCTCTTCCGCAGTGCCCATTGGTGCCTCTTCCGCAGTGCCCATTGGTGCCTCTTCCGCAGTGCCCATTGGTGCCTCTTCCGCAGTGCCCATTGGTGCCTCTTCCGCAGTGCCCATTGGTGCCTCTTCCGCAGTGCCCATTGGTGCCTCTTCCGCAGTGCCCATTGGTGCCTCTTCCGCAGTGCCCATTGGTGCCTCTTCCGCAGTGCCCATTGGTGCCTCTTCCGCAGTGCCCATTGGTGCCTCTTCCGCAGTGCCCATTGGTGCCTCTTCCGCAGTGCCCATTGGTGCCTCTTCCGCAGTGCCCATTGGTGCCTCTTCCGCAGTGCCCATTGGTGCCTCTTCCGCAGTGCCCATTGGTGCCTCTTCCGCAGTGCCCATTGGTGCCTCTTCCGCAGTGCCCATTGGTGCCTCCTCGTAAGCGCACAGTAGCAAAAAAAAAAAAAAACAGCAGTGATTAAATACCACTAAAAGAAAGCTCTATTTGTTGGAAGAAAATGATAAAAAATTTCATTTGTGTACAGTGTTGTATGACCGCGCAATTGTCATTCAAAGTGTGACAGCGCTGAAAATGGGCCTGGGCAGGAAGGGGGTGAAAGTGCCCGGTATTGAGGCAGTTGAGTTATATTTCGAGCTCGTCGCCCTTATTTTTCGGGGGACTTCATCACTGATAGAATTTCTGCCCGCTTTGGGGTATTCTCACTCCTCCTCCTGAATTATCAGCAATATGTTATAAATATCCAGCAGGGAGAGTGGGACTGCTTCCTAATATCTGCATCAGGTGTTCAGAGATGAGGACTGAAGAGTAAAGTCCCTAAGGGAGATCTAAGAAACTAGTGATTTAACCACCTAAGGACTGCCGCACGACGATGTACGTCGGCAGAATGGCACGGTTGGGCACATGGATCTATATATACGTCCCCTTTAAGAGCCCAGCCGTGGGCGCGGTCAGAAGCTCCGTGACCACGCCCACGGGACCCGCGGACCCGATCGCCGCGGGTGTCCCGCGATCGGTCACAGGAGCTGAAGAACGGGGAGAGGTGAGTGTAAACACAGCTTCCCCGTTCTTCTCTGTGGCAGTGTCCGTGATCGTCTGTTCCCTGATATAGGGAACAGACGATCAGTGATGTCACACGTCCAGCCCCACCCCCCTACAGTTAGAAACACACATGAGGTCACACTTAACCCCTACAGCGCCCCCTAGTGGTTAACCCCTTCACTGCAATTGTCATTTTCACAGTAATCAGTGCATTTTTATAGCACTTTTCGCTGTGAAAATGACAATGGTCCCAAAAATGTGTCAAAAGTGTCCGATGTGTCCGCCATAATGTCGCAGTCACGAAAAAAAATTGCTGATCGCCGCCATTAGTAGTAAAAAAAAAAAAAAAAATTATTAATAAAAATGCCATAAAACTATCCCCTATTTTGTAAACTCTATAAATTTTGCGCAAACCAATCGATAAACGCTTATTGCGATTATTTTTTTATTTTTTTTTACCAAAAATATGTAGAAGAATAAGTATCGGCCATTTTTTTTTTCAAAATCGTCGCTCTATTTTTGTTTATAGCGCAAAAAATAAAAACCGCAGAGGTGATCAAATACCACCAAAAGAAAGCTCTATTTGTGGGGGAAAAAAAGGACGCCAATTTTGTTTGGGAGCCACATCGCATGACCGCGCACTTGTCAGTTAAAGCGACGCAGTGCCGAATCGCAAAAAGGGGCAAGGTCCTTAACCTGCATAATGGTCCGGGTCTTAAGCGGTTAACTAACCGGCATGTGCCAAGAACTTAAAGCGGAGCTCCACCCAGAAGGAGACGTTCCGCTTTAAGAACTCCTCCCCCCGCTACTTATGAAGAATTTGGCACTTTTGAGGTGGGGGGGTGGGGGGCCCGTCACATCCCCCCGATTTTTGACAGGTACCCGACAAACTTCCGACGTACCTCGCTGCGGCAAGGTCCGACGGAAGTGGGGACATGGTACTTGTCAAAAACAGGTACCCGCTGACGTCCTGTACGCTCAGGGCGTCAGCGCAAGAGGCGCCGAGACTGCCCGAAGATACACGAGTGTACTGCGCTCGTTATATGCCGGCGCAGTATTCAAACTCGACGCGGGTATCGGCGTATACCGCGCATCCACGATTTTACCCTGATTTTCAGGGCAAACTAGTGCGCGGTATACGCCAATAAATACGGTATTGTCTGTACTGGCCCAGCTCCTCCCCCTAACCTTTTTATATAGCTGCCAGGGAAGGTGTGAAGGGCAATACCCTAGTGTCACTTGAGTGACGGCTTTGGGGCTGCTGACATCACATCCAAGATGGCGGCACATAGCAGCAGTCTCTAAGCTGTCTACACAAGGGAGGCTTTTACAGGGAAATATGTTTGATGTGGAAAGTGTTGATGGTGCCGGCTATTCATGGTGGTCTTTTCTTAGGTAAGTGGCCTCAAAGCTACACTGGCCCCTATTCTCCTGGAGGCCCTCATGATGAATCAGCCAGAAGGAGTCCAGCTTCAGGTCAAGCAGGTAAGAGAACTGATCTCAGATAATGAACATTATTAAACATCTGGAATGGTTCTGACCTCTCCGCTGACTTCCACCAGTGTGATGTAGGAGCAGCCGCTGCATGCGCTTTGCATCCCTTTTTAGTTTGCTTCGCTCCTGCTGCCATTCCTGGATGCAAACTGCAACCGTGGAACGGAATTCCTCTACTTTTTAGAGCCATGTCGTGACCCCACAGTTGACCAATCATATGGTAGCTGCCAGTATCAGGAGCTGGAGAAGTGATGACAGGTGGTAGGTTCTGTTTTTATATCCAACTACAGTGGAACCTTAGATTACGAGAATAATCCGTTCCAGGAGAATGCTCGTAATCCAAAGCACTCGCATATCAAAGCGAGTTTCCCCATTGAAGTCATTGGAAACGAAAATTATCTGTTCCGCATTGACTTCAATGATATGTAAGACCGCATGCGGCCAGAGGCGGTAGGGGGGGCGCCGGAGAGCCTCGGAAAAGGCCAGAGGACACCTCGGCTGACCTCGGAAAGACTTTGAGCCAGATTCACAAAAGAGATACAACGGCGTATCTCCTGATACGCCGTCGTATCTCTGTGATCCGCCCGTCATATCTATGCGCCTGATTTATAGAATGAGGTTACGCATAGCTAGCCCTAAGATCCGACAGGTGTAATTGACTTACACCGTCGGATCTTAGGATGCAATTCTAGGCCGGCCGCTAGGTGGCGATTCCATTGCGGTCGGCATAGAATATGCAAATGACTAGTTACGGCGATTCACGAACGTACGCTTTACCCGTCGCTCTAAATTTACGTGGTTTCCGTCGAGATACGCCGCTTAAAACGAAGGCTGCCCTCTAGGTGGCCTAGCCAATGTTAAGTATGGCCCGCGTCTAAATTTTCAAATTCACGTAGTTTGCGTAATTCGTCCGTGAATGGCGCTGGACGCCATTTATGTTAACGTCAAAACCAATGACGTCCTTGCGACGTCATTTAGCGCAATGCACGTCGGGTAATTTGACGGACAGAGCATGCGCAGTACATTCGGTGCGGGAACGAGCCTAATTTAAATGGTGCCCACCCCATTTGAATTAGGCGGGCTTGCGCCAAACGGATTTACGTTACACTGCCGCAAGTTTACAGGTAAGAGCTTTGTGAATCAGGCACTTGCGCTGTAAACCTGCGGCGGTGTAACGTAAATGGGATACGTTACGCCGCCACAGCGTAACGTATTTGTACCTGAATCTGGCCCTTTGTTCCCGAGATTTGCTGAGGTCAGCCGTTTCCGAACGCCTGCGATCGGCTCTGTTTGGCTCCGGCCCCCCCCCCCCCCCCCCCCCTCAGGCCAAAAGCGTTGCTGCACAGCGATTTGGCCTAAATCGTGCTCGCAAACCGAGTTACGATTTTTGAAAATACAGTGCTTGTATTGCGAAAACGCTCGTTAACCGCATTACCCGCAATCCGAGGTTCCACTGTATTGTTGAGAGGGCCGAGGTGGACATTTTAGCCTTGGGATAGGTGACCTCTGACCCTGTAGTTGAGGTTCTTCATCCAAGTATGACAGGCCAAGGTCTTCCCCATGCCAAGACTTGCAGTACCTCTCTATTTAAAGGGTCGGAGATTGGCGCAGTCCTGCCTATCCAATTATCCAATCAATTTAAATGATCCCGTAGGGGGCGGGAATCATTTAAATTAGGCGTGTTCCTGCGCCGATCGTAGAGCGCATGCTCCGTCGGGAAACTTTCCCGACGTGCATTGCGGCAAATGATGTCAAATGATGTCAAAGTGAACGTGAATGGCGTCCAGCGCCATTCACGATTCACTTACGCAAACTATGTAAATTTCAAATTTCGCGACGCGGGAACGACGGGTATACGTAACATTGGCTGCCCCTGCTAATAGCAGGGGCAGCCTTACGCAAAAACCGCCGTACGGAAACAACGTAAATTGCGTACGCAGGGCTCGCGCAACGTTGTGAATCGGTGTTAGTATGCAATTTGCATACTATACGCTGAGCACAACGGGAAAGTCACCTAGCGGCCATCGCAAGAATGCAGCCTAAGATATGCGGGCATAAGAGCCTTTTGCCGCGCATATCTTAGGCTGCAGTCGGCGTAACAAGGTTCCTGAATCGGGAGCATTCGTTACGCCGGGGCAAGTAAGTAATTGCTCTGTGTAACTTATGGTTACACAGGCGCAATTGCTTCTTGAATCCAGGCCTCTGTTATTGGTTGTGTGGCCACAAGTCCACCACAGACCGACTCGCTGGTTTCCAATACTTTGTCCCCCATCCCCCACCATTACAACATGTCTAGTTAACCTTCAGCTGATTAAGAGCCCACTCATGCTATACCAAAGGTTGGCAAATGCGGTCCTCCTGGGCTTGTAACCCCGCAACAGCTGGAGGGCCCTATTTGCCAACCCCTGCACTAAACAGACGGCTTCCACACAGGTAAACCGCAGTGCTTTTCCTGTCCAGCAGATTTCTGTTCCTGCTGAAGTGAGCTGGTGCAAAATTCAGCACATTACACAGCTCCCTTTTTTTTCTGAACAAATTTTATTGAAGTATACAAAAATGACACTTAAAGAGGAAGTAAACCCACAAAAAAAAAAAATACACCCTGCAAGACAAAGGCATAATGAGCTAGTATGCATAGCATACCAGCTCATTATGAATTACTTACTTGAGATCGAAGCCCCACTTGGAAGTGCAGTCGTTGTAAATCTGAGGGCTAGATCTGAAATGAGGCTGATTTTATTACCCAATCATGTGCAAGCTAAAAAAAAAAATTTATTTTCCTTCCCTTTCCAGCGACTGCACTTTCAAGGGCACTTTCAGTGCAATTTCAAGTGCACTTTGTACTTGTAGTTTGCAGTTGTAGTGCAAAGTGGATTTGCCTTTCGTAAATAACCCCCTTGGAGCCCATTCACACAGGGGCAACACGACTTCCAGCGCGACTTTGGGAGGTAACTTGGACACGACTTGAGTATGAATCACAGCGCGACTTGGGGCGACTTCAGTGCGACTTGCGGCGACTTACAACGCTACTTTAATAAGGGGGCCCCCTGATCCCGGCCCCCCCACACACTAGACAGGTTTTAAAGTAATTTGTCAGCTCCGGGGGCCTTCTTCCGACTTTGGGTGTCTTCTTCCGACTTCCCTGCTCTCCGGTTCTTTCTGCCGGGCACCGCTATCTTCTTCCAGCTCTTTTTTAATAGCGACGGGCCGGTCTTCTGCGTCTTCGATGTTGACTCGGCACTTCCTCCCGCTGTAATGCCGGGTGCGCGGTGTGCAACGATTTATATAGGCCTCTTATGACGTCACAGTCCCATCATGCTCCGGGTGGTGACGACATAATGGGCAGGGTCACCGGGTGATATCACCCAGTGACCACGCCCCATGCCTATATAAATCGTTGTGCACCGCGCACCCGGCGTTACAGCGGGAGGAAGCGTTGAGTCAACATCGAAGAAGAGAAGAGGGAAACAGAAGACCGGCCCGCCGCTAGTAAAAGAGCTGGAAGAAGATAGCGGTGCCCGGCAGAAGGCAGAAAGAACCGGAGAGCGGAGAAGAGAGCGGAGAAGTCGGAAGAAGACCCCCGGAGCTGACTAATAAATTACTTTAAAAACCTGTCGTGTGTGGTTTTTTTTCTTGACAAAGGTGAATGGGTAGGGGTACTACACATAGGGTGGGGGGCCAGGATCTGGGGGCCCCCTTATTAAAGGAGGCTCCCAGATTCCGATAAGCCCCCCCGCTCGCTGCTATGGTATGGAGACGGGTGGGGGCCATCTTCCCCTCACTCATATGCATACCTAATAGGACACAGGACCCGATCTCCTCCGCCGCTACCGAAGGCCCCGGTAAGCGGAGGAGGGTGCAGGACTGCGGCGGGAGGGGGCCCATCTCCAGCTGCCGGTGACGATGATCTTGCGGCGAATCCGCTGCAGAGACCACCATTATCGTAAACAGGACCGCCCACTGAAAATATGGATGCCTCGGTTGTGGCGGCAGAAGCTGCTGCCGTGTACCGAGATATCCATCTTTAAAGTGCCGACATATATGTACAGTGGGCGGTCGTGAAGTGGTTAAAAGTTAAAAGTCCCCTTTTAATAGACCTTCTTTACTTTCCTTTTCCCTATACTGTATCTCGGACGTTAATTTATTGCATCTCCGCAGCATACAGAGGAAGATTACCTGAAAAGATTTAAAGTTCGGCCAGATGTGGAAAAGATGAAAGCTGCCATTAACTGAGACCCTACTAATGTATATGACTGGAGAATCCTAGAAGCACCAATGAACCTCTCTGGATACACCATTTCACAACCGAAGCAGAATTTCCATTGCTCAGAGAAATTGGTCCACACTAATACCCGTGTGTGCGACGCTAGGCACTGGTCAGAGCTGGTAAAGGATGACAGTAATTTCTTTTTATACAGTACTTGTAATATTAAAAAATTAAAGTGAATAACTCGAAAGAAAGTATTTTTTACTTCTTAACAAATGAATGGATTGTTTTGGGAAAAATCTGACCCATGATAGCAGTAATGCATATACCCTAGTGAATGAGTACTTCAAGTTAATGACCTACACTAGGGGTTACAATGACTTTCTGTCAGGTCACCTGTGGCCAGGTGACAAATGCACCCCGTTGGAGACAGGGGTGCACCGCAAGGTAGTGAACCCAATAGCAGACTGCTGCGGACAGAGAGGAAGCGTGAGCCCAAGATTCCCCAGGGCGCGGAGTCCAAGGTCCAGCAGGTGTTCACCAGAGCCTGCTACCCCTCCTGAGTATGGCGATACCACATGTGTGGGACTTTTTCACAGCCTGGCCATATACAGAGGCCCAATATACAGGGAGCACCATCAGGTGTTCTAGGAGCTCACAGCCTGGCCATATACAGAGGCCCAATATACAGGGAGCACCATCAGGTGTTCTAGGAGCATAAATTACACAGCTAACTTGTTGACTTTTGAGGGCCCTGGAGCACCAGGACAATGGAAACGCCCACAAAATGACCCCATTTTGGAAAGCTAACACCCCAATATATAATCTATGAGGCATAATGAGTCTTTTGAATGGTTCATTTTTTTCCTGAAGTTTTGGGAAAATGTGGACAAAAAAAATGAAAACGCATTTTTTTTTACGCAAAGTTGTCCATTTATAAGATATTTCCAACACATAGCAAAAATGATACCCCAAAATATATTCTACTACTCCTCCTGAGTATGGCGATACCAAATGTGTGAGACTTTCACACAGCCTGGCCACATACAGAGGCCCAATATTGAAATAGCACCTTCAGGCAATCTCTTTTTTTTTTTTTTTAAATTTTCCTTTTTTTTTATTTCGTTTCTTTTCCAAGAAAACAAAAAGCAAGAAAGTGATACAGGAAACATAAGAAGAGGACTGAGCATAGTCCTATACATCAACATATATATGAGAATTATATTTATTCTCTCTCTTCAACTCTATTTACTATTCATAGTATCTGTATCACTACTAGTTTCAATCCATTCCTCTATGATAGACCAAATACTTTCTACTTCTAAACTAATTTTCAAACTACCCGAGTATTCCATCTCCCACTAAGTATCCATTTATTCTTTATCTAAAGTACTAATTCCCTCCTTAGTCCCGCAGCACTTCCTTCCTCATTTTATCCCCCCTTTCCCTCCCCCCTCATCCCTACCTCTAGACCCCCTTCTTCCCCCAATCCCCTCCTCCAGCCGTCTATCCTCAGGCCGGAGAGAAGAATTAGGAGAAGAGGAGAAAAAAAAAAAAAAAAAAAGGGGAAGAAAAATTTTTCTTAACAAGACAATACAAAACACCCCTCCTCTCCTCCGCCATCCTCCATCCGTGCGCAAAATGTTCTCTCTCCTATTTTCCTTCTTTCATCCATCTACTGCCCTTTATCTTATTCTCCTATTAACTTTTTACCTTCCTCCGACTGTAAAAATAATTCCCAAGGTGCCCATATCATTTTAATTTGCTCTTTCTTATCTATTGTTTTTGGGAGGAGTTTCTCCATTATCCCTATTTTCCTTACTTTTTTCAGCCACATAGATATTGGAGGTGCCTCGGGATCTTTCCATTTTGTTGCAATGCAGCTTTTCGCCGCATTTATCAAATGACACATCATTGATCCCTTATATCTCACCGGATATATTTCAGCATGATGTAGTAGAAAAAACGATGGGTCAACTGGAATATGATATTCCGTAAATACTTGTGTAATTCTCCGTACTGTTTCCCAGAATTGTTGTATTATTGGACATCCCCAAAATGTATGTAGCATTGTCCCTTTCTCCCCACAGCCTCTCCAACATCTATCTGACATTTCAGGAAAAAATGTATTTAAACGCGCTGGCGTATAGTACCATCTTGTTAATATTTTATAATTTAATTCTTGTATTTTCGTGCATCTTGAAGAGTTTAATGCTAAATTTATAATATTTTGGCTTTGTATTGGGGAAAAAACTTGGCCTAAATCTCTCTCCCATTTTACTAGGCTCGACATTCTAAAGTCTTCTGGTGGTGCAGTCAATAATGTGTACATTTTAGAGATCATATGGGCTAGTGGTTCCTTTCCTCCACAGTACTCCTCAAACTTTGTAAGTGCCCGTTTATACTTTTCTGCACCATCCAGAGTCTCCAGAAAGTGTCGTACCTGTCGCGCTTGCCATATCGGTATCTCGCCGCTCCCTCCCCTTTGTGCTATTTCTCCTATTGTCATCCACCCCCTTTCCCCCAGAAAGTGGGAGGCTTGAAATCTACCCTTTTCTTTTAATTTCTTGAGTATATGGGATTCCATACCAGGCTGGAATTCTGGATTTCCTATTATTGGGTAGAGGGGGGAATTATTAGTTGAGAAGTTCGGATTATGACATATTTTATTTCCAGTCCATAAAGTTGGTCCTATCGTTGGGTGAGTTTTAACTGTAAGTGGTAACGCAGAATAGCACCATATTGCCCTATCTAACGGTACAGGGCACGTTTGTTGCTCTATAGTGATCCACAATTTATAATCCCCATGTCTACTCCAATCTGCTATCCTGCCCAACTGGACTGCGTGATAGTACTTTAACATATCCGGTGCTGATATCCCTCCCACCTTCTTGGGTAGGATCAATAATTTCCTACCAATCCTGGGCCTTTTACTCCCCCATATAAATTTTGTAAATAAGGCCCGAATTTGATTGAAGTACGACATGGGGATCTGAATTGGTAGAGCTTGAAAAAGATATAAAAACTTTGGCACTACACTCATTTTCAAAATATTAGATCTCCCAAACCAAGAGTGCATCCCTCTACTCCATCCATCTAACATTGTTCTGATTGTACCCAATAATGGCTTAAAATTTAGTTCAAAAGTATCCTTTAAATCTGGTGGCATTTGAGTACCCAAATAATTCAATGCCCTCGTCGTCCACTTAAACTTAAAACTAAATTCCAAGCCATTCTTAATCGACCCTGGCAGAGCGACCCCCATTGCTTCAGATTTATTATAATTTATTTTAAAGTTTGACATCCTCCCGTAGAGTTCTACTTCTTTCATTAAATTTGGAAGGGATATCTGTGGTTTTGTTAGGGAGAAGAGCATGTCATCTGCGTAGGCCGATACTTTATATTCCCTCCCTCCCATTTGAATACCCACTATATCTCTGTTCTGTCGAATCTTGTTTAATAATGGTTCTAATGTCAGTGCAAATAATAAAGGCGACAGGGGGCAGCCCTGCCTAGTACCATTTGTAATTGCTAGAGGCTCAGAGTATACCCCATTCACTTTTACCAAAGCTCTGGGTCCCGCATACACCCCCGCTATCCACTGAGCCATCCGCTCTCCTAATCCCATTTGTTTTACTGTTCCCAACATAAACTCCCAATTCACTCGATCGAATGCCTTCTCTGCATCTGAGTTCAAGAAAACACTCGATATCTTCTTTTCTTTTACTTGATTTATTAAGTTTAACACTTTAATAGTACTATCCCTTGCTTCTCTATTTGGGATGAACCCGACCTGATCCAAATGTACCAGTTTAGATAAATAGGGCTGTATACGTAATGCCAAGATCTTTGTCAGAATTTTAATATCTACATTTATTAATGATATTGGTCTATAACTGGTGCATGCCCCTGGATCCTTCCCTTCTTTTGGGATAATCGTAATATGTGCTAGTAACGTTTCCGGGGGTAACCTTCTTATTTGTCCTACTGTATTAAACAATTTAGTCATGTATGTCCCTAATAGTGTACTAAAGCTTTTGTAATATTGTATGGTGAACCCATCTGGGCCTGGAGCTTTACCCTGTTTTATTGTTTTCATTATTGATTGCACTTCCTCCAGAGTAATTGGTTTTCCCAAATCTCTTCGCTCTGGAGATGTTAATCTAGTCAGACCTGCTGAAGATATATATTTCTCAACAGCCCCAGAGGGGTTCTCCTTCCCTTGAAGGTTATATAACGCGGCGTAGTATTTCCTAAATTCTTGTGCTATTTCTTTTGAAAGGTGGAATTTTTTATCTTCTTTGGTTTTAATAAATGGGATATATGACCGTGACTGTAATTTTTTCAATTTTTTTGCTAGTAACTTCCCACATTTATCACCTGAGTCATATGTCATCTTCTCTGCATATTGTAGAACCGCTTCAGCCTTATATCTCAAGAGATCCGCTACTTGTCTTCTTAAATGTGTTAATTCAATTCCTATACCCGTTTCTGTCTTTTTTTTATGTTGTATCTCCAATCTCTGTATCTTTTCTAATAGTTCTTTTATTTGTTTTTCTCTAGCTTTCTTAACTCGGGAGCCATGTTTAATTAAAACCCCTCGGATCACTGATTTATGGGCTTCCCAAACTATTCCCGGATCACTTTCTTCATTATCATTTGTCTGGAAATACCACGTTATTTCTTTTTTTACGTCTTCAATTATATCGGGATTCTGTAGTAAACTCTCATTTAATTTCCACCTCCGCTCTGACGTCTGAGTTCCCTCTCCCCAAGTTATTTCCATTGTTACTGGGGCGTGATCTGTCCAAGTTATATTTCCAATTGAAATGTCCTTTATCAAGTGTAGACACTGATGAGGTATCAAAAATAGATCTATTCTTGAATATATTTGATGTGGGTTTGAAAAATATGTATAGTCTTTCTCTCCTGCATGTAATGTGCGCCATCCATCTACTAACTGAAATTCAAATAGTTTTTTTATGATTTGTTTCCTAATTTTATTTGATACTGACGACGTCCCTACTGAGGTATCTTCCTTTGGGTTCAAAGCTATATTCAAATCTCCACCACATATCAATTTGCCCTCTTTAAAGTGCATCAGTTTAGTAATCACCTTTGATAAGAAACTATCTTGATGTATGTTCGGTGCATAAATCGTCGCTAATGTTACATTCTCGCCCCCTATTTTCCCTTTAAGAAATAAGAATCTCCCTCCTGGATCTGCGTATTTATCCGTTAAGGACCATGGTATTCTACTTGCTATTAGGATTGCCACCCCTTTACTTTTAGCTTCCTTATTAGAGGCCTGGTATACATTGGGAAAATTCCTGTTTTGAAGATATGTAGATACCCCCTCTTTAAAATGTGTTTCCTGAATAAATCCTATATCCGTTTTGAGAGATTTTAGTTAGTTTAATAATATTTTCCGCTTCTCTGGGATATTGAGTCCTCTAACATTTAGAGATGTGATCCTTATTGTATCCATCTAACGCACCCGGATTGGCCGGTAGCTGAGAGAGGGGGGGGGGGGTAACAGACAACAATGAAGAAAAAAAAAAAAAAAGGGGGGAAAAATAAATAAATAATTAATTAAATAAAAAATAAAAATAAGGAGAGAGCTCAACCAACTCCTCCTATAGGGGTCTTATGAGGTACGAATTTTATGTTACGGCTTCTACGTGGGATTTCAATTATCCCGTAGTTACCGAAAATAGGGGGAATTAACCTCCAAAGGCTAGAGTGGCTAAGCTCCTGCTGCCCTTCCTCACTATATTAAATTCCTCTTTAAACCCTTCCAGTCTTATTTACCCTGTGATCTCCCCTTTCTCCTTTCCCTTCTCTTACTCTTCTCCCTTCCCTCCTTTCCCCTCCCCTTCACTTTCTGATCTCTATATTAGTATCCCTCCCCTACCTCCAAAATCCTTCAGCCTTCCCCTTTCCCCATTCCCATTTCCTCATAATTCTCTTTTTTATATACACCCATCATTGACATATCTAGTTTTCACTTCATAACCCATATACTTTAACAGGTTATTTTCACATTAATAGAAAGTCAAACATTAATATCATTGTTGTTCATGATCCTCTTATTTCCTATATCATTATTGAGTTCAATTTATGAGTATCCCTTCTATTTATTAAATCTAGTATAAATCTTTTCCCTTCCAACCTCCCCCCCTTTTTCTTATGTATTCATCATCTCTTCTTTTCCATAGTTCCCCCCTTCTGTTTCTCTCCTTATCCCTTTTTCTTCTTTTCCCCTTTTTTAATACAGCATCTTCATATTCCCAGCCTTGACCCACCTGAACCTCCTTATGTGCATTACCTAATCCCCACTATGTGAAAGTGCAGATTCTCAATTTAAAACTGTGTTTTATGTGACGTGCTATTAACTTAATTATGTCACTTTTATTTCCCATGTCTCACTCCCCCCCCCCCCCCCCCGTTGTCCTTATATTTATTTATTAAAAAAAAAAAAAAAAAAAAAATATTCTTTCATATGTACAATAGTGCCAATAATCTCCCTTTCTACCCCCCTCCCCCTCCCCCCATAGACTAACCCCTCTCAATATTCTTATATGTGTACAGTGATGTACGTGGTCAAGTGTTTAATTTATTTGTGTTTCAAAAAAAAAAAAAAAAAAAAAAAAAAAAAAAAAGCCCAGGGTGGTCTATCCTGATCTATTTAATAATATATAGTGCTGTATTATTTATATTCTCTTGTATATTCATTCTAACATATTTTTTTTATCCTCTCCTATTTCGGACATAACTAAACATTCCAATAAGGGTTCCATATCCACATATGAATAAAAAAGAAGGGGGTCAATTGGGGGGGGGGTTCATGTCCAGACTTTACATTAATACCTTCATGGGAGGAGAAAGAAAAAAAAAAAAAAAATTGGGAATGTATACAGTCCATACCATCAATTCATATTTCCCCTTCTCCTCGTTCCAAAAAAAAATCTTGACAGAGGGAAGAAAAAAAAAAAAAAAAAAAAAAAATAAATAAGGGGAAAAACACTCACAGTTTTCCATTTCCCCAACCCAGTCTCTATATTTTATTTCAATTTTCTTCTATTCTTCTACGTTGTGGTTCTCGACCTCTCTCTAGGCCACCTTTCCGACGTGATCTTTCCATTGGTTGTAGCCAATCTGGGACCTCTATCTTTTCTGTTCCCAGAAAATTAAACAGCTCTGGAAGTTCCGACGGTTCAGACAGTAAAAAAGAAAACTACAGAGTCTACAGAGTCCAGCGATATATCTGAAATTTGAAGAAATTGAAGATAGAAGTCGAAGGCTAAATTTACGTTTTAGAGGGATACCGGAAGAAATTGAGGGAGAATCTCTACAAAGAGTAGTTAAAACAATATGCCAGCAGCTAGGGGCGGAATTAATACAGGAACAGAAACAGATTGAATTTGATCGACTACATAGGGCCCTGGGGCCCCGGCCCAATGACCCAGCAAGACCCAGAGATGTGATAGGCCGCTTCCATCATTATGCCCATAAAGAAATAATTAACCGCAAGGCGTGGGAGGTAAAGGTAATGAAATTTGAAGGAATGACAATAAAGATTCTCCCGGACCTTTCATGGGCTACTTTACAACGGAGGTCGCAATTGCGACCGCTTTTGGAAAAAATTAAATCGGGGGGCGGGACTTATAGCTGGGGATACCCGATTACATTATTGGTTAAAAAAGGCCAACTTTCTTTTTTACCTTCAGGCAATCTCATTTCTCAACCACCTATTTCACTTTTGAGGGCCCTGGAGCACCAGGACAACGGAAACGCCCACAAAATGACCCCATTTTGGAAAGCTGACACCCCAACGTATAATCTATGAGGCATAATGAGTTTTTTGAATGGTTCATTTTTTTCCCAGAAGTTTTTTGAAAAAAATGAAAACGCATTTTTTTTTACGCAAAGTTGTCCATTTATAAGATATTTACAACACATATCATGTAAATAGCAAAATAACACCCCAAAATACATTCTTCTACTCATCATGAGTATGGCGATACCACATGTGTGATGCCACGTACACACGGTCGGTTTTCCAGTCGAACAAAAGGAATTCCTCTCAAGCCTGCCTTGCATACACACGGACACACAAAAGTTTGGTGAACTTTTCACTGCCAAGAACGGGGTGACGTAAAAGACTACGACGAGCCCGAAAAAATGAAGTTCTATGTGTAGCGCCCCCTTGCTTTTAGCATGGGCGCTACGCTAAAGTTAATGGGAATGGGAGAATTACTTTGCTCCCATTCGTGTTTGTCTAAATTTGGGACTTCTGTCATCCCAGAAATGTCCACTGGGTCAGTCTGTGGTCAGGGGGTGCAATATCACCCCTTGCCGGCAGTTGACACCAGAGGGGTTCTGGCAGAGCAAGTTTTCCCCAGCAGCCAATTGGAGGAGTTTTTCCCTCGCGGGGCATGCTGGGGGAGAGTATATCTGTGACAGGGGTCATGTGTTGAAAAACTTTCGCGGGGTCCCCGTTCCAGGTGCGGTATCCACCTTCAGGGTACACGCATCCATGGACCCCGCCAGTGCGGCCCACCTGGCCAAAGCTGACAGCTGCATCGAACCTCATCCTTAGGAGAAAAGGGACCCCAGTCTTCAACTGGGTCCCATGACTTGTTGAGAGGATCCCAGTCTGGGATCGGGCATCCGGACCACTGACAGGTATGCTTGCTGTCATCCGGGGGGGCCCATATAGGAAAAGTCAACTGGGATGATTCGCTCTCTTTATTCACCTAAGTCCTTTATTGAAACTGGCCTGTGGCAGAGGCCCTAGAGCCGGGTCTGTGAGGGAGACCCGTTCCTCCCAGCTTTGGCTGCCAGGCCTATTATAGGGGTCTGTCCGGGGGAACTTTACCCACTCTGAGCAAAGTGGTGACGAGTTACTACTATTGGTACTATAAAGAGCAGTATTGATTGCTCCATTCAACATCCAGGCCTGATACCGCAAGGTTCTCTTTCCTTCATCAACCTTGACCTTCCTAATACGTGTTGATGTAGAAGAGACTGGACACTGAAGTGGAGAGAATGGGGCTGCTCACCCCGAAAAGTATGATGAAAAGGGTTTTCCCAGATGGGGTTGTTGCGCAGCTCGGATAGAAAAAAGTTTATACCATGTAGTAAAAAATATGTTTTATTTAATTCACATGTAAAAAATGGGAACAAAGAAGGGTAGCACAGTGGATGGAACATGAGTTATAGCGGGTGCACAAACAGCGTTTACATGAGTGTATAAAACGGTACACAAATGGTGTTTATATGATCAAAAATATGCATTGTAATATAAACTATCTAACGAACGTTTCGACCTTTTAGAGGTCTTCTTCAGAGAATTTTGTGTAGCTGAAAGGGAACAAATAGTAGTTAGACATCTCATGGTTGTAATTTAAATATTGGGAAATACATTATTACGTTTGAAGTTTATGTCTGCTAATACAGAAAAGCCTAAAAATAGGGAAGCAGTGAGCTACAATGCAATACAAGCAGTTCATGTGTATTTAGTACAGAACAATGATGTTAAATGTATTTTTAGTGGATTTTTAGTCCCCTTACATTGATGTGGTGTCTCAGGTAAGTGCTGCGAGCCGGACGGCTAGATCAGATGGCCCACCCAGAAACGCCTCCCATCCCAGGCAATGTGGCAGCTCGCCACGCCATGTGGAGCTCCTCGTTCAACACCACAAGAGGTCACCCCCAAAATAGGTGGGGCGGGTGGTGGAAGGACCGTGCGAAAGCCCGGGAGGGTTGGGGGAGATTAGGGGTAATGGAAAGGAAATCTTAAGAGCCTGTAAGCAAAATAATACGGTGGTATTATGGACTGTATCTTTGTACACATGCATAACAGGCAAATATGGATGAAGTATGGACATTGGGCCTTTAGGATGGATAGGTAAAAGAACACAACACAGGTAGGACCGACATACACTGTCGGTAACAGAGGAAGATGCCAAGGAGTGCTGGTATAGAAATTTAAAATGGTATGTCTCTAAAAGAAGGGTACATCAGTCTCCCTGCAGCAGAGAAAAAAAGGGGGAATGAGGGAAAGGGAGAAAAAGGGAAGAAAAGTGGAAAAAGAAGGGGGAGGAAGGAAAAGATGCTGGAGAGATCCGGAAGAAGGAGAAAGGGGGGAAGAGAAAGAAAAAAGGAAAAGAAACAATGAGGAAATGGGGGAAAAGAGGCTGGGGAGATCCGGGGGAAGGGGAGGGAGGAAAAGAGAGAGAAAGAGGATGGGAGAAAGGGAATGAACAAGGGAGTGAAGGGAGAAAGAAAACTGAAGGTGAAAAAAAGGTAAGAAGGAGTGAGAGAAAATACAGAAAAAAGTGAGCAAAAGTGCTGGAAGCAAAGTGAATAAAGTGGTGACGACAAAAACCAATTGAATGAAATGAGTGAAAGCGGGAAAAAAGGGAAGTGAAAATGAAAAGGATGCAGGAAGTGAAAGGGGGAGGAAGAGGAGTGAGGAAGGATGACAGGAGTGAAGAAACAGAGAAAGTGAAAAAGGGAAAAAGAAGGATGGGGGGGGAGAGTTGGCTAAGGGGAAGAAGGGACAGGTTAGAAATGGCGAGGGGAGGGAAGAAAGGGTGGGGAAGAGGGAAAGGGGGAACAGGGAGGGGGGAAAAGTGAAAAACCAGAAAGTAAAATGGAAAACGTATAGAAACGTATGAGAAAGAAGAAGGTGATGGAGAGGGGGGGTTTGAGGTGTGAGTAGTGAGGATGGGTGGTGTGATGTTGGAGGAGTGATGGAAAATTAGTGATGTGAAAAATAAGGGAGTGCAATATGTGAGGGTGAAAAAACAGCAGAAAGAGGTGATGGGAAGGGGCCTGGGTAGTGACGAACAGATGAGGGGATGGACACAAGGTTGGGATGGGGAGAGTGGTACCTTTAGAATGTAGAGAGATGTTAGAAAATTTAAAACAAATTCGCAGGCTTCCTAGGCATGAATCACAAGGTTGGATCAGAATGCTGCTGGTGTAAAAGTAGCAGCAGCAAGCGGACAGTGTGGTTTTCTCTGTAAGGAGAAATGGTGAAGAAATGCATTAGGAAAAAGCCTAGCCAAAAACGGCAGGGAAAGGTTTGGGGATTATGCAAACCTAATCTTACCCACAGCGCAGGGATGAGCGGTGTGCCGTGAATTAAGGTGCCAATGTGATCCTATCAGTGGGCCATAGAGAGCATAGCTATATATGGTGCACCTGGCCTAATTAGGGGGTGGGAGACGAATCAATCTGGATCTGATTGATCCCGGTCCGCCCCTAGGCCTCATTACTACAAAAAAGTCGCCATCACCCTCCCAGGGCGATCAATGTCCCCTGCACATACCTGGTGAATGGCCAGGACTATGGCGGCGGCGCTGTTTGTGCACCCGCTATAACTCATGTTCCATCCACTGTGCTACCCTTCTTTGTTCCCATTTTTTACATGTGAATTAAATAAAACATATATTTTTTACTACATGGTAAAAACTTTTTTCTATCCGAGCTGCTCAACAACCCCATCTGGGAAAACCCTTTTCATCATACGTGTTGATGTTGGCCCTGTTTGGCCTGGGCAATAAAGCATTGAAAACCCTTTTATTGGCTGTCTGGACCTTCACTCACTACCACTGTTCTCACAATTGCACCCCTAGACACCGCCAGGGTAACTTAGCAGGCCGATCCTAAAATCAACCAGCGACTCCTTTGGGGGTGAGCGCTACATATGCTTTCGAGCATGCCTCGATTTGTTCCTGAGAATGCGTCGGAATTTAGCGCGTTGGGATTTGTACACACGATCGGAAATTCCGATCAGTTTTTTTTACCGACGGGAAAATAGTGAACCTGCTCCCTATCTGTTTCCAGCAGTTTTTCCATTGGAAAAAGTCTGATGGAGCATACACACGCATTCCCAACCAAAAGCTATCATCAGACTTTTTCCAACAGGAAAACCGATCGTGTGTACGGGGCATGAGACTTTTACACAGCCTGGCCACATACAGAGGCCCAACATTCAAGGAACACCATGAGGTGTTCTAGGAACACACCAAGAATTACACCCCAAAATACATTCTGCTGAGCAAAGGGTAAACAAAAGATTACCTGTGGTTTTAGTAGCACAGTTGTCCACAGGAGGAGAGCACTGGTCCAGGCAGCAGGCAGGGGCTTGGTCAGCAGAAGCGAATGCAATTGTCCAGGCAACAGGCAGGAATACTGTCCATAGTCAGTACAGGCAACAGGCAGTGATACTGTCCATATACAGTCCAGGGTCAGTACAGGCAGAGATTGTCAGCAGTGCCAAAATATCGGTCCTGGTAGTAGGCAGGGACATGGTCCATGTGGTGTGGTCAGTTCATGCGACGGGCAGAGGCATGATGGCAGAAGTCCTACAGGCAGAAGTAGGGCCTCGTTCAGAACAGCATGGGGACAGGGTAGAGGCTTCTCCCACCCAAATCTCTTTGAAGCCTCCGAGTCTCCAGACCCTAATCTAGGAATGAGAAAACAAAAATATATATATATTTTTCTTCATCCAGAAAAACAATTCTGGAGCCCCTCACATATGCGAGACCCCTGTGTTATGAATCCCACTAGTCCAGTGGCAGGGTACAAGATCAGTCCAAGAGGCAGGCAAAAAGCATTGTCAAACAGTCCAGGGTCAGTTCCAGATCAGGCAGAGGTATCTACAGAATAGGTAAGCTGCAGATGGGTATTGAGCAGGCTGCATTGATGGGCAATTGTGGTCGTCGGAAAAAATAGAGAACCTGCTCTCAATCTTTTGTTGGCGGAAATTCCGATAGCAAAAGTCCGATGGAGCCTACACACGGTTGGAATTTCCGACCGAAAGCTCACATCAGACTTTTCTTGTCGGAATTTCCGATCGTGTGTACGCGGCATAAGTCTTGTTCAGTGGCGGCTGGTGCTCAACATTTTTGGGGGGGGGCGCAAACGAAAAAAAAAAATTGCAGCCTCACTGTGCCCAACAAATGCAGCCACTGTGCTATCAATTGTCACCACTGTGCCATGCCATTAAACGCAGCCACTGTGCTATTAATTGTCACCACTGTGCCATGCCATCAAACGCAGCCACTGTGCCATCAATTCGCACCACTGTGCCATGCCATCAAACGCAGCCACTGTGCCATCAATTGTCACCACTGTGCCATGCCATCAAACGCAGCCACTGTGCCATGCCATCAAACGCAGCCACTGTGCCATCAATTGTCACCACTGTGCCCTTTAATTGTCGCCGCTGTGCCCTTTAATTGTCCCCACTGTGCCCATTGTCCCCACTGTGCCTATTGTCGCCACTGTGCCCATTGATGTCGCCGCTGTGCCCTGTAAAGTGCCCCTTCCCCCCCCCCGCCCGGCACTTACCTTTACTGGAGTCAGCCATCCACGTCCCTCAAAGTCTTCTACCACCCTCGATGACTGACAGGCGTCTCAGCCAATCAGGTTACCGGTAGCCAGAATCAGCCATCCTGATTGGCTGAGACGCCTGTCAGTCTTATCCAAGGAGCGCATCCCTAGTGCGTTCCTTGTATAAGCTTCCGGGACCCGAGGGCTGTACTCGAAAAAGCCTATCAGAGCCGTTGGCTCTCATAGGCACTTCCGTACAGCCAACCAGCTGCCGTTATTCAGATGGCCGGACATGAGCGCCGACCATCTGAATAGAACAGCGGCAGCGGCGATAATAACATAGATTCGTGCAATGCATGAATCTATGTTATTAGACTCGGTGGCAGTGAGAGCCAGAGGGGGCGGCGCTCCAGCGCCCTCTATGGACGAACTGCCACTGGTCTTGTTACTATGGGTAAGAGCCAGACCTGTCTCTGTCACAGAAAGGTGCGGCTGTATGTAGTCCAAGAATCTGTAGGACAGGCATGGATAGAGTAGGGTTCAGTATACCCCCCCAGGGAAGCATCAACCACCGTGGTTGATATCTGTCCTAGTAACAACGGCCATCGGGACAGAGAGGCATGAGATCGAAGCCAGGAGGCCGGGTCCCTGGCCCTTGGCCTGGATTTGGTGGTATCTGCCCCAGTCAGTTGTTCTGGAGAGAACCCTTGCTTCTCTTTTTACCGGGAGGAGCGGGTAGTATTTCCAGAATGTGATTAGGTGGGAGAGATAGGGGTTGTGGGTAGTAGCCTGCTTAGGTGGGCTCTCCCCGACCTCTTCTCCTACCTTCCTGGCTGGGAAGGGTGCTGCCGGTCCGGACCGGGGGTCAGGGACCGTTGAAAAGCCTGTGGAGATAGTGCCCCTGGAGTGGCAGTCCAGGGGTGCCATACATTGCACGAGTGTTGAGGGGCACTCATCGTGTGGCACCTTAGGTCACTGATCTCCACATTCACACTTTTCACACCTGCCTCTTGGGCCGGGCCTTTTGGCTAGGACCAGAGGAATTTTTGTTTCCTGGCCGGAGGGCCGGCCAACTTATTGCACGTTGGTCACTTTACCTCACTCTCCCATCTTCCTTCTTCCCCACTTTCCTTTTTTATTTTACCCTGTGTTTGTCGCGTTTTTGTCTTTTTTGTTTGGTGCGTGCACTTTAAGTGTGGCGAGTAGGGTGCTGGTCCTCGGGCCAAGCTCTGAAAGTCTTGGGAGTCGGTGGACATGGCCTTCTGGCTTAGTTCGCTGGCTCTTATGGGGTCTCCCTTCGTGGGAGCCTCACCGAGGAGGGTTCTGTTTCGGCAGTCCCTCCGAGGATGTTGGGTCCTTGTGTCTTCGGCTGCTTGGGCCAAGATGGGTCCGTATGGCTTCGGCTGTATGGGCCACAGTTACTCTTTTCCCTGCCAGGAGCCTAACGCCCCGGGGATCAGAGCTGGGTCCTTTTCGGAGGACCACTTGACGATGCACCCGTCACAGTTTTTTGTGTTTCACTCTTTATGTGTGTGCACATTTTTTCCTGCACCGGGTGGAGTTTTTTGGTTGTGTTTTGCACGCCACAGGCTTTTCAACAGAAAAAAAACAACGGCCATGGGCCCCCGGGTGCCTTATGGTAAATCATGGTTGGACTCACAAGGTCTGAGTCTCCATATAGATACATTTCTAGATCAGATCACACAAAGAGCAGGTACAGTAGATTTATTTTTGCGGATTGCTTTTGGCGGGACAGGATGACGGAGCACAGCGAGAAATAATTGGAAGCCCCTTGGGGAAATGGCCGACATTTGGCACTTTGATTTATTACACATATACGGTTTGCTCTGATACTGACGTCATTGTCCAGCTGTCTTCTCTACCTGAACCGCCTGCTGGGAATTCTGGGAGCCCCCACAACGCAGCTCATCTCTGCAAACACACTTCTTTTATTTAAAGTTATTTTTTCGTTAAAGTGAACCTGTCATGAACCCCGATGAGTAAACGCAGGACAAAACGCACAAGTTAACTTCAGTGAAAACCACATCAATCCAGTATATCTAGAAACAAAGGCGGGTGACGTTATATGACAATCCTGCTCTTGGTCACAGCTCCCTGTTGGTGGTAAGTAGACATGTGCAATATTTTAAGTTAAGAATACGTTTTCCGTCAATTTTCGTTATTTTAGTTGATTCGTTAACATACGAATGAACGAACGGTTTAGCGCAATTAATAACAAATAACGATATTTTCAAAATAACGAATATGAAAAACAACGAAGATACGAAGGATGAAAGAAACGAAAACATAGAAACAACGAAAATACCGAACCCAAAAAAAAACAATTACGAAAAACAAAATGAACGAAAATGCAAACTTTCTAATATTTGAAGACCGAAAAGAAAACAACTGAAATGCCGAACAAAGACTAAAAAAAGAAAATCAAAACTAACGAAAAATAAATTACGAATCTTCGGAAAACGGAAATGAAAACAACGAAAATACGAAATAATGTAAATTAGCTTTCGTTAGTACTGAAATATTTCTGGACATTGACCAATAGCCGCTGAGCGCTGTCCCTTCTTTCTCATTACCTCCTGGGTCCTTGTGTCTTTTTCTGTGTTAGACTGCAGTGCATCTCATTTCTAGATTTGTATTTGTAATATCTGACATATTTTAGTTTTCTTCTACGTCAGACTTCATTCTAGACAGGGTGTGTGTGCTAACTAAGACAGTCAAGTCAATCGCAGTAAAGTACGAATTACAAAATTATGGCGAGTAGTGTGTCGAATAAACGTAAAATGTATTCTAACAGAATTACGAATGCAATAAAATCTACAAAAGTACGTTTTTACAATCAAAGGAAATTAGACACGAAAATACGAATGATCATAAAGCAACGAAGATATATTTCTTACGAAAATACGAATGCGGCATGATGGAAAATATAATGTAAATACGAATAGCAAAACAACGAAAATTAAACAAACGTAAAAACGAAGGAATGGATAAAATCATTTTAAAAATACGAACGCGGCAGAATACAAAATCTAACGAAAATACGAATCTCGATTCAACGAAAAATAAACTAACAGAAAAAAACGGAAACGGAAAAAAGAGTGTTACGAAAATACTAAAGAGTACGAATACGATAACCAACGTCTTACGAAATAATTACGACTCGTTACAAATCACGATAAACGAACAGAAACGAAACAGAAATAAACAAAATTCTTTGCTGTGCACATGTCTAGTGGTAAGCGGCTTCTTTGACCAATAGGAAGGCTCAGGAGGCAGGAAGTACGGGGCAAATTTGGCTTTCATAGGAAATGTATAAATCTAAAAGCACCCACTCCAAATACTTACACCTAAATTAAAAAGATTGCTGCTGTCCTAAAAACTGATCCAGTGTTCCAACAAATTGTGCATACACACTATATTGTCAAAAGTATTGGGACACCGGGCCAGATTCAGAAAAGAGATACAACGGCATATCTCCTGATACGCCGTCGTATCTCTGAGTTCTGTCGGTCGTATCTATGTGCCTGATTCAGAGAATCAGTTACGCATAGATATTCCTAAGATCCGACAGGTGCAAGTGTCTTACACCGTCGTATTTTAGGCTGCAATTTCAGGCTGGCCGCTAGGTGGCGCTTCCGTATTTTTACGCGAGGAATATGCAAATTAGTATTTACGCCGATTCAGAAACGAACGACCGCCCGGCGCTTTTTTTTTACGTCGATTGCGTTCGGCTTTTTCCGGCGTATAGGTATCCCTGCTATATGAGGCGTAGCTAATGTTAAGTATGGCCGTCGTTCCCGCGCCGAGTTTTGAATTTTTTGAAGAGTTGTTATTGCTGCAAAGGGCGGGACCAACTCAATATTGAACCCTACGGACTAAGACTGAGATGCCATTAAAGTTCAAGTGTGTGTAAAGGCAGGCGTCCCAATACTATTGGTAATATAGTGTATATTCACAGGGTTGTACCTGTATATATACAAACCACAAACAACCATAACTGTCAAATGAATTTCAAATAAATATACATGTAATGCCCCGGACACACGATCGGTTTTCACGTCGGAAAAAAGTTGGATGGTTTTTCAGACGGAATTCCTCTCAAGCCTGCCTTCCATACACACGGTCACACAAAAGTTCGGTGAACTTTTGACTGCCAAGAACGCGGTGACGTAAAAGACTACGACGAGCCGAGAAAATTAAGTTCTATGCTTCCGAGCATGCGTCAAATCGTTTCTGAGCATGCGTCGGAATTTAGTGCATTGGGATTTGTACACACGATTGGACATTACGATCAGTTTTTTTCCTGATGGGAAAAAAGAGAACCTGCTCTCTATCTTTTTCCGGCAGTTTTGGAGCATGTCTGATGGAGCATACACACGGTCAGGATTCCCGACCAGACCAGACTTTTTCCAACAGGAAAACCGATCGTGTGTACGGGGCTTTAGTGTAGCACCCTCTACCTTAGGTAGATGGTAAGTGCAAGGGTTTTTTGTGTTAGCTGCCAGTGTAGGTAAATTTAAGCAGACCTATGCTGTGAGCTAGGCCTGTTTGTTTTGATCTGGGGCACGGGAGTGGTTTAATATAGCAGTAGGTGACTGACATGTACTTTAGCTCTTGGGTGCCCCCTCTGTTTCCAGGGAGAATGTTCTGGAAAAGGGGCAGGGCAGAGAGTTGGAGTGACATGGGGTGCATTTGAGGAGCTCTGACCAATCCCCAACTAGGATTGGCAGGGGGCAGGCCTCCTATGTATACCCATGGTCAGCCTGCTGGGGGAGGAGTTGTTTGGCTGGGTGAACTGAAGTATGTAGGGTTAGAGGGAGAGACTGTAGGATTTTTTGTCAAATCGATGCAGTCAGGACGGCGGGCAGGATTTGCAAGTCGGACTTGCTGGGATCAGTAGTCCATCACCATTTAATGGTCTCAAGTGAACGGTTGCTGCCATAAATGGGTACTGCCAGGGCTGGTGAAGAGATTTTTGACACATTAGGCGAAACCATCAAATGCAGCCTAACAGCACTAATCAAATGCATGCAGCCTCACTAGTATCGATCAAATGCAGCCTCACCAGCACCGATCAAATGCAGCCTCACCAGCGCCCATCAAATGCAGCCTCACCAGCGCCCATCAAATGCAGCATCACCAGCACCCATCAAATGCAGCCTCACCAGCACAGATCAAGTGCAACTTCACCGGGGGGGTACACACAAATCAGTGATTGGCAGACTATTATACACTATATCTGTATATACATTTTACAAAATTATTATGCGATTTCAGTAACAGTGAAAACTTTTACATATCAGGTGATGGTCGGACTGGGGCTCACCTCTGCAGCTGTATACTAGTCTCTCTGCATCTGACGACGTGACCCTGCCACTGCCAGTGCAAGGAACAAACAATTTTAAACTCTGCCCGCCTCAAGTCCAGGCAGGCTCCACCTGTCACCAAGCCCAGAGCGCCGCCAGTGACTCCACTAAAACCTGCCATTGTTCAGGACACGCAAGGCCAGGAGAGAGAGACATGGGGGGACCGCACGGCACTGGGAAGAGGGGCAGAGCTGGCTGTAGCGGGACATCAGAGACTGGTGGTGGTTGTGATGACATGACAGTGACTGCACACGATGGGAAACACAGACAGGTCACCGGCAGTCTGGCACTGATGTTCAGAGGTGCGCAGCACAGGAGATGTTTCCTTTCCTTCCTCCATTTGATTCACTCAGGACACTGTCACAGACGAAACAGTTCTCCGCCCGCTGTGCCTCTGACACTGTCCGGAGGGACTCGGGAGCGGCTGCCTGTTGTGTTGAGATTGAGTTTCTGGCTGCCGAGAGAGGGTCACCAGCGGCCGGGCGCCCCAGTCCGCCTAGTGGTAGCACCGGCCCTGGGTACTGCAGGCCCGGCCTACAAAGGGTCGTCAAATAAATTAACTAGGACTTATTCAGAGTGAGGCCTAGTCGTGTTCTGATGGGGTGACAGGATTACTAAGGCCACTTCCACACAAGTCTGTCTGCTCCACACAGAGTCCGCCTGCTCCCGCCAGCTCAGCGAGAGATCAGTCCGTTGATCTCCGCGGATGCTCACTGAGCAGGGAGGGGCTTGTCAGGCGCCACTGTCTCCTATGGAGAGGTTGGACAAAAACGGACAGCATGTCTGTTTTCATCAGATCTAACCCGATCCGCCATGGACGGATGGGGACGTATCGCCATTCGTCTGTTTTTAGCAGATCGGATTGGGTCGGATGTCAGCGGACATGTCTCCACTGACATCCGACGCTCCATAGAGATGCATGGAGCGGCCCGTTCAGGTCCGCCGTCAAAACTGACAAGCGGACCTGAACGGTCCGTTCCAGGTGAAAGGACCGTTCAGAAAGACTATAACAGAAAGTAGTGTGCTGGAGGAAAAAGTGTTCTGAGGTAAAAGTCCTTCAAGTAGTGTGCTGGAGGAGAAAAGTGTTCCGAGGTAAAATTCCATCAAGTAGTGTACTGGAGGAAAAAGTGTTCTGAGGTAAAATTCCATCAAGTAGTGTGCTGGAGGAAAAAGTGTTCTGAGGTAAAAGTCTGTCAAGTGGTGTGCTGGAGGAGAAAAGTGTTCTGAGGTAAAAGTCCTTCAAGTAGTGTGCTGGAGGAGAAAAGTGTTCTGAGGTAAAAGTCTGTCAAGTGGTGTGCTGGAGGAGAAACGTGTCCTGAGGTAAAAGTCCTTCAAGTAGTGTGCTGGAGGAGAAAAGTGTTCTGAGGTAAAATTCCATCAAGTAGTGTACTGGAGGAAAAAGTGTTCTGAGGTAAAAGTCTGTCAAGTGGTGTGCTGGAGGAGAAAAGTGTCCTGAGGTAAAAGTCCTTCAAGTAGTGTGCTGGAGGAGAAAAGTGTTCTGAGGTAAAATTCCATCAAGTAGTGTACTGGAGGAAAAAGTGTTCTGAGGTAAAAGTCCATCAAGTAGTGTGCTGGAGGAAAAAGTGTTCTGAGGGAAAAGTCCATCAAGTAGTGTGCTGGAGGAAAAAGTGTTCTGAGGTAAAAGTCTGTCAAGTTTAGGGTCAGCCATCTTGTCCTTTTTGAGAAGTGTGACGCAGTTACTATATTCTTCAAAAGTACCAATTTTTTCTATGGGCATCCCATGTCTTTTCCAAAAACCAAGTTCAATCCCCTAATAAAATAATAAAAACAAGCGAGAGACTGTTCATTGACTAAAGGAGTGTGTTTAATGGATGTCTGGCAGCAGGGTGGAATGTGTGGATGCTGTAACTCGTAGCAACCAACCGCTACATAAGCATGCCAAAATATTAAATAAAAGTGCTACATTTATAGAATGAAGAAAGTGTCCAGAGCTTCAATGACAAAGTGCACAATTCTCAATTCTTCAATTCTCTTTTGCAAAATTCTCTTTTAAGAATTAATGAAATATATTCTCAGTGCTCCAAACCACCCGGGCCGTGACCCTTCACCTTCACATCAGAAAACACACCGGATTTCCTATTTTACCAGTGAGTCATTAAGATTGTCCAGGACCACCTCCTCTATATAGGTTGTCCAATCATCTCATGCAATGCCCTAGATGTACAAAATGAAGTAAGAAAAAAAGCTTTATGACAGGGGTATTGAATTAAAACTTACGGTGTGACACAGAGTTCGGAGGTCAGAAGTAAGTGACACAGAGGTCAGTAGTGAGGCAGAGTCCAGGGCTCAGAAGAAGTAAGTGTGGCACAGGACAGCAGTGAGGCAGAGTTCAGGGGTCAGGAGTGAGTTCAGAGGTCAATAAAAGTGGTGCAGAGTTCAGTATAAATGGTGCAGAGTTCAGAGGTCAGTAGAAGCGGTGCAGAGGTCGGTATAAATGGTGCAGAGTTCAGAGGTCAGTAGAAGCGGTGCAGAGGTCAGTATAAATGGTGCAGAGTTCAGTGGTCAGTATAAATCAGGGGTCTCAAACTCAAATTACCTGAGGGCCACAAGACAAGTTCATATGCCATGGGGGGCCGCATGCAAACTTTCAAACTTCAAAAACAACAGTACTGATGTCAGCGAACACATTATTAACCCCCAGCACTGGTGTCAGCGAGCGCATTATTACCACCAGCACTGGTGTAAGGCAGGGTTTGACAAATTTGCTTGGAATCTAGGAGCCAGCTAAAAAAGTTAGGAGCCAGAAAACGCACCCCGTCCCGACGGGCTTGAGCGCAGAAGCGAACACATACGCGAGCAGCGCCTGCATATGTAAACGGTGTTCAAACCGCACATGTGAGGTATCGCTGCGTATGGTAGAGCGAGAGCAATAATTCCAGCACTAGACCTCCTCTGTAACTTAAAACATGCAACCTGTAGATTTTTTAAACGTCGCCTATGAAGATTTTAAAGGGTAAAAAAGTTTGTCGGCATTCCACGAGCGGACGCAATTTTGAAGCGTGACATGTTGGGTATGAATTTACTCGGCGTAACATTATCTTTCATAATATTAAAAAAAATGGGGATAACTTTACTGTTGTCTTATTTTTTAATTAAAAAAAAGTGTAATTTTTTCCCAAAAAAGTGCGCTTGTAAGACCGCTGCGCAAATACGGCGTAACAGAAAGTATTGCAACGATCGCAATTTTATTCTCTAGGGTGTTAGGATAAAAAATATATATAATGTTTGGGGGTTCTAATTAGAGGGAAGAAGATGGCAGTGAAAATAGTGAAAAATTACATTAGAATTGCTGTTTAACTTGTAATGCTTAACTTGTAATACCAACGGCTCACCATCAGATGGCGCCAGCTCACATCTGGTGGTAATAACTCGTAATACCAACGGCTCACCACCAGATAGCACCAGGTCACAAAAAAAAAAAAAAAAAAAATTATTTTATTTATTATTTTTTTTTACTCTTTGCTCCCCCCACTTCCACCCTGCCTGCGGGCCATTTATAACTGGTCCGCGGGCCGCAAATGGCCCGCGGGCCAGTACTTTGAGACCACTGGTATAAATGGTGCAGAGTTCAGTGGTCAGCAGTAAGTGGTGCAGAGGTCAGCAGTAAGTGGTGCAGAGGTCAGCAGTAAGTGGTGCAGAGGTCAGTATAAATGGTGCAGAGTTCAGAGGTCAGTATAAATGGTGCAGAGGTCAGTATAAATGGTGCAGAGTTTAGAGGTCAGCAGTAAGTGGTGCAGAGGTCAGTATAAATGGCGCAGAGGTCAACAGTAAGTGGTTCAGAGGTCAGCCGTAAGTGGTGCAGAGTTCAGTAGTCAGTGTAAGTGGTGCAGAGTTCAGTGGTCAGTGTAAATGGTGCAGAGTTCAGAGGTCAGCAGTAAGTGGTGCAGAGTTCAGTGGTCAGTATAAATGGTGCAGAGTTCAGAGGTCAGCAGTAAGTGGTGCAGAGTTCAGAGGTCAGTATAAATGGTTCAGAGTTCAGCAGTAAGTGGTGCAGAGTTCAGATGTCAATAAAAGTGGTGCAGAGTTCAGTGGTCAGTGTAAGTGGTGCAGAGTTCAGTGGTCAGTGTAAGTGGTGCAGAGTTCAGTGGTCAGTATAAGTGGTGCAGAGTTCAGTGGTCAGTGTAAGTGGTGCAGAGTTCAGTGGTCAGTGTAAGTGGTGCAGAGTTCAGTGGTCAGTGTAAGTGGTGCAGAGTTCAGTGGTCAGTATAAGTGGTGCAGAGTTCAGTGGTCAGTATAAGTGGTGCAGAGTTCAGTGGTCAGTGTAAGTGGTGCAGAGTTCAGTGGTCAGTGTAAGTGGTGCAGAGTTCAGTGGTCAGTGTAAGTGGTGCAGAGTTCAGTGGTCAGTGTAAGTGGTGCAGAGTTCAGTGGTCAGTGTAAGTGGTGCAGAGTTCAGTGGTCAGTGTAAGTGGTGCAGAGTTCAGTGGTCAGTGTAAGTGGTGCAGAGTTCAGTGGTCAGTGTAAGTGGTGCAGAGTTCAGTGGTCAGTGTAAGTGGTGCAGAGTTCAGTGGTCAGTGTAAGTGGTGCAGAGTTCAGTGGTCAGTGTAAGTGGTGCAGAGTTCAGTGGTCAGTGTAAGTGGTGCAGAGTTCAGTGGTCAGTGTAAGTGGTGCAGAGTTCAGTGGTCAGTGTAAGTGGTGCAGAGTTCAGTGGTCAGTATAAGTGGTGCAGAGTTCAGTGGTCAGTGTAAGTGGTGCAGAGTTCAGTGGTCAGTGTAAGTGGTGCAGAGTTCAGTGGTCAGTATAAGTGGTGCAGAGTTCAGTGGTCAGTATAAGTGGTGCAGAGTTCAGTGGTCAGTGTAAGTGGTGCAGAGTTCAGTGGTCAGTGTAAGTGGTGCAGAGTTCAGTGGTCAGTATAAGTGGTGCAGAGTTCAGTGGTCAGTGTAAGTGGTGCAGAGTTCAGTGGTCAGTGTAAGTGGCGCAGAGTTCAGTGGTCAGTATAAGTGGCGCAGAGTTCAGTGGTCAGTATAAGTGGCGCAGAGTTCAGTGGTCAGTATAAGTGGCGCAGAGTTCAGAGGTCAGTATTTAGTCAGAACCCAAAGCCCCCGACCTCAATTTGCGGCGGCGGCACACCTCCGCTTCTCAATATGAGGCTGCAGTACCCCCCCCCCCTGGTTCTCTGCTCCAGGGGGCCCATACCTGAAGCTGCGTAAGGGGCCCCATAATTCCTGATGGCGGCCCTGCTTGTTCATGATGACCGGAAGTCCACAACTGATCCAATAACCATCCCTAAAAGTAGTGCTATGCCGAGGGCCGTCATCAACATCTCACCATCCATCCTGGCTCCGCAAACAAGATGGCTGTGCATCCTTCCATATATTCCCCTCTTATGCCTCGTACACACGGACGGATTTTCAGAGAAAAAGGTCAGATGTTTAGAAAAAAGTCAGACGGCTTTTATTTTTCTAGGAAAATCCGGCCGTGTTTAGCCTCCATCTGACTTTTTTTGTCGGACCTTAGATAGAGAACCTGTTTTCTTTCTTTCAGACGGACTCACGGCTGACTATTGCACGATCAAGAGTCAAGACCGTGTGTACAAGGCATTGGAATTAAAGTTGGTGGTAATATTACACCTGTTTAATGCGTTTAACCCCTAATCTACCAAGGTACAATCATACACATCCTGGTATTCAAGGCAAGTTCATGGTTTGGTTTTTTTCAGCTGGCTCCCGGTTTTCATATGAATGTAATCCGGTCCATTATAGAACCATCCAATGACTTTTCAGAACTTTGGATGGAGCGCAGGGCAGGGCAGACATTATGGATCTAATAGACCCCTGATCACTCCATACAGAGAAATATTCATGCCAGCCTTTATTACATAGCAGATCTATAACCAAATAAAACTGCATATGACAGTGATTGTTCCAATTACATGAGTACAGCACATTAAAGTGACGATCTGGGATTCCTTCCTCCGGGGTAAATCAGCTATGTAATAATTAGACCCAGGGCCGGCCCTATGATGGGACCGGGTGGTACCATGGGTACCAGGCAGCACTTTTAGGGGGGCAGCATTCTGCCGCCCGCCAGACAGCCCACTCCGCTGCCTGTGAGGACACTCGCAGCCGGAGGGGAGCAGTCTGCGAGTGAGAAAGGCAGGCGCCGCTCCCTCTAAGGAAACTGTTGTGCCGAGAACGGTTATCCGTCGGAATCCGTTCCCCCTAGCTCTCGGCTCCGCCTCTCCAGCCCTCTGCATTGCCGCTCCCTCCTACTCTACCCACAAATTCTTATGACCCTAATACCGTCCAGTCCCCGTGCGTGTCCCCGATGCAATGTTTTTACTCATTATGGCAGATTGGATAGCAGCGTTTGCCCCCGGGAGACAGCCTGTGTACAGGATATATCTATGCCTATGTGGTTCGGATGACTTTGACTATTTTCCTCTCTTGTCTGTCCTGAAGAAGCCTCATGGCGAAACGCGTAGACGCACAGGGGACATTTATAGGCAACATACATACCTGACATCTTGTATGGTTTTCTTTTTAATGTTGTTTTATGTAACTACTTTGTAATAAAATTATATATTTTTTCTATTCCTGTCTGTGTTGCCTATAAAGTCCGACCATTGGTTGCTTTCCTTAAACAATTTTGTCTGTATCACATGAATAGAGCCATGACAGGTCCTCTTTATAAATGTATAGAGCCATGACGTGATTTTTTTTGGGGGGGGGGGGGCAGCATTTCATTCTTGGTCCCAGGCAGCACAATGTCTTGGGCCGGCACTGATTAGACCCCTTTCACACTGGGGCGTTTTTCAGGCACTATAGCGCTAAAAAAACTGGACACTATTCTTCCCACTGGTGCCATCAATGGGACACTATTCTCCCCACTGGGGCACTATTTCTCCTCTTACTGGAGGAGGTACTATGTAATTTTTAACTACTCTTATTGACCACCAAGACATTGCTTGCTCCCTCTGATGCCAAAACATTTTCTGCTCCCACTGGCCACAATCCAGTCTGCGGCGGATTCGTATCCTTGCCAAGTACTGCCTTTAGCAAATCAACCCCAGAAAGTTTTCCAGGAAGCTTGGCATCCATGGTGCCAACTGCCGACAGTATGGAATGTAATTCTAGCTGTACAACAGAACAGAGATCAATGAGACAAGGAGACTCTCAGACACTGGCAGTACTTACATTTTATTTAAGAAGAAAGATACATAAAAATTGCTTTAAAAATACATTTTATCATTGCCCTGTAAAACCAACTGCAAGCTTCTATAGAAGTCAAACTATATATAAAAAAAACAAAAACACAAAAAAAAAAACACCCACACACCACACAACAATAAAAAGGTACAAACTGCCTAAAACAAAAAACAAACAAATAAAATATGAAGGATTAGAAATAAATTAGAAACAAAAACACTAATAATCCTCAGTATAAAGTGACAGATGACTTGTATTTGGTGATTAGACATAGAACAGATCATTTAATGTGTAGTGGAATAAAAGGGATTGGACGCCACCATATATAAAAAGTTGCACGCTCTCTAATTTTCCTTCATTGCACCCTGGAAGCACAGAGACCCGGGGCACTTTAATATGCAAGTTCTGACTTTATTTCCGGTGACTTGTCGGTATTGTTCCCCTATCCAGATGGTTCCTGTAAGGACTGGGCAGGCGCAATCCTTGCCGACGGAAATCTCCGAAACCTCGGCTGGCATCCAGGCTCATTCCTTAACATCCCCGTGGATTGGAGGATGTTAAAAAAAAAGAGCCAGGAGGCCGAGCAAGTTCGCTCGGACGTGAGGCCGATTGGCCACTTTCCTCAAATTCCACGTCGCCCTGGATGCCGGCCGAGGTTCGGAGATTTCCGTCGGCAAGGATTGCGCCTGCGCAGTCCTTACAGGAACCATCCTGATAGCCGGAACCATATTGGCAGATCACCGGGACATAGATCTCTGGCCACACCCCCTCCCGAACCTCACGATTGGTCTGTGTGGCTACCCTTCACATCACCGAGTCATTGCATGAATTCATTGTAGGCAGTATGTATGTGTATGGGGGACGTATGTTGGACTGCGTACTACGCAACGCATTTTATTTGATGTCTAATATTGTGTAACATTAGAGTGTAAGCTCCTCTGGTGCAGCGACTGATGTGACTGGCTTAATGATCTCAGAGAAAAAAAAAAATGGATCCACACTCTGGTCGTTGCTCTTTAAAAAAAAAAATCTTTGTTTTTATTCACAAGCCACAGTGAACAAACGCAAATGAGAACAGTTGACACACTTCAGCCTATAAGGCCTTAGTCATAAAAGGTGGTTAGGACTAAGGCCTTATAGGCTGAAACACGTCAACGGTTCTCATTTGCGTTTGTTCACTGTGGCTTGTCAATAAAAACGAAGATATTTGTAAAGAGCAACGACCAGAGTGCGGATCGTTTTTTCCTCATTACTCTACTCAGCCAGTGACTGTGGACCGAGCACCCGGGAGCCCTGCTATCTATGTGGTGTATGCGTAGTAGCACTGGCATTTCTGTTTATACTTCATGATCTCTGTACAGCACTGCGGTATATGTCAGAGCTTTAAAAAGGTTTAATAATAATAGGGTAATAGTGTGCGACTGTGGGGGGGGGGGGGGGGACTTCGAGTGTAAGCTCCTCTGGTACAGAGACTGATGTGACTGGCTCAGTGTTCTCTGTACAGCACTGCGGTATATGTCAGAGCTTTAAAAAGGTTTAATAATAATAGGGTAATAGTGTGCGACTGTGGGGGGGGGGGGGACTTCGAGTGTAAGCTCCTCTGGTACAGAGACTGATGTGACTGGCTCAGTGTTCTCTGTACAGCACTGCGGTATATGTCAGAGCTATACAAATGCATATTATAATAATAATAACAATTTAAAAAAAAGTGTGACTGTGGGGAGGGGGGGGGGGGGGGGACTTTAGAGCATAGGCTACTCTGGTGCAGAGACGGATGTGACTGGCTCTGTACAACACTGCGGAATATGTCAGAGCCATATATAATATTATAAAAAATAGTAGTGTATAAAAGTGGGGGGAAAATTTGAGTGTAAGCTACCATAGATTGTGAGCTTCTTGAGGGTAGGGACTGATGTGAATGTGCAATATACGTATATGTTGTAAAGTGCTGCGTAAATTGTCGGCGCTTTATAAGTACCTGTAATAAATAAGCTCCTGTGGTGCAGGGACTGATGTGACTGGCTGAGTGTTCGCTGTACCGTGCAATGGAATAGATATAATAATAATAATGTGTGACTAGAAAAGGGGGGGGGGGGTGTGTGACACCGTGGAATAGGTCAGAGCTATAAATATTATTATTAAGTGACAGTGGGGGGGACATTAGAGTGTAAGCTCCTCTGGTGCAGGGACTGATGTGACTGGCTCAGTGTTCGCTGTACCATGCAATAGAATATGTCAGCGCTATAAAAAGTAATAATAATAATAATAATAATAATAGTGTGACTAGGAGGGGTGGCACCGTGAAATTTCACAGCTATATAAATGAAATAATAATATTAAGTGACAGTGGGGGGACATTAGAGTGTAAGCTAAGGGACTGATGTGACTGGCTCAGTGCAATGGAATATGTCAGTATAGGAAGGGGGGGGGGGGGCACCGTGGAATGTCAGAGCTATATAAATTATTAATAATAAAAGTGACAGTGGGGGGGGACAATAGAGTGTAAGCTCCTCTGGTGCAGGGACTGATGTGACTGGCTCAGTGTCCACTGTACCGTGCAATGGAATATGTCAGCGCTATAAAAAAGGTATAATAATAATAAAAAATAAAAAACATTATTGACTAGGAAGGGGAGACACCGTGGAATGTCAGAGCTCTATAAATTATTAATAATAAAAGTGACAGTGGGTGGACATTAGAGTGTAAGCTCCTCTGGTGCAGGGACTGATACGATTGGCTCACTGTGCAATGGAATATGCAAGAGCTACATAAAAAAAATATATATATAATAATAATAAAATATTATTATAATTATATATATATATATATAATTATTATTAAGTGTGTGACTAGGAGGTGGGGGGGGGGGCATTAGAGTGTACATTCCGTGACTGTGACTGGTTGTACAGCACTGCGGTATATGTCAGAGCTATACAAGTGCATAATAATAGTGTGGGACTGTGGGGTGACAGAGTATAAGGCTCCTCTGATGCAAGGACTGATGTGACTGGCTGTACAGCACCGCGGTATAGGTCACAGCTATATAATATATATAATAGTGTGTGACTGTGGGGAAAGGGGGGGGGATTAGAGTGTAAGCTCCTCTGGTGCAAAGACAGACGTGTCTGGCTCAGTGATCTCTATACAGCACTGTGGTATATGTCAGAGCTATATAAATGTATAAATAATAATAATAGTGCGACTGTGGTGTGACATTTGACTGTAAGCTCTTCTGCTGGTGCAGATACTGATGCGACTGGAAGTGTTCTCTGTATTGCACTATGAAATATGCCAGAGCTATATAAAAACGTATAATAATACAAATAGGGAGTGACTGTGGGGGGCACAGAGTGCAAGCTCCTCTGGTGCGGGGACTGATGTGACTGGTTCTCTGTACAGCACTGCGGCAAATGGCATAGCTATAGAAGTATATAATAGTGTGAGATTGTGGTGTAAGCTCCTCTGGTACTTATGTGACTAGCTCAGTGTTCGCTGTACAGCGCTGCAGTATATGTGAGAGCTATATAAAATGTATGATAGTGTGTGACTGTGGGGGTGACATTAGAGTGTAAGCTCATCTGGTGCAGACATTGACATGACTGGCTCAATATTCTCTGTATAGCACCCATTGGTGGGCTCTCCGCTTTGGGCAAATGCTCTCAGGGCTCAGCTAGATAGAAGATTTGTGATGAGTTGGGGACATTAGATTACCTACAAGTTACTGGTCACCTCAACCACAATAAAAACCAAAATCAACATTCCGAGGCATACATATAACTATATACATCATCAGTATATCTATCTGAGCTCCTCCTGGGTTAGGAGGACCCTGGACCCCGGCATCCCTTTAGACATTTGGCCAAATACCTCACCAGTGTTGAAACTCCTAGTGCAGTGGTGGAGATCCTTGGCACCCCAGATGTTTTGGAACTACAGTTCCCATCATGCTCAACTACGCTGCAGAGTGTATCATGGGAAATGTAGTTCCAAAACATCTGGGGTGCCAAGGATCTCCATCACTGTCCTAGAATATCAAACCCAACGCCATCTCCGGGGATGCCATATGCATAACAATGGGCTCCCTGTACTTCGACAGGAGAGCAGCCAACACAAAAAGAAGTAGGAAGCCAAATCACCATACAGTACTGTATTATTGTAGTAATACATTGGAACCTTGGATTTACGAGTATAATCCGTTCCAGGAGAATGCTTGTAATCCAAAGTACTCGCATATCAATGCGAGTTTTCACATTGAATTCAATGGAAACAAAAATAATTTGTTGCGCATTGACTTCAATGGCATGCAATACAGCATTAGCGCCGCTCTGCTTGGCTTCCAGCGCCCCCCACCTTCACCTCAGGCCAAACGCGGTACTGCACACTGCTTTGGTCTGAATTCTGCTCGTGTTGCGAGACACTCGCAAACCGAGTTAGGATTTTTTCAAATACATCGCTCATATTGCGAAACGCTCGTTAACCGCGTTACTCGCAATCCGAGGGTCCACTGTATATAGGACGCATGGGAGAGAAATTTACCATTTACAAAATGACTCATAAAGCATTTACACATGCTAACTCTTAACAAAATGGAGTTCCTTTAAGAATTAACATATACATATAAAAATATATATATACTTTTTTAAAAGGAGACATCTGCTGGTGGCGGATCTCAGAAGCTCGTTGAGTAATGCAACAGAAGTGCGATAAATTACACGTATAATCTAGTATTACGAAGGGTACAGAACCAAGGGCAAGATGCAGGTAGGTGGCCTAATCATTACACAAGACGTATCGGACGCTCCTTTGGGGAGTTTGTCGTCATGTTCTGCTCGGGACTCCTCAGAACCAGCATGGCAACCACATGAAGGAGCCGAGGGCCGAGGAGGCGAGAGCGCCGGCGAGCAGGCCCAGCGCCATCTGTTCTCCGAACGTTTCACGCTCGTCTCTGACAACGACATGCGTCATACCAGGAGCTGGGGGGAGAAAAGGCAAGATGTGACCAACCAAGCTAGGTAACATTTTTAGCAAAGAATCAAAATGTTCTTTTTTGGGATTTTGGATGGAGTGTGAAAGGGATAGAAGCCTCGGTTTATATTGCTGTCTGTGTCCCTTTGGGTGCCCACGTGTCCCGGATTGCCCGGGACTGTCCCACAATTGACATGTCTGTCCTGGGTCCCGGGCATCTTTATTCCGGGACAATACAATGTCCCAGAATGAAATAGAGGACACAGACACCCCCTACTAACAACATTTCCGGAACTGGTTGCTAGTGCTGCCTGGCATCTTGCAACCAGTGACAATTTACTCTCAGACAGCGAGGCCGGGAGCGAGGCACCACGGCACCTCCTCCTTCTCTGGCACCCAGAGGCAAGCAGCAGGGACTGGTGTGATCTTCACTCTCCAGATAGTGACTTCATTCCCGTTATCTGGCTTTTTTGGCACATTTCTTTGGGATTTGTTTCACATTGTTTGGACTTTATTTATCACTTATTTTAAATATATATTCTTATTGATTTTTGCGCTGCACTATTTTTTCTATATTTTGTACATTTTTGGATTTCGTGATTATCCCGTCAGTGTTCAGCTTGCATTATTGGGGGAGGGAATTCATTGGTTTTTTTTGCGCTGATTGCACCCTTGTTTTGTATAGGTGGTGGTATAAACCAATAAAACACCAAATAGGATACAGTAACAAGCTTAGTCTGCACATATTAGAGTACATCAGCTGTGAAAGAAAATTTGGCTTTTAAAAAAAGTGTTATTAAACCCCAGGATCCTGCATTCACTATACCTGCTCTCCCACAGTACATTGAAATGCAATTATTTTAGTAAATATAAAACTGCTAGTTAACCCCCCCCCCCCCCTTCATCAGCAGTATGTAGCAGTCTTGCGACTTCTATCAGTGTCTGGTTAAAAAAGCTTTTTGGAGGAGTTTTTATTTTTCCCTGATTAACCTATAAGACTGGAGGACCCCTGACCCTGTCTGAACAGTGCTGATTGGCCCTGTGCTGATCACTTGCACTCTCCCAAGAAAAAAAAAGAAAAAACACACACTCTAGCAATGCACACCAAAGTGAGCATGTGCAGCCTGTCCCCTAATGCGTCGTTCTTTCAGGAAATGGACTGGAGTCAGGAGGATCAGAGATGACAGGATCACACAATGCGGAGGATTAACCCCTTTGGGATCCACAGTGAGTATAACACATGCTTTAGGCCCTTTTCACACTGGGGTGGGAGGCGCGGTGGCAGTATAGCGCCGCTAAAAATTGCGGCGCTATACCGTCGAAATTGCTGCGGCATTCGGCCGCTAGCGGTGCGGTATTAACCCCTGCTAGCGGCCGATAAAGGGTTAATACCGCCCGCAATGCGCCTCTGCAGAGGGGCATTGTGGGCGGTATTACCGCGGTTTTCCATTGTTTTAAATGGGAAGGAGCGGTATACATACCTCCTCTCTTCAGGAGATTTTTTTCTTTCCTGCCAGCGCATCGCCTCAGTGTGAAAGCCCTCTGGCTTTCACATTGAGAAGGCTGGGCAGGAGTTTTTCAGGCGGTATTTAGGTGCCGTTTTTAGCGCTGTACCGCCTTGAAAAACTCCTCAGTGTGAAAGGGGTCTTACTGCATATACAGACTGATTTACTATTGTGGGTTTAGTAACACTTTAACCACTTAACGCCCACCACACGCCTATTTACGTCCACAGAATGGCACGTACAGGCAGATGGGCGTATATATACGTCCCTGCCTTCTAGCGGGTCGGGGGTCCGATCGGGACCCCCTCCGTTGCGTGCGGCTTACCTCGGGGAGCGATCCGGGACGACGGCGCGGCTATTCGTTTATAGCCGCTCCGTCGCTATCGCTCCCCGGAGCTGAAGAACGGGGAGAGCCGTATGTAAACACGGCTTCCCCGTGCTTCACTGTGGCGGCGCATCGATCGAGTGATCCCTTTTATAGGGAGACTCGATCGATGACGTCAGTCCTACAGCCACACCCCCCTACAGTTGTAAACACACACTAGGTGAACCCTAACTCCTACAGCGCCCCCCTGTGGTTAACTCCCAAACTGCAACTGTCATTTTCACAATAAACAATGCAATTTAAATGCATTTTTTGCTGTGAAAATGACAATGGTCCCAAAAATGTGTCAAAATTGTCCGAAGTGTCCGCCATAATGTCGCAGTCACAAAAAAAAAAAAAAAAAAAAAAAAAAAAAAAAAATCGCTGATCGCCGCCATTAGTAGTAAAAAAAAATAATTAATAAAAATGCAATAAAACTATCCCCTATTTTGTAAGCGCTATAAATTTTGCGCAAACCAACCGATAAACACTTATTGCGATTTTTTTTTACCAAAAATAGGTAGAAGAATACGTATCGGCCTAAACTGAGGAAAAACATTTTTTTTATATATGTTTTTGGGGGATATTTATTATAGCAAAAAGTAAAAAATATTGCATTTTTTTCAAAATTGTCGCTCTATTTTTGTTTATAGCGCAAAAAATAAAAACCGCAGAGGTGATCAAATACCACCAAAAGAAAACTCTATTTGTGGGAAAAAAAGGACGCCAATTTTGTTTGGGAGCCACGTCGCACGACCACGCAATTGTCTGTTAAAGCGACGCAGTGCCGAATCGCAAAACCTGGACTGGGCATTTAGCAACAAAATGGTCCGGGGCTTAAGTGGTTAAGGATTGGTCCACATTAGGAAATCATACTCTTAGAATAAATGAAAGAGAAAGATGGTTCTAATTGGCTCATAAAAACAGGCATAGTATTTTTTTTATTTTTTAAACCAATGTTAAAAAGCGCACAATATTTTGGAGTAAGACCGGGTTCACACTATTGCGAATTGGATGTGGATTACACCACATCCAATCCGCATAGCAGGAGATTGTGACCGGCTCTCTATTGAGTCTGTTCACACATCTCCGGTGCGAATTGCATAGGAGTCCTGTGCATCTTTTGGTGCGTTTCAGGTTTGAATTCAGCCCAAAATTCAGGCTGAAAAAAAAAAAAAAAAAAAATCGTACCTGAAAACGGTGAATGGAGACGCACCGGATCCCCTGCTGTGAGCCGGAGCGTGCTGCGGTGTGAACCCGGCCCCAACAGGAGTTTTGTGCCCGCAGACACACCTATGCGGTTCCGAGCGTATCCATAAGGCTGCATTCACACCTGAGCGTTTTGTCGCCTGAAGCGCAACGCTCAAAAACGCTAGAGGGGAAAAAATACATTATTCCCTATGGAGATGGTTCACATCTCCATGCCAATACGCCCGACGCCGAACGAAACAAGTTCCGGACCCTTTTTTGTCGCGCGTATCGGGAAGTTTGGTCGTTTGAGCGTTCCCATTTCCCATAGAAAGTAATGGAAACGCTCGATTCAAGCGACTAGCGCGACAACGAGCGTTTGCTACGGGCGTTTCGTCGATTTAATCAATAGAACTTTTCACCCAGGCAGAAGTTTAAAAAAAATCTACCAACATAGCATGTGTGATGAAAAGATGATAATTTTTCCTATTGGCTAAAATAAAAAACGTCGAAGTACAAAAACGTCGGGACGAAGCTGTATGCAAACGCGCAAATAAGCATGAATACGCGCAACAAACCGCCGGAGAAAACGACCGACGCTCAGGTGTGAATGCAGCCTTAAATAAACTGCTTTACCTGCATGAAAATAAAATAAAGAAGGTCCCGGAAACTTTTCTAAAACTGCAGCCACACAGAAACCGCATTGGTGCTATGCGTTTCCACACATGGGAAAATGTACTTTGGTTTCCAATGCATGGGGGTGCCCACTAAACGGCAGCGGGTTTAGGAACAAAAGCGATTTACATGCAGTTCTGAACCCGCATAGATGTGAACCTACCTATCTATCTATCTATCTATCTATCTATCTATCTATCTATATATATATATATATATATATATATATATAATTAAGGGTTTTTAGGCTTTTTACTGTGGTGGTCAAGTATTTTTCTTTGAAAAAAAAAAAAAAAAGCCAAGACTTGCATAATTCCAGCACTTACCATAGCTGTGGTCACAGTATCCGTGGTCGACATAGACCGCATGGTGAGCGTTCATGGGAATGGTCTGGTAATAATCATCATAAGGATTGTAGAGGTACACCTAGAAGACAAGACAACAAATTACCATGAGAAAGAAAAAGAAAAAGAGAAAGAAAAAGAGAGAAAGAGAAAAAGAGAAAGAAAAAGAGAGAAAGAGAGAAAGAGAAAGAAAAAGAGAGAAAGAGAAAAAGAGAAAGAAAAAGAGAGAAAGAGAAAGAAAAAAGAGAGAAAGAGAAAGAAAAAAGAGAGAAAGAGAAAGAAAAAAGAGAGAAAGAGAAAGAAAAAGAGAGAAAGAGAGAAAGAGAGAAAGAAAAAGAGAGAAAGAGAGAAAGAGAGAAAGAGAGAAAGAAAAAGAGAGAAAGAGAAAGAGAAAGAGAAAGAAAAAGAGAAAGAGAAAGAGAAAGAGAGAAAGAGAAAGAGAAAAAAAAAAGAGAAAAAAAGAGAGATGTGTGTGTGTGTGTGTGTGTGTGTGTGTGTGTGTGTGTGTATATATATATATATATAATCTCCCATACACAACATCATATGTATGCCTATTAAAATGCTCAATGGGCTGGATTCAGGTAGCTGCGCCCCTTCTTACGGCGGCGCAGCGTATCGTATTTACGCTGCGCCGCCGTAAGTTTGAGAGGCAAGTGCTGTATTTACAAAGCACTTGCCTCCTAACTTACCGCGGCGTAGTGTAAATGGGGCCGGCGTAAGCGCGCGCCATTCAAATGATGTTGAGGGGGGGCGTGTTTTATTCAAATTAGGTTGACCCCGCGTAATTTAAGTTTTTTTCAAACGGCGCATGCGCCGTTCGTGAAAAAATCCCAGTGCGCATGCTCGAAATTCCGACGCAAACCGCCATTGCTTTCGACGTGAACGTAAATTACGGCCAGCCCTATACGCAAACGACGTAATAAATTCAAATTTCGAAGCGGGAACGACGTCCATACTTAACATTGGCTGCGCCACCTAATAGCAGGAGCAACCTTACGCCGAAAAAGCCTAACGTAAACAACGTAAATAAATTGCGCCGGCCATACGTACGTTTGTGAATCTGCGTAGCTAGGTAATTTGCATATTATACGCCGAAAACAACGGAAGCGCCCCTAGCGGCCAACGTAATATTGCACACAATTCTACGCCTGCCGCATTTAAGTTACGTCGGCGGAGGAAGCCTATTTTTTTAGCGTATCTGCCTTTGAGAATCGGCGTAACGATATGCCGGCGCAGATTTGAAATTACGGCGGCGTATCTGGAGATACGCCGCCGTAATAGCTTCCTGAATCTACCCCAAAGTGTCCAATGAATGCTGAACAATCTCTTTATTTTGGGTGGTGTCAGCAGAGTTTATTGGGGTCCCTTCTTTTGCCAGAATCCCTGGTGGGGAGGTGACAGACTGAACTTGGCTTCCTATCGGAAATCAAGGCTTACCATGACCAGCAGTTCTCAACCCTGTCCTCAAAAACCGCCAACAGACCATTTTTTGGGGATTTCTCCAAAAAAGCAAGCCATTGACTCAGTTTTAAAGCACCTGTGCAGGATACAAGGAAAACCTGCAAAACATGGCCTGTTGGGGGTACGTGAGGACAGGGTTGAGAACCACTGGCCTAAGTGACCCGTCGATGCAATTCCTTTCTGGAGTCCACTAGAGGGAGCCAAAATACCATGTTATACTGTATATCTCCTGTGGACTCACCATAACAATATACAGTGAAGGTGCTCAAACCTGTGATAACTATCGTTCAGTAGTTGATGAAGTAGGTATGGGATATGTACGTTCAGTTAACCACTGGAAGATTTACCAGTGGTTCATGACCAGGCCGTGCGGCACTGCGTGACTTTAACCGACAATTGCGCGGTCGTGCAACAATGTACCCAAATATAATGTCCCCCCCCCTCCACAAACCTAGCTTTCTTTTGGTGGTATTTTATCACCTCTGCGGTTTTTATTTTCGCGCTATAAAAAAAAAAAAAAAAAAAAAAAAAAAAGAAGAAAACACAACAATAGATAGAAAAAAAATTATAATAATAATAATTTCCTTTCTGCTATAAAAAAAAGAAATAAAAATTAAATCATCAAATTTCTTTATCAAATTTAGGCCAATATGTATCCCGCTACATGTTTTTGGCAAAAATAAATAAGCAAGTGTCTATTGATTGGTTTGCGCAAAAGTTATAGGGGCAGATCCACATACATCTGCGCCGGGCGCAGCGTATATAAGATACGCTACGCCGCTGTAACTTACTTTGAATTGGTTTGAATCCGCAACGAATTTGCGCCGTAAGTTATGGCGGCGTAGTGTATCTCTCGCGGCGTAAGGGAGCGGAATTCAAATGCGGCGGGTAGGGGGCGTGTTTCATTTAAATGAAGCGCGTCCCCGCGCCGAACGAACTGCGCATGCGCCGTCCCTAAAATTTCCTGCCGTGCATTGCGCTAAATGACGTCACAAGGACGTCATTGGTTTTGACGTGAACGTAAATGGCGTCCAGCCCCATTCACGGACGACTTACGCAAACGACGTAAAATTTTCAAAATTATCCGCGGGAACGACGGCCATACTTAACATTGAGTACGCCACCATATAGCAGGTTTAACTATACGTCGGAAAAGGCCGAAAGGAAACGACGTAAAAAAATGCGACGACCGCTCGTACGTTCGTGGATCGTCGGAAATAGCTAATTTGTGTACTCGACGCGGAATTATTATTATTATTATTATTATTATACAGGATTTATATAGCGCCAACAGTTTGCGCAGCGCTTTACAATTACGACGGAAACGCCACCTAGCGGCCGGCGAAAAATTGCATCTAAGATCCGACGGCGTACTAAGGCGTACGCCTGTCGGATCTAACCCAGATGCCGTCATATCTTGTTTTGTGGATACAAAACAAAGATACGACAGGCAAAATTTGAAATTACGCGGCGTATTAAGAGATACGCCGGCGTAATTTCTTTGAGGATCTGCCCCATAGCGTCTACAAACTATGGGATATATTTATTTATTTAATTTTTTTTACTTTTAGCAGGACTGCGATATTGCGGCGGACAAACCACACACTGACACTTTGGGAACCAGTGACACTAATACAGCGATCACTGCTAAAAATATGCACTGTCACTGTACTAATGACACTGGCTGGGAAGGGGGTAACATCGTCAGGGGCCATCAAAAGGGTTAACTGTGCCTAGCCTGTGCTTTCTCGCCAATGGGGGGGCAGGGGCTTTGACTAGGGGAAGGCATTGATCCATGTTCCTACTTTGCAGAACACGGGATCAATACCTTCTGTCTAAATCGGCGGGTGCCAGCAGACATCGAATCTGCAGTACCCACCGCTGGGCTCCCGCTGTGTGTGATCACAGCAGGAGTGGCTCGCCGGTGGCGTGTGTGCTCCAGACCCAGAAGAAGTGTCAGATCACGTACTAGGTATGTGATCTGGTACAGAGCGGCCGCCCGTCCGCAGTACAATTGACCAGTGGTCAAAAGAAGCAGCAGAAGCATGAACCCCATCTTTAACCACTTGCCGCCCGCCAATGACATATTGACGTCGGCAAAGTGGTTGTAGAATCCTGACTGGACGTCATATGACGTCCTCAGGATTCTGAGCCGCTGCGCGCCCCCGGGGGCGCGCATCGCGGCGATCGTTGTTGCGGGGTGTCAGTCAGACACCCCGCAACACCGATCTTGGTAAAGAGTCTCTCACGGAGACTCTTTACCATGTGATCAGCCGTGTCGAATCACGGCTGATCACGATGTAAACAGGAAGAGCCGTCGATGGCTCTTCCTCACTCGCGTCTGACAGACGCGAGTAGAGGAGAGCCGATCGGCGGCTCTCCTGACAGGGGGGGTTCGCGCTGATTGTTTATCAGCGCAGCCCCCCCTCGGATCGCCACATGGACCACCAGGGAAGCCCACCCTGGACCACCAGGGAAGGGCAGGAAGAAAAAAAACGGGGCAAAAAAAAAGTTTGAAAAAAAAAAAAAAAAAAGTCTGAAAAAAAAAATAAAGATGCCAATCAGTGCCCACAAATGGGCACTGACTGGCAACAAAAGGAAAACAGTGCCGCCCCACAGTGTCCATCAGTGCCGCCCCACAGTGTCCATCAGTGCCGCCCCACAGTGTCCATCAGTGCCACCCCACAGTGTCCATCAGTGCCACCCCACAGTGCCCATCAGTGCCACCCCACAGTGCCCATCAGTGCCACCCCACAGTGCCCATTTGTGCCACCCCACAGTGCCCATCTGTGCCGCCCATCAGTGCCACCCATGAGTGCCCATCAGTGCCGCCCATGTGCCCATCAGTGCCGCCCATGTGCCCATCAGTGCCGCCTATGAGTGCCCATCAGTGCCGCACATCAGTGCCCATCAGTGCCGCATACCAGCGCCGCCAATCAGTACCACCTCATCTGTGCCCGTCAGTACTACCTCATCGATGTCCATCAGTGCCATCTCATCTGTGCCCATCAGTGCCGCCATATCAGTGCCCATAATTGAAAGAGAAAACCTACTTATTTACAAAAAAATTTACAGAAAAAAATTAAAACGTATTTTTTTTTCAAAATTTCCAGTCTTTTTTTAGTTGTTGCGCAAAAAAAAAAAAAAAATCGCAGAGGTGATCAAATACCACCAAAAGAAAGCTCTATTTGTGGGGGAAAAAGGACGCCAATTTTGTTTGGGTACAGTGTAGCACGACCGCGCAATTGTCATTCAAAGTGCGACAGTGCTGAAAGCTGAAAATTGGCTTGGGCGGGAAGGTGTATACGTGCCTGGTATGGAAGTGGTTAAAAAGAGTTACTCTCCAAGGATTTGATGTAGGGTGGGAGGTTGCCCTGGGGACCTCTGGGGAAAAAAAAGGGGGGGGGGGGGGGTTTGCCATCCGAGCTCTGAGCCCCTTACAGGTGTACTGCCTGTACCCCCCTGATGGCGGTCCTGCTCAAAAACGCTTCTTCAGGAACTTGGGGCATATTCCATCCTACAGATCGTCTAGCTCTCTATGCAGCCCCCAGTATACCCCCGTCTCCATCTTCCTTGGTCTGAGCATTCAGACCCCAGTCCTCCTCCAGACTTTGCACTTTCTGCTTTCCAGATCCACCCTCTAGCTTCTTCCCGCAGCACAAGATAAAAGGGGGGGGGGGGGGTGCACTATGATGTAAGGGAGGGTGGGGGAACCCTTGAATGCTGATGGTGGAGGGGCTCTTGAGATCTGATGTAAGGGGAGGGGATGTTCTGCACATCTAGTCTTACAGATACAACCAGCCCTTTGAGGGCACTCATAATGCTGATGGGGCCTGTAATGAAATGGCGTTTGACACCCCCGCTATTGAGCTAGGTGTAGAGATTCCTGCCCTGAAGAGCTTAAAATCAGAACCCACTTTTTTTTTTTTTTTACCCGTGCAGAACCTTTTTATCACACTTTCTATTTTTCCTTTAAAAGGCGACAAATTTCATAAAAAGAAAAAACAAGGAAATTGCACAATATCTCAGACTTAGAAATCCAACATACATTATAAGATAGATAGATAGATAGGATAGGATAGATTAAATAAAAAAAAAAAAAAAAAAAAAAAAAAAGCGCTCCCTCATAGTATGTTTTAACCACTTGACCACTGGGCACGAAAACCCCCTTAATCACCAGACCAATTTTCAGCTTTCGGTGCTCTCACAATTTGAATGACAATTACTCAGTCATACAACATTGTACCCATCTGAAATTTTTGTCCTTTTTTTCCCACAAATAGAGCTTTCTTTTGGTGGTATTTGATCACCTCTGCGGTTTTTATTTTTTGCGCTATAAAAGAAAAAAGACTGAAAATTCTGTAAAAAAAAAAAAAAAATCTAGTTTCTGTCATATTAGCAGGTTATTTCTCACACACAGCATATGCATACTACAAATTACACCCCAAAACACATTCTGCTATTCCTCCCGAGTATAGCGATACCACATGTGTGCGACTTTTACACAGCGTGGCCACATAGAGAGGCCCAACATGCAGGGAGCACCATCAGGCGTTCTGGAGCACCCAGGCCAATTCTGACATTTCTCTCCTACATGTAAAAATCATCATTTATTTGCTAAAAAAATTACATAGAAACCCAAAACATTATATATGCTTTTTTTTCAAAGACCCTAGAGAATACAATGGCGGTTGTTGCAACTTTTTATCTTGCACGGTATTTTCGCAGCAATTTTTTGAACGCGTGTTTTTAAAAAAAAAACAGTTTTGTGCTTAAAAAAAAAAAAAAACAGTAAAGTTAGCCCAATGTTTTTGCATAATATGAAAGATGAAGTTACGCCGAGTAAATAGATACCCAACATGTCACCCTTCAAAATTGCACACGCTCGTGAAATTGCGCCAAACGTTGCTACTTAAAAATCCCCATAGGCGACGTATTGCAAGGTATTGGAGTATTGAGGGTATTGCGGAGTATTGGGGGGGTATTGCAGAGTATGGGGGGGTATTGCAGAGTATGGGGGGGGGTATTGCAGAGTATGGGGGGGGGTATTGCAGAGTATGGGGGGGGTATTGCAGAGTATGGGGGGGGTATTGCAGAGTATGGGGGGGGGTATTGCAGAGTATGGGGGGGGGTATTGCAGAGTATGGGGGGGGGGTATTGCAGAGTATGGGGGGGGTATTGCAGAGTATGGGGGGGTGGGTATTGCAGAGTATGGGTGGGTGGGTATTGCAGAGTATGGGGGGGTGGGTATTGCAGAGTAAAATAAAAAAAATGATGAGTGCAATACTCTGCAATACCCCACCCCATACTCTGCAATACCCCACCCCATACTCTGCAATACCCCACCCCATACTCTGCAATACCCACCCCCCCAGGGTGGGGTATTGCAGAGTATGGGGTGGGGTATTGCAGAGTATGGGGTGGGGTATTGCAGAGTATGGGGTGGGGTATTGCAGAGTATTGCACTCATCATTATTTTTTTTTGACTGCAGAGTATTGCGCAGGGATGGCTGGATCTGTGACTGCAATTGTCACAGATCCAGCCCACAGTGCGGCGGCTGCTGCTGCCGCCCGATCCCCCCCCCTCCCTCTCCTCTCACACTGTACCGAACGGTACAGAGAGGAGAGGGAGGAACCGGCGTCATTACATGACGCCGGTTTGTTTACAAGTGATCGCGCCGTCATTGGACGGCGCGATCACGTGGTAAGGAGCCGCTTCCATTGGCTCCTTACCGCGAGTGCTGTTGCTGCGGGTCCCGTAGACCCGGCGAGCACCGGCGATCGCGTGTGCGCGCCCGCTCGGGCGCGCACAACGCAGTCTCTGGGAGGACGTACATTGACGCCCTCCTAGAGTACAGGAACCGCTCTGTAGCCGTATTTTGGCTATAGGGCGGTTACCAACTGGTTAAATGCCATAAGAATGGCTGAAAAAATTGACAAGGCAGGGGGAGAAGTTTGTATCCATATAGATCAGTGGTCTCCAAACTGCAGCCCAGAAGCCAGATGTGGCCCTTTGCTTGCATTTATCTGGCCTTTGGGGCACTAGTTCGTGGGGCACCATTCCCCCTACCGACACCAACAATGGGGTACCATTTCTCCCATTGACCCCAACAATGGGGTACCATTTCTCCCATTGACACCAACAATGGGGTACCATTCCCCCTACCGACACCAACAATGGGGTACCATTTCTCCCATTGACCCCAACAATGGGGTACCATTTCTCCCATTGACACCAACAATGGGGTACCATTTCTCCCATTGACACCAACAATGGGGTACCATTTCTCCCATTGACACCAACAATGGGGTACCATTTCTCCCAGTGACACCAACAAGGGGGTACTATTTCTCCCATTGACACCAACAATGGGGTACTACTTCTCCCATTGACACCAACAAGGGGGTACTACTTCTCCCATTGACCCCAACAAGGGGGTACTACTTCTCCCATTGACACCAACAAGGGGGTACTACTTCTCCCATTGACACCAACAATGGGGTACCATTTCTCCCAGTGACACCAACAAGGGGGTACTATTTCTCCCATTGACACCAACAAGGGGGTACTATTTCTCCCATTGACACCAACAATGGGGTACTACTTCTCCCATTGACACCAACAAGGGGGTACTACTTCTCCCATTGACACCAACAAGGGGGTACCATTTCTCCCATTGACACCAACAATGGGGTACCATTTCTCCCATTGACACCAACAATGGGGTACTATTTCTCCCATTAAAAAACAAAATGATGGGGCATGTTCTACTCCCACTGGCCACAGTCCAGCCCTCCCTATAGCCCGAAGGGCGGTAAACTGGCCCTTTGCTTATAAAGTTTGGAGACCCCTGATCTAGATGATGGATCAAAATAAAATCACCAATAATAATTATATGACACTTGCGGGGTTGCTTTGCAGAGCCCCATTAAGTTTCTATCTATGTTTCTAATTAAAGTAAAAAGTAGTAAAAAAAAAAAAAGAAGATGAGAATTGAAGGGAAAAACAAAAACACACACACACACACACGCACACGCGCACACACACACACACACACACACCTAAAACAAAAAACAAACACAAAAACAATAAAATAAAAATTGTAAAAAAAACAAAACAAAAAAAAACACACATTTCAGAAAACATTGGGCCGGATTCAGATACATTGCAGTATCTGTCGGCGCGGCGTAACGTTTCACATATACGGTACGCCGCCGTAACTTAGGGCGCAAGTTCCGTATGCAGAAAGAACTTGCGCATTTAGTTACGGCGGCGTAACGTATGTGTGGCGGCGTAAGCCCGCCTAATTCAAATGGGGATGGTGTGGACGTGTTTTATGTAGATTCACTGTGACCCCACGTATTTTACTAACGGCGCATGCGCCTTCCTGAAAAAATCCCAGTGCGCATGCTCGAAATTACGCCGCAAGTCGTCATTGCTTTAGACGTGAACGTAACTTACGTACAGCCCTATTCGCGAACGACTTACGCAAACGACGTAAAAATTTCAAAACTCGACGCGGGAACGATGTCCATACTTAACATAGGATACCCCTCATATAGCAGGGGTAACTTTACTCCGGAAAAAGCCTAACGTAAACGACGTAAAAAAAAAAAAAATGCGCCGGACGTACGTTTTTGAATCGGCGTATCTACCTAATTAGCATATTCATCGCGTAACTATACGGAAGCGCCACCTAGCGGCAAGCGTAAATATGCAGCCTAAGTTACAATGGTGTAAGACACTTACGCCGGTCGGATCTTAGGGAAATCTATGCGTAACCGATTCTCTGAATCAGCCGCATAGTTACGACCAAGCGCACTCAGAGATACGCCGTCGTATCTCCTTTCTGAATCCGGGCCAGTTTCATTTGGGTCATACACAACCATTCATTGTACACGGAGAAATCAGAGGAAGTGGGATCAATGATAATCTTAGCACAGAAAACACACAAATAGCAACTTACCGGTTGGGATCGCATGTCCTGGAGCGCCATTTTCCAAGCTCTGTATGGAGGGAGCGCAACAGTCAGAAGAGAATATATAAAGTGCAGGATGTCACTACACCTTTATCCCACTACAACCCCACTGCAAATAACCAAATTTAATGTGCTATGATGATATGCAGATCAGTTAAAGAAAAAAACAAAAACAAAACACACATTTTGTAGCAATTTTCCTTTCGAACTTACGTTTGGAATCTTCAGCAGCAATTACAATACTAGATGAGCACATGATGGTAACATTTCAGTATGCAATTCTGAAATATTTATTTTAAATACATATTACGGTTTTATCTGCCAAAAAGGATTATGTGCAATTCTTTGCGATTTAGGTACCTCTGTCAGACAGCACAGCCAGGTCCCCATGTATTGGATAACAAAATCAGTGCAGCGCAATATAAAATCAGCAATACTAAAAAGTACATAAGAAAAAAATAAAAAAAAAGTGCCAACGTGACAAAAGGTCCTGTGGGGGCATGACCTCCGTCAGCCAGCGGCAGCTTTGACCCGCTGACGAAATCCTTCCCACAGGACGTAACACGTACGGGGCGGAGGAGTCACGTCTGATGTCTTTTTGGTTTGAAACTTTTCTTTATGCCGTCACACCTGATCTCCCGTATTGGGGGAACCGGTACCGGCCGGTCGAAGGTCCCCCCTGGACCCCAACTTTGGCACACATGTAGCTCCACTCTTCCTCTACAAGTGTGCAAAGTTTGTTGTCTGGGGGACCTACGGCTGAGGAGCACCGATTTTTCAGACCCGGGCACCCTTTCCATAGACTCCCATGTTAAAAGTCAGTCTAGTCATGGGCACAGTGAGGCAGGGCTGGACTGGGACAAAAATTTGGCCCTGGACGTCATCCAGACTGGCCCACTTTTATAGGTCTCTCCTACGGCGGCCGGACAACTCCCCCCCCCACCACCCAAGCCCCCTCTCCCCCTTCACTAGCCACTAGCTGTTCTACTTTATTAGAGTAGAATGGCTGGTACTGGTACTCTTATAGGCAGTACCAGTGGGGAAGCTAGACATTATTTCACCCGGGCAAAGAATCAGTTTGGTGCCCGCCCCCCCCCCATGGGACAAGATTAGGCAGAAGTGAGAAACTCCCAGGCCATAGCTGTTGAGTCAGCTGTCTGTCCCCTCCCCCATGCTCCTGCTGGTCCCCCCCATGCTCCTCTGTGGTCCCCCATGCTTCTCTGTCCCCCCCAGGTGAGCACTGTGGGGAGGGAGAGGAGGTGAGCGCTGCAGGGAGGGAGAGACAGAGGAGCGGAGGGGGGCGGTGGTCCACTGTCACTGAAGCTGGCCCACTAAGCCATCGGCCCACCGGGAAACTCCCTGTAGTCCCAATGGCCAGTCCATCCCTGCAGTGAGGCATGGACATGGGCACAGTGAGGCATGGACATGGGCACAGTGAGGCATGGACATGGGCACAGTGAGGCATGGACATGGGCACAGTGAGGCATGGACATGGGCACCCTAGGCTTATACTCGAGTCAATAAATTTTCCCAGTTTATTGTGGTACAATTAGGTGCCTCGGATTATATTCGAGTATATATATATTTTTTTTTGTATATTATTAGACACTGTGCACACAGAGGACCTTTTCTCACACTGGGATGTTTTTTTTTGGACTTTTCAATATTGCTGATTTTTTATTGCGCTGCACTGATTTTGTTATCCATTACCTTCGAGGCTTTTTGGATTATCCTAGTAGTGTTTCCCTGGCAACGGTTATTCTATCTGCGCTGAATATTTATCGTTATTTGTAGGTCCCTATGTATGTATATTAGGGGGGCAGGAGGTCCATTTAATGTTTTTGCTATCAAGCCCCAACAAAGTCAGTCATGGGAATGACCATGTAAGCCCAGGGGGTGTCAAAATGGCAGCCCACCAGCCTAAAAGCATTGAGTTTAACCACTTAACCCCCGGACCATATTGCTGCCCAAAGACCAGAGCACTTTTTGTGATTCGGGACTGCGCCGCTTTAACTGACAATTGCGCGGTCCTGCGACGTGGCTCCCAAACAAAATTGGCGTCCTTTTTTCCCCACAAATAGAGCTTTCTTTTGGTGGTATTTGATCACCTCTGCGGTTTTTATTTTTTGCGCTATAAACAAAAATAGAGCGACAATTTTGAAAAAAAATATTTTTTACTTTTTGCTATAATAAATATCCCCCAAAAATATATAAAAAAAACATTTTTTTTCCTCAGTTTAGGACGATACGTATTCTTCTATATATTTTTCGTTAAAAAAAAAAAAAAAAAAAAAAACAAATCGCAATAAGCGTTTATTTATTGGTTTGCGCAAAAGTTATAGCGTTTACAAAATAGGGGGTATTTTTATGTCATTTTTATTAATATATTTTTTTTACTAGTAATGGCGGCGATCAGCGATTTTTTTTCGTTACTGCGACATTATGGCGGACACTTCGGACACTTTTGACACATTTTTGGGACCATTGGCATTTTTATAGCGATCGGTGCTATAAAAATGCATTAGATTACTATAAAAATGCCACTGGCAGTGAAGGGGTTAACACTAGGGGGCGGGGAAGGGGTTAAGTATGCCTGGGTGTGTTCTTACTGTGGGTGGGGGTGGCCTCACTAGGGGAAACACTGATCCTCTGTTCATACATTGTATGAACAGAAGATCAGCATTTCCCCCGCTGACAGGACCGAGAGCTGTGTGTTTACACACACAGCTCCCGGTCCCCGCTCTGTAATGAGCAATCGCGGGTGCCCGGCGGCGATCGAGCCCGCCGGGCACACGCACGGGAGTCGGGAGCGAGCGGGGGGCGCGCATGCGCCCCTAGTGGCCGCTCAAAGAGCCGACGTTATACTACGGGCTCTCGCCCAGGAGAGCCGACCTGCCGCCGTAAAATGACGGCGGCTGGTCGGCAAGTAGTTAATATACAGGATTTACAGTGCCTTGAAAAAGTATTCATACCCCTTGAAATTTTCCACACTTTGTCATGTTAAAACCAAAACGTAAAATGTATTTAATTGGGATTTTATGTGATAGACCAACATAGATAATTGTGAAGCGGAAGGAAAATGATAAACGGCTTTCAAACTATTTTACAAATAAATATGTGAAAAGTGCGGTGTACATTTGTATAGTGCCCCCCCTGAGGCAATACTTTGTAGAATCCCCCTTTTTCTTCAATAAAGGCCCATACACACGATCAGACTTCTTGACAACAACGGTCCGACAGACCTGTTTGATCGGACAATCCGACCGTCTGTACGCTCCATCGGACAATTGTTTTTGCTTTTTCCATCGGACAATTGTTCGCTGTGTGTGCTCTTAAGCTTTTCGGCAACAAATGTCCGATGGAGCATTATCCGATCGTGTATACACAAGTCCATCGGACTGAAGTCCAAATTCCAAAAAAACGCATGCTCCGAACCAATGCTAAAGATCAGACAACAAGGTGGAGCCCAGGCTAACAGAATACTGGGCGACAAACGAGGGGTCTGCTTCCCTTGTGGTCTGGGAGGCGGGCAAGGCTCATGCCAGAGGCGAATACATCTCCTCTATTAAAGCAGTGAGGGCCGGCTTTGCTTCCCAGACCGCTCATCTGGAACAGAGTGAGGGGGAGGCTCTGGAACTCTTTTCGGGGCACCCCACACCCGAGAACTATTCCACACTAGCTCAGGCGAGAAGAGAGTTGAAGCTTCACTACACATCATTGGTACACTCTGATACGCGAAAACTGGTTGCTAAGCTTTTTGAGTCAGGGGACAAGAACGGTAAGCTACTGGCCAACTTAGTGGCTGAGCCCACACTTCAGACAGTAATCCCTAGAATTCAGTCTTCCACTGGCAGCCAAGTTACGGATCCCGAAGGTATATTGAGGGAATTCCATCTCTTCTATAGCAACCTGTATGACGACCCTTTCCCTGGCCCGGCTGGCGCCGGGCTGGAGGAACTGGGGGGCGTTGCATTGCCTCTCCTTTCCGAGGAGGACAGGGCTGCGCTAGACAAACTCCTGTCGCGTCTGGAAATAGAGGCGGCAATCTACTCCTTACCTAGTAACAAATCTCCGGGCCCAGATGGCCTGCCTGGGGATTGGTACAAAACACATGCTGCTCTATTGGTCCCCAAACTCACCCAATTATTTGCAGAAAGCCTCGAATCAGATAGGCTACCGGATAGTATGTATCAAGCCCATATAGTGTTGTTGCCCAAACCCGGGAAGGATCCCGTTTGCTGCTCATCTTATAGACCCATATCGTTGCTGAACTATGACCTCAAAATACTTACTAAGGTACTAGCCAACAGAATCATGAAGGTCCCTAGTCAACATAGATCAGACCGCATTCATGCCCGGTAAGTCCACAGACCTAAATCTTAGACGTGTCTTTACCCATCTCCAACTCCCTCCCGAGGAGAATGCCTCCCGGGTACTGGTTAGCCTTGACATCGAAAAAGCTTTCGACACAGTTAGATGGTCTTATATGATGCAGGTTCTGGAGAGTTTTGGCTTCGGCCCCACTTTCCGGAAATGGATTGGTTTATTATACAGAGCCCCTACGGCCCGTATTAAACTAAATGGCAGGCTCTCACCCTCCTTCCCGATTCGGAGGGGGACGAGGCAGGGGTGTCCTTTGTCCCCTGCGTTGTTCGCCCTGGTGATGGAGCCCTTGGCCGAAGCCTTGCGGAGGTCGAGTGAAGTGTCCGGCATACAGGTGGGTTCGGTGGTTGAGAAACTGGCTTTGTACGCGGATGATTTAATCCTCTTTCTTAAGGACCCCGGTCCCTCGCTAGCTGGAGCACTTTGGCTCCTGGACAGTTTCGCGGCCCTTTCTGGCCTCCGAACCAACTGGAGCAAATCGCTCGTCCTGCCCATTGACCCTGGGGCGGGGGGATTGAGAGATCCATCTTCCCCTCTGCAGTGGGCTGACACTATTAGATATTTAGGGATTAACATCTCTTCCAATACCCAGGATTTTCTTAAGCTTAACTTGTCCCCGGCGCTGCAGTGGTGCAAATTAAAACTGAAAGCTTGGTCGAACCTCCCACTATCTCTTATAGGGAGAATTAACTTAATTAAAATGAAGCTCCTGCCGGTCCTGTTGTATATTTTACGGCACTCTCCGGTCTGGATTCCAAAATCCTTCTTCCAGCAGCTAGATTCCTCGGTGTCCTCCTTCTTGTGGCAATCACGACCGGCCAGATTCAGTAGAAAGATTCTGCGTAGGCCGTGGACACAGGGGGGACTCGCCTGCCCTGACTTTCACACCTACTACTTAGCGGCAATGCTCACTCATGCGCACAACTGGCTGGTGTCGGATGACACTAATGCGTCGGTCGTTCTGGAGGCGGCCCACCTGGGCTCCTTTGAGGCCCTTCGCAATGCCCTCTATAGGGGCTCGGGGGGTTCTCCAGTAGTTTTAAAAATGGCTATGAAAGCGATTATGAAGGCATGGTACCTGGTAGTACTCAAACCCAACTCGGTGAGGGCCAGATGGTCCACCAACACACCACTCTGGTGTAACCCCAGGCTGCGGGAGTTCCACTCTCTGCAGGACCCGGGTTTGTGGGCCGGCAGAGGCATCAGATATCTAGGGGACATATGTGACGAGTTGGGGCTATTTACATTTGACAGGCTTAAAAACAAATTTCAGCTTTCAAACTCCTTTTTCTTTAGGTTCCTGCAGCTCCGCCACGCCTTCAATTCACAGTTCAGGTCACCCCTTCGGCTGGAACTTGATGGCTTGGAGATTCTCCTGGCTGAGGTCGATCTCTCCAAACCACTATCCCAAATTTACCGTGCACTCCTGCCATCCATTCAGGTAAGATTGGATGGTCTACGTGGTTTGTGGCGGGCGGAGGTGGGGGAGCTGGATGGAGAGGATTGGGAAGATATGTGGGACTACCCATTCCAGCAGTTGGTTGCCACTAGGGACAAATTGATCCAATTCAAGATCCTCCACAGGATCTACTATACGCCCCAACGTCTGCATCGCATTTACCCGGCCCTGTCGGCCGGCTGCTGGAGATGCTCTGGTACCCCTGCAGACTTTCTACACATATTTTGGGATTGCCCTCAGATTAAGGACTATTGGGGGGAAGCGACTCAATTTATTCAGGACCTCACTACCATCCCTATTCCCCTAACACTTAGTGTCTGCATCCTTGGCCTGGTGGAGCAATTGGCACTTGCCAAAGCAACACGCACTCTCATAGGTATCCTTCTTTTCTACGCAAGGAAAGCCATAGTCTTGAAGTGGAAGTCAGCCGCCCCTCCCACGTTGCACGCATGGAAACAGATGGTTAATGCAACAGTACCCCTATACAAAGCGACGTATCTGTCCCGGGGATGCCCCAAAAAATATGACAAAGTCTGGCACATGTGGACGGACTCGGAATCCACAACAGACGACCAACCCCCTGGAGAGTAGCTCAGATAGACTGCATTGGTTACCACTTGTGACACTTGGAGTTCAGACCCATACCCTGATCTGGTAATAGGAGGTGAAGCATAGATAATGTGAGGACCATACCTGCTCCCAAGGGCCCCAGTAGCTTCCAACTCAGCTATCAAAGACTGGGAAGAGGTTCTGCAAGATGCAATAGCTCCTTCTGTATTTCTGTTATGTGCAACCCGAGAGGTGTCTAGGTAATGCTTAGCTAGACATGCCTAGAGTTTTGGTGTGTGGTTAATTGTTCTGTCTGTTCTTTTATGTTGTTACTTTTTTGCACGTTGCTACGTGCAACGATTGGCCGGGGTATGCCCCTATGCCTCTGTTTTGTATTTCAACAAAGCTGAAAATACCTTAATAAAAACAATTTACTAAAAAAAAAAAAAAAAGAAGATCAGACAACAATAGCAGAAGTTGGCGGTAAAGAGCTGAAAAAAACAAAAATAAAAAACATGTGATTTGGTGAAAGTTGGCTGAAAATGTTCTGCCGTGTGTATGCAGAACAAGTTCACGGCCAACACCCTTTCGGACCAAAATCCACGGAAAAGTCTGATGGAAATCCAATCGTGTGTATAAGGCTTTACAACTGGAAGTCTTTTTGGGGGTGTCTCTACCAGCTTTGCACATCTAGAGAGGGACATTTCCCCTCATTCTTCTTCTTTGTAAAATATCTCAGGCTCTGTCAGATTGGATGGAGAGCGTCTGTGATCAGCAATTTTCAAGTCTTGCCACAGATTCTCAATGGGATTTAGGTCTGGACTGTGACTGGGCCATTCTAACACATGAATATGCTTGGATCTAAACCATTCCATTGAGGGCTGGACTGGGACAAAAATTTGGCCCTGGACTTCATCCAGACTGGCCCACTTTGACAGGTCTCTCCCATGGCGGCCGGACAACTCCCACCCCCCCCCCCCCCCCCCCCTGGCCACCTAAGCCCCCTCTATCTTCTTCACTAGCCACTAGCTGTTCTACTTTACTAGAGTAGAACGGCTGGTACTGGTCCTCTTATAGACAGTACCAGTGGGGAAGATAGACATTATTTCACCCGGGGCAAAGAATCAGTTCGGTGCCCCCCTTATGGGCCAAAATTAGGCAGAAGTGAGAAACTCCCAGGCTACAGCTGTTGAGTCAGCTGTCTGTCCCCTCCCCCCATGCTCCTCTGTCGTCCCCCCTGCTCCTCTGGTCCTCCCCCTGCTTCTTTGTTCCCCCCAGGTGAGCGCTGCGGGGAGGGAGAGGAGGTGAGCGCTGCGGGAAGGGAGAGACAGAGGAGCGAAAGGGAGCGGTGGTCCGCTGTCACTGAAGCCGGCCCACTAAGCCATCGGCCCACCGGGAAACTCCCTGTAGTCCCAATGGCCAGTCCATCCCTGATTCCATTGTAGCTCTGGCTGTATGTTTAGGGTCGTTGTCCTGCTGGAAGGTGAACCTCCCCCCCAGTATCAGGTCTTTTGCAGACTCCAACAGGTTTTCTTCTAAAGCCTCGTACACACGATCTGATTTACCAATGGGAATTGTGTGATGGAAGGGTTTTGTCGGAAAATCCGACCGTTTGTACGCTCCATCAGACAATTGTTGGATTTTCCGACAACAAATGTTGGGTAGCATGCTTTAAAATTGATACCCGATGTAAGGAGGGACTCCGCTGGGGACACCCGATGGCATCTGGTGGCAGGGGACACACTCGGGGGCTCCCACCGATTCTACATTATGGCGAGTTGAATTATTTTCATTCTATATGTAGCAACCTGCTATTTTTTAGCCGGCGCTGCTTTAAATTTAGAGGGTAGTCTGAGCATTAAATGACTCAGACGGTTACGATTTTCCTAAATTTGGGCCTCTGCTCCAGCCAGGGCTGTACTGCGAGTGACCACCATTGTTGTCTGGGGTGTTGGTACCATTCCAGGCCAAGGGTGGCAGCAGTCAGGTCAGGGTGTTTTGGGTGCTCTTCCTCGGCAGCCAATCAGTGGGAGTTGATCGTCTCGATGTGCATGCTGGGGAGGAGTACTTAAGGGACAGACGTCATTGGATCGAGGTCGTCGATCCCTGGTCTGTCGTCCCACCACCCCCCCCGTGAGTGGCCCTCCTGGCCGGGGGTGCGTGTTCCTGTGATCCTGGACCACGTTGGTCAGGAGTTGGGATCCACCAAGTAGGCCCGGTAGTCAGACTGGGTCTACGGTTGCAGAGTGGTCCTGTGCTGTCCGTCCTGGAGGGAGGAAGCCACTTGATGAAGAACCTATTCTGGAGAGCACCGAGCAGAAGGCTGGTACGCTCAGGAGGGGCCCTTGAACTTCATCGAAGGACGCACCATTACTGAAAGGCTGAATGAAGGTCGCCTGTCAGTTCTAAGTCCACAAGAATGTACTCAGGATAGAACCGGGTGCTGAATCCTGCGTTAAGAGGATTTTGGACCAAATATACCTCCCATCAGCGGGAAGGTCTGTGGCAGAGACTTTACCAATTTTTCCGTGCGCCATCCTGGCTGCTAGGCTAGTATGAGAGGTCTGTCCGGGTGCGCAATACCTGCTCTGGCTAGAGTGGCGACGAAAGCGGTGTTGCTGGAAGTAGGAGTGTTTCTGGACGAAGTTGTGCACCTGAACCTACCTATTACCCTCCCACCTCTTCAAACTACTTATTTTCTGTTTAACCAAAGTTCAGCAAATAAAATCAGAGAAAAAGAAGTACACCGTGTGGACATTGAACTTTCTTCCAGCTCTTATCTGATACCCTAGACGGCGGAGGAATAGAGGCAACATGCCGCCCAAACAAAACCAGCAGCTCCTCCAGGGGTAGTGCTACACACATATTTCTATTGTGTTGTAGGCTCTGGGCCTGCTGTCCCTCCATCCCTCTTGCCTTTCTTCCTTCACCCTCCATTCCTCTTGCCTTTCTTCCTTCACCCTCCATTCCTCTTGCCTTTCTTCCTTCTCCCTCCATCCCTCTCCCTCCATCCCTCTTGCCTTTCTTCCTTCTCCCTCCATCCCTCTTGCCTTTCTTCCTTCTCCCTCCATCCCTCTTGCCTTTCTTCCTTCTCCCTCCATCCCTCTTGCCTTTCTTCCTTCACCCTCCATCCCTCTTGCCTTTCTTCCTTCACGCTCCATCCCTCTTGCCTTTCTTCCTTCACGCTCCATCCCTCTTGCCTTTCTTCCTTCACCCTCCATCCCTCTTGCCCTTCTTCCTTCTCCCTCCATCCCTCTTGCCTTTCTTCCTTCTCCCTCCATCCCTCTCCCTCCATCCCTCTTGCCTTTCTTCCTTCTCCCTCCATCCCTCTTGCCTTTCTTCCTTCACCCTCCATCCCTCTTGCCTTTCTTCCTTCTCCCTCCATCCCTCTATCCCTCTTGCCTTTCTACCTTCTCCCTCCATCCCTCGTTCATCCAGGACTCTAACCACACACCCTTTGAGTCACACCCTCTTTAAGCCACACCCAATATTTAGCTAAAACCACGCCCATTTTTGCTACGGAGCATGAAGCGCACCTGCCATGTCACACCTACAAACGAATTCCCCACCCCCTAATTATAATAAGAATACTTTTTTTTTTACACTGTTGGCAACTATGGTCCAGTCACCAAGAGGGTACCCCTTGGCAGAAGATAGGCGAGGAGGAAGAGAGCGAGATAACAAGCTGAAGCTCAAAACATTTTTTTCTCAGTTTAGGCCGATGCATATTCTTCTACATTATTTTTATGTAGAAGAAGAATACGCATCGACCTAAACTGAGAAAAAAAAAAAAAAGAAGTAGTTTTTTTTTACCAAAAATAACGCAAGCGTATAGTCACTGGTTTGCGCAAAAGTTATAGCGCCAACAAAATAGGGGACAGAAATATGATTTTTTTAATTTATTTTTTACTAGTAATGACGGCGATTTGCGATTTTTATTGGGACATGTGACATTATGGCGGACACATCGGACACTTTTGACACATTTTTGGGACCAATCACATTTATACAGCGATCAGTGCTATAAATATGCACTGATTACCGACTGGGGGAGGCAGGGCCCCCATCAGGAATTATGGGGCCCCTTACACAGCTTCAGGCATGGTCCCTCCTGGAGCAAAGGAATAAAAATATATATATATTTGTGTGTGTGTGTGTGTGTGTGTGTATGTATGTGTGTATGTGTGTATATATATATATATATATATATTATATACACACACATACACATACACATACACACACACACACACACACACACATATAAATATTTTTTTTTTTATTAAAAAATTTTAAAAAAATATTAAAAACATATATATAAAAAAAAAAAGTGACCCCCAGTGCCCCGGAGGAGCCGAGGACGTCAATAGACGTCCTCCCGGCAATTGAGAGCCACCTTGTGGCCGTCTTTTGCCTATGGCCGGGATACGAAGTGGTTAACAAAAACGTGAGGGGTGTACTTACTTTTGTGAGTGTGTGTACGTACATTTCTGCTGCACTGCAAATCGCGGTTACAGCATATGTACTCCCCCCCTCCAAGGCCTTTGCAGGCAATTATATAATTTTTTTTATTAAAATATATATATATATATAATTTATTTTATACACAATACTGTATGTAACTCATGTATTTCTTTTAAACATTCATAAAAATCAAACTTTTATTTTGGGCAGAGTGGGCATTAAATCTGAACCCCCGCCCCGTAGCCCAAGTCAGATTTTTGGCCATGATGTAAACCCCCCCCCCCCCGGGTTACACAAGTAGTCAGTTCCAGGGCGGCGGGTTCGCTCAGGTCAGGGGGGGTCAGGTTTGTGCCAAGAACTGAGAGATTCTCCATAATCTCCACTACGGCCAACTGGCAGGATCTACCCATAATCCTCCTGTCCTAATTTACTGCGTGCTGACTAAGGCGAGCTGCGCCAGGAATAAATCGCCACTATCCCATTGCAGAAAACAAGATCACTAAATTGGACGTATCATCGTGGAAGCTTTGGATTTTAATAGCTGCTCTTTCAGAGGATTCTCATGTCATTGTAAAAAAAAAAAAAAAAAAAAAAAAAAAAATTGTTTTAAATATAAACACAGCGGAACCTTGGATAACGAGCATAATCCATTCCAGGAGAATGCTTGTAATCCAAAGCGAGTTTCCCCATTGAAGTCAATGGAAATGAAGATATTTCGTTCCGCATTGACTACTATTGCATGCAATACCGCAGGTGGCCAGAGGCCGGGGAGGGCGTCGGAGAGCCTTGGAAATAGTCGGGGACAGCTCGGCTGATCTCGGAAACACAGTGGGCCGAATTCAGATACATTGGAGTATCTTTCGGCGGAGCGTAACGCATCTCAGATGCGTTACACCGTCATAAATTAGGGCGCAAGTTCCGTATTCAGAAAGAACTTACGCTCTTAGTTACGGCTGCGTAACGTCTGTGGTCCGGCGTAAGCCCGCCTAATTCAAATGTGGATGATGTGGGCGTGTTTTAATTAAATTCACTGTGACCCCACGTATTTGACGTATTTTACTATTGGCGCATGCGCCGTTCGTGAAAGAATCCCAGTGCGCATGCTCGAAATTACGCCGCAAATCGTCATTGCTTTAGACGTGAACGTATCTTACGTACAGCCCTATTCGAACGACTTACGCAAACGACGTAACATTTTTAAAACTCGACGCGGGAACGAGGTCCATACTAGGATACGCCTCATATAGCATGGGTAACTTTACACCGGAAAAAACATAACGTAAACGTTGTAAAAAAATGCGCCGGGCGGACGTACGTTTCTGAATCGGCGTATCTACCTATTTAGCATATTCATCGCGTAAATATACGGAAGCGCCACCTAGCGGCAAGCGTAAATATGCAGCCTAAGATACGACGGTGTAAGACACTTACGCCGGTCGGATCTTAGGGAAATTCTGGCGTATGTGGCTTTCTGAATACAGAAAGAAGATACGCCGGCGCTTCGTAGCACTTACGCGGCGTATCAATAGATACGCCGGCGTAAAGGCTATCTGAATCCGGCCCAGTATTTCCAAATGGCTCCGAACCTTTCCGAGCGTCACCGCCACCCCCGCACCTCTGGCCAAATGCGGTACTGCACACCTCACACTCCATTAGCATGAATTCTGCTCGAGACAAACACAAAACCGAGTCAGGATTTTTAAGAAAAAAAGTTGCTCGTTATTCAAAACACTCGGAAACCGATAGAAATAGAATCTATCTTTGTGAACTACTGATCGAAGGCTGCCATTGGTTCAAGCAAGGGCAAGGTTTACATTTCTCCTGCATGCTGGAGAAATTTCCTTGTAAAATGAAGTCAGCACCATCTAGTGGTTATATTGTGAAATTTCCCTGAAATGCCTTAATCAGGTTTTGAGGTCGCATTATGGCCACTAGGTGGAGCCGAAGATCATAGGAAATAAGACATATTATACACAACACAGTGATTATTTTTGACAGCAGTGTAAATGTTTGAGGCTTTCGCGTAGCGAATGTTTTATAACTAGGGCCCTACGACTGTCTACTTACACTGCGTCGTCCTCGCTCTCTGCACAGAGTAGAAGTTTGGAGCGATCCCGGAATTCTACGGTGACCAAGGAGTCCTGGGTGCTTCCCTCCGGTGGCTGGAGCTCTGCAGAAGAGACATGCAATGTCATATTAAGACCTGTAAAGGGTATTTAAACGGTTATTACTGATATGCCATTAGAGTCCACCCCCGGGGGAAAACAAATCCTCCCTTTCCCCCCACTTTACAGGGGTTAATGCTTGTTTAGCTCCAGGAGGCGCATAAAGCACTTTTACTCCCCCAATCCTCTGCTCTCCTGGCATCTGGGTGTCCTCTACTCCTCTATGTTGCTGCAGTGGACGGACTCTCATGATCCCAACATCCAATTCAGGGCTATGGGTTCTCCAGAGTGCACCAGCACAGAAGTAGACGGGTGCTGGTAGTCTGCTCACATCCTTTAACTTCTAATCCAAGCTACAGGATGCTGTGCCTACACATGGTGTGCCTGTAGTTCCATGGTCTGTCTGGTTGACATCCTTCTCACACCTGATCTCATTGATGGACAGGAACTCCTAGCTGGAGCCTCACCAAGTTTGGAGGAAAATATATATATCTCTCTCTCCATTTCCCCGCTGCCCTTACATCAACCCCAGGGGCGGACTGACAACTCATAGGGCACCCGGGCAATAGAAGATTATGGGGCCCCCGGGCATACAGATTGCCACCACGCCAGGGGGCAGTGCAGAGGCGGGGCAGCTAAGATCTCTGGATTTTACTGAGCCTGGCAACCCTGATGGGGCCCCCGAGTGGCATTGGGCCCTCGGGCAGTGCCGAGTGCTTGAATGGTCAGGCCGCCCCTGATCAACCCCCCGCTTGCCCTCCATCAAAGTAGCAATGCCCCCCCCCCCCCAGTGTTGCCAACCGTCAGTATTTTTACTGGCAGCCAGTAAATAATGGGCACTTTTCTCCTGCCAGTGACAGGAAAAAGTTGCCAGTAAAAAATATGGCTGTGATGCTTGGCTTGGCTCTGTTCCAGTCCAGTCCAGAGTCGGCCAAGACCATCCGGGGTGCCTGCTACAGTGTGTTGGGTGGTGCCAGTGTGGGGGTGAGGGGGGCAGGTCTGGTGGAGCCGTTGCCTAAACAGGGCATGTGATGTCATAGTGAAAGGGAGCAGGAGCCTTCGTTTGCGGGTCTGTGGGCCGGGAGCAAGGCAAGCCAGGAGCATATGTGGTCCTTATCAGCCAAAACAAGAGCACATTCTAGAGAAAAGACCCCTGAAGTCTGGTTGCCATGTCTTTGAGGTTTGTTCTTTTTGATCTCCTGCTGTCTTTAATGAAGGATATTTTGCTGAATAAAGGTCGGGGTTTGGTATTGATCTGCTCTTGTCTACCTGGGAGGTTTGGGTGTTCCTGACAACATTTGTGTGTTTCAGCTTCTCCCTCTACATTCTCCAAAATATAAAATAAAAGGGACATTGGAGCCCCTCATAATGGGCACAAGACATGTGCTGACCCGGGAGCTGAGCAAAGTGATGGTGAGTGCCATTTATAATGAGCACGGCAGATGGTAGGAACCCCTCATAATGGGCACCGCAGGTGTAGAGACACGGGAACTCACCACAGGGATGGTAGGAACCCATTATAAAAGGGGAAAACCAGGTGTGCACATCTGGGAACCCAGCACAGGGATGGTGAGAACCTCTTATAATGGGCACAGCAGGTGTACAGACCCAGGAATTCAGCACAGGGATGGTGGGAACCAGGGCTGATCCTAGGGTCACAGACGCCTGGGTGCAGAAATATTTCTGGCGCCCACACATGGTCAGAGACTGCAGACATACTACAGGAGATGCTCAGAGACTGCCGCTATAGTCTCCGGCTGCTTCGCTCTCCTCCTCTGACAGGAGGAGGGAGGATGGACTCCTGTCAGTTGCCGGTGGAGAGAGCTGCCTCTGGAAGAGGAGAAGGAGGCGGAAGGGAAGCACTCTATGGGCAGCATACCAAGAGCCTCACCTCCACACTCCTCCCCCGACCGAACATTCAAACAGGTAAATCTTAGAGGTATCCTTTCTTCTATGTTCTGCCGATTGTCATCAGGGTAATAGACCAGACCCCCGTCCATCCACAGGTCAAACCAGTGCTTCTTCCAACGGCGCAAAACTGAGCCTGTGGGGAGAGCAGTTGTACAGGTTTAGTCTCCCAGAAGATACTGATCTAGAAATGTATTTAATAAAGTGGACATATCATCAGATATAATTAAATTAAGGATAATACAGCTCTATCAAAAATCATCTAATGAATAATGTCAGAAATTAATGTGACCATGCAAAGCAGAAATCTACATGTGAGATACACACATACAACATACCATCATGATCATCTAGAGTAGCACCCATACGTGCGTCAATGTCTTGGGGAGCAGCCCTAAGACTGGTTGATAAATGCATTCACGTCCCATTCCACATTGAGGCCATATGGTACATAGCTCTTAAGTAAATAAATCCAGTAAACCTCCAGCTTGGATACCCCTCTTATACTGGGTTCCCCCCCTCCAGTGTGGGACAAATTTGTCTATGATTTGAAAGCTGGTACCCTCAAGACTCCAGATCCACGTACATCCGCGCATATATAGGCCGGCGTAGCGCATTTCTCATTTACGCTACGCCGCCGCAACTTAGAAAGGCAAGTGCTTATTGAGGTAATGTCTGGGTACAGTGTGTTTAGTACAGCCCTTCTTTATCTTAGCAATATGTTCACCCACCCTTGTGGAAAAGCTCTGTATGGTACGACCAACGTACTGTTTTCCACAAGGGCAGGTGATAAGGTAGACAATGTGCGTTGTGGCGCATGTGAAAAAATGTTTCATGGGATACTCCATACCCGTGTGAGTGGACTTAAAACTGATAGTTTTTTTCCTCCCACACACATTGTTAATGCAAACCTTACATTTCCTACATGGGTGAAAACCCTTTGAGAGGGGAAAAAAAAGTCGGTTTAACAGGAGGGTCAGAGATGTTAGGCGCAACTTGGTTTTTCAGAGAGGTAGCTCCCCTGTAAATTACCGTTGCGTTTGTGGGGAGTACTGGTCCCAGGATTTGATCCTCTTTCAAGATTCCCCAGTACTTGTTAATGATACCTTTAAAGGGTCACTAAAGGAAAACATTTTTTTAGCTGAAATGACTGTTTACAGGGCATAGAGACATAATAGTTAACTGATTCCTTTTAAAAATGATTAAAAATAGATAAAAAAAACAATCATATAATGTGCCTGCAGTGTAGTTTCGTTTTTGCTGTTGTTTCCTGGTTCTCTGATGTACAGAGAGCCACTAGAGGGCAGTCAGCCAATAGAGAGCAGTGATACTTTGTCTAAAACTCCTCAGCACCAATCCAGTTTCGTTTTACACACAGTTCCTTGATTAGTGACCACCGTGAGAAATCTCCCAGTACTGTGGTTATCAGGAAACAGGCAACCAGGAAGTGTCCAGAACAGAGAGAGATTTACAGCAACATGAAAGCAAAAACGAACAATGAGGACATGAAACCAGGACTGCAGTAAGGTAAAGGAAGCTATTTAGCTAAAAAAAAAAATTCCTTTAGTGACCCTTTAATCTGTCTATATTGTGCAGAGAAGCCGGTAAAAAAAGAATTCCTGAATTTTGAGTCCTGAGTGGTCTTCTGCTTCTCTACTGTAAGTGTAGTGCGATCAATCCTCCCAATTCTATCTATCTCTCCGTCAATTTCATCGTTGGAATAGCCTTTGTCCAGAAATCTTTGTTTTAGGGTCTCTGCCTGGATATGGAAATCTTGGACATTCGAACAGTTACGTCTTATTCTTAATAGTTGACTCCGTGGTACAGACTTAAGCCAAGCAGGATGGTGACAACTATCTGTTGGGATATAACCATTGCGGTCTGTACTTTTAAAATACGTTTTTGTCACCGACCGATTGTTCTGAACTTGGATCTCCAGATCCAAGAAATGAATATTGGTAAAGCTTGCCTCATATGAAAGGCTAATTCCCACTTCATTGGAGTTTAGGGGGGACATAAACTCATCCAGGGACAGCCGGATGCCCCCCTGAATCGGCATAAATGCTCATTAGCATATTCGCCGCGTAAAAGACACGGAAGCGCCACCTAGCGGCCGGCCTGGAATTGCAGCCCAAGATCCGACGGTGTAAGCCAGTGTAGCTGCTGACTTTTAATAAAGACACTTACCTGTCCTAGTCGCCAGTGATGTCGGTCCACCGACCGACAGCGATCGCTCGGTCCTGGCGCCTCCATCCTTACTAAAGGGAAAACAGGTAGTGAAGCCTTACGGCTTCACTGCCCGTTTCCTACTGCGCATGCGCGACTCGCACGGCGCTTTGTGATTGAGGCGGCTGCCTCCTGGGATACACACAGTTCCCAGAAGGCAGCGCGGCTCATTCACAAGAAGATTCCACCGCGGTGGAAGAAGAGGCAGAAGAGCTACTTCCGCATAGCAACCGCCCTTTCAGGTGAGTATAACATTTTTTTATTAAATTTATTTTTTTTATTATTATTTTAGGATTTTTAGTAAAAAAAATAATAAAAAAAAAAAAAATACAACAAAAAACACACACGGGTGGAAATCCACTTTAAAGAATTATATGGAAATCACGTCACCTTATGGACTCGTTTGTGCACAATCTCATATAGATTTTCACCACTCCAATAATATCATCAGATATATTCTCCCATGTTTAGTAAATAAATGCTAAGAAATGTGTATACCTCTCAGAGATCTTGCCTATAAAACACGGCCCTGGAATGTTGGTGGTCAGGCCCAGGGGGGAGACCAGGCTTAAGGCTGTGTAAGGGGTCTCAATATTTCTGATGGCTGACCTGACTGTACAGACTACAGAACTTCCATGTACTGCACAGAACCACAGTCCCGGTGTCTTCTCTTGCCCTGGCTCACCAGAACACAACTACTCCAGACCATACAAAGTCGGTACCGAGCAACTACAGTCTTCAGAGAATACAATAAATTTGGAGTCCACTTACTCTGCCTCCAGAGCCATCCGCTCTTCACTAAAGCCATCGCCAACCGCGGGATCGTCTGCAAGAGGAACAGAGATTAGATCTACATGAAGCCAGTCACACAATTCACGGTAAAGAGTAACCGGGGAAAAAAAATAAAAATAGAAATAGTTTGCCACCTTAAAGAAAACCAGTGTTTTGTCCATGCAATTATATTGCGGAATATAAAAGTTTAATAAAAACCAGCCTGGAATATAAGGGTTTGTCAGGGCTTCCTTCTGAGCTGGCTGCTCAGCTGTCGGCTAATTGCCAGCTCCTATCTCTCCACAGTGACTCACCTGTTGATGATCCTGCTCGTCAGTCCTGCCTACTTAAGCCTTCCAGCTTATTTGCTCTCTGCCTTCGCCAACATCACAGAGACTATCTCCTGTGTTCCTGTTGAAGACTTTGCTTGGCTGACGTCCCTTCTGGCTCCAGACCTACGTTTATCTCTGGCTTTGCTGACTATGCGATGCTGTACCCTGACTATGTTTTGACTACGCTTACTCTGTTTATCTTAATATTATTATTATTATTATTATTATTAAACAAGTGTGATTTAACCACTTCTGTCTCAGTCCGATTTGTGGTTTCTGACAGGGTTAGAACTTACTTGTGCCACTGCCTGCACCACCGCCCTTTGCTGTATTGCAAAGCCAAGCTTGTTGAAGAATCCTCAGCAATTACCAGTCCTGGTAGTGTAAGGTATAAAGGTCCCATACTACGCATCAACGTCATTATGTAGAATGCCGTACCAGCACCAGTACATGAGGACTTTGAGGGTCTGCCTACATTCTGGGGGATGGAGTAACCTAAATGGGCACTAGACCCTTACTATATAATGGTTGGGATTACCAGAAGGAAATTTTAAACAGCTGAATGGAATATTTCTATCTAGTGAAAAAAGTCATCTAAAAATCCAAATACAGAGCTGAAAAAAATAAAAAACACAATGGCCCGGATTCACATACATCGGCGCATATTTATGCGGGCGTAGCGTATCTGATATACGCTACGCTGGCGCAGCGCACAGAGGCGAGAACTGGATTCACAAAGCACTCGATCCCACTCGCTGTTAAAGATACGCTGGGCTTCCTCGGCGCAAGCCAGCGTAGGTGGAAGTGGGCGTGAGCCATGCTAATGAGGCGTGACCCCATGTAAATGATGGACTGAGCGTCATAAAGATACAAATAACGTACGGCGCATGCCCCGTCCCGTGGACGCATCCCAGTGCGCATGCTCAGATCACATCGGAATTACTCTCTAAGATACGTCGAATCACTGCCTACGACGTGAACGTAACCTACGCCCAGCCCTATTCACGTACTACCTAAACAGCGTAAAATACGACGGCTGTGTTCCCTGGTCCATACCTTAGCATGACTTGCGCCTCCTATATGGGGAATAACTTTACGCCAACGTACGACTTACGCAAACCACGTATATTATGCGCCGGGCGCAACTACGTTCGTGAATCGGCGTATCTCCCTCATTTGCATATGTGCACAGAAAATCAATGGGAGTGGAAAATGCGCCCAGCGTAAATATGCGCATACGATACGACGGAGTAGGAAAGTTACGTCGGTCTGATGAAGCCTATTTTCAGGCGTATCTAGTTCTGTGGGCACGGCGCACAGATACGACGGCGCACATTTACACTTACGCGGCGTATCTCGAGATACGTCGGCGTAAGTGCTTTGTGAATCCGGGCCATTATATCCATCTACCTATCTATCTCTCTCGTGTTTTACTGGTCAATAGATTTGTAATTTTGTTCACCCAGTCTGATGATCCAGACACTCCTGCCACACAGTCCAGGTGGGTCTGGGACTTCTCTGCAGTTGAGCAATACAGACTGGCCAAGACCTGCCTCCAGCCTATGATTGGACAATAAATGAGCACCGACAGAAAGCCAAGGTTGTGCCTTTTCTCTTCTGCCCTGCCCTACCCTATATGCACATTCATAAGCTTGACTGCCCTTCTCACTTGCTGACACAGCATAAGAGGGAAAAGAAGAAAAAAATAGTTTTCATCTAACCTTCTTTCAGAACAGACTCAGCACTCTGCTAATTATTTAATTTGTAGAAAATTACATCAGATATTGTATCTGTAGGGAAGCTAATTCACTTTCACAGCCATGCGATCAGGGTCAGCGTTCATCGTCACTCTGAGTGGTTTTTATAATGAAAAAGATTTGATTAAACTTTAATCTAACAGCAAAAGTTATAATTTAATATACCATGTGCTGGTTAAAATAATTGAGATTGGCGCTCTAGAGTTTGGCAAACTACATATCCCAGCACACTAGGTCAGCGTCCTTGCAGCTGGTCAGCTCAAAACATCGGCCATGGAGGACAGAGCAGCCCAAGGGCCCCAGAAATGAATCCCAACCAAAACATTGAACGGGGGCTGGAAATGCTTTGGAACGGGGTCAAGTTTGCAAGACCTTTCATTTCTTTAAATTATATATGGTGAAAATCCCCCCCAAAAAAAAAAAAAAAAAAATTAGGGACCCCGTAAATGAAACGAGAAGCTACATGCCACGTCTGCCAACTGCTAGTGCAGGGGTCATCAACCCCCGGGCCGCGGCCCACTGCCGGGCTGTGGCCTGTTTGCAGCCGGGCCACGAAGGCTGCACTAACAAGCGGCGGTGGAGCGAGCAGAGAGATGACATCATCTCTCACCACCCTCCTGAATCACCGCTGTTGCGAGCAGAGGGATGAGATCATCTCTCACTGCCCGCCCCGGATTACTGCTCCTCCGCCGACACAGCGTGGATGAACACAGCGTGGAAGAACAGTGTATTACAGTGCTGGAGGTGAAGCAGAGAGAGGAGATCATCTCTCACTACCCGCGCCCCCCCACCTCCCCAAGTACCGCTGTTCTCACTACCCACTACTCCAGGTTTGCCTCTGAACAAATGTGCACACCTGTGCTGCCACCACTGCAGTGACAATCTTCATGTGGTGGCAGGTGACAATCCACATCTGGTAGCAGACGATGTTTCAAATGACAAGCTGCATCTGATGGCAGGTGACGTGGCAAGTGACAATACAAATCTGGTGGCAGGTGACGTGGCAAGGGTCAAAATGCATCTGGTGGCAGGCGAAGTGGCAAGTGACAACCCGCATCTGGTGGCAGGCGACGTGGCACGTGAAAATCCACATCTGGTGGCAGGCGACGTGGCAAGTGAAAATCCGCATCTGGTGGCAGGCGACAATCCGCATCTGATGGCAGGCGACGTGGCAAGTGACAATCCGCATCGTGACGTGGCATGTGACAATCTGCATCGTGACGTGGCATGTGACACTCTGGCACATTCTGCATTATGGTGAGTTTTCATAACTATTTCATTATATATTACAATGCAACAATATAAATAATGATCTTCAATCATCCTGACATCATATCAATGATGTGCCAGGATGATTGAAGCGCCAACATCAGCCATTGCCCCGATAAATTGCCCGCGAAAAGCCCCCCGGGCCTTGGCACAATTTTCTTTAACAATGCCGGGCCCCAATGCCAAATAGGTTGGGGACCACTGTGCTAGTGGGTGTGGGCAAAACAAGTCTTGGCCAATAAAATGGGCATCGGTCCACGATGTATGAATTGTAGGACGCTACCTTTTCCTCCATGCTACATTTTACACAATATAGGGTCTGGAGGTACACTAAGAGAAAGTGCAAGTAAAATGAGGCTAAACACTGATGTTAATGGCAGGAATAGTCACTCCCAACATCGGTGGTCAGCAACAGTAATACTAAGCTCCCCTCCTTTCATTGGTGGGCAATAGCAATTATATATACCAGCACCCCCTTTCCATTGGTGATCAGTGGCAGGAATGTTAGGCCTCCCCTTTTTCATGGTTAGTGGCAGTAATAATCAAACCTCACCCCATGCACCTTTAATTGTTGGTCAGTGGCAGTAATAAGGAACCCCAAATATCCTTTTATTAGCAATCAGTGTTAAAGCTACCCTTTCATTGGTGGTAATAATAAAGCTTCCCTTTCATTGGTGGAAATAATAAAGCTACCCTTTCATTGGTGGTAATAATAAAGCTTCCCTTTCATTGGTGGAAATAATAAAGCTACCCTTTCATTGGTGGTAATAATAAAGCTCCCCTTTTTCATTGGTGGTAATAATAAAGCTTCCCTTTCATTGGTGGAAATAATAAAGCTACCCTTTCATTGGTGGAAATAATAAAGCTTCCCTTTCATTGGTGGAAATAATAAAGCTTCCCTTTCATTGGTGGCAATAATAAAGCTTCCCTTTCATTGGTGGAAATAATAAAGCTTCCCTTTCATTGGTGGCAATAATAAAGCTTCCCTTTCATTGGTGGAAATAATAAAGCTACCCTTTCATTGGTGGCAATAATAAAGCTTCCCTTTCATTGGTGGGAATAATAAAGCTACCCTTTCATTGGTGGCCAGTGGTAGTAATATTAACCTCCTGGGACCCGCGCTATAGTCAAATGACGGCTACAGCGCGGATCCCAAAATCCAACAGGACGTCAATTGACGTCCGCCCCTTTGGGCGTTCCCCGCGCGCTGCGGGGAAACTCTGTGTTGGCCATGTCCCTTGGACACAGCCAATTACAGATCGCCGCGAACGGCCAATCAGAGTGGCCGTTTGCAATGCGATCTGTGCGGCCAATGAGAGATGATCTCATATGTAAACATATGAGCTCAACTCTCATTGCCGTTTTACACAGAGACAGCGGTGCTGTCTCTAAAGAGGAGACCGATCTGTGTCCCTTGTACATAGATCAGTCACCCCCCCCCAGTCACCCCCCCCCCCTCCACCTACAGTTAGAACACAATGCAGGGATACATTTAACCCCTTCCTCACCCCCTAGTGTTAACCCCTTCAATGCCAGTCACATTTATGCAGTATAAATGTGAATGGCGCCAAAAATGTGTCAAAAGTGTCCGCCATAACGTCGCAGTCCCAATAAAAATCGCAGATCGCGCCATTTCTAGTAAAAAAAATAAAATAATAAAAAACAATAATTCTGTCCCCTATTTTGTAGGCGCTATAACTTTTGCGCAAACCAGTCGCTTATTGCGATTTTTTTTTTTTTTTACCAAAAATATGTAGAAGAATACGTATCGGCCTAAACTGAGAAAAAAAAATGTGTTTTTTTTTTAATTGGGATATTTATTATAGCAACAAGTAAAAAATATTGTATTTTTTTCAAAATTGTCGCTCTTTTTTGTCTATAGCGCAAAAAATAAAAACCACACAGGCGATCAAATACCACCAAAAGAAAGCTCTATTTGTGGGGAAAAAAGGACGTCAATTTTGTTTGGGAGCCACGTCGCACGACCGCGCAATTGTTAGTTAAAGCGACGCAGTGCCGGAAGCTGAAATTTCACCTGGGCAGGAGGGGGGGATTTGTGCCCAGTAAGCAAGTGGTTAAAGCTACCGTTTCATTGGTGGTAATAATAAAGCTACCCTTTCATTGGTGGCCAGTGGTAGTAATATTAAAGCTACCCTTTCATTGGTGGTAATAATTAGGGTTGTCCCGATACCACTTTTTTAGGACTGAGTACAAGTACCGATACTTTTTTTTATGTACTCGCCGATACCGAATACCGATACTTTTTTTAAATGTGTCCCCAAATGCAGCCATGTCCCCCCACATATTGCAGCCATGTCCCCCCACAAATGCAGCCATGTCCCCACACATAATGCAGCCATGTCCCCCACATAATGCAGCCATGTCCCCCACATAATGCAGCCATGTCCCCCACATTCCAGCCGTGTCCCCCATACCTGGATGATGCCGCATGTGCCGCCGTTAATCAGCGCGCGGGGAACAGCTTTTGTTTGAATAGCTGTATCCCCGCCGCATATAGACACTCCCCCTTGCGCGGGATTGGACAGATCATCTGCGCAAGGGGGGAGTGTCTATACGCGGCGGGGATACAGCTATTCAAACTAAAGCTGTTCCCCGCACGCTGATTAACGGCGGCGGCGGCTTTGCGGCGACGGGTTGGCGGTGGCGGCGGGACAAGTATTCTATTTTAGTATCGGGGGTATTTGCGGGAGTACGGTACGGTATCATTGGTGGCAATAATAAAGCTTCCCTTTCATTGGTGGTCAGTGGCAGTAATAATTAACCCCAAATATCCTTTTATTAGTGTAGCGCTACCCTCGAAGGAGCCGCTGATTGTTTTGGGATCGGCGTATTAAGTTACCCGGCAATGTGTCTAGGGGTGATAGCAGTGAGCCAAAACAGTGAGCGAATGTCCAGACAGTGAATAAAGGTTTTTCCAATGCTTTATTTCCAGGCCAACATCAACAATAAGCGGGAAGAACAGGTTGATGAAGGAAAAGAAGAACCCTGCAGTATCAGGCCTGGACATTAGTTGAGCAGTCCTTGCTCAATAGAGTACTAAATTATAACTCGTCGCCACTCTTAGCTGGAGTGGGTAAAGTGCCCCCGGGACAGACCCCTCTCACAAGCCTGGCAGCCGAAGTGTCACTTTAGATTTGCTGGGAGGAACAGATCTCTCTCACAGACCTGGCTCTAGGGCCTCTGCCACAGGCCAACTACTTCAAAGGAGCTAATGGACGAGCAGAGCGGATCCTCCCAGTGGATTTTTAAGATAGGTCACGTGTGACAGCAAAGTGTACCTGTCAGCATTCCGGTCACCAGATCCCCGATTGGTTCGCTCAAGCCCTGTTGGACAACCTGCCTCCGGGTTCTCCTTAGTCGACCCCCCAATCGAACGGCACCCAGCCTGGGATACTCTCAATAGAACCGGGAACCCAGCGAGTCACTGGGGTCCCCTTTTACCTCCGGATGAGGCTCTGTGTGGCCTGCAATTCTGGCCAGGTGGGCCACGCTGGCGGGGTCCATGGATGCACGCACCCTGAAGGTGGATGCCGCACCTGGAACGGGACCCCGCAAAGATTTTAGAACACATGACACCTGTCACAGATATACCCCTCCCCAGCATGCCTTGCGAGGAAGAAACTTCTCTAATTGGCTGCTGGGGAAAACTTGCTCTGCCAGAATCCCTCTGGCGCCAACTGCTGGCCAGGGATGGTAACACATCCCTGGAGCATAGACCGACCCAGTGGACATTTCTGGAATGACAGGAGTGCCAAATTTAAACAAATAGTGAATGGGAGCAAGGTAACTTTAGCGTAGTGCCCATACTGAAAGTAAGGGGGCGCTACATGTGCATAGATGGTAGTTTAGTTTTCACAATTTCTTCAGCTTCTATAAAACTGAAAACACTTCCTCTGGGATCTTATAAAAAAAATATTATATATTTTATCTTTTGTTAAAATTTTTCTTTGGCGTTGATGAATTCACTTGAAACTGCAAAAGCCCCCCCATAGGGAAGACATCTTGTACCAATGGCTGAGTGCCTCTCACACCCAGGACAATGTGTCTCCTTCCGCCGTAAAGGTCTGGATTCACCGATCAGATCGAATGTACGCCCAGCAGGAGGAGTGAATTCATAAAGGTCACAGGACTCCAAGGGAATCTAAATATTGGAATACCTAAATAGGCCATTGCAGGGGGCATTACTGCTCGCAATAAACAAAAAATAAACAAAAAACGAATGCCGATAAAGACTGACGGCAACTGACAACCAAAGACTGGGACGGATATGTGGACTGACGGATGATAAAAGCACACAGACTGGCAGCTATACTGTATGGCCCGGATTCAAGAAGCAATTGCGCCTGTGTAACCATAGGTTACACAGCGCAATTGCTGACTTGCCCCGGCGTTTCGAATGCTCCCGATTCAGGAACATTGTAACGCCGACTGCAGCCTAAAATCTGCGTGGCATAAGGCTCTTATGCCACGCATATCTTAGGCTGCATTCTTGCGATGGCCGCTAGGGGGCGCTCCCATTGTGCTCAGTGTATAGTATGCAAATTACATACCAACACCGATTCACAATGTTGCGCGAGCCCTGCGTACGCAAGTTACGTCGTTTCCGTACGGCGTGTTTAGCGTAAGGCTGCCCCTTCTAATAGCAGGGGCAGCCAATGCTAAAGTATACCCGTCGTTCCCGCGTCGCGACGTTCGAATTTTTACGTAATTTGCGTAAGTGATTCGTGAAACCTTCTGGGGTCCTCTGCTAGGGGAAATCGCGTAGCCCAGATTTCTCTTCTTTTCATTCTGAGCCTTTGCTCACACCACGGCAACCTCAAAGTCACGCGACTTACAGTGCAACTCTATACGTCCTTGCGGCGTACTTTGGAGCAATGCACACTGGGATATGTACACGGACGGCGCATGCGCCGTTCGTAAAAAACGTCAATCACGTCGGGTCAACACCCATTTACATAAAACACGCCCCCCTCATCCTCATTTGAATTAGGCGCGCTTACGCCGGCCCCATTTACGCTATGCCGCCGTAACTTAGGAGGCAAGTGCTTTGTGAATACAGCACTTGCCTCACTTACTTACGGCGGCGTAGCGTAAATACGATACGCTACGCCGCCGCAAAGATACACACATGTACCTGAATCTAGCTAAATGGGCACAAGTCGGATTGAAGTCGCTTTGAAGGAGTACAGGAACCTTTTCTAAATTCAGAGCGACTTTAGTAGTGCCAAGACGGCTCTCATTGACTTAACATGGGATTTCACATGTGATGCGACATCCCAAGTCGGGGGGCAGTGGGAACCGAGTCTTAAGCCTCGTACACACGATCAGATTTCCAATCGGACAAAGCGTAGGACTTTTGTCCGAAGGGAGTTAGCTGTGAACTTGTCTTGCATTACAAAACGGCAAAGAGTTGTCGGCCAACAAACACAAAACGACATGGTTTTTCAGCTCTTTAGCATCACCCTTTGGGCAACCTCTGCTAATGTTGTGTTATGGCGAGCATTGCTTCTGTGTTTGTACTTTGGAGTTTTGGATCAAGCATTTGTCCGCAACAAAATCCGACAACAATGGTCCGATGGAGCGTACAAATGGTCGGATTTTCCCGACAACAGCCTGTCATCACACAATTCCCGTCGGATAATCCGATCGTGTGTACGAGGCATAACCAGGGCCGGACTGGCCTACCGGGATACCTTGACATTTCCTGGAGAGGCTGTCTGCCCTCGGGGTGGTTTCATCTATGCTGTGGCTGCAGCGCTCCTGCCTACTTGCTTGTCACACAGCAGGGGACCGCTGTGTCACGGAGCTGAGCGTGACATTTTCGGCTGTGCTGTGACAAAGGTTCCGCCCTCCTCCACTGTGTCTATCACACGAGCTGGTCTAGGAGGAGGGCGGGACCTTTGTCACAGCGCAGCCAAACTCACACTCAGCTCCGAGACACACACACACGGGGGGAAAGTCCCACCCTCCTCCTAGACCAGCTCGTGTAATAGACGGCGGGAAATTTCAGACTGAGCTCTGTGACACAGCGGGAGTCCACGCACTGACTGGCAGAGTAAGGCAGCAATAAGGGCACAGTAAGGTGGCGGCAATAAGGGCACAGTAAGGCGGCAATGATGGTGAGGTTGCAATGAGGACACAGAAAGGCGGCAATAAGGGCACATTAAGGTGGCAATGATGGGCACGGTGAGGCTGCATGGATGGGCACAGTGAGGCTGCATGGATGGGCACAGTGAGGCTGCATGGATGGGCACAGTGAGGCTGCATGGATGGGCACAGTGAGGCTGCATGGATGGGCACAGTGAGGCTGCATGGATGGGCACAGTGAGGCTGCATGGATGGGCACAGTGAGGCTGCATTGATCTCTTGTACCATGTCCGCAGTCTCTGACCATCTCTTGTACCATGTCCGCCGTCTCTTGTACCATGTCCGCCGTCTCTGACCGTCTCTTGTACCATGTCCGCCGTCTCTGACCGTCTCTTGTACCATGTCCGCCGTCTCTGACCGTCTCTTGTACCATGTCCGCCGTCTCTTGTACCATGTCCGCCGTCTCTTGTACCATGTCCGCAGTCTCTGACCATCTCTTGTACCATGTCCGCAGTCTCTGACCATCTCTTGTACCATGTCCGCAGTCTCTGACCATCTCTTGTACCATGTCCGCAGTCTCTGACCATCTCTTGTACCATGTCCGCAGTCTCTGACCATCTCTTGTACCATGTCCGCAGTCTCTGACCATCTCTTGTACCATGTCCGCAGTCTCTGACCATCTCTTGTACCATGTCCGCAGCCTCTGACCATCTCTTGTACCATGTCCGCAGTCTCTGACCATCTCTAGTACCATGTCCGCAGCCTCTGACCATCTCTTGTCTTATATCATGTCTGCAGTCTCTGAGGGACTCTGGAGAGGAGTCAAGAATGGGAGCGCCGCCGGGATAGGGGTCATGGGAGAAGTCCGACATGCGTGGACTATGGCGGGGGGTGACTTTAGGAAAACCAGAGCCATCAAGCTGGAGCCAACAGACTGATTCCTGCACGGTGCCCCTGAGAGAAGGTCAGTGCCAGCGCCGCCAGGCCAGTCTAAGGGAGGGGGCGTCACTGAGGTAAGGGGGGGGGGGGGCAGAGTAAATACAATAATGCAAGGGGGCACTGATATAAAGGTTTCCCCCTTATATCAGTACCCCCCCCTTACCTTAGTGTATTCTTTCTCCAGAAGTTCGTCTCTGATCATCAGAGTCCCCCCACATTCATAGGTGCCCCCCCCCCCTTGATGATTGCTCCACTTTTACGTGAAGTTTGCCTATCCCTAGCCCCATGTTCTTTCATAATCGGTCTTATCTATATATTTCACTCTTCCAATGTGCTTTAACCACTTAACGCCCGCCGCACGACTATTTACGTCCGCAAAATGGCACGGACAGGCAGATGGGCGTATATATACGTCCCCGCCTTTCCGTGGGTCGGGGGTCCGATCTGGACCCCCTCCGCTGCGTGCGGCGGGCGGCTTACCTCGGGGAGCGATCCGGGACGACGGCGCGGCTATTCGTTTATAGCCGCTCTGTCGCGATCGCTCCCCGGAGCTGAAGAACGGGGAGAGCCGTATGTAAACACGGCTTCCCCGTTCTTCACTGTGGCGGCGCATCGATCGTGTGATCCCTTTTATAGGGAGACTCGATCGATGACGTCAGTCCTACAGCCACACCCCCCTACAGTTGTAAACACACACTAGGTGAACCCTAACTCCTACAGCGCCCCCCTGTGCTTAACTCCCAAACTGCAACTGTCATTTTCACAATAAACAATGCAATTTAAATGCATTTTTTGCTGTGAAAATGACAATGGTCCCACAAATGTGTCAAAATTGTCCGAAGTGTCCGCCATAATGTCGCAGTCACGAAAAAAAAAAAAAAAAAATCGCTGATCGCCGCCAATAGTAGTAAAAAAAAAAAAAAAATGTATAAAAATGCAATAAAACTATCCCCTATTTTGTAAACGCTATACATTTTGCGCAAACCAATCGATAAACACTTATTGCGATTTTTTTTTACCAAAAATAGGTAGAAGAATACGTATCGGCCTAAACTGAGGAAAAAAATTATTTTATATATGTTTTTTGGGGGGATATTTATTATAGCAAAAAGTAAAAAATATAGAATTTTTTTCAAAATTTTCGCTCTATTTTTGTTTATAGCGCAAAAAATAAAAACCGCAGAGGTGATCAAATACCACAAAAAGAAAGCACTATTTGTGGGGAAAAAAGGACGCCAATTTTGTTTGGGAGCCACGTCGCACGACCGCGCAATTGTCTGTTAAAGCGACGCAGTGCCGAATCGCAAAACCTGGCCTGGGCATTTAGCAACAAAATGGTCCGGGGCTTAAGTGGTTAAAATGTATGGTATGCGGTTACGCTGGTATAATAATGCTGTGGTGCTGGTATGAAACTATTTCCAGGGCTGCTTTTTAGCCCTCAGTCCGACCCTGGGCATAACAGTGTGTCTGCTGCACCAAAGACCAACCATTCCTGTTCCCCAACAATACCAGTAAGGCCCCTTTTACACTGCGGCGACTTGAAAGTCACGCGGCTTTTACGGCGGCCATTTCAGATCATGCCTGTGGAAACTTAAGGTCTGCGGACCTCAATTTGCATCAAAGTAGTACGGGGGACTGACGTGAAGTCACACAGATATGTACGGGACTCATTGGAAATCATGGGGTGCGACTTGTCATGTGACTTTGCAGTCGCGGGACAAGTCGCACAAGTGTGAAAAGGGGCCTATGGGACCTCATTTCCACATCTGCTGCTTCACACTATGGTGTCCTAAGCATGGCTAAATGGACCCCCCCCCCAGTGAGTACTTACCCAAAGAGGAATTGAGGGGGGCCCCCCCCCCCATCTGAGGTCCCCTAAAAACTGTATATTATCCCTTTCACGCCGAGCGTACGCATATATGCGTCCTCGGCTTCCGGGGGTTATACCGGGATGATGCCCGCAGCATCCCGGTACCGCTGTTTAGAGCCGGCGATTGGCTATCCAGGCATAACAACCTGGCTAAAAGCCACTCGGCTGTTATGCCGGAGGAGCGGGAGGGGACATCCCCCCCCCTCCCACCGCTTCTCGCCGCTCTGACCGGGCCTCCCATCCCACCGGGAGACCCGATCCTCGATCCTGCAGCTCCAGTGTTCAGTCGCAGACTGAAACAAAGCCGTAAACGGCTTTGATTCAGTCTCCGCAATGTAAACACGGAAAGCGACGTCACAACGTCACTTCCGGGTTTCTCGGCTGCCAATGGCGCCGGATTTAAAAAAGTACACAGTATTCAGAATCGCCGTTTTCGGCGATCTGAATACTTTGAAGTGCAAAGGAGTGCTCGGAGGTCTTTAAGACCCCGATCCCTCCATAAAGAGTACCTGTCACCACCTATTACTGTCACAAGGGATGTTTACATTCCTTGTGACAGCAATAAAAGTGATCAAAATGTAAAAAAAAAAACAATTTTAATATTATATAAAAATAATTAAGAATTTGTATTTATTTTTTTAAATCGCTTCCCTCCCCGCGAGGTCGCGCAACAAAGAAAAATGCATACGGTAGTCGCGCCTGCATATGAAAACGGTGTTCAAATCACACATGTGGGGTATCGCCGCGATTGCCAGAGCAATAATTCTAGCCCTAGATCTCCTCTGTAACTCTAACCTGGTAACCGTAAAAAAAAAAAAAAAAAAAAAAAAAAAAAGAAGTTTAAAAGCGTCGCCTACGGAGATTTTTTTTTTTTTTTTAAAGGTACCGTAGTTTGTCGCCATTCCACGAGTGTGTGCAATTATAAAGGGCAACATGCTTGGCATCTATTTACTCAGCGTAACATTATCTTTCACATTACACAAAAAATAAAAAATAAAAATTGGACTAACTTTACTTTTTCATTTTTTTTTAAATTCATGAAAGTTAATTTTTCCCAAAAAGTTGTGTTTAAAAACACCGCCGCACAAATACCGTCCGACATAAAATATTGCAACAATCGCCATTTTATTCTCTAGATTCTGTGTGTGTATGTGTATGTGTATATGTATATATATATATATATATATATATATATATATATATATATATATATATATATATATATATATATATATATATATATATATATATATACACACCCGGATTCAGATACAATGGTGTATCTATCCACGGGCGTAACGTATCTCAGATACGTTACACCGCCGTAACTTCGGGCGCAAGTTCCATATTCATAAAGAACTTGCGCCCTAAGTTACGGCGGCGTAACGTATGTGGTCCGGCGTAAGCCCGCCTAATTCAAATGTGGATAATGTGGGCGTGTTTTATTTAAATTAATTGTGACGCTGGCCTGACGTCCATACTTACCATAGGATACGCCTCATATAGCAGGGGTAAATTTACGCCGAAAAAAAACTAACGTAAACGACGTAAAAAAATGCGCCGGGCGGACGTAGGTTTCTGAATCGGCGTATCTACCTAATTTGCATATTCCTCGCGTAAATCGACGGAAGCGACACCTAGCGGCCAGCGTAAATATGCAGCCTAAGATACGACGGTGTAAGAGACTTACGCCAGTCGGATCTTAGGGAAATCTATGCGTAACTGATTCTCTGAATCAGGCGCATAGATACGATCCCGCAACTCAGAGTTACGACGGCGTATCCGGAGATACGCTGTTGTAACTGCTATCTGAATCCGGGCCATAATGTTTGGGGGTTCTAAGTCATTTTCTAGCAAAAAAAAAAAATATGGATTTTAACTCGTAAACACCAAATGTCAAAAATAGGCTTAGTCATGAAAGGGGTTATACATACCGTATTTATCGGCGTATACCGCGCACTTTTTTGCCCTGAAAATCAGATCCTACGGGGTGAAAATGACCGCACCAGCCAAGCAGATACTGGCTGGAAAAAGCGCCCAGAGGCGATTCAGTTCGCATGCGTTGCGCTATACAAGTCATTCATTCACACGCCGATACCCGCTTTCCCGCGCCGAGTTTGAATACTGCGCCGACATATAGTCGGGCAGTCTCGGCTCCTCCCGCGCTCACGTCCTGGACGTACAGGACGTCAGCGCGAGAGTAACCGAGCCTGCCTGACCATACGCGAGTGTACTGCGCTCTGTATATGTAGGCGCAGTATTCAAACTCGGCGCGGGAAAGACGCGAGGACGCCGCAGAAGGACGCCGGACCCAACGAAGAGGACACCCGAAGCCGCAGACGGACCCGACGAAGAGGACACCCGAAGCCGCAGACGGACGCCGCGGACCCGACGAAGAGGACACCCGAAGCCGCAGACGGACGCCGCGGACCCGACGAAGAGGACACCCGAAGCCGCAGACGGACGCCGCGGACCCGACGAAGAGGACACCCGAAGCCGCAGACGGACGCCGCGGACCCGAAGAAGAGGACACCCCCGAAGCCGCAGACGGACGCCGCGGACCCGACGAAGCCGCCGCGCAAGACACCAAAACTGTAAGTACAAAAAAATCATTTTTCCACAGGAATGTCGGGCAACTTTAGGGGTGCGCGCTATACGCGGGAGCGCGCTATACCCCAATAAATACGGTACATACATACATACACACACATATCCAACGTATGGTAACAATGAATACAAATCCCAGAGTATCACCTCCAATGTCATCATCCAAATGTTACAAAGTAACAAGAGCATGCTCGTCCAACCTGTCCCTCTCCAGCTATCGTAGAACTACAACTCCCAGCATGCTCGTCCAGCCCGACGCAGGGATTAAGGCATGCTGGCTCTTGTAGTTCTGATTTACAGGAATGTTCAGGAGCAGCGAAGAGAGAAAATCAAAGCGTTGTGTCCTCCTTACCTGAGCTGATCAGCCTCCTCTCTGTGTGTCTGCACTCCTCTGCCCTGCCTGGATATTTAAAGCTCAGGTAGGATTAGGAGGGAGGGGGGATGATGGGATTTGTAGTCCTCACCCTCCCCTGTGATCAGGGCCCTCTGGCAGCTCACAGACTACACCTCCCATCATGCAGTGCAGCAGACTTCTGGTGTCTTCCAGAAAAAGGGTGACAGCCTGTTATCCTCTTATGGTGAGCGTGTCACCCAGGTGTGACCGGACACTAAGCTGCCGGAGGGTCCCATCCAATCCCGAAATCGATATACCGGGTTTTGGCACAGGCTGACAAAAAATACAATCTGATTGTACAATCTCCTTTAGATCTACCAATATCTATGGAATGTTTAGAAAGGGATTGGATTGTATAGGATTGTGCGCATATTACATCGTTTTAAATAAAAGGGATTGTACCATCAGGTTGCAGTGTGTATGGCCACCATTGAACCATTTATTAATTGTTTATTGATTGAGGAAGATCTTTGCCTGCAGCTAGAAACAGATAGCTAGATTCACAAACAGTTAGGCCGGCGTATCGGTAGATACGCCGACCTAACTCGGAATCTGCGCCGTCCTAAGTTTAAGTGTATTCTAAAACAGAGATACACTTAAACCTATCTAAGATACGACGGCCTGCGCCGCCCTATCTTAGGGTCCAATATTTACGCTGGCCGCTAGGTGGCGCTTCCATTGAGTTCGGCGTAGAATATGTAAATCACTAGATACGCCTATTCACGAACGTACGTGCGCCCGTCGCAGTAAAGATCTGCCGTTTCCGTAAGAGATAGGCCGCCTAAAGATAAACATGCCCCTTAGGTGGCCTAGCCAATGTTAAGTATGGCCGTCGTTCCCGCGTCGAAATTAGAAAATTTTACGTCGTTTGCGTAAGTCGTCCGTGAATAAGGCTGGACGTAATTTACGTCCACGTCAAAACCAATACGTCCTTGCGGCGTACTTTGCCGCAATGCACACTGGGATATGTACACGGACGGCGCATGCGCCGCTCGTAAAAAACGTCAATCACGTTAGGTCACCCTCCATTAACATAAAACACGCCCCCCTCAGCCTAATTTGAATTAGGCGCGCATACGCCGGGCACATTTACGCTACGCCGCCGTAACTTATCAGGCAAGTACTTTGTGAATACAGCACTTGCCTCGCTAACTTACAGCAGCGTAGTGTAAATACGATACGCTACGCCGCCGCAAAGATGCGGCATTGTACCTGAATCCAGCTAAGACTCTTCTCGTTGGTTTATATAAAATACTAACATGGGCTGCGTCTGATTGCTAATAGTCATAGCCAGGGCTGACCCAAGACATTGTGCTGCCCCGGGTCCAAGAATTAAATGCTGCCCCCCCCACACAAAAAAAAACACCAAAAGGTCCCCCCCCCATCCATTATTTTATATCATGATAATTAAAACTAAAATTACATTTATCGGGAATTTAGAGTTACATGCTACAGCACCTTGTCTATAAGCAAAATTATATGACATACCTTTATGTTCAATGGTATGTGGGCTAGGGCAGTATAGGGGCAGGCTGGGGTAGTTTAAGGGCAGGCTAGGGTTGTATAGGGGCAGGCTGGGGTAGTATATAGAGAGGCTAGGGTAGTATATAAGCTAGGGCAGTATAGGGGTGGGCTAGTGTAGTATATAGACAGGCTAGGGCAGTATAGGAGCGGGCTGGGGTAGTATAGTGGCAGGCTAGGGCAGTATAAGGGAAGGCTAGGGTAGTATAGAGTTCTCCTCTTACATCATGGTCCCCATCAGAGTTCTTCCCTCTTACATCATGGTCCCCATCAGAGTTCTTCCCTCTTACATCATGGTCCCCATCAGAGTTCTCCTCTTACATCATGGTCCCCATCAGAGTTCTCCTCTTACATCATGGTCCCCATCAGAGTTCTCCTCTTACATCATGGTCCCCATCGGAGTTCTCCTCTTACATCATGGTCCCCATCGGAGTTCTCCTCTTACATCATGGTCCCCATCAGAGTTCTCCCTTACATCATGGTCCCCATCAGAGTTCTCCTCGTACATCATGGTCCCCATCAGAGTTCTCCTCGTACATCATGGTCCCCATCAGAGTTCTCCTCTTACATCACGGTCCCCATCAGAGTTCTCCTCGTACATCATGGTCCCCATCAGCGTTCTCCTCTTACATCATGGTCCCCATCAGAGTTCTCCTCTTACATCACGGTCCCCATCAGAGTTCTCCTCTTACATCACGGTCCCCATCAGAGTTCTCCTCTTACATCATGGTCCCCATCAGAGTTCTCCTCTTACATCATGGTCCCCATCAGAGTTCTCCTCTTGCATCATGGTCCCCATCAGAGTTCTCCTCGTACATCATAGTCCCCTTCAGAGTTCTCCTCTTACATCATGGTCCCCATCAGAGTTCTCCTCTTACATCATGGTCCCCATCAGAGTTCTCCTCTTACATCATGGTCCCCATCAGAGTTCTCCTCTTACATCATGGTCCCCATCAGAGTTCTCCTCTTACATCATGGTCCCCATCAGAGTTCTCCTCTTACATCATGGTCCCCATCAGAGTTCTCCTCTTACATCATGGTCCCCATCAGAGTTCTCCTCTTACATCATGGTCCCCATCAGAGTTCTCCTCTTACATCATGGTCCCCATCAGAGTTCTCCTCTTACATCATGGTCCCCATCAGCGTTCTCCTCTTACATCACGGTCCCCATCAGAGTCCTTCCCTCTTACATCATGGTCCCCATCAGAGTTCTCCTCTTACATCATGGTCCCCATCAGAGTTCTCCTCGTACATCATAGTCCCCTTCAGAGTTCTCCTCTTACATCATGGTGCCCATCAGAGTTCTCCTCTTGCATCATGGTCCCCATCAGAGTTCTCCTCTTACATCACGGTCCCCATCAGAGTTCTCCTCTTACATCATGGTCCCCATCAGAGTTCTCCTCTTACATCATGGTCCCCATCAGAGTTCTCCTCTTACATCATGGTCCCCATCAGAGTTCTCCTCTTACATCATGGTCCCCATCAGAGTTCTCCTCGTACATCATGGTCCCCATCAGAGTTCTCCTCGTACATCATGGTCCCCATCAGAGTTCTCCTCTTACATCATGGTCCCCATCAGAGTTCTCCTCTTACATCACGGTCCCCATCAGAGTTCTCCTCTTACATCATGGTCCCCATCAGAGTTCTCCTCGTACATCATGGTCCCCATCAGAGTTCTCCTCGTACATCATGGTCCCCATCAGAGTTCTCCTCTTACATCATGGTCCCCATCAGAGTTTTCCTCTTACACCATAGTCCCCATCAGAGTTCTCCTCCTACATCACGGTCCCCATCAGAGTTTTCCTCTTACACCATAGTCCCCATCAGAGTTCTCCTCCTACATCACGGTCCCCATCAGAGTTCTCCTCTTACATCATGGTCCCCATCAGAGTTCTCCTCTTGCATCATGGTCCCCATCAGAGTTCTCCTCGTACATCATAGTCCCCTTCAGAGTTCTCCTCTTACATCATGGTCCCCATCAGAGTTCTCCTCTTACATCATGGTCCCCATCAGAGTTCTCCTCTTACATCATGGTCCCCATCAGAGTTCTCCTCTTACATCATGGTCCCCATCAGAGTTCTCCTCTTACATCATGGTCCCCATCAGAGTTCTCCTCTTACATCATGGTCCCCATCAGAGTTCTCCTCTTACATCATGGTCCCCATCAGAGTTCTCCTCTTACATCATGGTCCCCATCAGAGTTCTCCTCTTACATCATGGTCCCCATCAGAGTTCTCCTCTTACATCATGGTCCCCATCAGCGTTCTCCTCTTACATCACGGTCCCCATCAGAGTCCTTCCCTCTTACATCATGGTCCCCATCAGAGTTCTCCTCTTACATCATGGTCCCCATCAGAGTTCTCCTCGTACATCATAGTCCCCTTCAGAGTTCTCCTCTTACATCATGGTGCCCATCAGAGTTCTCCTCTTGCATCATGGTCCCCATCAGAGTTCTCCTCTTACATCACGGTCCCCATCAGAGTTCTCCTCTTACATCATGGTCCCCATCAGAGTTCTCCTCTTACATCATGGTCCCCATCAGAGTTCTCCTCTTACATCATGGTCCCCATCAGAGTTCTCCTCTTACATCATGGTCCCCATCAGAGTTCTCCTCTTACATCATGGTCCCCATCAGAGTTCTCCTCTTACATCATGGTGCCCATCAGAGTTCTCCTCTTGCATCATGGTCCCCATCAGAGTTCTCCTCTTACATCATGGTCCCCATCAGAGTTCTCCTCTTACATCATGGTCCCCATCAGGGTTCTCCTCTTACATCATGGTCCCCATCAGAGTTCTCCCCTTGCATCATGGTCCCCATCAGAGTTCTCCTCGTACATCATAGTCCCCTTCAGAGTTCTCCTCTTACATCATGGTCCCCATCAGAGTTCTCCTCTTACATCATGGTCCCCATCAGAGTTCTCCTCTTACATCACGGTCCCCATCAGAGTCCTTCCCTCTTACATCATGGTCCCCATCAGAGTTCTCCTCTTACATCACGGTCCCCATCAGAGTCCTTCCCTCTTACATCATGGTCCCCATCAGAGTTCTCCTCTTACATCATGGTCCCCATCAGAGTTTTCCTCTTACACCATAGTCCCCATCAGAGTTCTCCTCCTACATCACGGTCCCCATCAGAGTTTTCCTCTTACACCATAGTCCCCATCAGAGTTCTCCTCCTACATCACGGTCCCCATCAGAGTTCTCCTCTTACATCATGGTCCCCATCAGAGTTCTCCTCTTGCATCATGGTCCCCATCAGAGTTCTCCTCGTACATCATAGTCCCCTTCAGAGTTCTCCTCTTACATCATGGTCCCCATCAGGGTTCTCCTCTTACATCATGGTCCCCATCAGAGTTCTCCCCTTACATCATGGTCCCCATCAGAGTTCTCCTCTTACATCATGGTCCCCATCAGAGTTCTCCCCTTACATCATGGTCCCCATCAGAGTTCTCCTCTTACATCATGGTCCCCATCAGAGTTCTCCTCTTACATCACGGTCCCCATCAGAGTTCTCCTCTTACATCACGGTCCCCATCAGAGTCCTTCCCTCTTACATCATGGTCCCCATCAGAGTTCTCCTCTTACATCACGGTCCCCATCAGAGTCCTTCCCTCTTACATCATGGTCCCCATCAGAGTTCTTCCCTCTTACATCATGGTCCCCATCAGAGTTCTCCTCTTACATCATGGTCCCCATCAGAGTTCTCCTCTTACATCATGGTCCCCATCAGAGTTCTCCTCTTACATCATGGTCCCCATCAGAGTTCTCCTCTTACATCATGGTCCCCATCAGCGTTCTCCTCTTACATCACGGTCCCCATCAGAGTCCTTCCCTCTTACATCATGGTCCCCATCAGAGTTCTCCTCTTACATCATGGTCCCCATCAGAGTTCTCCTCTTACATCATGGTCCCCATCAGAGTTCTCCTCTTACATCATGGTCCCCATCAGAGTTCTCCTCTTACATCATGGTCCCCATCAGAGTTCTCCTCTTACATCATGGTCCCCATCAGCGTTCTCCTCTTACATCACGGTCCCCATCAGAGTCCTTCCCTCTTACATCATGGTCCCCATCAGAGTTCTCCTCTTACATCATGGTCCCCATCAGAGTTCTCCTCGTACATCATAGTCCCCTTCAGAGTTCTCCTCTTACATCATGGTGCCCATCAGAGTTCTCCTCTTGCATCATGGTCCCCATCAGAGTTCTCCTCTTACATCACGGTCCCCATCAGAGTTCTCCTCTTACATCATGGTCCCCATCAGAGTTCTCCTCTTACATCATGGTCCCCATCAGAGTTCTCCTCTTACATCATGGTCCCCATCAGAGTTCTCCTCTTACATCATGGTCCCCATCAGAGTTCTCCTCTTACATCATGGTCCCCATCAGAGTTCTCCTCTTACATCATGGTCCCCATCAGCGTTCTCCTCTTACATCACGGTCCCCATCAGAGTCCTTCCCTCTTACATCATGGTCCCCATCAGAGTTCTCCTCTTACATCATGGTCCCCATCAGAGTTCTCCTCGTACATCATAGTCCCCTTCAGAGTTCTCCTCTTACATCATGGTGCCCATCAGAGTTCTCCTCTTGCATCATGGTCCCCATCAGAGTTCTCCTCTTACATCACGGTCCCCATCAGAGTTCTCCTCTTACATCATGGTCCCCATCAGAGTTATCCTCTTACATCATGGTCCCCATCAGAGTTCTCCTCTTACATCATGGTCCCCATCAGAGTTCTCCTCTTACATCATGGTCCCCATCAGAGTTCTCCTCTTACATCATGGTGCCCATCAGAGTTCTCCTCTTGCATCATGGTCCCCATCAGAGTTCTCCTCTTACATCATGGTCCCCATCAGAGTTCTCCTCTTACATCATGGTCCCCATCAGAGTTCTCCTCTTACATCATGGTCCCCATCAGAGTTCTCCCCTTACATCATGGTCCCCATCAGAGTTCTCCTCTTACATCATGGTCCCCATCAGGGTTCTCCTCTTACATCATGGTCCCCATCAGAGTTCTCCCCTTACATCATGGTCCCCATCAGAGTTCTCCTCTTACATCATGGTCCCCATCAGAGTTCTCCTCTTACATCATGGTCCCCATCAGAGTTCTCCTCTTACATCACGGTCCCCATCAGAGTTCTCCCCTTACATCATGGTCCCCATCAGAGTTCTGCTCTTACATCATGGTCCCCATCAGAGTTCTCCTCATACATCATGGTCCCCATCAGAGTTCTCCTCTTACATCATGGTGCCCATCAGAGTTCTCCTCTTACATCATGGTCTCCATCAGAGTTCTCCTCTTACATCATAGTCCCCATCAGAGTTCACCCCTTACATCATGGTCCCCATCAGAGTTCTCCTCATACATCATGGTCCCCATCAGAGTTCTCCCCTTACATCACGGTCCCCATCAGAGTTCTCCTCTTACATCATGGTCCCCATCAGCGTTCTCCTCATACATCATGGTCCCCATCAGAGTTCTCCTCTTACATCATGGTGCCCATCAGCGTTCTCCTCTTACATCATGGTCCCCATCAGAGTTCTCCTCTTACACCATAGTCCCCATCAGAGTTCTCCTCTTACATCATGGTCCCCATCAGATTTCTCCTCTTACATCATGGTCCCCATCAGATTTCTCCTCTTACCTCATAGTCCCCATCAGATTTCTCCTCTTACATCATGGTCCCCATCAAAATGGATCTACCCGGATTGCTTTGTGTCCAAAAGTTGAAGGGGGAGGGGACAAAAAAGTGTAACTTCCCTTTTTATGGGGTGAAGTTCCACTTTATTTAACCACTTAAGGACCGGACCAATATGCTGCTAAATGACCCAGGGGGTTTTTACAATTCTGCACTGCGTCGCTTTAACAGACAATTGCGCGGTCGTGCGACGTGGCTCCCAAACAAAATTAGCGTCTTTTTTTCCCCACACATAGAGCTTTCTTTTGGTGGTATTTGATCACCTCGGCGGTTTTTAGTTTTTGCTCTATGAACAAAAATAGAGCGACAATTTTGAAAAAAATGCAATATTTTTTACTTTTTGCTGTAATAAATATCCCCCAAAAACATATATAAAACATTTTTTTTTCCTCAGTTTAGGCCGATACGTATTCTTCTACCTATTTTTGGTAAAAAAAAATCGCAATAAGCGTTTATCGATTGGTTTGCGCAAAATTTATAGCGTTTACAAAATAGGGGATAGTTTTATTTTTTTTAATTTTTTTTTACTACTAATGGCGGCGATCAGCGATTTTTTTCGTGACTGCGACATTATGGCGGACACTTCGGACAATTTTGACACATTTTTGGGACCATTGTCATTTTCACAGCGAAAAATGCATTTAACATTGTTTATTGTGAAAATGACAGTTGCAGTTTGGGAGTTAACCACAAGGGGGCGCTGTAGGAGTTAGGGTTCACCTAGTGTGTGTTTACAACTATAGGGGGGTGTGGCTGTAGGACTGATGTCATCGATCGTGTCTCCCTATAAAAGGGATCACTCGATCGATACGCCGACACAGTGAAGCACGGGGAAGCCTTGTTTACATACGGCTCTCCCCGTTCTTCAGTTCCGGGGAGCGATCGCGAGGGGGCGGCTAGAAACGAATAGCCGCGCCGTCGTCCCGGATCGCTCATGAAGCCACGGGAACCGCCACATGTACCGGGGGGGTCCCGATCGGACCCCCGACCCACGTCTAGGCAGGGAAGTACAGGTACGCCAATGTGCCTGTCCGCGCCATTCTGCCGACGTAAATGTACATGCGGCGGTCCGGAAGTGGTTAAACAGCAGTGTAGTGGGATTAGTGCACAGAGTCCTGTATGGGTGACGTTATAAATGCCACATCCTGGAACTGCCGGGAATCCACTTTCCTCCGTTCTGTAACACCGACCTATTTATAGTCAGGCTGGAGATCAGAGGAGATTTACGGGGTGATCATCCGCAACTTAACTCCATGTCAGATCTGTTCAGTGTTTCTCAACTCCAGTCCTCAAGGCGCACCAACAGGTCATGTTTTCCGGCTTTCCATTATTTTGCACAGGTGATTTGATCAGTTTCACTGCCTTAGTAATTACTATAGCTGTTTAATCTGAGGGAAATCCTGAAAACATGACCTGTTGGTGCGCCTTGAGGACTGGAGTTGAGAAACTCTGGTTTACATGGACCACAAACCCTCCTCACTGTGCTCTACGTTTTCTGCTGCACCATTGGCATGGTTGTATCTTCTTAGTCCTCTCCATAAAATTATCAGAAATTTGTGCTTAACCGCTTGCCGTTCGCCGCATGTACATATACGTACCTGTACGTTCCTGCCTTTCCGCGGGTCGGGGGTCCGATCGGGACCCCCCCCCGTTACATGCGGCGGTCGGATCCCCGCGGGGAGCGATCCTCGACGACGGCGCGGCTATTCGTTTCTAGCCGCCCCCTCACGATCGGTCCCCGGAGCTGAAGAACGGGGAGAGCCGTATGTAAACACAGCTTCCCCGTGCTTCACTGTGGCGGCGCATCGATCGAGTGATCCCTTTTATAGGGAGACTCGATCGATGACGTCACACCTACAGCCACACCCCCCTACAGTTGTAAACACACATGAGGTCATACATAACCCCTACAGCGCCCCCTGTGGTTAACTCCCAAACTGCAACTGTCATTTTCACAATAAACAATGCAATTTAAATGCATTTTTTTGCTGTGAAAATGACAATGGTCCCAAAAATGTGTCAAAATTGTCCGAAGTGTCCGCCATAATGTCGCAGTCACTAAAAAAAAATCGCTGATCGCCGCCATTAGTAGTAAAAAAAAAAAATAATAAAACTATCCCCTATTTTGTAAACTCTATAAATTTTGCGCAAACCAATCGATAAACGCTTATTGCGATTTTTTTTTACCAAAAATAGGTAGAAGAATACGTATCGGCCTAAACTGAGGAAAAAAAAAATGTTTTTATATATGTTTTTGGGGGATATTTATTATAGCAAAAAGTAAAAAATATTGCATTTTTTTCAAAATTGTCGCTCTATTTTTGTTTATAGCGCAAAAAATAAAAACCGCAGAGGTGATCAATTACCACCAAAAGAAAGCTCTATTTGTGGGGAAAAAAGGACGCCAATTTTGTTTGGGAGCCACGTCGCACGACCGCGCAATTGTCTGTTAAAGCGACGCAGTGCCGAATTGTAAAAACGCCTTTGGGCATTTAGCAGCATATTGGTCCGGGGCTTAAGTGGTTAAAGTAGAACTACAGGCAACACTTTTTTTTTTTTTTTTTGAATAGAGTAAGGGAGGGTTAGAGCCCCTGTCAGTTTATTTTTTACCATCCCTGTCCCATTGCGGAGATTTCCCTTCACTTCCTGCCCCCATAGCCAAACAGGAAATGAGAGAAAAACTATGCAAATTAAGGGAATTCATTGCCCCCCCCCCCAGGCCCTCAGAACTAGTGTCCCCACTTGGTGTCATGGCGGGTCTTAACCACTTAAGACCCGGACCAATATGCAGGTTAAGGACCTGGCCCCTTTTTGCGATTCCGCACTGCGTCGCTTTAACTGACAATTGCGCGGTCGTGCGACGTGGCTCCCAAACAAAATTGACATCCTTCCCCCCCCCCCCCCACAAATAGAGCTTTCCTTAGGTGATATTTGATCACCTCTGCGGTTTTTATTTTTTTTGCGCTATAAACAAAAATAGAGCGACAATTTTAAAAAAAAATCTACATTTTTTACTTTTTGCTATAATAAGTATCCCACAAAAAATATCTAAAATAATTTTTTTTCCTCAGTTTAGACCGATACGTATTCTTCTACTTATTTTTGGTAAAAAAAAAAATCGCAATAAGCGTTTACAAACTAGGGGATAGTTTTATGGCATCTTTATTAATATTTTTTTACTACTAATGGCGGCGATCAGAAATAGAGCACGTTCAAAAATTTTTAATGCCCATTTTTTTTAGATTGTGAAAAATACTCTGGAGCCCACACACAATCGTTTTTAATGACATTAAAAAAAAAAACGGCATTTTTTAGAACCCGAAAAACGTTTGTGTGTACGCGGCATTGGTGTAGAGTTGTAGAGTTTGTGGCCAGCTTAGTTGCAGACCAGAGTGTTCCTTCTCCTGGAATCTGAAGACATTTGCAGAATACAGATCACCGTCTAATCCCTGTAATAACTCAGTTAAGTGAGATGCAATGATTGAGATAAGAGGTAAGTCCGTTCCCTAATGACCATATCCTGTATGTAAGTGCACCCGTCCCTCCTTCCTATGGAAAGCCTGCCCTAATAGCTTCTCATCCTCTCATTACTCTGATTACTCAAACTGATGTCATTACTGAGAGTATTTAAGGGAAAACTATCATTTTTCAACAACGTGAATGAATGGGATCAGCTGGATGGGAACAGGGCCGCCATCAGGGGGGTACAGGCAGTACACCTGTAAGGGGCCCGGAGGTCCCCAGTGGCACGGATGGCAACCCCTTTTAAAAAAAAGTCCAGAGGTCCCCAGGGGTCCGAAGGCCCCTAGGGCCCCCGGATGGCAACCCCCCTTTAATTTATTTATATATATTTTTTCTAATATATTTTTATTTTATTTTTTATTAAAGGGCCAATTTTTTTTTTAGGGGTATGGGGGTCCCCAGGGGCCCGGAGATCCCCAGGGACCCAGATGAAAACACCCTTTTTTATTAAAAAAAAAAAAAAATTATATATTTTTTTATTTCTTATACAGTATATATATATATATATATATATATATATATATATATATATATATATATATATAATTAAAGGGCCCAGAGGTCCCCAGGGCCCTGGATGGCAACCACCCCCCTTCTTTATAAATATTTAATTTTTTTTTATATTATTTTATTTCTTTTTTTTTTCTTTTTATTTCTTTATATATATATATAAAGAAATACAAAGAAAAAAATCCAGGGCCCTGGGGACCTCCTGAGCCCTTTAATAAAATTATATATATATATATATATATATATATATATATATATACATACATATATATATATATACATGTATATATATATTTTTTTATTAAAGGGCTCAGGAGGTCCCCAGGGCCCCATGTGGCAAACCCCCCCCCCCCCTTTTTTTTTTTTTTTTATCAATGTTTATTTTTTTATTTTTGTTTATCTTTTTTATTTTTTTTATTAAAGGGCCCAGAGATCCCCAGGTCCCTGGATGGCAACCCTCTTTTTTTAAAAATATTTTTTTATTTATTTTTTATTAAAGGGCCCAGAGATCCCCAGGTCCCTGGATGGCAACCCTCTTTTTTTAAAAATATTTTTTTATTTATTTTTTATTAAAGGGCCCAGAGATCCCCAGGTCCCTGGATGGCAACCCTCTTTTTTTAAAAATATTTTTTTATTTATTTTTTATTAAAGGGCCCAGAGATCCCCAGGTCCCTGGATGGCAACCCTCTTTTTTTATATATATTTTTTTATTTATTTTTTATTAAAGGGCCCAGAGGTCCCAGATGGCAACCCCCCCCCCCTTTTTTGTAATTTCTTTTTATAAAAAAAATAATAATTTGTGTATATATATATATATATATATATATATATATATATATATATTTTTTTTTATTAAAGGGCCCAGAGGTCCCCAGGGCCCCGGATGGCTACCCCCCTTTATTTATATATATTATTCTTTATTTCTTCTTTTTTTTGTAACGGGCCCCCCCGCTTCTCAATTTCAGACGGCAGCACCCCCCCCCCCCCCCGTTCTCTGCTCCAGGGGGCCCATGCCTGAAGCTGTGTAAGGGGCCCCATAATTCCTGATGGCTGCCCTGGATGGGAATAATCTTAATAATGTCCCAAAACTTTATTTGGATGTATTTTTATCATAAATATGTAGCGGCCTGCCGCTGTTGGGCTGGGCTTTAAATTTAGAAGGGAGTCTGAGAGTTAGTTGACTCAGATATGTATCATTTTAGCAAATTTGGCCTCTGTTTCAGCCATGGCTGTGCTGAGAGTGACCACCATTGTTTGTCTGGGGTGTTGTTACCACCCCAGACCAAGGGTGGCAGCAGCTAAGTCAGGGTGATATTGGTTGTCTCCCCTCGGCAGCCAATCAGTGGGGGTTGATCGTCCCGCTGTGCATGCTTAACCACTTAAGGACCGCCGCTTGTACATATACGTCGGCAGAATGGCACGGCTGGGCAGATGGACGTACCGGCACGTCCTGTCCATCTACCCAGCCGTGGGTCGCGGGCGGGACCCACGGACCCGATCGCCGCTGGGGTCCCGCGATCGCTCCCCGGAACTGAAGAACGGGGAGAGCCGCGCGTTAACACGGCTTCCCCGTGCTTCACTGTGGCGGCTGCATCGATCGTGTGATCCCTTTTATAGGGAAACACAATCGATGATGTCACTCCTACAGCCACACCCCCCTACAGTTGTAAACACACACTAGGTGAAACATAACCCCTTCAGCGCCCCCTTGTGGTTAACTCCCAAACTGCAACTGTAATTTCCACAATAAACAATGCATTTTAAATGCATTTTTGCTGTGAAAATGACAATGGCCTGGATTCAGGTACATTTGCGCTCTATTTGCGGAGGCGCAGGGCAACGATTTTGCCCTGCGCCCCCGCAAATATTTTGCGCTGCCCTCGATTCACGGAGCAGTAGCTCCGTAAATTGCGAGGGCGCGCCGGCAAAGTTGCCCGGCGTAAGCGCGCACAATGTAAATGATCCCGCCGGGGGCGGGAATCATTTAAATTAGGCACGCTCCCGCGCCGAGCATACAGCGCATGCTCCGACGGGAAACTTTCCCGACGTGCATTGCGGCAAATGACGTCGCAAGGACGTCATTTGCTTCAAAGTGAACGTGAATCGCGTCCAGCGCCATTCACAAATCACTAACGCAAACGACGTCGAATTCGAACGGCGCGACGCGGGAACGACGGGTATCCTTTAGCATTGGCTGCCCCTGCTTTTAGCATGGGCAGCCTTACGCTAAAGACGCCGTACGCAACCGACGTAACTTGCGTACGCAGGGGGCGCGCAACATTGTGAATCGGCGTAAGTATTCAATTTGCATACTATACGCTGAGCACAATGGGAGCGCCCCCTAGCGGTCAACGCAAGAATGCAGCCTAAAATCTGCATGGCATAAGAGCCTTATGCCACGCAGATTTTAGGCTGCAGTCAGCGTAACGAGTTCTCTGAATCAAGAGAACTCGTTACGCCGGCGCAAGTCAGCAATTGCGCTGCGTAACTATGGTTACGCAGGCGCAATTGCTTACTGAATCTGGGCCAATGGTCCCAAAAATGTGTCAAAATTGTGCGAAGTGTCCGCTATAATGTCGCAGTCACGAAAAAAATCGCTGATCGCCGCCATTAGTAGTAAAAAAAAAAAAAATTATAAAAATGCAATAAAACTATCCCCTATTTTGTAAACGCTATAAATTTTGCGCATACCAACCGATAAACGCTTATTGCGATTTTTTTTACCAAAAATATGTAGAAGAATACGTATCGGCCTAAACTGAGGAAATATTTTTTTTTTATATATTTTTGGGGGATATTTATTATAGAAAAAAGTAAAAAATATAGAATTTTTTTCAAAATCGTCGCTCTATTTTTGTTTATAGCGCAAAAAATAAAAACCGCAGAGGTGATCAAATACCACCAAAAGAAAGCTCTATTTGTGGGGAAAAAGGACGCCAATTTTGTTTCGGTACAACATTGCATGACCGCGCAATTACCAGTTAAAGCAGCGCAGTGCCAAATTGTAAAAACACCTCTGGGCATTTAGCTGCATATTGGTCCGGGGCTTAAGTGGCTAATTCCCCTAAACTCTAATGAAGGAGATTTATTCTAATCACACATAAGAGGGGTCCCCTGAAGTAGTGGAGATGATGTGGAATTTCTCTGGTAAGTTTTTTTATTAATGCTGCTGATCTTATCTCTCTGTAGGTTGTCACCATAGACAAACAACTTACTTCCATGGGTTTGGTCTGTCATCCTCGGATTTAGAAGTCCTTGCTGTCATGATGGTCCGATGGCTCCATGGATGACGTTGGGGGAGGGTGTTCTCCATGGATGACGGTGGGGGGATGGTGTTCTCCATGTATGACGGTGGGGGATGGTGTTCTCCATGGATGACGGTGGGGGATGGTGTTCTCCATGTATGACGGTGGGGGGATGGTGTTCTCCATGGATGACGGTGGGGGATGGTGTTCTCCATGTATGACGGTGGGGGATGGTGTTCTCCATGTATGACGGTGGGGATGGTGTTCTCCATGGATGATGGTGGGGGATGGTGTTCTCCATGTATGACGGTGGGGGGATGGTGTTCTCCATGGATGACGGTGGGGGATGGTGTTCTCCATGGATGACGGTGGGGGATGGTGTTCTCCATGTATGACGGTGGCAGATGGTGTTCTCCATGTATGACGGTGGCGGATGGTGTTCTCCATGTATGACGGTGGGGGATGGTGTTCTCCATGGATGACGGTGGCGGATGGTGTTCTCCATGTATGACGGTGGGGGTTGGTGTTCTCCATGTATGACGGTGGGGGATGGTGTTCTCCATGGATGACGGTGGCGGATGGTGTTCTCCATGTATGACGGTGGGGGATGGTGTTCTCCATGTATGACGGTGGGGGGTGGTGTTGTCCATGTATGACGGTGGGGGGTGGTGTTCTCCATGTATGACGGTGGGGGATGGTGTTCTCCATGTATGACGGTGGGGGATGGTGTTCTCCATGTATGACGGTGGGGGGATGGTGTTCTCCATGTATGACGGTGGGGGATGGTGTTCTCCATGTATGACGGTGGGGGGATGGTGTTCTCCATGTATGACGGTGGGGGGTGGTGTTCTCCATGTATGACGGTGGGGGGTGGTGTTCTCCATGTATGACGGTGGGGGGTGGTGTTCTCCATGTATGACGGTGGGGGATGGTGTTCTCCATGTATGACGGTGGGGGATGGTGTTCTCCATGTATGACGGTGGGGGATGGTGTTCTCCATGGATGACGGTGGGGAATGGTGTTCTCCATGGATGACGGTGGGGGATGGTGTTCTCCATGTATGACGGTGGGGGATGGTGTTCTCCATGTATGACGGTGGGGGATGGTGTTCTCCATGTATGACGGTGGGGGATGGTGTTCTCCATGTATGACGGTGGGGGATGGTGTTCTCCATGTATGAAGGTGGGGGTTGGTGTTCTCCATGTATGACGGTGGGGGTGGTGTTGTCCATGTATGACGGTGGGGGGTGGTGTTCTCCATGTATGACGGTGGGGGATGGTGTTCTCCATGTATGACGGTGGGGGATGGTGTTCTCCATGTATGACGGTGGGGGATGGTGTTCTCCATGTATGACGGTGGGGGATGGTGTTCTCCATGTATGACGGTGGGGGATGGTGTTCTCCATGTATGACGGTGAGGGATGGTGTTGTCCATGTATGACGGTGAGGGATGGTGTTCTCCATGTATGATGGTGGGGGATGGTGTTCTCCATGGATGACGGTGGGGGGGATGGTGTTCTCCATGTATGACGGTGGGGGGATGGTGTTCTCCATGGATGACGGTGGGGGATGGTGTTCTCCATGGATGACGGTGGGGGATGGTGTTCTCCATGTATGACGGTGGGGGGGATGGTGTTGTCCATGTATGATGGTGGGGGATGGTGTTCTCCATGTTTGACAGTGGGGGATGGTGTTCTCCATGTATGACGGTGGGGGATGGTGTTCTCCATGTATGACAGTGGGGGATGGTGTTTTCCATGTATGATGGTGGGGGATGGTGTTCTCCATGGATGACGGTGGGGGGATGGTGTTCTCCATGGATGACGGTGGGGGATGGTGTTCTCCATGTATGACGGTGGGGGATGGTGTTCTCCATGTATGATGGTGGGGGATGGTGTTCTCCATGTATGACGGTGGGGGATGGTGTTCTCCATGTATGACGGTGGGGGATGGTGTTCTCCATGTATGACGGTGGGGGATGGTGTTCTCCATGTATGACGGTGGGGGATGGTGTTCTCCATGTATGACGGTGGGGGATGGTGTTCTCCATGTATGACGGTGGGGGATGGTGTTCTCCATGTATGACAGTGGGGGATGGTGTTTTCCATGTATGATGGTGGGGGATGGTGTTCTCCATGGATGACGGTGGGGGGATGGTGTTCTCCATGGATGACGGTGGGGGATGGTGTTCTCCATGTATGACGGTGGGGGATGGTGTTCTCCATGTATGATGGTGGGGGATGGTGTTCTCCATGTATGACGGTGGGGGATGGTGTTCTCCATGTATGACGGTGGGGGATGGTGTTCTCCATGTATGACGGTGGGGGATGGTGTTCTCCATGTATGACGGTGGGGGATGGTGTTCTCCATGTATGACGGTGGGGGATGGTGTTCTCCATGTATGATGGTGGGGGATGGTGTTCTCCATGTATGACGGTGGGGGATGGTGTTCTCTCATACCCTTTTTCCATACGCTCCTACCCATTTCTGTTCCAGCAGGTGGCGCTCTCATACTCCTTTTCCTTACGCTCCTACCCTTTTCTGTTCCAGCAGGTGGCGCTCTCATACCCTTTTTCCATACGCTCCTACCCTTTTCTGTTCCAGCAGGTGGCGCTCTCATACCCTTTTTCCATACGCTCCTACCCTTTTCTGTTCCAGCAGGTGGCGCTCTCATACACTTTTTCCATACGCTCCTACCCTTTTCTGTTCTAGCAGGTGGCGCTCTCATACCCTTTTTCCATACGCTCCTACCCTTTTCTGTTCCAGCAGGTGGCGCTCTCATACCCTTTTTACATACGCTCCTACCCTTTTCTGTTCCAGCAGGTGGCGCTCTCATACCCTTTTTCCATACGCTCCTACCCTTTTCTATTCCAGCAGGTGGCGCTCTCATACCCTTTTTCCATACGCTCCTACCCTTTTCTATTCCAGCAGGTGGCACTCTCATACGCTTTTTACATATGCTTCTACCCTTTTCTGTTCCAGCAGGTGGCGCTCTCATACCCTTTTTCCAGCAGGTGGCACTCTCATACGCTTTTTACATATGCTTCTACCCTTTTCTGTTCCAGCAGGTGGCGCTCTCATACCCTTTTTCCATACGCTCCTACCCTTTTCTATTCCAGCAGGTGGCGCTCTCATACCCTTTTTCCATACGCTCCTACCCTTTTCTATTCCAGCAGGTGGCGCTCTCATACCCTTTTTCCATACGCTCCTACCCTTTTCTATTCCAGCAGGTGGCACTCTCATACGCTTTTTACATATGCTTCTACCCTTTTCTGTTCCAGCAGGATGGCGCGTCTGAATAAAGCTTCATAAAGGGGTTTGATGTGGAGGAACTGAGGAGGCCGGCGTGGAGCCCTGACTTCTTATTGAGCATGGAATGTGGCTCAAACTCTCGGCCACGCTCCTAAGTCATAAGACGCGGAAAACACCGAGCGGGACACGGAGGGAGAAGCAAACACCGAGGGGGACACGGGGGAGAAGCAAACACAGAGGGGGACATGGAGGGAGAAGCAAACACCGAGGGGGACACGGGGGGAGAAGCAAACACCGAGCGGGACACGGAGGGAGAAGCAAACACAGAGGGGGACACGGGGGGAGAAGCAAACACCGAGGGGGACATGGAGGGAAAAGCAAACACCGAGGGGGACACGGAGGGAGAAGCAAACACCGAGGGGGACACGGAGGGAAGAAGCAAACACCGAGGGGGACACGGGGGGAGAAGCAAACACCGAGCGGGACATGGAGGGAGAGGCAAACACCGAGGGGGACACGGAGGGAGAACCAAACACCGAGCGGGACACGGAGGGAAGAAGCAAACACCGAGGGGGACACGGGGGGAGAAGCAAACACCGAGCGGGACACGGAGGGAGAAGCAAACACAGAGGGGGACACGGGGGGAGAAGCAAACACCGAGGGGGACATGGAGGGAAAAGCAAACACCGAGGGGGACACGGAGGGAGAAGCAAACACCGAGGGGGACACGGAGGGAGAAGCAAACACGGAGGGGGACAGGAAGGGAGAAGCAAACACCGAGGGGGACAGGAAGGGAGAAGCAAACACCGAGGGGAACACCGAGGGGGACACGGAGGGAGAAGCAAACACTGAGGGGGACACGGAGGGAGAAGCAAACACTGAGGGGGACACGGGGGTTGAAGCAAACACAGAGGGGGACACGGAGGGAGACGCAAACACCGAGGGGGACACGGGGGTTGAAGCAAACACAGAGGGGGACACGGAGGGAGAAGCAAACACCGAGCGGGACACGGAGGGAGAAGCAAACACCGAGCGGGACACGGAGGGAGACGCAAACACCGAGGGGGACACGGAGGGAGAAGCAAACACCGAGCGGGACACGAAGGGAGAAGCAAACACCGAGCGGGACACGGAGGGAGACGCAAACACCGAGGGGGACACGGAGGGAGAAGCAAACACCGAGCGGGACACGGAGGGAGAAGCAAACACCGAGGGGGACACGGAGGGAGACGCAAACACCGAGGGGGACACGGAGGGAGAAGCAAACACCGAGCGGGACACGGAGGGAGAAGCAAACACCGAGCGGGACACGGAGGGAAAAGCAAACACCGAGCGGGACACGGAGGGAGAAGTACAAGTACTCAAATGTACTCATATACTTTCACTGTGAGCATGATTATGCATGCGCATTCTTTATAAGTCAATGCCATAGTGTAATAATGATAAAAGGTCAGGCAGCACATGAAGGAGCTGTCCGGTGCTGATCGTATCTTGTAACAGTCCTGAAGGGTTAACGTTTTATATGCATTTTTGTTTTGCAATGTATTTCCCCATTGCCTTGTGTGTGTTGCACCTGATCCATTCTGGGACACATTCCCGATGACGGTGGGGGATGGTGTTCTCCATGTATGACGGTGGGGGGATGGTGTTCTCCATGTATGACGGTGGGGATGGTGTTCTCCATGGATGACGGTGGGGGATGGTGTTCTCCATGGATGACGGTGAGGGATGGTGTTCTCCATGTATGACGGTGGGGATGGTGTTCTCCATGGATGATGGTGGGGGATGGTGTTCTCCATGTATGACGGTGGGGGGATGGTGTTCTCCATGGATGACGGTGGGGATGGTGTTCTCCATGGATGACGGTGGGGGATGGTGTTCTCCATGGATGACGGTGAGGGATGGTGTTCTCCATGTATGACGGTGGGGATGGTGTTCTCCATGGATGATGGTGGGGGATGGTGTTCTCCATGTATGACGGTGGGGGGATGGTGTTCTCCATGGATGACGGTGGGGGATGGTGTTCTCCATGGATGACGGTGGGGGATGGTGTTCTCCATGTATGACGGTGGCGGATGGTGTTCTCCATGTATGACGGTGGGGGTTGGTGTTCTCCATGTATGACAGTGGGGGTGGTGTTGTCCATGTATGACGGTGGGGGGTGGTGTTCTCCATGTATGACGGTGGGGGATGGTGTTCTCCATGTATGACGGTGGGGGATGGTGTTCTCCATGTATGACGGTGGGGGGATGGTGTTCTCCATGTATGACGGTGGGGGATGGTGTTCTCCATGTATGACGGTGGGGGGATGGTGTTCTCCATGTATGACGGTGGGGGGTGGTGTTCTCCATGTATGACGGTGGGGGGTGGTGTTCTCCATGTATGACGGTGGGGGGTGGTGTTCTCCATGTATGACGGTGGGGGATGGTGTTCTCCATGTATGATGGTGGGGGATGGTGTTCTCCATGTATGACGGTGGGGGATGGTGTTCTCCATGGATGACGGTGGGGGATGGTGTTCTCCATGGATGACGGTGGGGGATGGTGTTCTCCATGTATGACGGTGGGGGATGGTGTTCTCCATGTATGACGGTGGGGGATGGTGTTCTCCATGTATGACGGTGGGGGATGGTGTTCTCCATGTATGACGGTGGGGGATGGTGTTCTCCATGTATGAAGGTGGGGGTTGGTGTTCTCCATGTATGACGGTGGGGGTGGTGTTGTCCATGTATGACGGTGGGGGGTGGTGTTCTCCATGTATGACGGTGGGGGGTGGTGTTCTCCATGTATGACGGTGGGGGATGGTGTTCTCCATGTATGACGGTGGGGGGTGGTGTTCTCCATGTATGACGGTGGGGGATGGTGTTCTCCATGTATGATGGTGGGGGATGGTGTTCTCCATGTATGACGGTGGGGGATGGTGTTCTCCATGGATGACGGTGGGGGATGGTGTTCTCCATGGATGACGGTGGGGGTGGTGTTGTCCATGTATGACAGTGGGGGATGGTGTTCTCCATGTATGACGGTGGGGGATGGTGTTCTCCATGTATGACGGTGGGGGATGGTGTTCTCCATGTATGACGGTGGGGGATGGTGTTCTCCATGTATGACGGTGGGGGATGGTGTTCTCCATGTATGACGGTGAGGGATGGTGTTGTCCATGTATGACGGTGAGGGATGGTGTTCTCCATGTATGATGGTGGGGGATGGTGTTCTCCATGGATGACGGTGGGGGGGATGGTGTTCTCCATGTATGACGGTGGGGATGGTGTTTTCCATGTATGATGGTGGGGGATGGTGTTCTCCATGTATGATGGTGGGGGATGGTGTTCTCCATGTATGACGGTGGGGGATGGTGTTCTCCATGTATGACGGTGGGGGATGGTGTTCTCCATGTATGACGGTGGGGGGGATGGTGTTGTCCATGTATGACGGTGGGGGATGGTGTTCTCCATGTATGACAGTGGGGGATGGTGTTTTCCATGTATGATGGTGGGGGATGGTGTTCTCCATGGATGACGGTGGGGGGATGGTGTTCTCCATGGATGACGGTGGGGGGATGGTGTTCTCCATGTATGACGGTGGGGGATGGTGTTCTCCATGTATGACGGTGGGGGATGGTGTTCTCCATGTATGATGGTGGGGGATGGTGTTCTCCATGTATGACGGTGGGGGATGGTGTTCTCCATGTATGACGGTGGGGGATGGTGTTCTCCATGTATGACGGTGGGGGATGGTGTTCTCCATGTATGACGGTGGGGGGATGGTGTTCTCCATGTATGACGGTGGGGGATGGTGTTCTCCATGTATGACGGTGGGGGATGGTGTTCTCCATGTATGATGGTGGGGGATGGTGTTCTCCATGTATGACGGTGGGGGATGGTGTTCTCTCATACCCTTTTTCCATACGCTCCTACCCATTTCTGTTCCAGCAGGTGGCGCTCTCATACCCTTTTTCCATACGCTCCTACCCTTTTTCCAGCAGGTGGCGCTCTCATACCCTTTTTCCATACGCTCCTACCCTTTTCTGTTCCAGCAGGTGGCGCTCTCATACCATTTTTCCATACGCTCCTACCCTTTTCTATTCCAGCAGGTGGCACTCTCATACGCTTTTTACATATGCTTCTACCCTTTTCTGTTCCAGCAGGATGGCGCGTCTGAATAAAGCTTCATAAAGGGGTTTGATGTGGAGGAACTGAGGAGGCCGGCGTGGAGCCCTGACTTCTTATTGAGCATGGAATGTGGCTCAAACTCTCGGCCACGCTCCTAAGTCATAAGACGCGGAAAACACCGAGCGGGACACGGAGGGAGAAGCAAACACCGAGGGGGACACGGGGGAGAAGCAAACACAGAGGGGGACATGGAGGGAGAAGCAAACACCGAGGGGGACACGGGGGGAGAAGCAAACACCGAGCGGGACACGGAGGGAGAAGCAAACACAGAGGGGGACACGGGGGAGAAGCAAACACCGAGGGGGACACGGAGGGAGAAGCAAACACCGAGGGGGACACGGGGGAGAAGCAAACACCGAGGGGGACATGGAGGGAGAAGCAAACACCGAGGGGGACACGGGGGGAGAAGCAAACACCGAGCGGGACACGGAGGGAGAAGCAAACACAGAGGGGGACACGGGGGGAGAAGCAAACACCAAGGGGGACATGGAGGGAAAAGCAAACACCGAGGGGGACACGGAGGGAGAAGCAAACACCGAGGGGGACACGGAGGGAAGAAGCAAACACCGAGGGGGACACGGGGGGAGAAGCAAACACCGAGCGGGACATGGAGGGAGAGGCAAACACCGAGGGGGACACGGAGGGAGAAGCAAACACCGAGCGGGACACGGAGGGAAGAAGCAAACACCGAGGGGGACACGGGGGGAGAAGCAAACACCGAGCGGGACACGGAGGGAGAAGCAAACACAGAGGGGGACACGGGGGGAGAAGCAAACACCGAGGGGGACATGGAGGGAAAAGCAAACACCGAGGGGGACACGGAGGGAGAAGCAAACACCGAGCGGGACACGAAGGGAGAAGCAAACACCGAGCGGGACACGGAGGGAGAAGCAAACACAGAGGGGAACACGGGGGGAGACGCAAACACCGAGCGTGACACGGAGGGAAAAGCAGACACAGAGCGGGACACGAAGGGAGAAGCAAACACCGAGGGGGACACGGAGGGAGAAGCAAACACCGAGCGGGACACGGAGGGAGAAGCAAACACCGAGCGGGACACGGAGGGAGAAGCAAACACCGAGCGGGACACGGAGGGAGAAGCAAACACAGAGGGGAACACGGGGGGAGACGCAAACACCGAGCGTGACACGGAGGGAGAAGCAGACACAGAGCGGGACACGAAGGGAGAAGCAAACACCGAGCGGGACACGGAGGGAGAAGCAAACACCGAGCGGGACACGGAGGGAGACGCAAACACCAAGGGGGACACGGAGGGAGAAGCAAACACCAAGCATGACACGGAGGGAAAAGCAAACACCGAGCGGGACACGGAGGGAGAAGCAAACACCGAGCGGGACACGGAGGGAGAAGTACAAGTACTCAAATGTACTCATATACTTTCACTGTGAGCATGATTATGCATGCGCATTCTTTATAAGTCAATGCCATAGTGTAATAATGATAAAAGGTCAGGCAGCACATGAAGGAGCTGTCCGGTGCTGATGGTATCTTGTAACAGGAGTAGTCCTGAAGGGTTAACATTTTCTATGCATTTTTTTGTTTTGCAATGTATTTCCCCATTGCCTCGTGTGTGCTGCACCTGATCCATTCTGGGACACATTCCCGAGTCCCGGCATCTGGATTTCCAGCAGTGCAGCAAAGCTTCTCCCTCTCCAGCTGGGAGATGATGGTGTATAGGTCTGCCAGCACTTCCCGAGCTCAGCTTTATGCAATGATTATCCCATATTGTATTATATTACCCAGCGGAGTGCTGCACTGTATTATGTGCTATTGTTCATATATTGTGGAATCTGCTACAACATCCAGCCTGCGGGTAGGTGGGGCGCACCTGTGCCATCATCGGGCTTCAGACCAAGGGGTATGAACTCAGATTCTTCAGCATGTACAGGGAGTAATGCTAAAGAAAGTGGACCCAGCATCCGATAAAATGTGATGCTTATGTCCCATGCGTAGCAATGTGTCACCGTAACACTTCCAGATCAGTCCCTGCTGCAAACCTCACCTTGACTTCAGTGGTGGCTGGTGGTCAAATTTTTTGGGGGGGGCGCAAACAAACTGAAAAAAAAAAAACATCAATTACAGCCACTGTGCCCATCAAGCACAGCCACTGTGCCCATCAAACGCAGCCACTGTGCCATGAAACGCAGCCATTGTGCCCATTAAAAGCAGCCACTGTGCCATCAAATGCAGCCACTGTGCCATCAATTGCCGCCATTGTGCCATCAATTGCCGCCACTGTGCCATCAATTGCCGCCACTGTGCCATCAAATGCAGCCACTGTGCCCATCAAACGCAGCCACTGTACCCATAAATTGCCGCCACTGCGCCCATCAATTGATTCCAGTGTGCATCCCCCGCTCCGCCCGGCACTTACCTTGTCTCATTGCGACAGCGGGTCACGGCGGTGTTCTCCACTTTCCCCGATGTCTTCTCCCATCCTCTCTTCCTGTCCTCTGCTATGATTGGATTCCTGATAAGCGTTCAATCACAGCGCCTGTCGTTTCAGCCAATCAGGTGACAGGTAACAGCCACTGTGCCATGAAACGCAGCCACTGTGCCCATCAAACGCAGCCACTGTGCCCATCAAACGCAGCCACTGTGCCAAGAAATGCAGACACTGTGCCCATCAAAAGCAGCCACTGTGCCCATCAAATGCAGCCACTGTGCCATCAAATGCAGCCACTGTGCCATCAAACGCAGCCACTGTGCCATCAAACGCAGCCACTGTGCCATGAAACGCAGCCACTGTGCCCATCAAACGCAGCCACTGTGCCATGAAACGCAGCCACTGTGCCATGAAAAGCAGCCACTGTGCCCATCAAAAGCAGCCACTGTGCCCATAAATTGCCGCCACTGTGCCAAATGCAGCCACTTTAATCATCAATTGCTGCCACTTCGCCCATCAATTGACTCCAGTGTGCATACCCCACTCCGCCCGGCACTTACCTTGTCTCATTGCGACAGCGGGTCACAGCGGTGTTCTCCACTCTCCCCGATGTCTTCTCCCATCCTCTCTTCCTGTCCTCTGCTATGATTGGATTCCTGATAAGCGTCCAATCACAGCGCCTGTCGTTTCAGCCAATCAGGTGACAGGTAACAGTCCCATGCGTAGCAATGTGTCACGGTAACACTTCCAGATCAGTCCCTGCTGCAAACCCTCACCTTGACTTCAGTGGCGACTGGTGCTCAACATTTTTGGGGGGGCACAAACAAACTGAAAAAAAAAAGCCCACAGCCACTGTGCCTATAAAGCGCAGCCACTGTGCCCATCAAGCGCAGCCACTGTGCCCATCAAGCGCAGCCACTGTGCCCATCAAACGCAGCCACTGTGCCCATCAAGCGCAGCCACTGTGCCCATCCAGCGCAGCCACTGTGCCCATCAAGCGCAGCCACTGTGCCCATCAAGCGCAGCCACTGTGCCCATTAACGCAGCCACTGTCCCCATCAAACACAGCCTCTGTACCCATAAATTTCTGCCACTGTGCCATCAAACGCAGCTACTGTACTCATCAATTGCTGCCACTGTGCCCATCAATTTCTGCCAGTGTGCATCCCCCGCCCGCGCCGGCACTTACCTTGTCTCATTGCGGCAGCGGGTCGCGGCGGTGTTCTCCACTCTCCTCAATGTCTTCTCCTGTCCTCTCTTCCCGTCCTCTGCTATGATTGGACACCTGATAAGTGTCCAATCACAGCGCCTGTCGTTTCAGCCAGTCAGGTGACAAGTAACAGACCCGAGCACCTGATTGGCGGAGAGGCGGTTCAGTGTTAGGAAAGCGAATATTCATTCGCTTTCCTAACAAAAAGCTGAGTGAACTGCTGGTCACTTTTATGGACGCCTATTAGAGTCTATTGCCTAGATTCAGGTACGGCGGCGCATTATTCCGGCGGCGTTGCGTATCGTATTTACGCTATGCCGCCTTAAGTCAGAGAGGCAAGTACTGTATTCACAAAGTACTTGCCTCCTAACTTACGGCGGCGTAGCGTAAATGCGGCCGGCGTAAGCGCGCCTAATTCAAATGAGGATGGGGGGGCGTGTTTTATGTTAATTACTCGTGACCCGACGTGATTGACGTTTTTTACGAACGGCAAATGCGCCGTCTGTGTACATACCCCAGTATGCATTGCTCCAAAGTAGGCCGCAAGGACGTATTGGTTTCGACATGAACGTAAATTACGTCCAGCCGCATTCACGGACGACTTACGCAAACGACGTAAAATTTTCAAATTTTGACGCGGGAACGACGGCCATACTTAACATTGACTACGCCTCCTAGGGGGCAGCTTTATCTTTACGCGGCGTATCTCTTACGGAAACGGCGTATCTTTACTGCGACGGGCAAGCGTACGTTCGTGAATCGGCGTATCTAGTCATTTACATATTCTACGCCGAACTCAACGGAAATGCCACCTAGCGGCCAGCCTAAAAATTACACTTTAAGATACGACGGCGTAGCAGACTTACGCCGCTCGTATCTTAGCCTAATTTAAGCGTATCTGGTTTCCAGAATACGCTTAAATTAACGCTGGCGTAGATTCAGAGTTATGACTCTAATCATCTGCATCCTAGCAACAGAGGTTACTAGGAGACAATAGTTGCTGCATCCTAGCAACTAAAGAGGGTAAGTGGCAGTAGTCACCTGTGTCCTAGCAAATGAGGTCTCTGGGTGGCAACTAGAGAATGCTGGACAGAAGTAGCTGGCTGCGTGTTAGCAACTGATGGGTCTAAACGGCAATAGCCACCTGCATCCTAGCAACAGAGGATACTAGGCACCAGTAGCTCTATGCATTATCATCTTAGCAACTGAGGACACTAAATGCAAATAGCCACCTGCATCTAGGCAACAGAGGAGGCTGGGCAGAAGTAGCTGTCTGCATCCTAGCAATAGAGGAGGCTAAATGGCAACAACCATCTGTGTCTTGGCAACAGAGGATGCTAGGCGGCAGTAACTACCTGCATCCTAGCAACTGAGGACGATAAGTGGCAATATAGCTACCTGCATCTTGGCAATGAAGGCCAGTAGCCGCCAGTGCCCCCCTATGTCCTAACAACTAAGGGCGCTAAGCGGCAATAGCTACTTGCATCTTATCAATGAAGTCCGGTAGGCACCCATGCCCCCTATTCCCTAGCAACAGAGGATACTAGGTGCCTGCATTCCAGCATCTGAGGATGCTAAGCAACAATAGCCACCTGAGTCCCTGCAATGAAGGACGCTAGTCAGAAATTCTCCTTGCATCCTAGCAACTGAGGATGCAAAGTGGTAATAGCCACCTATGTCCTAGCAACTGAGGACACTTGATTGGAGCAACAGCTTGCGTTTTAGCTAGGCAATAGTGGCCACCTGCATCCTAGCAACAGAGGAACCTAGATAGCCGCAAACACCTGCATCCTAGCAAATGAAGACGCCAAGCGACAACAGCCACCTGCGTCCCAGCAATGAAGGACCCTGGTCAGCAATGCTCTATGTGCTCTAGCAGCTGATGATGCTAAGAGGCAATAGCTGCCTGTGTCTTAGCAACAGAGGAAACTAGACGGCAGTAGATGCCTGCATCCTAGTGACTGAGGACGCTTCTTGGCAATGAAGGCCAGTAGCCGCCAGTGCCCCCCTATGTCCTAACAACTTAGGATGCTAAGCGGCAATAGTTACTTGCATCCTATCAATGAAGTCCGGTAGGCACCAATGCCCCCTATGTCTTAGAAACTGAGGACACTAGGTGGCAGTGGCTGCCTGAATTCTAGCAACTGAGGATGCTAGGTGGCAATAGCCACCTATGTCCTAGCAACAGAGGATACTAGGTGGCAAGAGCTGCCTGCATTCTAGCATCCGAGGATGCTAAGCAGCAATAGCCACCTGAGTCCCTGCAATGAAGGACGCTATTCAGCAATTCTCCTTGCGTCCTAGCAACTGAAGATGCAAAGCAGTAATAGTCACTTACGTCCTAGCACCTGAGGATACTTGATGGGAACAGCAGCGTGTGTTCTATCAACTGAGGATCCTAAGCAATAGTAGCCACCTGCATCCTAGCAACAGAGGATCCTAGATAGCTGCAAACACCTGCGTCCTAGCAACAGAGGAATCTAGATAGCTGCAAACACCTGCGTCTTAGCAAATGAAGATGCTAAGCGGCAATAGCCACCTAAGTCCCAGCAATGAAGGAACCTGGTCAGCAATGCTCTATGTGCTCTAGCAGCTGATGATGCTACGTGGCAATAGCCACCTGTGTCTTAGCAACAGAGGATGCTAGGTGGCAGTAGCTGCCTGCATCCTAGCAACTGAGGATGATGCCAAGTGGCAATAGCTACCTGCTTTTTGGCAATGAAGGACGGTAGCCGCCAGTGCCCCCTATGTCCTAGCAACTGAGGACACTAGGTGGTAGTAGCTGTCTGCATTCTAACATCTGAGGAAGCTGCAATGAAGGACGCTAGTCAGAAAAATCCACTGTGCCCCATTAGCCAATAGGCTCCAATAATGCTGTACACGTGTACATGTGAAAACGCTAGTTGAACGTTAGCGGCATACAGAGCCCTTTTTACACATTTGTACTAGTTGATATATTTTCAGTTGTCTAGGTACACCCTACGCGGGTACACACGATCGGACATTACGCCAACAAAACCGTGGATTTTTTTTCCGACGGAATGTTGGCTCAAACTTGTGTTGCATACACACGGTCACACAAATGTTGTCAGAAATTCTGAACGTTAAGAACGCGGTGACGTACAACACGTATGACGAGCCGAGAAAAATGAAGTTCAATAGGCAGTGCGGCTCTTCTGCTTGATTCCGAGCATGTGTGGATTTTTGTCGGAATTGCATATGTAGCACTACCCCTGTAGGAGCTGCCGGTTGGTATTGGGTCTGCAAGTTACCTCCTTCCTCATTGTCTAGGGCAGGGGTCTCCAAACTGCGGCCCGAGGACCAGATGTGGCCCTTTGCTAGCCTTTATGCGGCCCTTGGGGCACTATTCCTCCCACTGATATGGGGCACTATTCCTCCCACTGATTTGGGGCACTATTCCTCCCACTGATATGGGGCACTATTCCTCCCACTGATATGGGGCACTATTCCTCCCACTGATATGGGGCACTATTCCTCCCACTGATATGGGGCACTATTCCTCCCACTGATATGGGGCACTATTCCTCCCACTGATATGGGACACTATTCCTCCCACTGATATGGGGCACTATTCCTCCCACTGATTTGGGGCACTATTCCTCCCACTGATATGGGACACTATTCCTCCCACTGATATGGGGCACTATTCCTCCCACTGATTTGGGGCACTATTCCTCCCACTGATATGGGGCACTATTCCTCCCACTGATATGGGGCACTATTCCTCCCACTGATATGGGGCACTATTCCTCCCACTGATTTGTGGCACTATTCCTCCCACTGATTTGTGGCACTATTCCTCCCACTGATATGGGACACTATTCCTCCCACTGATATGGGACACTATTTCTTCTACTAATATCAATGATGGGATACTGTTCCTTCTACTGATAGGGGTCCTACTCCTCCTCCTCCTGACCACCAACTGAGGCCACATTTATTCTCACTGGAGCTGGGTCCAGGACATTTTCTGCCCCCCGACGCTGGCCACAATCCGGCCCTCCTAAAGTCCGAAGGACAATAAAGTGGCCCTTTGTTTGAAAAGTTTGGAGACCCCTGGTCTAGGGGTTGAGAGTCTGAAAAAAAAGCGAAAGAAAAGGAACTATAACTTGTGGACATTGAACTTTTTACAAACAACTTGTAGAAGTAGAGGGATGAAGGATCAGGGGAAGGTTCAGGCGCACAAAACAGATCACTGGGGAATTGCTAAACTTCAGAGTCACACTCACCACTTTCTCTCGAGTGGGAATTGCTCACCCGGATAGGCTAGGGTGACCAGACATCCCCAGTTTCAGGGGACAGTCCCCTGATTGAGGACACTGTCCCCGGGACAAGTCTGTCCCTGGTTTTGTCCCCAGATTGGATTTAATAGGGGGCAGGGGCAATGTCAAGGACAGTCAGTGCAGAATTAAAATAAAAAAATTAGAATTACACACCCCCGCTCCACCGTGCCTACTAGCTTAGGGTGGTTGTATTTTTTCCATTATCTGTGCCCCTTTCTGATGATCATGTGCTGGTCGGAGCGGAGGAAATAATTCTTCAGTTTCGGGTGCATGCCCATTCAGCTTCGCTCGCATGTTCTTCTGCCTTGGCTCAAATCCTGGCCAGCCACCTGCCTGTCTCCTTGCCTTCCCTGGCGGAGTGATCTTCCTCCGCTCCCCATCCAGTCGTAGCCGGGGCCCGAAGAGTGAGACTTGAGAGGCTGTGAGGCGGGCGTTGACGGGCAGAGAGTCGCTGATTGTTGCCATTACTAGTAAAAAAAAATATGTCCCCGGATTTCATTTAAAAAATCTGGTCACCTTAGGATAGGCCCCTCTCACCTGGCCTAGCAGCCGGGACGACGCACAGACAAGAATAATCTCAGTCTCTGCCACAGGCTGGTTGCAAGTTCAGATGAGGGATTCCGGAATCCTCTGCCACAGGATTTGGTACCCGGAGATCCAGCCTTACCGTTCTAGAGCCTAAGCCAACCCGGCACACTGTAAGGTATTGTAAGCTACGGTGCATCCTTCAATAAGTTACCAGGCCTCTCCCAAAGTACCAACTTTCCGCTCGGTCCTTTCCGGGACAGGTCCTCTCCTGGCTTCCTCCATTGAGTGGTTTCCTCCCGCAGGACAGACAGCACAGGATCACCTCCAAAGTGTAGGCTCCAGTCAGGATAACTGGGCCTACCAGGCAATAATGCAGCCTCGGGCCAGCATGGCCCAGAGGCTAAATAGACACATACCTCGCGCCAGGAGGGCCACAAGGTGAAAAAAGGCCCCCGTAAAATGGTGTCTGCCGCTTAAGTATCCCTCCCCAGCATGCTCAGCGGGGAGACCACTTCCACTAGGCTGTTCCTGAGGAAAGACACCCAATACACCATGGCTTGCCTTAGTTCCAACATTGGCCTGTGGCAGTGTTGCCAACCCTTCCGTATTTTTACGGACAGTTCGTAAAAACGGGCACTTTTTTCCCCGTTCGTAAATGTCCGTGGTTGCGGAAATGTGCCAGTAAAAATAGCCAAGATCATTTTGACTTGGAACTGCGAATGGAGTTTGGAGGCAGGGGGTGTTAGTGGCAGGGGGTGTTGGTGGCACCGCAGAGGGTGGGAGATGGATACAGGGGTTGTTGGTGGCACCGCAGAGGGGGATGGAGGCAGGGGACGATGGAGGCAGGGAGTGATTGGAGTCAAGGGACCTGGGGGAGATTGGAGGCAGGGGGTGTTAGTGGCAGGGGGTGATTGGAGGCAGAGGGTGTTGGTGGCACCGCAGAGGGGGTGGTGGCATCGCAGAGGGTGATGGAGGCAGGGGACGGTGGAGGCAGGGGGTGATTGGAGGCAGGGGGCCTGGGGGAGATTGGAGGCAGGGAGTGTTAGTGGCAGGGGGTGATTGGAGACAGGAGTTGTTGGTGGCACCGCAGAGGGGGATGGAGGCAGGGGACGATGGAGGCAGGGGGCCTGGGGTAGATTGGAGGCAAGGGGAAATTGTGGCACCGCAGAGGGGGGTGAAGGCAGGGGGTGTTCGTGGCAGAGGGGGATGGAGGCAGGGGATGTGAGTGGCAGAGGGGAATGGAGGCAGGGGGTGTTGGCGGCAGAGGGGGATGGAGGCAGGAGGTGATGTGACTAAATAATTTGCCCTTTTTATATCGAAAATAACAAAAACATGTTTTTTTACCTTAATATCTACCTTAAATCACATTGCTATTTGCCCAGCGTACTTGTTTGTAGCCTAAATACTGAAATTTGCACCTAAAAATTTAATTCAGTAACTTTTGTGAAATGCCAGTAAAAACGTGGCTGTGCCAGTAAATTTCGGGTGTCGCGACAGTAAATTTCAATTTGGTAGGTTGGCAACACTGGCCTCTGGTGGTATCGCCACCTACAGGCAAACAAAGGGAAATCCCTCCAGCACAGCCATAGCCGGAACAAAATATGACCCAAACTGTCGGCTCAGACACCCTCTAAATTTGACATAGGCGGGGCGCTAAACATACACACTATCGGATTTTCCGACAAGAACTTTTGTTGTAAGAAAAATTGAGAACCGGCTCTCAAACATTTGTTGTCGTAAATTCTGACAGCGAATGTCCGATGGAGCCTACACATGGTTGGAATATCCGACCAAAAAGCTCACATCGAACATTTGTTGTCGGAAATTCCGATCTCGTGTACGCGGTCTAAGTGTTGATCCTCTTATAATAAAAGCATTTTTTTTGGGGGGGGGGGGGGGGTGGACTGGCCCTTTAAGTAAGCTTTTAAATGGTTTGACTTGCTCCAGGGGGGAAGTGCTGGATATTGCACAGACAGAGCCGTACCTGCAGAATAGTCAGTCATTGCTATGCTGCTGTGTAATCCACTTAATGCACCAAATGCTTCCAGGCTGCTCCGTGCCAGCTTTGGCTTTAGGCTGCCGCATCTCCTCCAGGCTTCGGGGAACACACACACAATCTCATACAGAGTTATGGAGAAGACACTTTATTATCTGCTCCCTCGACGGGGATTGTGGAATTTCAGCGAAGAGGACTATCAGGAGGGTTACACATGTGTGCGGCCCCCCCGCGTCGTGCTCATGGCGAGGAAACCAAAGCTGAGACCCCTGAGGGGGAAACATTTTTTTTTCCTAAAAGGCAAAGTCGTCTCCAATAATCCCCTGTGGCAATATTATAGCAGAGCCCTGGGCATTTATAAAGAAAGCACCTTTTAGTTCAATAATGTATTCAATCAAAATAAATACATAAAACATTAATACATAAAGTGATCCACAGGGGTGATTCCAATTAATAAATTATCCACCGGGGTGACTCCATGTGAAGAAACAGCGCCAGCTACTCTGGTATTTACTCGGCGTAACATTATCTTTTACAATATAAAAAAAAAAAATTGGGCTAACTTTAATGTTGTCTTATTTTTTAACCACTTAAGGACCGCCTAACGCCGATATACGTCGGCAGAATGGCACGGCTGGGCACAATCACGTACCTGTACGTGATTGTCAAATGCCCAGCCGCGGGTCGCGACTCGCGGGCGTACGCCCGTGGCACGCGCACAGGTCCGAAGCTCCGTGATCGTGGCCGCGGGATCCGATCGCCGCTGGAGTCCCGCCATCGGTCCCCAGAGCTGAAGAACGAGGAGAGGTGTGTGTAAACACGGCTTCCCCGTTCTTCACTGTGGCTCCGTCATCGATCGTGTGTTCCCTAATATAGGGAACAACGATCAATGACGTCACACCTACAGCCACACCCCCTACAGTTAGAAACACAGATGAGGTCACACTTAACCCCTTCAGTGCCCCCTTGTGGTTAACTCCCAAACTGCCATTGTAATTTTCACAGTAATCAGTGCATTTTTAATGCATTTTTTGCTGTGAAAATGACAATGGTCCCAAAAATGTGTCAAAATTGTCCGATGTGTCCGCCATAATGTCGCAGTCACGAAAAAAATCGATGATCGCCGCCATTAGTAATAAAAAAATACTAATTTATAAAAATGCAATAAAACTATCCCCTATTTTGTAAACGCTATGGGCCAGATTCAGGTAGGGAGCGCGTAACTCTGTGCGGGCGTAGCGTATCCTATTTACGCTACGCCTCCGCAACTTTGACAGTCAAGTGCATTATTCACAAAGCACTTGCTCCGTAAGTTGCGGCGGTGTAGCGTAAATTGGCTGGCGTAAGCCCGCCTAATTCAAATGTGTAAGCTGTGGGCGTGTTTTATGTAAAATCATTGTGACCCTGCGTAAATGACGCTTTTTACGAACGGCGCATGCACCGTCTGTGAAAGTATCCCAGTGCGCATGCTCCAAATTAACCCGCAAAAAGCCAATGCTTTCGACGTGAACATAAATTACGCACAGCCCTATTCGCGAATGACTTGCGCAAACGATGTAATAGACGGAAAATAGGGTTAACTTTACGCCGGAAAAAGCCTTACGTAAATGGCGTATCTGTACTGCGACGGCCGGGCATACGTTTGTGAATAGGCGTATCTAGCTGATTTACATATTCTAGGCGTAAATCAGCGTACACGCCCCTAGCGGCCAGCATAAATATGCAGTTAAGATACGACGGCGTAGGAGACTTACGCCAGTCGTATCTTAGCAACATTTAAGCGTATCTCAGTTTGAGCATACGCTTAAAGTTGCGACGGCGCGGATTCGGACTTACGATGGCGTATCTACTGATACACCCGTCGTAAGTCTTTCTGAATCCGGCCCTATAAATTTTGCGCAAACCAATCGATAAACGCTTATTGCGATTTTTTTTTCCAAAACTACGTAGAAGAATACGTATCGGCCTAAACTGAGGAAAAAAAATATATATATTTTGGGGAATATTTATTATAGCAAAAAATATTGAATTTTTTTCAAAATTGTCGCTTTATTTTTGTTTATAGCGCCAAAACTAAAAAACGCAGAGGTGATCAAATACCACCAAAAGAAACCTCTATTAGCGGGGAAAAAAGGACACCAATTTTGTTTGGGAGCCACGTCACGAGACCGCGCAATCGTCTGTTAAAGCGACGCAGTCCCGAATCGCAAAAAGGGGCCTGGTCCTTTACCTGCATTTTGGTCCGGGTCTTAAAGGAGTTGTAAAGGAAAACATTTTTTTTGCTGAAATTACTGTTTACGAGTATAGAGACATAATAGTTAACCGATTCCTTTTAAAATTGATTAAAAATAGATAAAAATCAATCATATAATGTGCCTGCAGTTTCGTTTTTGCATTTAGTTTTGTTTTTGCATTTAGTTTTGTTTTTGCATGTTATCCTGCCTCTGTGCTAGACAGAGCCATAGAGCAGTGATGGTTTGGAAAATGAAATTAGAAGCTCCCAGTACTGTGGTCCTCAGGAAACAGACAAGCAGGAAGTGTGGAGATCAGAGAAGGATTACAGCAACATCAGAGCAAAAACGCAGTTAGGTAAAGGAAGCTATTTAGCTAAAAAAAAAATTCCTTTAGTGACCCTTTAACCACTTCCCGACCTCCTCATGTACATTTACGTCGGCAGAATGGCACGGACAGGCACATCAACGTTACCTGTACGTCCCTGCCTAGACGTGGGTGGGGGGTCCGATCGGGACCCCCCCCCCGCTACATGCGGCGGTCGGATTCCCTCGGGGAGCGATCCGGGACGACGGCGCGGCAATTTGTTTATAGCCGCCCCGTCGCGATCGCTCCCCGGAGCTGAAGAACGGGGAGAGCCGTATGTAAACACGGCTTCCTGTGCTTCACTGTGGCGGCGCATCGATCGTGTGATCCCTTTTATAGGGAGACGCGATCGATGATGTCATTCCTACAGCCACACCCCCCTACACTAGTAAACACATACACAGTGATCCCTAAATGTTACAGCGCCCCCTGTGGTTAACTCCCAAACTGCAACTGTCATTTTCACAATAAACAGTGCAATTTAAATGAATTTTTTGCTGTGAAAATGACAATGGTCCCAAAAATGTGTCAAAATTGTCCGAAGTGTCCGCCATAATGTCGCAGTCGCGAAAAAAATCGCTGATCGCCGCCATTACTAGTAAAAAAAATTAAAAAATAAAAATGCAAAAAAACTATCCCCTATTTTGTAAACGCTATAAATTTTGCGCAAACCAACCGATAAACGATTATTGTGATTTTTGTTACCAAAAATAGGTAGAAGAATACATATTGGCCTAAACTGAGGAAAAATAATGTTTTTTATATATGTTTTTGGGGGATATTTATTACAGCAAAAAATAAAAAAATATTGCATTTTTTTTAAAATTGTCGCTCTATTTTTGTTTATAGCGCAAAAAATAAAAACTGCAGAGGTGATCAAATACCACCAAAAGAAAGCTCTATTTGTGGGGAAAAAAGGACGCCAATTTTGTTTGGGAGCCACGTCGCACGACCGCGCAATTGTCAGTTAAAGCGACGCAGTCCCGAACTGTAAAAACCCCTTGGGTCTTTAGCCAGCATATTGGTCCGGGGCTTAAGTGGTTAAGTGGTTAATTAAAAAAAGTGATTTTTTTCCAAAAAAAGTGCGCTCGTAAGGCCGCTGCGCAAATACTTTTTTTAGTGGATGTCATAATATTGGTTTATTTATAGCACTGTTTGGCGTTCATGGGTTTGCCACATCACATGCAATGCTATATATTATTCAATCAGTTTTAGACCACTTGTATTTTATTATGCATTGTTCACCTACACTTTTAGGTGGAACTCCGCATGTTTTTGTTATAAGTCACGTGACCAGTGACGCAACGCGTCGGGTGGAGGCCTTGTGACGTCAGTTCCGGTGGTGTTTAGCGGAAGTGCGATGAGGAGGCGAGTGTGTCACTACTAACATTGCTTTTTACTGCGGTTTTTATCCTTACTTGATGTAAGCAGTTTTTTTTACTAAATAAATTTACTTTTCATTTGGCAATATTGCACTATGGCTGTTCTTTTATTTCTATTCTGGATCGGCTGAAAAGGCTATGAATGTGGTTTTCAGTAACACATGGCGCTCATTGCCCTGAAGAGATCATCCATACCAAATCACCTTTCCAGATAGCTTACTCAGTCACAACCAGGGCCGATCCTAGGCAGGGTGCACAGGGTGCATTGCACCCAGGCGCCTGCAGAGGTGGGGGCGCCGATGTTCCAGAGTTCTCCCCTTCCTCCTTCTCTCCTTGTTTGTGTCCATCCAGAACTAGAGTTCTCAGCATAGGTATGTGTCCGTCCAGAACTGATGTGTGAGCATAGGGCAGCCCGTCCAGCCTGGCAGTGCTCGGGGGAGGGGCCGCTCCTCTTCCTGACATGAGAGTTCTAGTTTTCAGTGCTGATGTGCAGGAATGAGTTCCTCACACTGGGAGTCTTGGATCCCGCACTGTCTCCACCAACTCCAGTTGGAATGCCTCCCCCTCCCATCTCTATCTCAGGCTGCACAGAGAGAGAACCGAGGTAAGTCACAGTGTTCAGTGTGCTGTGTGCTGGGGGATGGCATCCCCAGCATCCCTTTACACGTGCTCTGGGCTGCCCCTGCTCTAGATGTTTTATGGCATGATAGATTGCATAGAATACACAGCCCCTGCCCATTCCTGCGCCTAGTCCATCTACAGATGTGATGTATAATGAGATGTAAAGGGGAGGAGTTAGTAAAATGACAACGCCCATGTGGGGGCGCCAGAAATATTTCTGCACTCAGGGGTCTGTGACCCTAGGATCGGCCCTGGTTACAACTCACATGAAAGAAGATCTGGCGATGTTTATTTGTCACACTGAAAGTACAGCATAAAATGACTGATACAGAGAAGAGGGGGGGGGGGAGAAAACTCAGCAGCATGCAAACTACGGAGTGGCACAAGAGACAAACTTAAGATGGACATTAACTACTAGCCGACCGCGCACCGTCATTATACGGCGGCAGGTCGGCTCTCCTGGGCGAGAGCCCTTAGCTATACGTCCGCTCTTCGAGCGGCCACTAGGGGCGCGTGCGCGCCGCCGGAGGCGCGTGCACGCGCCCCCCCCGCTCGCCCCTGACTCCCGTGCGTGTGCCCGGCGGGCTCGATCGCCGCCGGGCACCCGCGATTGCTCGTTACAGAGCGGGGACCGGGAGCTGTGTGTGTAAACACACAGCTCTCGGTCCTGTCAGCGGGGTAAATGCTGATCTTCTGTTCATACAATGTATGAACAGAAGATCAGTGTTTCCCCTAGTGAGGCCACCCCCCCCCACAGTAAGAACACACCCAGGCACATACTTAACCCCTTCCCCGCCCCCTAGTGTTAACCCCTTCACTGCCAGTGGCATTTTTATAGTAATCCAATGCATTTTTATAGCACTGATCGCTATAAAAATGCCAATGGTCCCAAAAATGTGTCAAAAGTGTCCGAAGTGTCCGCCATAATGTCGCAGTACCGAAAAAAAATCACTGATCACCGCCATTACTAGTAAAAAAAAATATATTAATAAAAATGCCATAAAAATACCCCCTATTTTGTAAACGCTATAACTTTTGCGCAAACCAATCAATAAACGCTTATTGCAATTTTTTTTACGAAAAATATGTAGAAGAATACGTATCGGCCTAAACTGAGGAAAAAAAATGTTTTTTATATATTTTTGGGGGATATTTATTACAGCAAAAAGTAAAAAAATATTCATTTTTTTCAAAATTGTCGCTCTATTTTTGTTTATAGAGCAAAAAATAAAAACCGCAGAGGTGATCAAATACCACCAAAAGAAAGCTCTATTTGTGGGAAAAAAAGGACGCCAATTTTGTTTGGGAGCTACGTCGCACGACCGTGCAATTGTCAGTTAAAGCGGCGCAGTCCCGAATCGCAAAAAGTGCTCTGGTCTTTGGGCAGCAATATGGTCCGGGGGTTAAGTGGTTAAAGAGACAGTACATTATAATAAAACAATATCATGTAACATGACAGTTTCCTTTGAGCACCATTTATACAAGAAATGTCATTCCTTGGAGCGAGCGGTTTCCTCTATATATGGAATTACCCAAGATGCTTTGATGCCAAGTTTTGGACGTAGGTCTTCGTCTTCGCCTGGAACCTGGATGCCTTTACAGATCCATCAGCAGGATTCCTTATCTCAGCGTTCGACAAACGCCCGGGGTGCCAGGTCGCAATTGCGACTAGAATTAGCGACCTGGCGCCTGGGGAGGCATAGCCATAGCTCCCAACAGTCCCTGATTTCAAGGGACTGTCCCTGATTTGGAGAAATGTCCCTCATTCCTCCTCATGTGTCCCTCATTTTGGTCTGATCTATACAGATGTATATAAAATGCATTTTTTATCTGTCAAAAATTGTTTCCCAGTGCTATACCTGTCATCTGATTTCTAAATTGCTGCATTTGTAAATTCCAAAAGCCAATATAAAGGAACAGTAGTGGTAAAAAAAGCACTTGTGGGTTTAACAAATCTTGTTTGTTTGTGTACAATTCTCCTTTAAGGGGGCGTGGCAAGGGGAGTGTCCTATGCCTACATACTTTTGCTGATAGGTGTCCCTCATTCCTATCTCAATAAGTTGGGAGGTATGGCACAGCTGAGGTATCCTGTGTCTCCGTGCGCCCCCACCTCCCCTGATGCGCAATCACGTCGGGCCGTGCCGTGCCGGCCGGTAATTGAGGTAATGTACGGCCTTGTGCAGGCCTATGCTTCCTTCTGTGATGTGGCGCCATCTTGTGGTGGCTGTTGGCATGACAGACAAGACAACCAGCAATGCTAATCCCCTGTGTTTTCACTGCCATCTCCTTCCTTCTAATTAGAACCTCCAAACATTATATATATTTTTTCTTCTAACACCCTAGAGAATAAAATGGCGGTCGTTGCAATACTTTCTGCCACACCGTATTTGCGCAGCGTTCTTACAAGCGCACTTTTTTGTGAAAAAATACACTTTTTTAATTAACCACTTACCCCCCGGACCATATTGCTGCCCAAAGACCAGAGTACTTTTTGCGATTCGGGACTGCGTCGCTTTAACAGACAATTGCGCGGTCGTGCGACGTGGCTCCCAAACAAAATTGGCGTCCTTTTTTTCCCACAAATAGAGCTTTCTTTTGGTGGTATTTGATCACCTCTGCGTTTTTATTTTTTGCGCTATAAACAAAAATAGAACGACAATTTTGAAAAAAATGAATATTTTTTACTTTTTGCTGTAATAAATATCCCCCAAAAATATATAAAAAAACATTTTTTTTCCTCAGTTTAGGCCGATACGTATTCTTCTACATATTTTTCGTAAAAAAAATCGCAATAAGCGTTTATTGATTGGTTTGCGCAAAAGTTATAGCGTTTACAAAATAGGGGGTATTTTTATGGCATTTTTATTATATTTTTTTTACTAGTAATGGCGGCGATCAGCGATTTTTTTTCGGTATTGCGACATTATGGCGGACACTTCGGACATTTTTGACACATTTTTGGGACCATTGGCATTTTTATAGCGATCAGTGCTATAAAAATGCATTAGATTACTATAAAAATGCCACTGGCAGTGAAGGGGTTAACACTAGGGGGCGGGGAAGGGGTTAAGTATGCCTGGGTGTGTTCTTACTGTGGGGGGGGGTGGCCTCACTAGGGGAAACACTGATCCTCGGTTCATACATTGTATGAACAGAAAATCAGCATTTCCCCTGCTGACAGGAACGAGAGCTGTGTGTTTACACACACAGCTCCCGTTCCCCGCTCTGTAATGAGCGATCGCGTGTGCCCGGCGGCGATCGCGCCCGCCGGGCACACGCACGGGAGTCGGGGGCGAGCGGGGGGCGCGCGCGCGCCGCCTAGTGGCGGCTAAAAGGTAGGACGTCCATTTACGTGGTCTCGCCTAGGAGAGCCACCTTGTGGACGTATAATGACGGTGCGGCGACGGCAAGTGGTTAAAAAATAAGACACCAGTAAAGTTAGCCCAATTTTTTTTTTATTTTGTGAAAGATAATGTTACGCCGAGTAAATTGATATCCAACATGTCACGCTTCAAAATTGCGTCCGCTCGTGGAATGGCGACAAACTTTTACCCTTTAAAATCCCCATAGGCAACGTTTAAAAAGTTTTACAGGTTGCATATTTTGAGTTACAGAGGAGGACTAGGGCTAGAATTATTGCTCTCGCTCTACCAATCGCGGAGATACCTCACATGTGTGGTCTGAACACCACTTTAATATGCGGGCGCTGCTCACGTATGCGTTCGCTTCTGCGCGCGAGCTCGGCGGGACGGGGCGCATTCCTGGCTCCTAACTTTTTTTAGCTGGCTCCTAGATTCCAAGCAAATTTGTCAAACCCTGTCTTATCTGACTATCTGATGAGCCTTGTTTGACCCTTGGGTCATTGTTGGAGGTGAGCGGCCGATTCATAAATCTAACAGTCGATGCTTGGATTGATGTTCTATCAGTTTTTTCTTCTATCAAGTTATCCTTATGAGATTTTTGCCTTTATATGAACTAACTCCTACCATTGGGCTTTAGTTGGACTTTATGGGGTAGATTCACGTAGGGAGCGCGTATTTTTGTGTGGGCGTAACGTATCCTATTTACGTTACGTTGCCTCCGCAACTTTGACAGGCAAGTGCAGTATTCACCAAGCAAAGTTGCGGCTGCCTAATTCAAATGTGGATGATGTGGGCGTGTATTATGTAAATGTATTGTGACCCCACGTAAATGACGCTTTTTCCGAACGGCGCATGCGCCGTCCGTGAAAGTATCCCAGTGCGCATGCTCCAAATTAACCCGCAAAAAGCCTATGCTTTCTACGTGAACGTAAATTACGTCCAGCCTTATTTGTGAACGACTTACGCAAACAACGTAATCGACGGAAAATTACACGCGGTCCCGACGTCCATACTTAACATTGGCTGCACCTCATATAGCAGGGGTAACTTTACGCCGGAAAAGGCCTAACGTAAACGGCGTATCTGTACTGCGTCGGCCGGGCGAATGTTCGTGAATAGGCGTATCTCGCTGATTTACATTTTCTAGGCGTAAATCAGCGTACACACCCCTAGCGGCCAGCGTAAATATGCAGTTAAGATACGACGGCGTAGGAGACTCCTACGCCGGTCGTATCTTAGCAATATTTAAGCGTATCTCAGTTTGAGAATACGCTTAAATATACGATGGCGGTGATTCGGATTTACGACGGCGTATCTACTGATACGCCCGTCGTAAGTCTCTATGAATCTACCCCTATATGTTTTTTCTTGCAAGATTTTTAGATCAGTTTATTCCAAATCTCTCTTAGGCCTAGTACACACGAGAGGATTTATCCGCGGATACGGTCCACCGGACCGTTTCCGCGGATAAATCCTCTCGAGGATTTCCGCGGATTTGGATCCGATGGAGTGTACTCACCATCGGATCGAAATCCGCGCCGAAATCCCATCGTGATGACGTGTCGCGCCGTCGCCGCGATGATGACGCGGCGACGTGCGCGACGCTGTCATATAAGGAATTCCACGCATGCGTCGAATCATTACGACGCATGCGGGGGATCCCTTCGGACGGATTGATCCGGTGAGTCTGTACAGACCAGTGGATCAATCCGTTGGGATGGATTTTAAAGCATGTCTTCAAATTTTTATCCGCTGGAAATCCATCCCCGGGGACAAAAATCCGCGGAAACAGATCCGCTGGATTGTACACACCAGGGGATCTATCCGCTGAAACCGGTCAGCGGATCAATTTCAGCGGATCGATCCTCTCGTGTGTACGGGGCCTTACTGAATCTACCTATATAAATTTTGCGCAAAACAATCAATAAACGCGTATTGCGATTTTTTTTACCAAAAATATGTAGAAGAATACGTATCGGCCTAAACTGAGGAAAAAAATGTTTTTTTATATATTTTCTGGGGGATATTTATTATAGTAAAAAGTAAAAAATATTGATTTTTTTTCAAAATTGTCGCTCTATTTTTGTTTATAGCGCAAAAAAAAAAAAAAAAAACGCAGAGGTGATCAAATACCACCAAAAAAAAGCTCAATTTGTGAGAAAAAAAGGACGCCAATTTTGTTTGGGAGCCACATCGCACGACCGCGCAATTGTCAGTTAAAGCGGCGCAGTGCCGAATCGCAAAAAGGGGCAAGGTCCTTAACCCACTTATAGGTCCGGGTCTTAACCGGTTAATTCTACCACAATTTTGTGAGCCGCTGAAGGTGCCATTTCCGAACCAGATTTTATTTCCCTTGTTTGGTACCGCGCTCTAATTTCTCGCGGCGCACCTGCCTGGCTGCTTCTAGGGAGCAATAAAACTGGATTTCGACATTCCAGGCTTTGCGTAGAAAGCCCTTGCTGAGCTGAAAAGAAAACGCGGCCGCGTTTGTCTTTTCTATACACGTGAAGACAGAGGAACGGACGCCCTACCTCCACAGCGGGGGCAGATGCTGCTCCCATCAACACGTTAATGAAACGGTTCCCCAAGGACAGATAATCGTTTGGCTGGAATTCGGAGGTGCCCGGGCCTGTCTGTTGCAATTAGTTGGGACCCTGGTAGGTTCGCGCGGCCCGCAGTTTGCTAGAACTGTCACTGCAGAGATTTCCTAGGCATTTTCTACTGGAATCTTCCGCCAAAATGTATTGGCCCAGATTCAAGAAGCACTTGCGCCCGCGCAACCATAGGTTGCGCGGCGCAAGGGCTTACTTGCTCCGGTGTAACGAGTGCTCCTGATTCAGGAACCTCGTTACACCGAATGCAGCCTAAGATGTGACAGACATAAGCCTCCTTATGCCTTCACATCCCAGGCTGCATTCTTGCGTTGGCCGCTAGGGGGCGCGGCCATTGTGATCGGCGTATAGTATGCAAATTGCATACTACCACCGATTCACAAAAGTTGCGCGGGCCCTGCGCACGCAAGGTACGGAGTTTCCGTACGACGACTTTAGCGCAAGGTTGCTCCTGCTAATAGCAGGCGCAGCCAATGCTAAAGTATAGCTGCGCTTCCTGCTCGTGAAATTTAAATTTCACGTCGTTTACGTAAGTGAACCGTGAATGGCGCTGGACGCCATTCACGTTCACTTAGAAGCAAATGACGTCCTTGCGACGTCATTTGCCGCAATGCACGTCGGGAAAGTTTCCCGACGGAGCATGCGCTGTTTGCTCGGCGCGGGAGCGCGCCTAATTTAAATGATTCCCGCCCCCGGCGGGATCATTTACATTAGGCGCCCTTGCGCAGGGCTATTTAGCATATCGCCCGCGCAATTTACGGAGCAACTGCTCCGTGAATTGCGGGCAAAGCGCAATATTTGCGTGGGCGCAGAGAAAAATTTTTGCTCTTTGCCCACGCAAATATTGCGCGATTCTACCTGAATCTGGGCCATTCTATCTTTTCATGTGACAACCCTTAGAGCCGGTTCACACTGGGGCGACTCGTCAGGCGGCTGAGCCGCCCGACGAGTCGCGTCCCATTCTATGCAATAGAACCGTTCTAATAGGAGCGACGCAAGTCGCTCCGCCTTAGAAAAAGGTTCTTGTACGACTTTGGGGGCGATTTGCATTGACTTCTATACAGAAGTCATTTTGCAAGTTGCCTCTGAAGCCATCTTCAGGACGACTTGCAGAGTCGCCCCCGAAGTCGTGCCGCCCCAGTGTGAACCGGCCACCAAAATAGACCTCTATTTGTGTGAAAAAAAAAGATACAAGTGGTGGAACTAGATGGCCTTGTGTCTTTTTTCAACCTGACCAACTATGTAACTATGGACTTTAACCACTTGCCGCCCGCCAATGACAGATTGACGTCGGCAAAGTGGTTGTAGAATCCTGACTGGACGTCATATGACGTCCTCAGGATTCTGAGCCGCTGCGCGCCCCCGGGGGCGCGCATCGCGGCGAGCGTTGTTGCAGGGTGTCAGTCTGACACCCCGCAACACCGATCTCGGTAAAGAGTCTCTCACGGAGGCTCTTTACCACGTGATCAGCCGTGTCCAATCACGGCTGATCACGATGTAAACAGGATGAGCCGTTGATGGCTCTTCCTCACTCGTGTCTGACAGACGCGAGTAGAGGAGAGCCGATCGGTGGCTCTCCTGACAGGGGGGGTTCGCGCTGATTGTTTATCAGCACAGCCCCCCCTCGGATCGCCACATGGACCACCAGGGAAGCCCACCAGGGAAGGGCAAAACAAAACAAAAAATGTGGCAAAAAAAGTAAAAAATAAATAAAAAAAAGTATGAAAAATCTGGGGGAAAAAAAAAAATGCAAAAAAAAAAGATGCCAATCAGTGCCCACAAATGGGCACTGACTGGCAACATAAGTAAATCAGTGCCGCCCCACAGTGTCCATCAGTGCCACCCCACAGTGTCCATCAGTGCCACCCCACAGTGCCCATCAGTGCCACCCCACAGTGCCCATCTGTGCCACCCATAAGTGCCACCCCACAGTGCCCATCTGTGCCACCCATAAGTGCCCATCTGTGCTGCCTATGAGTGCCCAGTGCCGCTCATGAGTGCCCATCAGTGCCGCCCATGAGTGCCCATCAGTGCCGCCCATGAGTGCCCATCAGTGCCGCCCATGAGTGCCCATCAGTGCCGCCTATGTGTGCCCATCAGTGCCGCCTATGAGTGCCCATCAGTGCCACATACCAGCGCCGCCAATCAGTGCCACCTCATCTGTGCCCGTCAGTACTACCTTGTCGATGTCCATCAGTGCCATCTCATCTGTGCCCATCAGTGCCACCATATCAGTGCCCGTAATTGAAAGAGAAAACTTACTTATTTACAAAATAATTTACAGAAAAAAATAAAAACGTAATTTTTTTTTAAAAATTTTCAGTCTTTTTTTAGTTGTTGCTCAAAAAAAAAAATCGCAGAGGTGATCAAATACCACCAAAAGAAAGCTCTATTTGTGGGGAAAAAAGGACGCCAATTTTGTTTGGGTACAGTGTAGCATGACCACGCAATTGCCATTCAAAGTGCGACAGTGCTGAAAGCTGAAAATTGGCTTGGGCGGGAAGGTGCGTAAGTGCCCTGTATGTATGGAAGTGGTTAAAGTGATACTAATAGCCAGATTCAGAGCGAGTTACGCCAGCGTATCAGTAGATACGCCGGAGTAACTCTGAATCTACGCCGGCGTAAATTTAAGCGTATTCTGGAAACCAGATACGCTTAAATTAGGCTAAGATACGAGCGGCGTAAGTCTCCTACGCCGTCGTATCTTAGGGTGCAATTTTTCCGCTGGCCGCTAGGTGGCGCTTCCGTTGAGTTCGGCGTAGAATATGTAAATGACTAGATGTGCCGATTCACGAACGTACATGCTACCGGCGCATTTTTTTTACGTAGTTTACGTATGGCTTTTTCCGGCGTAAAGTTAGTCGAGCAAATAGCTGGCCTAGTCAATGTTAAGTATGGCCGTCGTTCCCGCGCCGAAATTTGAAAATTTTACGTCGTTTGCGTAAGTCGTCCGTGAATGGGGCTGGACGTAATTTATGTTCACGTCGAAACCAATGACGTCATTGCGGCGTACTTTGGAGCAATGCACACTGGGATATGTACACGGACAGCGCATGCGCTGTTCATAAAAAACGTCAATCATGTCGGGTCACCATCCATTTACATAAAACACGCCCCCCTCATCCTCATCTGAATTAGGTGCGCTTACGCCGGCCCCATTTACACTACGCCGCCGTAACTTAGGAGGCAAGTGCTTTGTGAATACAGCACTTGCCTCTCTAACTTACGGCGGCGTAGCGTATATGCCATACGCTACGCCTGCCTAACGTTGCGCCCGCCTACGTGAATCTGGCTATAAAGCTTTGTTTTAATAAAAATAACAAATAACAGCTCGTTTTGCACAGAGTGGCCCCGATCCTCCTCTTCTATTGGGGCCCTTGGCGGCTCTCGCGGCTCATCCCCACATTAGATAACCCCCTTGGAGAAGCGCTCTCCCAAGGGGGTTACCTTGCGGGTGCGCACCTGACTCGGCCCTGCCCCCTGGCGCCCGCGTCATTGGATTTGATTCACAGCAGCGGGAGCCAATGGCCGTGCTGCTATCAATTTATCCAATCAAAGCCGGAACTCTGTGGAGAGAAGGACGATGGGGACACGCCCACGGAAATTCAGGGCTCAGGTAAGGAAAACGGGGGGGCCGGACACGGCAAGGTATTTTTTCACCTTAATGCATAGGATGCATTAAGGTGAAAAAACAGGAACCTTTACAACCCTTCTCCCTCCCTTCTCTTTGTGTCTTTGTCCTTTCAATAAAGATTTGCGCTTGTGAACTTCCCTTATCCCTCTTTCCTATCCTCCATCACACCTGTTGCTTGTTGTTCGTTTTCATTGCAGTGCCATTAGTGGCGGCCGGTGGAACACTATGACAAAACCCCCCCCCCCCCCCCGGTCGGTCTGTAGCACTCGCCCCATCACCGGCGGCTTCCGTTTTCTTCCTCCTCCTCGGCGGCCAAACGGGAGTCTTCTCTTTTCGGCCAATTGGAAACCGGGTCTCACTTCCGCTTCTGAATGTTTCTGATTATTTCAACAGCGAATGTTCATTCGCTGTCGTAATACACCTGGGTGGGAATCGGAGCGCATTCTCTGCGACCTGAGCCCGCCCGATATTGAAGCCTATTAGAGCCTCTGCTTAAAAAAAAAAACGGCCGCCTGATGCGCCTGATGCCCTGAAAGGGGCCGAAGGCATGAATAGGGGGTGGCCGTGAATAGATTCATTCTATGCATGAATCTATACATTGCATGTAGGGGGTGGCATGGAGAGAGGGGGTGGCGCCCGGGCACCCCTAATGGACGGGCCGCCACTGAGTGCCATGTAAGACATGTGGGGTCTAACTCGGGCACTGCACGTCTGACACTATAAAGCTAGATATTTCGGTGGTACCATAGGGCCTACCTCCCAACTTTTTATTGCGTTTTCTTACAGTACAATCTAGAACATAAAGCCGGTAGGCAACGTACCATCCCGGCAGTGGACACACAGGGCCAACAAAAAAGAACTAACATAGTTCAACCCCCCCTCCCCGATCCCAACACCCCTACCCGACTAATTGTCAAAGTCTTAGGCCCCGTACTCACGACCAAACATGTCTGCTGAAACTGGTCCGCGGACCAGTTTCAGCAGACATGTTTGGCCGTGTGTTGGCCCGAGCGGACCATTTTCGGGCGGATCGGACAGGTTTCCAGCGGACAACTGTTTCCTGGACTTGCTTTGAAACAGTCCGCTGGAAACCTGTCCCCCGACATGTACGGTCGTCTGTACAGACCTACCGTACATGTCCGGCCGCCCGCCATCCCTCGCATGCGTCGAATGACTTTGACGCATGCGTGGAAGCATTTAAAAGGCAGGCCCGCCCACGTCGCCGCGTCATTGTCGCGGTGACACCGCGTCATCGACGCGGCGACACCGCTGACACGCCCCGCGTATTGTATACGCGCAGACTTCTGTTCGATGGTGTGTACAGCCATTGAACAGAAGTCCCCGGGCAGACATGTCCGATGAAAACGGTCCGCGGACCGGTTTCATCGGACATGTCTGCTCGTGAGTACAAGGCCATATAGTCAACAGAAATGTGCACCCTGGGACTTGTTACATCCGTACCATGCCCCCTACCATAGGAGTGCGCACAGGGTGTGCCGGGTGTGCCCAGGCACACCGTAATCACCCTGTGCAGCACAGATTCCCCCTACTGCCCTGGCTCCCTCCTCCTTCCCTCGGCATGCACTACCGACTTCCCTCCTCCTCTCCCCCCCCCGACGGCTGTTGCTGCGGGGATGTTTTAGGATGAGTGAGGGAAGGGGCTGGTAAATATGTACGGTATTTATCAGTCCCTTTTTCTTTCTGAATGAACATGGTGAGTGATCGGTAGTGTGTGTTTGAGCTTTGGGGTGCACACTCTAATGCAATAGGCTGCTCACACCTATGCCCCCTACGTAACAGGTATCTATACACCTATGTAAGAAGGGCATGGCCGATCCACCCTATAGGCTCACTATGCAAGCCGCTTAGGGCCCCGCAAAGCTGCGGAGGCCCCCCAAATTACTAGAGGCCCCACCTGGTGAGAAGTCATTTTCGCCCCTCACCCCACTTCTCAACTAGCTGGCTGCATGGGAGAAGATGTAAGAAGTCAGCACCCCCAGCTTCTCACTTTAATGTAAGATGTAATTTCCGTTGTTCTAACCTCTGCGCCTCTACTCCCCCCCCCTCCTTCCCCCCCCCCAGACTTTTTGGGACAAGCCACAGGTCTCAGAAGACTGTGGCCCATTCACAATGCAGCTCGCTTTACACATGCTCAGTAGTAGACCGGCTGTGAAGCCAGTTTCCTTTAGTTAGGATGGCTGAGAATTTTCATACAAATTTTTTTTCCCTAAGAACATTTGAATTCCGTTCAAAAGTTTTCTTTTGCTTTCATTTTTTTTTTGGAATGAATAGACTTTACTGAACAGGGCTGGACTGGGACAAAAATTTGGCCCTGGACTTCATCCAGACTGGCCCACTTTGACAGGTCTCTCCCATGGCGGCCGGACAACTTCCGCACCCCCCGGCCACCCAAGCCCCCTCTCCCCCTTCACTAGCCGTTCTACTTTATTAGAGTAGAACGGCTGGTACTGGTACTCTTATAGGCAGTACCAGTGGGGAAGCTAGACATTATTTCCCCCGGGGCAAAGAATCAGTTTGGTGCCCCCCCTTATGGGACAAGATTAGGCAGAAGTGAGAACCTCCCAGGCCATAGCTGTTGAGTCAGCTGTCTGTCCCCTCCCCCATACTCCTCTGTCCTCCCCCTGCTCCTCTGGTCCTCCCCCTTATTCTCTGTTTCCCCCAGGTGAGCGCTGGGAGAAGGGAGAGACAAAGGAGCGGAGGGGGGCGGCGGTCCGCTGTCACTGAAGCCAGCCCACTGAGCCATCGGCCCACCGGGAAACTCCCTGTAGTCCCAATGGCCAGTCCATCCCTGTTACTGAACGAAAACCACATACACTGTTAGAAATTTGACCATTCGAGAAACTTTCTATCCTGCTCCTTAGGATTTTCTTGTCACTGCAGTAAAAAAACGAACACAGATTTGACCCCACTATTGATTAGAAAAACAAAAAGAGAACATTATTTTCCGAAGAATTTTCGCTCGAAATGCTACCCTGCCCTGCTGCTTGCAAGACTAATGCCGCGTACACACGGTCGTTTTTTGTGATGAAAAAAAACGTCGTTTTTTAAAACGTCATTTAAAATGACCGTGTGTGGGGAAAACGTCGTTTTATGTCTTCTGAAAAACGACAAAAAAAAATTCGAACATGCTTGAATTTTTTGTGTCGTTTTTCAAAACGTTGTTTTTTGTGTCAATTAAAATGATAGTGTGTGGGCAAAACGACGTTTAAAACAAAGGCCCAGATTCAGAGAGAAATTGCGTCTGCGTAACCATAGTTACGCATCGCAATTGCTTACTTGCGGCGGCGTTTCGAATGCTCCTGATTCAGGAACCTCGATACGCCGACGGCAGCCTAAGATATGACTAGCATAAGGCTCTTATGCCAGTCATATCGTAGGCTGCATTCTTACGATGGCCGATAGGGGTCGTTCCCGTTGTGGTCAGCGTATAGTATGCAAATTGCATACTAACGCCGATTCACTACCCTACACGAGCCCTGCGTACGCAGTTTACGTCGTTTGCGTTCGTCGGGTTTCGCGTAAGGCTGCTCCTGCTATTAGCAGGGGCAGCCAATGCTACGTATACCCGTCGTTCCCGCGTTGCAAAGTTTAAATTTTACGTCGTTTGCGTAAGTGAATCGTGAATGGCGCTGGACGCCATTCACGTTCACTTTGAAGCAAATGACGTCCTTTACCGCAATGCACGTCGGGAAAGTTTCCCGACGGAGCATGCGCACTACGCTCGGAGCGGGAACGCACCTAATTTAAATGATCCACGCCCCCTACGGGATAATTTAAATTACGCGCCCTTACGCCGGGCAGTTTTCCAGAGCGCACGCGCAATTTACGGAGCTACTGCTCCGTGAATCAAGCGTAGCGCAGGAAATATACAGAGGCGCAGCGGCAAAACGGTGCGCTGCGCCTCCGTAAAAAATGGGCAAAGCTACCTGAATCTGGCACAAAGTTTTTAAACCCGCGCATGCTCAGAAGCAAGTTATGAAGCTAGCTTCAATGGAAAAGAGTGCTGAACGTAACCGCGCTTTGCTAGAGCATTTGGAAAAAACGATGGTGTGTAGGCAACGTCGTTTTTGAAAATGAAGTTTCAAAAACGTTGTACGCGGCATAAGACCCCATTCACAGCTGAGCGTTTTGTAGCTTGAAGCCTGAAGCTAAGAAACGCTGGAGGGGAAAAAATCTATTATTCTCTATGGAGATGGTTCACATCTCCACTCCAAAACGCCTAAAGCCAGAAGCTCCAAAACGCCTGAAGCTCAAACAAGTTCTCGGACTTTTTTTTTTTAGGCAGATTTGGGCGTTTTTCTGCTTTATACATTGGTGTCCCTTTGACCTGTACAAAATCGCGGCAAAAACACAGTTAAAAATGCCCGCAAAAATCGCAGTAAAATTGCGCGACTTTCTGCCTCAAACCGCTATGCTCAGGTGTGAATGGGGCCTTACAGGCACTTGTGCCACTCTGTACTCTTGTGCCTCCTGTTAACATGTGGGTTTCTATCGAACAACAACCACAATATTACACATCATTTATTGGTAGATCACCCAACGTTTCGAATCTCCTTCTTCAGGGGTTTATAGAAAAATTTGAGTGCCTTAAAAGTCTAGTCAGGGGATATATCTTTCTTCTCGTCATCCCGCTGAAGGTGCATAGACCACCAAATGCTTGATATTGTTCTAGGGGGTCCATTAGTGTTTTTGGTTTGGTTCTCTCCTGAGTCTTTGTGGTGAGAACAGGGCTCAAGTCCTGCGGGAACGCGTGGGAACGGAGTTCCTGCACTTTTTTCACAGCAGGAACTCCGTTCCCTTTGCAGGACTAGAGCAGCCGAGCCAATCCTTCACTAAGCGGTGATGCCCAGCTCGAGTCACTGTCAGGGGCAGGCGAACCTTAGTAATCCTTTATGTTACTGGCCGCTTCCTGTATATTGATTCATCGGGTAGTGTGCGGGTATTCCGTCACTTCCTCGATGCTGCAATGTCTCCTGGGAGCTTTTGTCATTGTTCCCAGGAGACATTGCGCAGGTCTGGAACTTGCTTAAAGTTCTTTCTATATCCCGCGATAACTCGCGGCAGACCTCCGCAATGTCTCCTTCACTAAGCAGCATCGCCGCTTAGTGAAGGATTGGCTCGGCTGCTCTCGGCTGCTCTAGTCCTGCAAAGGGAACTGCGTTCCTGCTGTGAAAAAAGTGCAGGGACGCCGTTCCCACAGGACTTGAGCCCTGGATTAGACCAAAATGAGGGACAAATAAGTAACATAAAGGATTACTAAGGTACAGTGGATCAAAAAAAAATAAAAAAAACATGCGGTTTAGTAATTATGCATATGAGCGTATCATTTTTTTTTTTTTGGTGGGGGAGTGGATCTTGGGTGAGAGTTCCCACACTTTTTTCCCCAGGACTTGAGAAGCAAACCAACACGTGAGTCTCATAGCTGGATTCAGAGAGAGTTACGCCAGCGTATCAGTAGATACACCGACGTAACTCGGAATCTGCGCCGTCGTAAATTTAAGTGTATTCTCAAACTGAGATACACTTAAACCTATCTAAGATACGCCGTCGTATCTTAGGGTGCAATTTTTCCGCCGGCCGCTAGGAGGCGGTTCCGTTGAGTTCGGCGTAGAATATTTCGTTATAAAATCGCTAAGTGGACCAGGGCCTTCCTAAACTGTGGAAACAACAAGGCAATTAGTGGACAAATGACTAGTCATCAGTATAGCACCACCCTGTAGGTCAGGCCGTGCTGATCGTGGTTGTCTTCCCTGCCGCTTCTCGGCTTTTTGGCTAGGACTAGGTGTGGTATCTGTCCTTATCAGTTGTCAGAGGAGCGCTGAAGCACCTCCTACATGGGGAGGGTGGATGCAATCCAATGACGTCATTGCACCTGGAAGGATGGTTTCAGCAGGGACTACGCTGTGCTGCCCGACAGATACTGGGGGCCGGCCCATGGTTGAGTCTGAGCCATCTGGAAGGGTGCTCCTGGTGAGGATGGGTGCTGCACTTGGTCTTGGTCTTTTTGCCGAGTTCTAGTCTGGCCTTCTGGCTGGCTGGTGTAAGTGCTATCTCTGTCAGCGATCCGGTAGGAGGAGCTGGTAATGCCCTGGTATACGACGGGGTAGGACCATGCAAATCCGCCGGGTTGACGGAGGGTCTGGAGGGGCTGGTATTGGTGGAGGCTGCTTACTGGAGTGGTAGTTCTCCCCAAGAAAACCTTGAAGGGCTCTCTAGCTGTCAGGGATGGAGGGCTGCACTGGCCGGTCGGGGGGGGGGGGTAGATTTGGAAGGGAAAGCCTATGGTGCATGTGCCCCTGGAGTGGCAGTCCAGAGGTATCTGAAGATCACTGTGTGTGAGGGACACATTGATTTAAGATACCACGGTCACTGCACCAGATACATGTTTTTTTTAGCACCTGCCTCCTGGGCCGGGCCTTTTGGCTAGGACCGGAGGAATTTTTTATTCCTGGCCGGAGGGCCTGGTCATTGTTGATCACAATGATCACTTCATTCACTCTCCTCTCCACTATCCCTTCCCCCACTTTCTTTTATTTAGGCCTATGTTTGTCACGTTTTTGTCTTATTTTTGTTTGTGCACGTTTTGTTCACTGTGTGATTAGTAGGGTGCCGGTCCTCGGGCCAGCCCTGAACGTCTTGGGAGTGGGTGGACATGGCCTTCTGGCTTAGTTCACCTGCTCTCATGGGGTCTCCCTTCGGGGGAGCCCCACCTAGTACTGGGAGGGTTCTGTTTCGGCAGTCCCTCCGAGGAAGTTGGGTCCGTGTCGGCTTCGGTTGCTTGGACCACAGTACCTCAGTCCCCGTCTGGAGCCTAACGCCCCGGGGGATCAGGGTTTGGGTCCCTCTTCACAGGAGGACCACTTGACTTTACACCCGTCTGCACGTTTTTGTGAACACTCTTTATGTGTGTGCACATTTTTTCTGCACCGGGTGGAGTTTTTTGGGTGTGTTCACACGCCATAGGCTTTTAAAAAAAAAAATATATATATTTTTTTCCTTACTGACTTACCATGTCATGTTCTATACTGTTCCTCTTTGTGGAGGTGGCCATCTTGGTAGATATGGGGCTTTGCTTCCTCATGTCAGAGTCTCCTCCAGAATGTCTGGGCATTCGGAACGGATGAAGCAAAAGCGGGGAGATCCTTGCACCGCATGGTCCCCAGTTACAGTAGTTGTTGAAGTATTCAAGGCAAAAATATAAATGTTTCGGGGGTACTCTTTAGACAGAAATAACATTTTTAAATGAAGTTCTCTATGTGATAGGAAAAAAGGGTATGAAATGGTCCTCTTAGAGCGTCCGATAAGCCTCTTGTAAGTGGATGGCGTCTATATATGGTGGTGGTACAGTACATGGAGTTATTATTATTATGTCTAACTTGAATGTATGTGGTGGTCTTGGTGCTGGTGGCGGAGCCCTCGGAGGTGGACCTCTGAAAACGTTGGCAGTCTCTCAATGTCAATAATTTGGGTCTCTTTCCAGAAGAGTGAGAGATATTGGGATTGGGATGTTTGTTATGAACTCCTTGTTGGCAAATCAGGTCTCATCACAAGGTTTAGGGGGTTCATGGTGTTTGGTGTTCCCTGGAAGCATGTGGTGGTCTCATTGTTGGTGGTAAAGAGGTTAATGATGTGCCATCTTCAATACGACAGTGAGATTACCCCAATGCCCTTGTTTTAGCCATCATATGGAAGAAATTGGACTCCTGGTGATGGAGTGATAACGTCAACGTGTATTGGAGACTCTAGCTCTGGTGACACCCGGAGATTCCTTCACTTTGGGGGTATTTTCTCTCACTTACGGTTCTGTCTATGGGACAGGAAGTGAAGGGGAATCAAAAAACTGACGGGGTTATAACCCTTCCTAACTCTATCCAAAATGAAAACAAAAAGTTTAGGTATGGTAATTTTTACATAGTTACATTGGTCCAGCATGGACCAATGTAACTATGTATGTGCCATAGTGGGACCCCTCTAGAACAGTGATGGTGAACCTTGGCACCCCAGATGTTTTGGAAATAGATTTTCCATGATGCTCATGCACTCTGCAGTGCAGTGGAGCATCATGGGAACTGTAGTTCCAAACCATCTGGGGTGCCAAGGTTCACCATCACTGTTCTAAAAGCTGGAAATCACTGTAGTAGGCACCACCACTCCAGCGATCTCCACTGACTTCCAAGTCCCATGCCAAGCAGCTGCCCTGCTGCAATGTGAACACAGGAGTTCACTTGGTCAGCATGGGCGTCATTCAAAGCAATGCAAAGCGTTAAATCCCCACCATATCCAATCAGAAAACACTTTGCATTGAGAAAACGCAAAGTATTCTCTGAATGGTGCCCTTGTCAAGCGACTGACTTCCTGTGTTCAGTGAGCAGCAGGGCAACTGCTCAGAAGGGTGCCTAGAAGCTTAGTGGAGATCACTGTAGTAGCCTCCTACAGCGATTTCCAGCTTTTCGAGGGATTCCTCAGGTATGGCACATACATGCTTACATTGGTGTTGTGGGATTCCCCCCTGCATATGGATGTTGGTGTGGTTCCCCCCTGTATACACGATGGAGGTCAGTATGGTTGGATTCCCCTCATATATAAAGGTCAGTGTGGTTGGGTTCCCCCCCCCCACATATGAAGGTCAGTGTGGTTGGGTCCCCCCCCCCCACATATGAAGGTCAGTGTGGTTGGGTTCCCCCCATATATGAAGGTCAGTGTGGTTGGGTTCCCCCCCCCACATATGAAGGTCAGCGTGGTTGGGTTCCCCCCCACATATGAAGGTCAGTGTGGTTGGTTTCCCCCCCATATATGAAGGTCAGTGTGGTTGGGTCCCCCCCCCCCCCCATATGAAGGTCAGTGTGGTTGGGTTCCCCCCCCCCACATATGAAGGTCAGTGTGGTTGGGTCCCCCCCCCCCCATATGAAGGTCAGTGTGGTTGGGTTCCCCCCCCCCACATATGAAGGTCAGTGTGGTTGGGTTCCCCCCCATATATGAAGGTCAGTGTGGTTGGGTTCCCCCCCACATATGAAGGTCAGTGTGGTTGGGTTCCCCCCCCCCCCCATATATGAAGGTCAGTGTGGTTGGTTCCCCCCCCCCCCCACATATGAAGGTCAGTGTGGTTGGGTTCCCCCCCCCACATATGGAGGTCAGTGTGGTTGGGTTCCCCCCCCCACATATGGAGGTCAGTGTGGTTGGGTTTCCCCCCCCCCCATATATGGAGGTCAGTGTGGTTGGGTTTCCCCCCCCCCCCCATATATGGAGGTCAGTGTGGTTGGGTTCCCCCCCACATATGAAGGTCAGCGTGGTTGGGTTTCCCCCCCCATATATGGAGGTCAGTGTGGTTGGGTTCCCCCCCCATATATGAAGGTCAGTGTGGTTGGTCCCCCCCCCATATATGAAGGTCAGTGTGGTTGGTTCCCCCCCCCCCACATATGAAGGTCAGTGTGGTTGGGTTCCCCCCCATATATGGAGGTCAGTGTGGTTGGTTCCCCCTCCCATATATGGAGGTCAGTGTGGTTGGGTCCCCCCCCCCCATATATGGAGGTCAGTGTGGTAGGGGTCTCTTATTTGTGGGGACTGGTGTGACGGGGTCTCCTCTGTACAGTATATGGGGGGTCAGTGTGGGGGGGGTCTCCTCTGTATATGGAGGTCAGTGCGGTGGGGTCTCCGCTGTATATGGAGGTCAGTACGGTGGGGTCTCCCCTGTATATAGGGGGTCAGTGTGTTGGGGTCTCTCCTGTATGTGGGGGGTCAGTCCTGTATGTGGGGGGTCAGTGTGTTGGGGTCTGTCCTGTATATAGGGGGTCAGTGTGTTGGGGTCTGTCCTGTATATAGGGGGTCAGTGTGTTGGGGTCTGTCCTGTATATAGGGGGTCAGTGTGTTGGTGTCTCTCCTGTATATGGGGGGTCAGTGTGTTGGAGTCTCTCCTGTATGTGGGGGGTCAGTGTGTTGGATGGAGGGGGGCAGTGTGTTGGGGTCTCTCCTGTATATAGGGGGGCAGTGTGTTGGATGGAGGGGGGCAGTGTTTTGGAGTCTCTCCTGTATATAGGGGGTCAGTTTGTTGGATGGGGGGGGGCAGTGTGTTGGGGTCTCTCCTGCATATAGGGGGTCAGTGTGTTGGATGGAGGGGGGGTCAGTGTGTTGGGGTCTCTCCTGTATATAGGGGGTCAGTGTGTTGGATAGAGGGGGGGTCAGTGTTTTGGGGTCTCTCCTGTATATAGGGGGTCAGTGTGTTGGATGGGGGGGGGTCAGTGTGTTGGGGTCTCTCCTCTATATAGGGGGTCAGTGTGTTGGATAGAGGGGGGGTCAGTGTGTTGGGGTCTCTCCTGTATATAGGGGGTCAGTGTGTTGGATAGAGGGGGGGTCAGTGTGTTGGGGTCTCTCCTGTATATAGGGGGTCAGTGTGTTGGATAGAGGGAGGGTCAGTGTGTTGGGGTCTCTCCTGTATATAGGGGGGTCAGTGTGTTGGATAGAGGGAGGGTCAGTGTGTTGGGGTCTCTCCTGTATATAGGGGGTCAGTGTGTTGGATGGAGGGGGGTCAGTGTGTTGGGGTCTCTCCTGTATATAGGGGGTCAGTGTGTTGGATGGGGGGGGGCAATGTGTTGGGGTCTCTCCTGTATATAGGGGGTCAGTGTGTTGGATGGAGGGGGGGGTCAGTGTGTTGGGGTCTCTCCTGTATATAGGGGTCAGTGTGTTGGATGGAGGGGGGGAGGCAGTCAGTGTTGGGGTCTCTCCTGTATATAGGGGGTCAGTGTGTTGGATAGAGGGGGGGTCAGTGTGTTGGGGTCTCTCCTGTATATAGGGGGTCAGTGTGTTGGATGGAGGGGGGTCAGTGTGTTGGGGTCTCTCCTGTATATAGGGGGTCAGTGTGTTGGATGGGGGGGGCAATGTGTTGGGGTCTCTCCTGTATATAGGGGGTCAGTGTGTTGGATGGAGGGGGGGGCAGTGTGTTGGGGTCTTTCCTGTATATAGGGGATCAGTGTGTTGGATAGAGGGGGGGGGGTGTTGGGGTCTCTCCTGTATGTGGGGGGCAGTGTGTTGGATGGAGGGGGGCAGTGTGTTGGGGTCTCTCCTGTATATAGGGGGGTCAGTGTGTTGGATGGGGGGGGGGGGGTGTGTTGGGGTCTCTCCTGTATGTGGGGGGTTAGTGTGTTGGATGGAGGGGGCAGTGTGTTGGATGGAGGGGGGCAGTGTGTTGGGGTCTCTCCTGTATATAGGGGGGTCAGTGTGTTGGATGGGGGGGGGCAGTGTGTTGGGGTCTCTCCTGTATGTGGGGGGTCAGTGTGTTGGATGGAGGGGGGGCAGTGTGTTGGGGTCTCTCCTGTATATAGGGGGTCAGTGTGTTGGATGGAGGGGGGGCAGTGTGTTGGGGTCTCTCCTGTATGTGGGGGGTCAGTGTGTTGGATGGAGGGGGCAGTGTGTTGGATGGAGGGGGGCAGTGTGTTGGGGTCTCTCCTGTATATAGGGGGGTCAGTGTGTTGGATGGGGGGGGGGGGGTGTGTTGGGGTCTCTCCTGTATGTGGGGGGTCAGTGTGTTGGATGGAGGGGGGGCAGTGTGTTGGGGTCTCTCCTGTATATAGGGGGTCAGTGTGTTGGGGTCTCTCCTGTATATAGGGGGTCAGTGTGTTGGATGGAGGGGGGGGGGCAGTGTTTTGAGGTCTCTCCTGTATATAGGGGGTCAGTGTGTTGGATGGGGGGGGGTCATTGTGTTGGGTTCTCTCCTGTATATAGGGGGGTGTAAAGGAATGTCAATGTTATGAGGTCTCTGTGGTGGGGTCCCTCTGAATATATGGGGGGTAAGAGTGGGGTATTTCAGGTGTTCATCAGACATTGGGGTCCCCCTGTACACATGGGGTGTATGGTCCTATTTTAGGGACCCCCATGATGGAAGGTAGGGGTCTCGCTCCCCCTCCCCGGATATAGATGTATAGTGGGGTGTGGGGAATCATATGGGGGTCCCCACAGAGGTATCCCCTCCCCTCCCCCCATGTCCCGTACTATCCCCGGTGTCAGGCCCGGTCTCCCCCGGAGGTGATGTCACTGTGACTCGCCCCGCCTCTTCCCACCTCCTCCGCCCCTCCCCCTCCCTCATCGTCACACCGACAGAGGACGGCGAGGAGAGCGGTCAGTACCGGGAGAGGGGAAGTGTAACGGTGTGTGGGGGAGGGGCTGTGTGTATATATATATATATATATACCGGGGTGACCGGAGATCATCATCACCGACCGTCATCACCCCTCCCCCCCACCACCATCACTACAACCATCATCATCATTCTCATTGTTTACATCTCAGTATAGAGGAGACCCCCCCCCCCCATATCAGTATAGGGGAGACCCCCATGTTATAGAGGAGACCCCCATATCAGAATAGGGGAGACCCCCCCATATCAGAATAGGGGAGACCCCCCCATATCATTATAGAGAAGACCCCCATATCAGTATAGAGGAGACCCCCATGTTATAGAGGAGACCCCCATATCAGAATAGGGGAGACCCCCCCATATCAGAATAGGGGAGACCCCCCCATATCAGTATAGAGGAGACCCCCATATCAGAATAGGGGAGACCCCCCCATATCAGAATAGGGGAGACCCCCCCATATCAGTATAGAGGAGACCCCCATATTATAGAGGAGACCCCCATATCATTATAGAGGAGACCCCCATATTATAGAGAAGACCCCCATATCATTATAGAGAAGACCCCCGTGTTATAGATGAGACCCCCATATTATAGAGGAGACCCCCATATCATTATAGAGGAGACCCCCATATCAGTATAGAGGAGACCCCCATATCATTATAGAGGAGACCCCCATATCATTATAGAGGAGACCCCCATATCATTATAGAGGAGACCCCCATATCATTATAGAGAAGACCCCCATATCATTATAGAGGAGACCCCCATATTATAGAGAAGACCCCCATATCATTATAGAGAAGACCCCCGTGTTATAGATGAGACCCCCATATTATAGAGGAGACCCCCATATCATTATAGAGGAGACCCCCATATCATTATAGAGGAGACCCCCATATCAGTATAGAGGAGACCCCCATATCATTATAGAGAAGACCCCCATATCAGTATAGATGAGACCCCCATATCAGTATAGGGGAGACCCCATATTATAGAGCAGACCCCCCATATCATTATAGAGAAGACCCCCATGTCAGTATAGATGAGACCCCCATATCATTATAAAGGAGACCCCCATATCATTATAAAGGAGACCCCCATATCATTATAGAGGAGACTCCATATCAGTATAGAGGAGACCCCCATGTTATAGATGAGACCCCCATATTATAGAGGAGACCCCCATATCATTATAGAGGAGACCCCCATATTATAGAGGAGACCCCCATATCATTATAGAGGAGACCCCCATATTATAGAGGAGACCCCCATATCAGTATAGAGGAGACCCCCCATATCAGTATAGAGGAAACCCAATATCATTATAAAGGAGACCCCCATATCATTATAGAGGGGACCCCCCATATCAGTATAGAGGAGACCCCCATATCAGTATAGGGGGACCCCCATATCAGTGTGTCAGTATAGAGAAGACCCCCCCATATTAGTGTGTCAGTATAGAGGAGACCCCCCTATATCAGTATAGAGGGGACCCCCATATTATAGAGGAGACCCCCATATCAGTGTGTCAGTATAGAAGAGACCCCCCCATATCAGTATAGAGGAGACCCCCATATTAGTATAGAGGGGACCCCCATATCAGTGTAGAGGAGACCCCCATATCAGTGTAGAGGGGACCCCCCATATCAGTGTAGAGGAGACCCCCCATATCAGTATAGAGGGGACCCCCATATCAGTGTAGAGGAGACCCCCATATTAGTATAGAGGGGACCCCCATATCAGTGTAGAGGAGACCCCCCCATATTAGTGTAGAGGAGACCCCCATATCAGTGTAGAGGAGACCCCCATATCAGTGTAGAGGGGACCCCCCATATCAGTGTAGAGGAGACCCCCCATATCAGTATAGAGGGGACCCCCATATCAGTGTAGAGGAGACCCCCATATTAGTATAGAGGGGACCCCCATATCAGTGTAGAGGAGACCCCCCCATATCAGTATAGAGGAGACCCCCATATCAGTGTAGAGGAGACCACCATATCAGTATAGATGGGACCCCCCCATATCAGTATAGAGGGGACCCCCATATCAGTGTAGAGGAGACCCCCCATTATAGTATAGAGGAGACCCCCATATTATAGAGGAGACCCCCTATCAGTATAGAGGGGACCCCCATATTATAGAGGAGACCCCCATATAATTATAGAGGGGACCCCCATATGACTATAGAGGAGACCCCCCATATTATATAGGAGACCCCTCCATATCAGTATAGAGGGGACCTCCCATATTATAGAGGAGACCCCCCCATATTAGTATAGACATGGATGCGCCCTTATCCGGTCCGTGTGACTGGAGGGCACTAATCCCCTCGCCCGCGGGCCGCTCTGATCCCTCCATTGGGCCCCAGCAGGTGTCGTGTCCCCCCCATTGGTTCCTGTAGTGGAAGGATTTCCTGGCACTGATCTCCCCAGACCGTGGCGTCTCCCTCATGGGCAGCACCCCATCACCTGCTTCCGGGGGCACCTGAGACCCCACAGCAAATACATCCATCATTATACACATCACTCTGCCATGAAAACCCCTTCACCCCCAGCAGGCTGTAGTACCACACTTTTACCAGCCAGCTCCGGTGGCGCTACAAACACACCCAGCTATGGCAGGCTGAATTAACCCCTCACCAACTGGGCTACACATGGGGGGATGGGTGGACTGCTCCCCCCACCCAGGCCCCAGATCAGCCTTGTTCCGCCGCAAGGCTTCACTTCCTGGTTCCCAGGCCTTTTTTTTGCGATACGGCACTGCGCCGCTTTACCTGACAATTGCACCCAAACAAAATTGGCGTCCTTTTCCCCCCAACAAATAGAGCTTTCTTTTTGTGGTATTTGATCACCTCTGCGGTTTTTATTTTTTTGCACTTAAAAAAAAAAAATTTATAATCATAATTAATACAGTATATATTTTTTACTATAATAAAATTACCGTATATACTCGAGTAGAAGCCGAGTTTTTCTGCACATTTTTTTGCGCTGAAAATGCCCCCCTCGGCTTATACTCCAGTCACCTTTTTGCGCCTGATCTCCCAGACTTTGGGGACCCGGTACCGGCCGGCCGTAGGTCCCCTGGACCCCAAACTTGGCACACATATAGCCCCACTCTTCCTCTATAAGTGTGCAAAGTTTGTTGTCCGGGGGACCTACGGCCGGGGATCCCCGATTTTTCAAAGCCGGGCACCCCTTTTTTAGACTCCCATGTTAAACGGTAATTTCTCCGGTGAATTTGGGGACGCGGTGCCGGCCGGCCGTAGGTCCCCTTAGCCTGAAACTTGGCACACATGTAGCTCCACTTTTCCTCTACAAGTGTGCAAAGTTTGCTGTCCGGGGGACCTACAGCCGGGGAGCACCGATTTTTTAAAGCTGAGCACCCCTTCCATAGACTCCCATGTTAAACGTAAGTCTAGTCATGGACACAGTGAGGCATGGGCACAGTGAGGCATGCACATGGACACAGTGGCCCGGATTCAGATACAATTGCGTATCTATCGGCGGGCGTAACGTATCTCAGATACATTACGCCGCCGTAACTTAGGGCGCAAGTTCCGTATTCAGAAAGAACTTGCGCCCTAAGTTACGGTGGCGTAGTGTAAATGTGTCGGCGTAAGCCCGCCTAATTCAAATGTGGATGATGTGGGCGTGTTTTATTTAAATTACTTGTGACTCCACGTATTTGACGTTTTTTTTTTTACGAACGGCGCATGCGCCGTCCGTGAACGTTTCCAAGTGCGCATGCTCCAAATTACGCCGCAAACTGTCAATGCTTTCGAAGGTGAACGTAACTTACGTACAGCCCTATTTGCGAACGACTTACATGAACGACGTAAAATACGACGCTGTTCGTGCGTTTCCGACGTCCATACCTAACATGACTTACCCCTGCTTTATGAGGGGTAACTTTACGCCGGAAAAAGCCTTTACGCAAACGACGTAAAAAAATTCGCTGGGCGGACGTACGTTTCTGAATCGGCGTATCTACCTAATTTGCATATTCCTCGCGTAAATCTACGGAAGCGCCACCTAGCGGCCCGCGTAAATATGCAGCCTAAGATACGACGGTGTAAGAGACTTACGCCGGTCGGATCTTGGGGAAATCTATGCGTAACTGATTCTACGAATCAGGCGCATAGATACGACCCCGCACACTCAGAGATACGATGGCGTATCCGGAGATACGCCGTCGTAACTCGTCTCTGAATCTGGGCCAGTGAGGCATGCACATGGACACAGTGAGGCATGAGCACAGTGAGGCATGCACATGGGCACAGTAAGGCAAAGTAAGGCGCAGTGAGGCATGGACACAGTGAGGCATGGGCACAGTGAGGCATGAGCACAGTGAGGCATGCACATGGACACAGTGAGGCGAGGCAAGGGCACAGTGAGGCATGCACATGGACACAGTGAGGCGAGGCAAGGGCACAGTGAGGCATGCACATGGACACAGTGAGGCGAGGCAAGGGCACAGTGAGGCATGCACATGGACACAGTAAGGCGCAGTGAAGCATGCAGATGGACACCCTCGGCTTATACTCGAGTCAATACGTTTCACCATTTTTTTTGTGGTAAAATTTGGCGTATACCGTGCACCCACGATTTTGCCCTGATTTTCAGGGCTAAAAAGTGCGCGGTATACGCCGATAAATACGGTATATATATATATATATATATATATATATATATATATATATAGAGAGATGCCTGTGTATATATATAATCGCAATAAGCGTATATTGATTGGTTTGCACAAAAGTCATCGCATCTACAAAATAGGGGATATGTTTATGGCATTTTTATAAAAATTTTTTACTAGTAATTGCAGCGATCAACAATTTTTAGCGGGATTGCGGCGGACAGTTTTTTTGGCACTATTGACATTTATACAGCGATCAGAGCTAAAAAAATAGCCGCTGCTTACTGTATACATGTCACTGGCAGGGAAGGGGGTCAACACTAGGGGGCGATCAAGGGGTTAAATGTGTTCCCTGTGAGGTGTTTCTAACTGTATGGGGGGATGGGACTGACTGGAGGAGGAGAGAGAGCGCTGTTCCCGATCACTAGGAACAGACGATCTGTCTCTCCTCCCCCGACAGAACGGGGATCTGTTTGTTTTTACGCTGACAGATCCCCGTTCTGCCTGTCTCTGGAGTGAGCGCTGGTGGCCAGGGGACATAGGGGTAAATTCAGGTAGCAATTACGCCTGCGTATCCATAGATACGCAGCGTAATTGCTAAGTAGCGCCGGCGTATCAACTTTCTGTATTCAGAAAGCTCGATACCCCGACTGCAGCCTAAGATATGCGTGGCATAAGGCTCTTATGCCGTCGTATCGTAGGCTGCATTCTTACGCTGGCCGCTAGGTGGCGTTCCCGTAGTGGTCAGCGTAGAGTATGCAAATTGCATACTCACGCCAATTCACAAACGTACGCGCGCACGGCGGTCGTGTTTTACGTCGTTTGCGTTCGTCGCAAGGCTGCTCCTGCTATTAGGAGGCGCAGCCAATGGTAAGTATACACGTCGTTCCCGCGTCGCGATTTTCGAAATTTACGTCGTTTGCGTAAGTGGATCGTGAATGGCGCTGGACGCCATTTACGTTCACGTCGAAGCAAATGACGTCCTTGCGACGTCATTTACCGCAATGCACGTGGGGAAAGTTTCCCGACGGAGCATGCGCAGTACGTTCGGGGCGGGAACGCGCCTAATTTAAATGATTCACGCCCCCTACGGGATCATTTAAATTACGCGCGCTTACGCGGGCCCCTTTTACGAAACGCCACCGCAAATTACGGAGCTAATGCTTCGTGAATGAAGCGTATCTCCAGTAACTTACGGAGGCGTAGCGTAAAAACGGTACGCTGCGCCGCCGTAGCAGTGCGCGCCCCTACCTGAATCTACCCCATAGAGTCCACCAGACCCGCTGGTTGGCTCCCCCCCCCGCCCACAATTTGCTGTGTACGCACCCAACGTACAATGACGGCGATTCGCGCAGAAGAAGCCAACCTGTCGCAGTACAACTGTGGCGGGCGGTCCTTAACCACTCAACAACCCGAGGACGTCTTTTAACGTCCTCGGCTTTGTGCGGTGATATCTGAATGATGGGGGCAGCTACAGGCATCATTCAGATATCGCCGATTCTGCGCACGATAAGAATGATCATAGCGGCGGTTCTGCCGCTTGATTGTTCTTATAGGCGGCGGGAGGGGACGTCCCCCCCCCCCCCCCCCCCGCCGCCATCCGGTGCTTCTCCGGCTCTCCCGTGCCATCGGGGGCCCGGAGAGCGAATTGGCCGGCGCTGCCTGGGAAGCATAGAGATGACTGGTGACCAGATGGTCACAGTCATCTCTATGACCGTCGGAGGACCTGTCACACTGATTCCTATTACAAGGGATGTTTACATTCCTTGTAATAGGAATAAAAGTGATAAAAAAATAAATAAAATGTAAAATAAAGTGAAAAAATAAAAAAATGAAGTAAAATAAAATAAATAATGCAAATTTTTTTTTTTTTTAAAACGCCCCTGTCCCCGGTAGCTCGCGCTCAGAAGCGAACACGCATGCAAGTCCCGCCCACATATGTAAACACCGTTCAAACCCCACATGTGAGGTATCGTCGCGTGCGTTAGAGCGTGTGCAACAATTCTAGCCCTAGACCTCCTCTGTAACTCGAAAATAGTAACCTGTAAAGCGTCGCCTATTGAGTTTTTTAAGTACCGAAATTTGGCGCCATTCCATGAGCGCGTGCAATTTTAAAGCGTGACATGTTGGGTGTCTATTTACTCGGCGTAACATCGTCTTTCACATGATACAAAAAAATTGGGCTAACTTTACTGTTTTGTTATTTTTTAATTCATGAATTCCCAAAAAAAAAGGCGTTTGAAAAATTATTCCGCAAATACCATGCGAGAAAAAAAGTTGCAATGACCGCCATTTTATTCCCTAGGGTGATAAAAAAAATATATAATGTTTGGGGGTTCTGATTAATTTTCCAAAAACATTTGGGGCCAGATTCAGAGAAGAAGTATGCCGCAGTATCTGCTGATACTCCGGCGTATTTTCAAATTTGCCGCGTCGTATCTTAATTTGTAATTCACAAACAAAGATACGACGGCATTTGGCTAAGATCCGACAGGCGTACGGCTTCGTACGCCTTCGGATCTTAGGATGCAATACTTCGGCCGCCGCTGGGTGGAGATCGCGTCGTTTTCCGCGTCGGGTATGCTAATCAGCTGTTTACGGCGATCCACGAAGGTATGCGCGTTTGTCGCATTCTCTTACGTCGTCGCTAGTCGGCTTTTCGTGTCGCAAAGTTACGTCTGCTATTTGGGTGGTTTAACAATAGACAGCCCATGTTAAAGTATGGCCGTCGAATTTAAATTTTTTCTTTTTTTGTGTAAGTCGTCCTGGAATACGAAACGACGTAACTCACGTCGACGTTCAAAGCACGGCGGGAATTTTTCGCACGGAGCATGCACAGAACGTTCGGCGCGGGAGCGCGCCTAATTTAAATGGTACACGCCCCATTTGAATTAGGCGGGCTTGCGCCGAGCGGATTTACGTTACACCGCCACAAGTTTACAGGTAAGAGCTTTGTGAATCAGGCACTTACGCTGTAAACCTGCAGCGGTGTAACGTAAATGGGATACATTACGCCGCCGCTGCGCAACGTATTTGTCTATGAATCTGGCCCATAATGTTTGGCGGTTCTGATTAATTTTCCAAAAACATTTGGTTTTTACTTGAAGGAAAGAAGTGCCAAAATAGGTCCGGTTGTCAAGTGGTTAACAAAAAAGTGTGTTATTTTATTTATATGTATTTTATTTATATGTATTTTTTTTTTTGCATTTAATATTCAAAAATAATGTATTTTTCTCCCCCCAAAAAATGCATTTGAAAATATCATGTGACAAACGATTACACCCACCATTTTATTCTCTAGGGGCTCTGCTATAAAAATAAAAAATAATAGTGGGGTAGATTCAGAAAGCAATTGCGTCTGCGTATCCATAGATACGCAGCGTAATTGCTAATTTGCGCCGGCGTATCGACTTTTCTGTATTCAGAAAGCTCGATACGCCGACTGCAGCCTAAGATATGACTGGCATAAGGCTCTTATGCCCGCATATCTTAGGCTGCATTCTTACTATGGCCGCTAGGTGGCGTTCCCGTAGTGGTCAGCGTAGAGTATGCAAATTGCATACTCACGCCGATTCCGAACCGTACGCGCGCCCTGCGTACTCATTTTACGTCGTTTGCGCTCGTCGGTTTCTGCGTAAGGCTGCTCCTGCTATTAGCAGGAGCAGCCAATGCTAAATCTACCCGTCGTTCCCGCGTCGCGATTTTTAAAAATTACGTCGTTTGCGTAAGTGAATCGTGAATGGCGCTGGACGCCATTTACGTTCACGTTGAAGCAAATGACGTCCTTGCGACGTCATTTACCGCAATGCACGTCGGGAAAGTTTCCCGACGGAGCATGCGCACTACGTTCGGCGCAGGAACGCGCCTAATTTAAATGATCCACGCCCCCTACGGGATCATTTACATTTCGCGCACTTACGCCGGGCAGTTTTACGGAGCGCCCGCGCAAATTACGGAAATACTGCTTCGTGAATGAAGCGTAGCATAGCGCAAGTAATTTACGGAGGCGTAGCGTTAAAACGGCAGTGCCCCGAGTGCCTCAATGGTCAGTCCGCCCCTGCTGGGATCTCTTGCAGCACTGCATCGATCGTACCCAATCCTGTAGCAGGTGTCATAGCCTTCATTTGCGTCCGCCGTCTGTCACCTATGGCGTCTCTCCCCATGCGGTCACGGGGCAACACCGCAGCCATTTTGGACCCAGTGGCATCTTATGCAAGTAACACAGGGGGCCATATTCTCAAACAAGTTACGCCGGTGTAGTAGATACACCGGCGTAAATCGAATTTCCAGCCGGCGTATCATTATTTTGTATTCACAAAACAAGATACGCCGGATTTAGGCTAGGATCCGACTGGTGTAAGTCACTTACACTGTCGGATCCTAAATGTAATTCGCCGCCGGCCGCTAGGTGGCGTTTACGTTCAGGTCTCATTTGTTTATGCAAATGAGCCTGATACGCCGATTCCCGAACGAAATCACGTCGATTACGTCGTTTGCGTAAGCGTAAGGTTACCCCTGCCATATGAGGGGTAACCTTACGCCAGTCCCACGTAGGCCATGTTAAGTATGGCGTTGGGTCCGCGTCGTCTTTTCCCGTCGGGTACGTCGTTTTACTAAGTCGTTCTTGAATACGACTTTACGTCAATGACGCACACGTCGGCGTCATTGACGTTTTCCGTCGAGAACTGGAGCATGCGCACTGGGCTATTTTAAGCCCGGCGCATGCGCAGTTCGATCGAAACGGGGGCGCGCTTAATTTAAATACAAGCCGCCATCTTGGAATTACGCGGGGATACGCCGGGCCAATTACACTACGCCGCCCCAAACTACGGAGCAAGTGTTTGGTGAATACGGCACTTGCTCCTGTAAGTTGGGGCGGCGGAGTGTAAATGGCTTACGCGCCGCCGCCGCAGGATCTACGAGAATCTGGCCCAGGATCTCTGTTGCTAGGGGTGACAGCAGACTTGTGCTCCACAGACAGTTGGGAATACCTCTTGCAGGATACTTACTGGCTGTTGTTCCCTCCTTTCTGGGCCGTTCCCTTCCCCTAAGCCAGTGATGGGGGAACCTCGGCACCCCCCAGAGGTTTTGGAACTACATTTCCCATGATGTTCATGCACAGTGCAGTGTAGTGGAGCATCATGGGAAATGTAGTTCACAAACATCTGGGGTGCCGAGGTTCACCATCACTGCCCCTAAGGCCCCTTTCACACTGGGGCAGGATGTGCGGTGGCGGTATAGCGCTATTCGGCCACTAGTGGTGCGGTATTAAAGGGTTATTAACCACTTAAGGACCGCCTCCTGCACATTTACGTCGGCAGAATGGCACGGCTGGGCACATCCACGTACCTGTACGTCCTCTTTAGGTGCCCAGCCGTGGGTCACGCGCACACGCGACCCGATCCGAAGCTCCGTGGCGCGGGACACGCAGACCCGATCGCCGCCAGTGTCCTGCGATCGGTCACAGGAGCTGAAGAACGGGGAGAGGTGAGTGTAAACGCCTTCCCTGTTCTGTGTGGCAATGCCAGTGATCGTCTGTTCCCTGATATAGGGAAAGGTGATCAATGACGTCACACGTCCAGCCACTCCCCCCTACAGTTAGAAACACATATGAGGTCACACATAACTCCTACAGCGCCCCCTAGTGGTTAACTCCTAAACTGCAATTGTCATTTTCACAGTAAACAATGCATTTTTATAGCACTTTTTGCTGTGAAAATGACTATGGTCCCAAAAATGTCCGTTGTGTCCGCCATAATGTCGCAGTCACGAAAAAAAACGCTGATCGCCGCCATTAGTAGTAAAAAAAAAAAAAAATATTAATAAAAATTCCATAAAACTATGCCCTATTTTGTAAACGCTATAAATTTTGCGCAAACCAAACGCTAAACGCTTATTGCGATTTTTTTTTTTACAAAAATATGTAGAAGAATACGTATCGGCCTAAACTGAGATTTTATTTTTTTATATCTTTTTGGGGGATATTTATTAGAGCAAAAAGTAAAAAAATATATATTTTTTTTTTCAAAATTGTCGCTCTATTTTTTTGTTTATAGCGCAAAAACTAAAAACCGCAGAGGTGATCAAATATCACCAAAAGAAAGCTCTATTTGTGGGAAAAAAAGGACGCCAATTTTGTTTGGGAGCCATGTCGCACGACCACGCAATTGTCAGTTAAAGCGACGCAGTGCCGAATCGTAAAAACTGGCCGGGTCCTTTACCTGCATAAATGTCCGGGTCTTAAGTGGTTAAAGGAAACATTTTTCTTCCTTTAAAATAACAAACATGTTCTACTTGCCTCCACTGTGCAGTTTGCTTTGCACAGAGTGCACAGAGTGGCCCCCCGATCCTCATCTTCTGGGGTCCCTCGTCAGTCCCTCGTCGGTCCCTCGTCGGCTGTCTCTGGTCCTCCCTGCAAGTACTGACCACAGTCATGCGAAAGAGCTTGCATGGTGGTGAGTAATTGCGGGCACGCTACCGTGATACAGCCGCTGACTGTATCACTCGGCCCCGCCCCTCAGGCGCGCCGCATCACTGGATGCGATTGACAGCAGCGCCAGCCAATGGATGCGCTGCTCTCAATCCATCCGCTCTAGCCAATCAGCGGCCAGGCTGAGCGGCGAAGAGGACCTCGGGACCGCGCGCGGGACTTTTCGAGGGGTCAGGTAAGTAAAACTATGGCTCGGGGGGGTTTTAACTGACAATTGCGCGGTCGTGCGACGTGGCTCCCAAACAAAATTGGCGTCCTTTTTTCCCCACAAATAGAGCTTTCTTTTGGTGGTATTTGATCACCTCGGCAGTTTTTATTTTTTGCGCTATAAACAAAAATTAGAGCGACAATTTTGAAAAAAAAAAACAATATTTTTTACTTTTTGTTATAATAAATATCCCCCAAAAATATATAAAAAAAAGATTTAAGCGTTTATCGATTGGCTTGCGCAAAATTTATAGCGTTTACAAAATAGGGGATAGTTTTATGGCATTTTTATTAATATTTTTTTTTTTTACTACTAATGGCGGCGATCAGCGTTTTTTTTTCGTGACTGCGACATTATGGCGGAAACATCGGACAATTTTGACAAATTTTTGGGACAATTGTAATTTTCACAGCAAAAAATGCTATAAAAATGCACTGATTACTGTGAAAATTACAATTGCGGTTTGGGGGTTAAGTGTGACCTCATTTGTGTATCTAACAGTAGGGGGCCGGGGCTGGACGTGTGACATCATTGATTGTGTTTCTCTATATCAGGGAACAGACGATCAATGACAGCGCCACAGTGAAGAACGGGGAAGGTGTGTTTACACACAGCTCTCCTCGTTCTTCAGCTCCGGAGGACCTATCACGGGACTCCAGCGGCGATCAGGTCCGCGGGTCCCGCGGGCGTGGTCACGGAGCTTCGGACCGGGCCGCGGGCGTGTGCCCGCGACCCATGGCTGGGCACTTAAAGAGGACGTACTGGTACGTGGATGTGCCCAGCCGTGCCATTCTGCCGACTTATATGTGCAGGAGGCGGTCCTTAAGCGATTTGGTAAATGGTCGCGGGCCACAATGAGCGGAGCGGTGGATGTCATGTCCCTGTCTGCTCTGCATATGCAAAGCGGACACGGACACAGCCCACTATACTTTTTTTTTTGTGGTGATGGTAATGTAATGATGATGATGATGATGATGGTGAGGGGGGGGGGGGGATCTGATGATGATGTAATGATGGTGATGGTGGAGCTGATGATGTAATGATAATGGTGGGCGGGGGGGGCTGATGGTGAGGGGGGCTAATGGTGATGTAATGATGGTGATGGTGGGGCTGATGATGTGATGGTGGGGGGGGGGGGGGCGCTGATGATGTAATGATGATGGTGGGGGGGGCTGATGATGATGTAATAATGATGATGGTGGGCGGGGGGCTGATGATGATGTAATAATGATGATGGTGGGGGGGCTGATGATGTAATGATGATGGTGGGGGGGGGCTGATGATGATGTAATAATGATGATGGTGGGGGGGGCTGATGATGATGTAATGATGATGGTGGGGGGGGGCTGATGATGATGTAATAATGATGATGGTGGGGGGGGCTGATGATGATGTAATAATGATGATGGTGGGGGGGGCTGATGATGATGTAATAATGATGATGGTGGGGGGGGCTGATGATGATGTAATAATGATGATGGTGGGGGGGGCTGATGATGATGTAATAATGATGATGGTGGGGGGGGCTGATGATGATGTAATAATGATGATGGTGGGGGGGGCTGATGATGATGTAATAATGATAATGATGTAATGATGATGGTGGGGGGGGGCTGATGATAATGATGATGATGGTGGGGGGGGCTTGCAATGAGGGGCTGATGATGTAATGATGATGGTGGGGGGGGCTGATGATGATGTAATAATGATGATGGTGGGGGGGGGGGCTGATGATGATGTAATAATGATGATGGTGGGGGGGGGCTGATGATGTAATGATGATGGTGGGGGGGGGGGTGATGATGATGTAATAATGATGATGGTGGGGGGGGGGCTGATGATGATGTAATAATGATGATGGTGGGGGGGGGCTGATGATGATGTAATAATGATGATGGTGGGGGGGGCTGATGATGATGTAATAATGATGATGGTGGGGGGGGGCTGATGATGATGTAATAATGATAATGATGTAATGATGATGGTGGGGGGGGGGGCTGATGATAATGATGATGATGGTGGGGGGGCTTGCAATGAGGGGCTGATGATGTAATGATGAAGGTGGGGGGGCTTGCAATGGTGTGGGGGGTTGCAAAGGTGAGGGGGGCTTGCAATGAGGGGCTGATGATGTAATGATGAAGGTGGGGGGGCTTGCAATGGTGTGGGGGGGTTGCAAAGGTGAGGGGGGCTTGCAATGAGGGGCTGATGATGATGATGATGTAATGATGATGGTGGGGGGGGGGGCTGATGATAATGATGATGATGGTGGGGGGGCTTGCAATGAGGGGCTGATGATGTAATGATGAAGGTGGGGGGGCTTGCAATGGTGAGGGGGGGTTGCAAAGGTGAGGGGGGCTTGCAATGAGGGGCTGATGATGTAATGATGAAGGTGGGGGGGCTTGCAATGGTGTGGGGGGGTTGCAAAGGTGAGGGGGGCTTGCAATGAGGGGCTGATGATGTAATGATGAAGGTGGGGGGGCTTGCAATGGTGTGGGGGGGTTGCAAAGGTGAGGGGGGCTTGCAATGAGGGGCTGATGATGATGATGATGTAATGATGATTGGGGGGGCTTGCAATGATCTTGATCGGTTTGCAATTAATGATTGTGAGGGGGGCTTATAATGATGAAGGGGAGGGTTGCAATGATCGTGAGGGGGGGGGCTTCCCATTTTGTTTTTTTTTATAGTCCGCCCCTCTAACGATCTGAGGGACAGTGAACCGGCCCCCTGTTTAAAAAGTTTGAGGACCCCTGCTCTAGAACTCCAGGAAAACCTGGACACAGGATTGAAGGTTCCATCCCACCCAAAACTCTTTGGAACCTTCAACCTCCATGCCTTGATCTAGGTCCGGGTCTACCAAACCCAGAGAAAGCGAATGGCGCGTACACACGGTCGTAATTTTCGTCAACAAATGTTCGCTGGGAGCTTGTTGTTGGAATATCCGACCGTGTGTAGGCTCCATCGGACATTTGCTGTCGGAATTTCCCACAACAACATTTTGAGAGCTGGATCTCAAATTTTCCGACAGTAAAATCCGTTCTCATAAATTCCGATCGCGTGTGGACAATTCACAAAATGCCACGCATGCTCTGAATCAAGTACGAGACGGAAGCGCTCAGTCTGGTAAAACTAGCATTTGTAATGGAGATCGCACATTCGTCGCGCTGTAACGGATTGAAAAGCGCAAAGCTAAAAAGCGCGCTCACCAAACTTCTACTAACACGAGATTAGCAGAAGGAGCCTAAAGGGTGGCGCACTTGGTATTCAACTTCTCTTTTATAGTGCCGTCGTACGTGTTGTACGTGACCGCGTTCTTGGCGATTGGAAATTCCGACAACATTTGTGCGACAGTGTGTATGCAAGACAAGTTTAAGCCAACATCCCTCGAAAAAAAAAAAAACCCACGGTCTTGTTGTCGGAATGTCCGATCGTGTGTACGCGGCATTAAAGTGTAAGTAAACCACGCCATCGTTTTCAGCCAAGGAAGCTGCCATCTTTGCCTCTGTTTAACCCAGGGTTTGACAAATTTGCTTGGAATCTAGGAGCCAGCTAAAAAAGTTAGGAGCCAGAAAATGCACCCCATCCCGCCGAGCTCGCACGCAGAAGCGAACACATACCTGAGTAGCGCCGGCATATGTAAACGGTGTTCAAACCACACATGTGAGGTATCGCCGCAATTGGTAGAGCGAGAGCAATAATTCTAGCACTAGACCTCCTCTGTAACTCAAAACATGCAACCTGCAGAATTTTTTAAACGTCGCCTATGAAGATTTTAAAGGGTAAAAGTTTGTCGCCATTCCACGAGCGCACGCACTTTTGAAGCGTGACATGTTGGGTATCAATTTACTCGGCGTAACATTATCTTTCACAATATAAAAACAAAATTGTGATAACTTTACTGTTGTCTTATTTTTATTATTTAAAAAAAGAGTATTTTTCCCCCAAAAAAAGTGCGCTTGTAAGACCGCTGCGCAAATACGGCGTGACAGAAAGTATTGCAACAACCGCCATTTTATTCTCTAGAGTGTTAGAATAAAAAATATATATAATGTTTGGGGGTTCTAATTAGAGGGAAGGAGATGGCAGTGAAAATAGTGAAAACACACATTAGAACTGCTGTTTTACTTGTAATGCCAACGGCCACCACCAGATGGCGCCAGGTCACAGACGGACATGAACATATTCGCCAGCACACCACGGATCGTATATAACGTCCAAAAAAGTTTTAATGCACAGAAAACATCACAAGAGGTGCAACGTTTCGAGGCCACATAGGACCTCTTCGTCAGGCAAGACACAAGGCACTTGCCTGACGAAGAGGTCTTATGCGGCCTCGAAACGTTGCACCTCTTGTGATGTTTTCTGTGCATTAAAACTTTTTTGGACGTTATATATATATACGATCCGTGGTGTGCTGGCGAATATGTTCATGTGGTTTGATTGTTCCAGTACCCAGCTGGTGATCGCTTCAGCACCCATTTTTGTACTTTTGATCTGTTTCCTCAGGAAGGTGTGCGATTGGAAGATTTACTAGAAGATCACAGAAGGAAGCTTGGGCCTTCACAAGGCCGCATTGCCGCAGCCTCAATTACCGGCGGGCGCGGACTCCAGGTCACAATTTCTTGTCGCCATTGCGACCGGGCGCCCTGACTTTGTCGAGCCCTGGCATAATATATATATACAGTGGAACCTTGGTTTCCGAGTAACGTGGTTAACAAGCATTTTGAAAGACAAGCAACTTTTAAAAAAATATTCGGACTCGGTTTGCGAGTGTTGTCTTGCAAAACAAGCAGAATTCAAGCTAATGGGGTCTACAGTACCGCATTTTGCCTGAGGCGGGGGGGCGCCGGAGCCGAGCAGAGCTGATCGGAGCCGTTCCGAAATACTCAGTTCCCAGGTCTTTCTGAGGGTTTCAGAGGTCAGCCAAGCTGTCCTTGGCCCTATCTGGGTGTTTCCTAGGCTCTCCGGTGCCCCCCCACCACCTCTGGCCACATGCGGTATTGCATGCCATTGAAGTCATGGCGGAACAAATTATTTTCGTTTCCATTGACTTCTATGGGGAAACTTGCTTTGATATGCGAGTGCTTTGGATTACAAGCATTCTCCTGGAACGGATTATACCCGGAATCCAAGGTTTCAAGGTTCCTCGCAAACCGAGGCCTGTAAAGACCTCAGTCCGATAGAACACCTTTGGGATAAATTAGAGCAGAGACTGCGAGCCAGGCCTCTTCGTCCATCCAGTGCCGATCCTGACCTCCCTGGGGCCTTAAGCAAAATGACCTGGCACATTAAAAATGAGAAGCGAGGGGCGCTGCCGACAGTGAAATGTCACATTAAAAATTAAAGTTGAGAAGTGGGGGGGGGGGGGTGTTCTGCTATCTGAACTGACATCTTACATTAAATTGAGAAGCAGGGGGTGCTGACTTCTTACCTCTTCTCCCATGCAGCCAGCGAGTTGAGAAGCGGGGTGAGGGGGCGAAAATGACTTCTCACCAGGCGGGGGCCTCTAGTAATTTGGGGGGCCCTTCGCAGCTTTGCGGGGCCCTAAGCGGCTTGCATAGTGAGCCTATAGGGCGGATCGGCCCTGCGTCCATCAGTGCCTGACCTCACAAATGCGCATCTGGAAGAACGGTCAAACCTTCCCATAGACACACTCCTAAACCTTGTGGACGGCCTTCCCAGAAGAGTTGAAGATGTTATAGCTGCAAAGGGCGGGGCCAACTCAATATTGAACCCTCCGGACTAAGACTGGGATGCTATTAAAGTTCATGTGCGTGTAAAGGCAGGCGTCCCAATACTTTTGGCAATATAGTAGAGATGCAGATGGTACCGTATTTATCGGCGTATAACGCACACTTTTTACCCCTTAAAATCAGGGGAAAATCGTGGGTGCGCGTTATACGCCGATCCCCGCTGTCTCTGAGCGCCGCCGACAAAGACCGAGCCGAGTGTACTGCGCACTTGGCTTGGCTAGGCTCGGCCAAGCCGGCAGCCACGCGAGAGGAGCCGAACACACCGGAAATCCGGCTCTGCACAGCTCGACCGAGGCGCCAAACTCAAACACCCCGGCAGACGGATGCGACGGACACCGTCAAGGCTGGACGGACCCCGTGCAAGGCCGCAGACGGACGCCGGACAAGGCCGCCGATGGACGCCGGGCAAGACAGCAGACGGACCCCGACAAGGCTGGACGGACCCCGCGCAAGGCCGCAGACGGACGCCGGACAAGGCCGCCGATGGACGCCGACAGCAGACGGACACCGACAAGGCTGAGCAGCCTAAATGTAAGTTTTTTCCTAAACTTCCCTTCTAAGCTTGGGGTGCGCGTTATTCGCCAACGCGCGGTATACCCCGATAAATACGGTATGTCTCTAATGTTTGTGTACCTTAGGACGCAGCCCGTACACGCTGGTCCATCGAGGACAAGGCTGCTTTGGGTACATGAATCTTATTTTTATTTTAATTATACAAAGTTTATATAGCGTCAATGGTTTGCACAGCGCTTACATCGAAGGATGTGTGTGATTCAGAGCTGGAGCCCTCCAATCAGCAGCCAGTTGCAGTTGAAGGCCTCACTCAGCAGGGTTCTAGTTGCTTCCACACAGGGAGCAAGGGTCCTTCTCTGCAACTGCTGGCAGGGGACAGGCTTTTTAGTCAGGCTGTGGCTGCTTTCTAAAGAAAATCAACTGTAAGACTTTGTACACTTTTTTTGCTTTGATGGCATGTGGAATGTATTTAGCTAACTTAACCTGAAAGTTCAATTGGGCTTTAAATTCTCTCCTAAATATAACCCTTCACAAGGCCATACACCCAATTCCAGGGGATTCTTGTGGCTCGGGTGACAGGCGGCTGCAAATAGCGGTGGTTGCTTGGCCTGTATAAAGTCATGACGGCCTGATGGCAGCCGTTGCTATTCCCAAGTAGCTGTACATTATACTTGGATAGATCTGACTGCATCAAGGCTTGGACATCCATCCCTAACCAGTTGGTTTTGCAGAACAGGAGTGGTGGCTATCAGACCGTCAGTACCTTGTACAGGCCGAGCAAACGCTGCGATTCCCATATCTGCAAGATTCCGCTGATTTTGTTGCTGTAATTTATTGTATGTGTGTAGTCACCCACGTGAACGAAGACTTAAGCGGTCCCAGATGGATCAAATCTTGGCCAGTTCAGCAGAGGCCGGAACAAGATTTGATCCATCTATGGGCAGACTGGTTGTACCCCAGTCGATCTATGAATACAACCAGCCTGTTGGATTTTGTACATAAGATTACTGCTGGTGGCTATAGCCCCCAGCAGAGATTATTGTGTGCTGCCGGCAGGAAAGGCTCCCAGGTGGCAGAGCACAATAGCGCTGCAGGAGCGAGTCAGTGTTGATGGGGCAATCAAATGATTTTCCTATAATATTTGGGCTGCTTTATATGTAAACTCGGACCAAGACGGCACCGGATGTTGATTTGACAGGCGGGGTCACACATCAAACTCAGCCATTCAAGTCAATGGGACCTCGCCGCACCACAACCGCAAGCATTTGCAGCCCGTTGTTCCCATTAAAAATTGCACCAAAACAAAAATAAAAAAATACAGAAAAATAGGCATTTAGAGGCTGTTGAGGTTTACAGATTGACACAAGCCTGGCCAGAGGATGGAGGGGTTTACAGATTGACAAGAGCCTACTCAGAGGATGGAGGGGGGCAAAGATTTACATAAACCTGGCTAGAGGATGGAGGGGGGTCTACAGATCGACAAAAGTCTGGCCAGAGGATAGTGAAGTTTACAGATTGACAAAAGTCTGGCCAGAGGATGGGGGGGGGGGGGTCTACAGATTGAAGAAAGACTACCAGAGGATGGTGGGGTGAGGTCTACAGGTTGATGAAAACCTGGCCAGAAGATCGTGGGGTCTACGTTTTGACAAAAGCCTGGCCAGAGACTGGTAAGGTCTACAGTTTGAAAAAAGCCTAACAGAGGATAGTGGAGTCTACAGGTTGGTGAAAGCCTGGCCAGAGGATGGAGGGGTCTACAGATTGACAAAAGCCTGATTGAAGGATGATGGGGTCTGCAGATAGACAAAAGCCTGGCCAAAGAATGGTTGAGTCTACAGATTGACAAGAGCATGGCCAGAGAATAGAGGGGTTCTATAGGTTGACAAAAGCCTAGCCAGAGGATGAAAGGGGTCTAGAGATTGACAAAACCCTGGCTAGAAGATGGAGGTGGTCTACAGATTGACAAAAGCCTGGCCAAAGAATAGAGGGGGTCAACAGATTGACAAAAACCTTGCCAGATGATGAAGAGGTCTACAGATTGACAAAACCCTGGCCAGGGGATGGAGGGGGGTCTACAGATTATCAAACCCCTGGCCAGAGGATCGTCAATTCTACAGATTGACAAAAGCCTGGCCAGAAATTTGTAGGGTCTGCAGATTGACAAAAGGCTAGCCGGAGGATGGTGGGGTTTATAGATTGTTGCCTGGTCTGACTCTCTGTAATTGGTTGATCAGGCATAGGATCTCTCTGTGATAGATGATTTAGTGGCGATATCCAAGCCTTGATGCGTATTAGAAATAAGGGTCTGTGTTATTCTCTTCACAAGAGAAAAAAAAATGTGAATTGCCAGCAGAATTCCAGAATTGTGCGGATTTTTCTTGTTGGCGTTGCTGAAAGGAGGTTGGTTTTGATCCTTCGGAATCAGGAAGTGGTTTCGTTAGAGGACAAGTGTATCGATGCTAGGTATTTGCATTATTAATGAGGAATGCATTGCATTGTGGGATGTGGCTTTTCCAGAGCAGATGGGTAAAGAGTAAAGACGGATCCCTGACTCTGCATCGTACACCCATGCTGCTAAATATCTGCCCCCGGGGTGTGTGATTCAGCGGTGCATGCGTGCTTCCTACAGGCAAAGGGGTTCATCTCGCAGGCACGTTTAGTAACCCTTTCATCCCGGCAGGACGGAGGATTTCTGAGCAGAGAGAGGGCCTGGTCCTTCCAGACAATGTAAGCTAGACTGCAGGATGTGAGTATTGCTTCGTTTATCCATTTCTGTAGCACCGTCGTCATCTGCAGCGGTGTACAAAATGCAGACCCCCGGGGGCCCCTTTCATACTTGGGAATGCGTCTTGTGTGTTAAGGCGAGTTGCATTAAGGCAGCGCATTGCTATTTGTTCAAATGGCCTCCCCTGCAGAATATATATATCTATATAGTCGATTTTTGTTGCTATTTGCTGCATTGCCAAAAAATGCTACCGGTACAGGTTTTCATCCATTGAGGTACGTTGAACAGAATGGGCTATCGCTGCACCTGTACTATTTATTTTTTTGACAGTGCAGCAGACGGCAACAAACGTTGGGTGCGCTGTAGTGCAGGTGCGTTACAGTCCACTGTATGTATGCGTTGAATGAATATCAGTGCGTTGTAAGATGATAGATGTCATCAGCTAACTTCCTTTTTCTTCCATAGAAAGGCTTTGTTGAAAAGTCACTGTATAATGGAATAGCGATTATTTCTTGGTTGCCCAGGGTCCCAATGATGCATGGCTTCAAAATGTGGTATTTCCTCTTGTATGGGGACGCACTGGAAGAAAGAGAAGGTGTGCTGGTGATAAATAAATGTCATCTGCATGTTGTGCGGAATGCACATCCATTGGGCCACATCACTTACCTTTCGGTATTTATTGCATCATAAAGGTCCAGTTATTGTAATGGAGGGGGTCTACAGATTGACGAAACCCTGACCAGAGAATGGAGGGGGTCTACAGATTGACAAAACCCTGACCAGAGAATGGAGGGGGTCTACAGATTGACAAAACCCTGACCAGAGAATGGAGGGGGTCTACAGATTGACGAAAGATTGACCAGAGGATGGAGGGGGTCTACAGATTGACAAAACCCTGGCCAGAGAATGGAGGGGGTCTACAGATTGACAAAACCCTGACCAGAGAATGGAGGGGGTCTACAGATTGACAAAACCCTGACCAGAGAATGGAGGGGGTCTACAGATTGACGAAACCCTGACCAGAGAATGGAGGGGGTCTACAGATTGACAAAACCCTGACCAGAGAATGGAGGGGTCTACAGATTGACGAAACCCTGACCAGAGAATGGAGGGGTCTACAGATTGACGAAACCCTGACCAGAGAATGGAGGGGGTCTACAGATTGACAAAACCCTGACCAGAGAATGGAGGGGGTCTACAGATTGACAAAACCCTGACCAGAGAATGGAGGGGGTCTACAGATTGACGAAAGATTGACCAGAGAATGGAGGGGGTCTACAGATTGACGAAACCCTGACCAGAGAATGGAGGGGGTCTACAGATTGACAAAACCCTGACCAGAGAATGGAGGGGGTCTACAAATTGAATAAACCCTGACCAGAGAATGGAGGGGGTCTACAGATTGACAAAACCCTGACCAGAGAATGGAGGGGGTCTACAGATTGACCAGAGGATGAAGGGGTCTACAGATTGAATAAAGCCTAGCCAAAGGATGGTTGAGTCTACAGATTGACAAGAGCCTGGCCAGAGAATGAAGGGGGTCTACAGATTGACAAGAGCCTGGCCAGAAGATGGTGGGGTCTACAGATTGACACGATCGGTTTTCCTGTCAGATGAGAGCTTTTGGTCGGGAACCCCGACCGTGTGTATGCTCCATCGGACAGGAAAACGGCCGGCAAAAGATCGAGCGCTGGTTCTCTTTTTTTTCCCGTCGGGATTCCCGACGGACTTTTTCCAAATCAGAAATCCCGACCGTGTGTACGGGGCATGACATTTAAGGCTAGGTTCAGACCTTCGCATGTCAGGAACACGTGCAAAACTGCGCGTTTTCCTGACACCTAGAGTCAGGGACTTTTTTTCCGTGATTCTTGTGCATTGGGCAACCCACTGAAATGAGTAGGCTGCCCTACATCCGACAAGCAGGAATGCACTGAAACGCCCGCATCTGTAGCCTATAGAAAATCTATGGCTTCCACCGTCTAAAGCAGGAGTCTCAAACCGGCGGCCCTCCAGCTGTTGCAAAACTAGAAGTCCCTTCATGCCTCTGCCTGTGGGAGTCATGCTTGTAACTGTCAGCCTTGCAATGCCTCATGGGACTTGTAGTTTTGCAACAGCTGGAGGGCCGCCAGTTTGAGATCCCTGGTCTAAAGAGCATATGGCCTAGGTTAGTGGTTTTTATTGTAGGAGAAATAGGGGTCTTAACTGCGGCCCCTGACATCACTAAAGGGCTTCACAGAAGGTTAGGTAGAAAGAATTGTCAGAGGCTGCAGACAAAGTAAAGCAGGGATTTCCTAACCGCTTGATGTAAGGGGGGACGCTAATTGGGAGCTTGATGTAAGGGGGAACTCCAATTGGGAGCTTGATGTAAGGGGGAACTCCAATTGGGAGCTTGATGTAAGGGGGAACTCCAATTGGGAGCTTGATGTAAGGGGGAACTCCAATTGGGAGCTTGATGTAAGGGGGAACTCCAATTGGGAGCTTGATGTAAGGGGGAACTCCAATTGGGAGCTTGATGTAAGGGGGAACTCCAATTGGGAGCTTGATGTAAGGGGGAACTCTAATTGGGAGCTTGATGTAAGGGGGGGCTCTAATTGGGAGGTTGATGTAAGGGGGAACTCTAGTTGGGAGCTTGATGTAAGGGGGAACTCTAATTGGGAGCTTGATGTAAGGGGGAACTCTAATTGGGAGCTTGATGTAAGGGGGAACTCTAATTGGGAGCTTGATGTAAGGGGGAACTCCAATTGGGAGCTTGATGTAAGGGGGAACTCCAATTGGGAGCTTGATGTAAGGGGGAACTCCAATTGGGAGCTTGATGTAAGGGGGAACTCCAATTGGGAGCTTGATGTAAGGGGGAACTCCAATTGGGAGCTTGATGTAAGGGGGAACTCCAATTGGGAGCTTGATGTAAGGGGGAACTCCAATTGGGAGCTTGATGTAAGGGGGAACTCTAATTGGGAGCTTGATGTAAGGGGGGGCTCTAATTGGGAGGTTGATGTAAGGGGGAACTCTAGTTGGGAGCTTGATGTAAGGGGGAACTCTAATTGGGAGCTTGATGTAAGGGGGAACTCTAATTGGGAGCTTGATGTAAGGGGGAACTCTAATTGGGAGCTTGACGTAAGGGGAACTCTAATTGGGAGCTTGACGTAAGGGGAACTCTAATTGAGAGTTTGATGTAAGGGGGAACTCTAATTGAGAGTTTGATGTAAGGGGGAACTCTAATTGGGAGCTTGATGTAAGGGGGAACTCTAATTGGGAGCTTGATGTAAGGGGGGACTCTAATTGGGAGCTTGATGTAAGGGGGGACTCTAATTGGGAGCTTGATGTAAGGGGGGACTCTAATTGGGAGCTTGATGTAAGGGGGAACTCTAATTGGGAGCTTGATGTAAGGGGGGACTCTAGTTGGAAGCTTGATGTAAGGGGGAACTCTAGTTGGAAGCTTGATGTAAGGGGGAACTCTAGTTGGGAGCTTGATGTAAGGGGGAACTCTAGTTGGGAGCTTGATGTAAGGGGGAACTCTAATTGGGAGCTTGATGTAAGGGGGAACTCTAGTTGGAAGCTTGATGTAAAGGGGGAACTCTAATTGGGAGCTTGATGTAAGGGGGGACTCTAGTTGGAAGCTTGATGTAAGGGGGGACTCTAGTTGGAAGCTTGATGTAAGGGGGAACTCTAGTTGGAAGCTTGATGTAAGGGGGGACTCTAATTGGGAGCTTGATGTAAGGGGGAACTCTAGTTGGAAGCTTGATGTAAGGGGGGACTCTAATTGGGAGCTTGATGTAAGGGGGAACTCTAATTGGTAGCTTGATGTAAGGGGGGACTCTAATTGGGAGCTTGATGTAAGAAATGGCGGCCATCTGCGATTTTTATCGTGACTACGACATTACGGCGGACACATCGGACACTTTTGACGCTTTTTTGGGACCATTGTCATTTTTACAGCGATAAAAATGCACTGATTACTGTGAAAATTACACTGGCAGTGAAGGGGTTAAACACTAGGGTGGTGATCAAGGGGTTAAGTGTGTCCTAGGGAGTGATTCTAATTGGGGGCGGAGCTACCACTGACACGACAGTGATCACTTTTCCCGATCACAGGGAGCAGTAGATCAGTGTCCTGTCACCAGGCAGAGCAGGGAGATGCCTTGTTTACATAGGCACCCCCCCCCCCGTTCTGCCGTTCTGTGACACGATCGCGGGACACCGGCGGACATCGAGTCCGCGGGTCCCGCCAGGCACGGTCACGGAGTTTGCGGCGCGTGTTTTAAAGGGGACGTACCTATACGCCGGTCGGCATGTGGTTAAAGAGGTTGTAAATGTTAATTTAAAAAAAAAAATAAACACACTTGCCTATACTTACTTCCTCTGTGTAATAGTTTTGCACAGGGCAGCCCGGATCCTCCTCTTCTGGGGGCCCCCGCTGGCACTCCAGTCCCCTCCTCTTCATCAGGTACCCCCACGCAAAGCCGCTCTCCCTGGGGGCACCTGTGCAGGCTCGCTTCTGCGTCCATTGACACAGACAGGGGGACTTGGGCCCCCCCCCCCCCCGCGTCACTGGATTTGATTGACAGCAGCGGGAGCTAATGGCTCTTGCTGCTATCAACCTGTCCAATGAGGAGAGAGATAGCGGCTGTACTTGTGCACACCTCTGGATCAGATTGGGCTCAGGTAATAAAAAGGGGGGTCTGGGGCTGTAGCACAGAGGGGGTCTCCAAACTACGGCCCTCCAGTTGTTCAGGAACTACAATTCCCATCATGCCTAGTCATGTCTGTGAATATCAGAGTATTACGATGCCTCATGGGACGTGTAGTTCCGCAACAGCTGGAGGGCCGTAGTTTGGAGATCCCTGCATGCATAGAATCCCCCAGCCCCCGTGCCCCCCTTGACTTACACAAGACCCCTTTCGATCCAGCGCTGTGAACATCGGCAGATCGTTTTTCCCCTCACTTCTGGGTCTCGCTGGCTTTTCTGGGGTACCAGGAGCCATTGGCTCCCCATGCTGTCAATCAAAGCCAGTGATGACAGAGTGGGGGCGGGGCCGAGTCCCTCTGTCTGTGTCAATGGTAGGGGTGCAATGGATCAAAAAACTCACGTACCTCGGATCGGATCTTTTTTGGATCGGCAAACCCCCTCGGTACAGACACCCGCATCAGTGCAGACACCCCCCCAGGTAGTACGGACAGACCCCCCCCAGGTAGTACAGACAGACCCCCCCCCAGGTAGTACAGACAGACCCCCCCCCCCCAGGTAGTACAGACAGACCCCCCCCCCAGGTAGTACGGACAGACCCCCCCCCAGGTAGTACAGACAGACCCCCCCCCCAGGTAGTACGGACAGACCCCCTCCAGGTAGTATGAACAGACCCCCCCCAGGTAGTACAGGCAGACCCCCTCCAGGTAGTACGAACAGACCCCCTCCAGGTAGTACGAACAGACCCCCCCAGGTAGTACAGACAGACCCCCCCCCAGGTAGTACGAACAGACCCCCCCAGGTAGTACAGACAGACCCCCCCCAGGTAGTACGGACAGACCCCCCCAGGTAGTACGAACAGACCCCCCCAGGTAGTACAGACAGACCCCCCCAGGTAGTACGGACAGACCCCCCCAGGTAGTACGAACAGACCCCCCCCCAGGTAGTACGAACAGACCCCCCCCAGGTAGTACGGACAGACCCCCCCAGGTAGTACAGACAGACCCCCCCCCAGGTAGTACAGACAGACCCCCCCCCCAGGTAGTACAGACAGACTCCCCCCCCCAGGTAGTACAGACAGACCCCCCCCAGGTAGTACAGACAGACCCCCCCCAGGTAGTACGGACAGACCCCCCCAGGTAGTACGAACAGACCCCCCCCCAGGTAGTACGAACAGACCCCCCCCAGGTAGTACGGACAGACACCCTCCAGGTAGTACGAACAGACCCCCCCCCAGGTAGTACAGATAGACCCCCCCAGGTAGTACGGACAGACCCCCTCCAGGTAGTACGAACAGACCCCCCCCCAGGTAGTACGGACAGACCCCCCCCAGGTAGTACGGACAGACCCCCCCCAGGTAGTACAGACAGACCCCCCCAGGTAGTACAGACAGACCCCCCCCAGGTAGTACAGACAGACCCCCCCCCAGGTAGTACAGACAGACTCCCCCCCCCCCAGGTAAGACACCCCCAGTAGTATGACTCCCAGCGGTGTGTCCCACGAGTGCGGGCTCCTCCTCCTCCGTGGGTGTAACCAGAGTGGAGGGCCGCCGCCGGGTGTACCAAGATGGCCGCGGCTCCGGAGCTAAGCCGAAGCCCATAACATTAGGAAAGGCCGCGGCTTCGGCCTAGCTCCGGAGCCACGGCAATGCACGGATCACAGTGTGTGCCGATCCGAAGGGGGTGACCCGTTCGGATCACGGATCAACTGTGATCCGTTGCACCACTACGACGACGCAGCAGGGCTCGGGTGCGAGCACGCACAAGTACTCCCATGGGGGAAGCGGCTTCCCATGGGGGGCACTGGACAGAGAGGAGTGACCAGGAGCACTGGCGGGGGACCCGAAAAGACGAGGTTCCCGGTCGCTCTGTGCTATTCGATTGCACAGAATGGGTAAGTATAGAGTTGTTTGTTATTTAACCACTTAACGCAAAACAACGCAGCCGTACGTCTGTACTTTGGCGCTAAATACCGGGGTTATGGCAGAAGCTGTGCGTTTCTGTGCAGAAGCTGTGCGTTTCTCTGTAAGACAAAAGTGGCCTCCGCTACGGATTCGCCGCAAGATCACTTTTTATCGGTGGCGGGAAAGGTGCCCTCCCGCCGTGCTCAGGTCGTCGCCTCCACTTTTCGGACCCAGTAGCGGCGGACACGATCGCTTCCTCTCCCGCGGATGCTTGGCTGCCAACTGAGAGGAAGATGGTCTCCGCTCGGCTCTATGGCATGGGAGGGGCGGAAGCGACGTCAAACGTCACTCCCGCCCATAGCTCTTGAATGAGAATTTTTATATTTATTTTTTTATTCATTGCATTTTTTGTGTAAATATGAGATTTGAGGTCTTTTTGTCCCCCAGATCTCATATTTAACCACTTAAGGACCCCTTCACGCCGATATACGTCGGCAGAATGGCACGGCTGGGCACAGGGACGTATATATACATCCCCTTTAAGAGCCCCTGCCGTGTGGTCGCGAGTGCGCAGGCGCGCTCGCGACCCGGTCCGAAGCTCAGTGACCGCGCCCGTGGGACCCATGGACCCGATCGCCACGGGTGTCCCGCGATCGGTCACAGGAGCTGAAGAACGGGGAGAGGTGAGTGTAAACAGACCTTCCCCGTTCTTCTCTGTGGCAATGTCACTGATCGTCTGTTCCCTGATATAGGAAACGACGATCAGTGACGTCACACGTCCAGCCCCGCCCCCCTACAGTTAGAAACACATGAGGTCACACTTAACCCCTACAGTGCCCCCTAGTGGTTAACCCCTTCACTGCCATTGTAATTTTCACAGTAATCAGTGCATTTTTATAGCATTTTTTCGCTGTGAAAATGACAATGGTCCCAAAAATGTGTCAAAAGTGTCCGATGTGTCCGCCATAATGTCGCAGTCACGAAAAAAAAACGCTGATCGCCGCCATTACTAGTAAAAAAAAAAATATTAATAAAAATGCCATAAAACTTTCCCCTATTTTGTAAACGCTATACATTTTGCGCAAACCAATCGATATACAATTATTGCGATTTTTTTTTTTTTACCAAAAATAGGTAGAAGAATACGTATCGGACTAAACTGAGGAAAAAAAATAGTTTTTTATATCTTTTTTGGGGATATTATAGCAAAAAGTAAAAAATATTGCGTTTTTTTTCTAAATTGTCGCTCTATTTTTGTTTATAGCGCAAAAACTAAAAACCGCAGAGGTGATCAAATACCACCAAAAGAAAACTCTATTTGTGGGGGAAAAAAAGGACGCCAATTTTGTTTGGGAGCCACGTCGCACGACCGCGCAATTGTCAGTTAAAGCGACGCAGTGCCGAATCGCAAAAATGGGCCGGGTCCTTAACCTGCATATTGGTCCGGGGTTTAAAGGAGTTGTAAAGGAAAATGTTTTTTCACCTTAATGCAATCTATGTATTAAGGTGAAAAAACTTCAGTGTATAACGCAACCCACCCCTCCCCCCGAGCCCCCGTTTTACTTACCTGACCCGTCGAAAGTCCCACGCGGTCCCGATATCCTCTTCGACGCTCAGCCTGGCCGCTGGTTGGCTAGAGCGGATGGATTGAGAGCAGCGCAGACATTGGCTGGCGCTGCTGTCAATCACATCCAGTGACACGGCGCACGAGGGGCTCGCGCGCAGAAGCGAACGCATACGTGAGCAGCGCCCGCATATGTAAACTGTGTTCAAACCACACATGTGAGGTATCGCCGCGATCGTTAGAGCGAGAGCAATAATTCTAGCCCTAGACCTCCTCTGTAACTCAAAACATGCAACCTGTAGAATTTTTTAAACAGCGCCTATGGAGATTTTTAAAGGTAAAAGTTTGTCGCCATTCCACGAGCGGGCGCAATTTTGAAGCGTGTTGGGTATCAATTTACTTGGCGTAATGCCGCGTACACACTCGCGGTTCGTCTGATGGACCGTTTTCATCAGACGAACCGATCGTGTGTGGGCCCCATCGTTTTTTCCCCCCATCGGTCGAAAGTCGAAAAACACTTGAATAACTCTCGAGTGTGAAAGGGGCCTTAGAGGCTCCTCTCTTCTTTTTTATACTCAGTGGTGACATGACGCTACTCTTATATCAAGACATCGCTTGTATATCAAGTCAAAATCTAGTAAACAGTTTTGCTTGTCTTGCAAAACGCTCTCAAACCAAGTCACTCTTAAACCAAGGGTTAACTGTATTACCTATGGTGGTGTTCTGTCAATATCTGCAACCCATCAGAAACTCCAACCCCGTTGCGTCCGATTTATTAACCACTTGCTGCCCATTCTATTACAAAATGACGGCGGCAAAGTGGTTTCAATATCCTGACCTGACGTCATATGACATGACCCCGCAACACCGATCTAGGTAAAGAGTCTCTGACGGAAACTCTTTACCACGTGATCAGCTGTGTCCAATCACGGCTGATCACAATGTAAACAAGAAGAGCCGGTGATCGGCTTTTCCTCAATCACATCTGTCAGACGCGAGTAGAGGAGAGCCAATCGGCTGCTCCTCTGACAGGGGGGGTCTGTGCTGATCGATTATCAGCGCAGCCCCCCCGAGGATGCCCACACTAGACCACCAGGGATGCCACCGTAGACCACCAGGGATGCCAATCAGTGCCCACAATGGATTCCAATCAGTGCCCACAATGGGCATCCCTGATTGGCAGGCATTATTGTTTGGCACTGATTGGCATCCATCAGTACAATTTATTACAGTACATCCGTGCCACCTATCAGTGCCCATCCGTGCCACTTATCAGTGCCCATCCGTGCTGATCCATGCCGCCTATTCGTGCCCATCATCATTACTTTAATGAATTTAAAAAAAACTAGCCAGTAAAGTTAGCCCATTTTTTTTTTGTATAGACGTAAAAGATTTTGCGCCATGAGAATCGTGATCTTCATTCTAAGCAAAAACAATCGTGATTCTCATTTTGGCCAGAATCGTGCAGCTCTACTGTAGATGTTACGGTCAGCATTGCAGAGGCTCAGAAGGAGCAGGTGAGTGGTGTCATTGGTGGTCTTATTAGTGGTCTCATTGGTAGCCTCATTGGTGGTCTCATTGGCGGTCTCATTGGTGGTCTCATTAGTGGCCTCATTGGCGGTCTCATTGGCGGTCTCATTGGTGGTCTCATTGGTGACCTCATTAGTGGCCTCATTGGTGGTCTCATTGGCGGCCTCATTAGTGGTCTCATTGGTGACCTCATTAGTGGCCCCATTGGTGGTCTCATTGGCGGCCTCATTGGTGGTCTCATTAGTGGCCTCATTGGTGGTCTCATTGGTGACCTCATTAGTGGTCTCATTGGTGGCCTCATTAGTGGTCTCATTGGTGGCCTCATTGGTGGTCTCATTGGTGGTCTTATTAGTGGTCTCATTGGTGGTCTCATTGGTGGCCTCATTAGTGGTCTCATTGGTGGTCTTATCAGTGGTCTCATTGGTGGTCTCATTGGCGGTCTCATTGGTGACCTCATTAGGCCGCGTACACACGGTCAGACAAAACCGATGAGAATGGACGAGGTTCAGTTTCATCGGTCCAAACCGACCGTGTGTATAGCCCATTGGTCTGTTGTCCTTCGGTCCAAAATTGTAAAACATGTTTCAAAATCGAACCGATGGACCGCTGTCCGATCGGTCCGAACCGATGGTTAGTACAGAAAGCATTGGTTCAAAACCCGCGCATGCTCAGAATCAAGTCGACGCATGCTTGGAAGCATTGAACTTCGTTTTATTCAGCACGTTGTGTGTTTTACGTCACCGCGTTCTGACCCGATCGGATTTTGGAACGATGGTGTGTACGCACATCAGACCATCAGGCCACTTCAGCGGTGAACTGATGGAAATGGCCCGTCGGACCATTCTCATCGGTTTGGAACGACCGTGTGTACGTGGCCTTAGTGGTCTCATTGGCGGCCTCATTGGTGGTCTCATTGGCGGCCTCATTAGTGGTCTCATTGGTGGTCTTATTAGTGATCTCATTGGCGGTCTCATTAGTGATCTCATTGGTGGTCTTATTAGTGGTCTCATTGGTGGTCTCATTGGCGGCCTCATTAGTGGTCCCATTGGTGATCTCATTAGTGGTCTCATTGGTGGTCTTATTAGTGGTCTCATTGGCGGTCTCATTAGTGGTCTCATTGGCGGTTTAATTGGCGGCCTCATTAGTGGACTCATTGGCGGCCTCATTAGTGGTCTCATTGGCGGCCTCATTGGTGGTCTCATTGGTGACCTCATTAGTGGCCTCATTGGTGGTCTTATTAGTGGTCTCATTGGCGGTCTCATTGGTGACCTCATTAGTGGCCTCATTGGTGGTCTTATTAGTGGTCTCATTGGCGGTCTCATTGGTGGCCTCATTAGTGGTCCCATTGGCGGTCTCATTGGCGACCTTATTAGTGGTCTCATTGGTGGTCTCATTGGCGGTCTCATTAGTGGTCTCATTGGTGGTCTCATTAGTGGTCTCATTGGTGGCCTCATTGGTGACCTCATTGGTGGTCTCATTGGTGGTCTATGGTTCTCGGGTTTGAGTTGCGTTGGTGGCCCATCCAGAACCAATGCAGGTAAAGCGGCGTGTCGCTGTGGTGTCAATGAGCCCTCATTGTGTAGCATGGTCAGGCGGCGTTGATGGCTGCATTTTAAGACTCGTGGACAGATCAGAATACTCATCACTGGACTCCATTGAAGCAGGCTCAAGGAGCTGACCCCCCCCAGGCTCAAGGAGCTGACCCCCCCCCCCAGGCTCAAGGAGCTGACCCCCCCCCCCCAGGCTCAAGGAGCTGCCCCCCCCCCCCAGGACATGGAATGCACCCTCCTAGGCTAGGACAGACCTATGTCCTCCAATGCCCGGGACGTTCTCTTTATTCCCGTCTGGGCATTATGTGGGAAGGACAGAGGATTACCGGGGGGAGCGTGTGCCGTGATTGTACCTCTGTCAGCCTTTTGTTCTTCTTTTATCACCTCCTTTCCTCCTCTCACCACGGACCTGCTGTGACGCTTAACAAAGCCGCATAGAAAACGGGCAACTTCACCGCGGCCCATTGTGCAGGAAGGACGCGCGTCATCTCGCACCAGACCCAGGCTCAATGCAGAGCCCAGTGCGGTCCGATTTATATATATATATATATATATATATATGTATATATGTGTATATAATTCCCCCCCCCTGACCTCCGCGCAGATGTTTGTGCGGCGGCGCCCTTGTTATCCGGATACCTGTAGTGCTGGAGATAATTAATGCAGCCGTCGCGCGAGGCGAGGAAACCCATTTGGTATTCCGCAGCTGCCGCTGATGAGATTGACAAGCGGCGTGTTTTTGCAGATTGCCGCCCATGTACAAAATCATTTCGCCTTGTTCCCGGCGGCGTTCAGCTATTCCGGCCGATAAATATGCAAACCGCGTCAGGAAAAAAAAAATAAACAAGGTAGCAAAGTATCCCTTTCCGAATCGTCTTCATGGTTTGTGCACCTTGTAGAACAGCCAACAGTCTGATTAAAGAGAACCTGTCACCCTTCCCCCTACTACCCAGCTAGCCCCCCCCCCCCCCGAGGCATTAGAGCTTACAGGCGTCCTGAAGTACTTAACCACTTAAGACCCGGACCATTATGCAGGTTAAGGACCTGGCCCCTTTTTGCGTTTCGGCACTGCGTCGCTTTAACTGACAATTGCGCGGTCGTGCGACGTGGCTCCCAAACAAAATTGGCGTCCTTTTTTCCCCACAAATAGAGCTTTCTTTTGGTGGTATTTGATCACCTCTGCGGTTTTTATTTTTTGCGCTATAAACAAAAATAGAGCGACAATTTTGAAAAAAAAACAGTATTTTTTACTTTTTGCTATAATAAATATCCCCCAAAAGTATAAAAAAAACATTTATTTTCTCAGTTTAGGCCGATACGTATTCTTCTACCTATTTTTGTAAAAAAAAAAATCGCAATAAGCGTTTATTGATTGGTTTGCGCAAAATTTATAGCGTTTACAAAATAGGGGATAGTTTTATGACATTTTTATTAATAATTGTTTTTTTTTTACTAGTAATGGCGGCGATCAGCGTTTTTTTTTTGTGACTGCGACATTATGGCGGACACATCAGACAATTTTGACACATTTTTCGGACCATTGGCATTTTCACAGCCAAAAGTGCTATAAAAATGCACCGATTATTGTGAAAATGACACGGGCAGTCAAGGGGTTAACCACTAGGGGGCGCTAAGGGGATTAGTGTGCCCTAAGGGAGTGATTCTTACTGTAGGGGGAAGTGGCCGTAGGTGTGACGTCATTGCCTATATCAGGGAACAGACGATCAGTGACACTGCCACAGTGAAGAACGAGGAAGCTGTGTTTACACTCACCTCTCCCCGTTCTTCAGCTCCAGTGACCCGATCGCGGGACACCAGCGGTTATCGGTTCCGCAGGCTTCGGACCAGGTCGCGAGCGCGCACCGGCGACCCACGGCTGGGCTCTTAAAGGCCGTGCCATTCTGCCGACGTATATCGGCGTTAGGCGGTCCTTAACCACTTAAGGACCGCCTCCTGCACATTTACGTTGGCAGAATGGCACGGCTGGGCACATGCATGTACAGGTACGTCCTGTGCTAGTGCCCAGCCGTGGGTCGCGGGCGCGCGCCCGCGACCTGTTCCGAAACTCCGGACCCGATCGCCGCTGGAGTCCCGCGATCGGTCCCCGGAGCTGAAGAACGGGGAGAGTCGTGTGTAAACACACCTTCCCTGTTCTTCACTGTGGCGGCTGCATCGATCGAGTGATCCCTTTTATAGGGATACACAATCGATGACGTCACACCTACAGCCACACCTCCCTATAGTTAGAAACACATATGAGGTCACGCATAACCCCTACAGCGCTCCCTTGTGGTTAACTCCCAAACGGCAATTGTCATTTTCACAGTAATCAGTGCATTTTAAATGTATTTTTTGCTGTGAAAATGACAATGGTCCCAAAAATGTGTCAAAATTGTCCGAAGTGTCCGCCATAATGTCGCAGTCACGAAAAAAATCGCTGATCGCCGCCAATAGTAGTAAAAAAAAAATTAATAAAAATGCAATAAAACTATCCCCTATTTTGTAAACGCTATAAATTTTGAGCAAACCAATCGATAAACGCTTATTGCGATTTTTTTTATACCAAAAATAGGTAGAAGAATACGTATCGGCCTAAACTGAGGTAAAAAATGTTTTTTTATTTATTTTTGGGGGATATTTATTATAGCAAAAAGTAAAAAATATTGCATTTTTTTCAAAATTGACGCTCTATTTTTGTTTAAAGCGCAAAAAATAAAAACCGCAGAGGTGATCAAATACCACCAAAAGAAAGCTCTATTTGTGGGAAAAAAAGGACACCAATTTTGTTTGGGAGGCACGACCGCGCAATTGTCTGTTAAAGCGACGCAGTGTGGAATCGCAAAACCTGGCCGGGTCCTTTAGCTGCCTAAAGGTACGGGTCATAAGTGGTTAAAAGCAAATGATAAAAAAAAAAAAAAAAAAAAAGATTTGTTTACTTTCACCCTGGACTGATGTCGCTCAGGTCCTCCAAGGTCATAGAGGCGATCAAAGAGGATCTACTCTTTGATCCCCTGTGTGACTAACCGGATCGTTTCTCAGACAACTTGGCCGGGACTGGTAAGTCCAAGAGACACTGGCAAGCGGCAGGGACATCCCCTGCCGCCACTTCTAAAAGCATTCAGAGGCTCATGAGCTGATATCTTCAGCCATAACCCCCGGTAAACCACTTAGAAGCGTAACATACAGGGCTTTTTTTCAGCGGGAACACGGGGGAACGCAGTTCCGGCACTTCCAGCACTGAATGTATGTAATGGCAAGGGGTGGTTTGCTGGAGGGCAGATTGATGCTGGTTGCTGTGGGAATCTATTGCTGCTGGGGGTCTGTTGTTGGGGAGGTCTATTGTTGCTGGCGGGTGATCTGTTGTTACTGGCGGGTGATCTGTTGTTACTGGTGGATGATCTATTGTTGCTGGGGGGGGGGGTCATATGTTGCTGCAAGAGGTCTACAGTTGTGGGAGAGCCTATTGATGCTGGCTGGTCTATTGATGCTGGCTGCTGGAAGGTCTATTGTTGTTGGGGTTTTTTTTGTGGGGAGTTTATTGTTACTAGGTGATCTATTGTTGCTGGGGGGGGGGGGGGTACTGTTGCTGATTGCAGGGGATATATTTTACAGCTTTTCGCGCTATTAACAAATTCCATACAAATTCCATAGAGCCATAACGTGATGCTTTGGTTCTTTACTCTTGTAAAGGGGCAGCACAGAGAGGTGGGTAGGAGATTGAACCAATGGACAGTGCTCGGAGGTGGGTAGGGGGTGGAGACAAGAGGTGACTCAAAAGTTGGAGTACCTGCACCTATTTTCTGAGAAAAAAAGCCCTGGTAACATATATGTATATATATATATATATATATATATATATATTGTGGTCTTGAAGTGGTTAAAGCTAGCCTCCAGCCTTTAGTGAACTGGGACAAAAATGTGGCCCTGGACTTCATCCAGACTGGCCCAGGGCACAACACATCAGGGTACAGTGCACATCAGGGCACGATACAGAGCTCAGCACATCAGGGTACAGGGCCCAGCACATCAGGACACGAGGTACATCAGGGCACATCACACCACATTGAGTCATCAGATCACATCGGGGCACATCAGGGCACATCAGAGCACATCAGGACACGAGGCACATCAGGGCACAACACATACAGGGCACATCACACCACATTGAGTCATCAGATCACATCAGGGCACAGGGCACATCAGAGCACAGGGCACATCAGGGCACGGAGCACAGGGCACATCATGCATGACACAGGGCACATCAGGACACAGGGCACATTATGGGGCACATTGTTTACCAGCAATGCATGCAGAGTAGCGCAGGAAGCGTGTGTAATAAGTTCGCTCTCATGTCACACTGCGGCTGCTCCCCGCCCCCCCCGGCGGCCCCTCCTCTCTTCTCGTCCATCCCAGATGATGTCACAAGCAAATGGGGATGGACCAGAAAAGAGGAGGAGCCGCCAGGGGGCGGGGAGCAGCCGCAGTGTGACATGAGAGTGAACTTATTACACACGCTTTCTGCGCTACTCTACATGCATTTCTGGCTAAATCTCGATCTACCTGTCAGCGATTGACAGGTAGATCGCCCGGGGACCTCCGATCGGCCCACCGAGCCTCCCGGTAGTCCCGATGACCAGTCCATCCCTGGCCTTCAGTCTTGCACAGTCTTGCAGGCTCCTCTCCTGAACTGAAATTACTTACTCTGGAGGGCTGTTGTTTTCATTTTGTGTGATTGGTTCACAGCGATCACAAAGTACAGAGCCACTCTCATTGGTTCTTTTTATCTTTTCTGTGATCAGAAACTAAAACTTCCATTCAGGGCCGGTTCACATCACAGAACCGCAGTCCGGATGTGTTCCAGATACATTTCTGCATGTGCACTTTTTATTTCTTGTTTTGATGCGCCGGTTTTGATGCATTTTCAATGTGCGTTTTTCCCCTTTTTTGTATTTTTTCCCAGTTTCCAATTTTTTTTAAATATATTAATTCATTCATTTATTTATTTTTTGCCTTAATGTGTTCCAGTGCGTTGGTGGTAGAGTCTGATATGCGGAGGGAGGCCTCCAAGGCCCCTGGTAGAGTAAACAGGAGGTGCGGGAGTGCAGAGTTGCACAAGTGCCTAGCAGATGTGTTAGCAGTGGAGCTGGACCAGAGCTCATGGTACAGCCGCGATGGGACCAGGAACAGCTGTCCAGACTGGAGCTCAGGCAGGTGCAGGCAGGCTGGTTGGAGACACTGGTAAACAAGTCCAGAACAGACGTGGATGCAGGAGCAGAGTCAGGTGCAGGCAGGTTCGGGAACAGGCATGGATCAAGGTAGTAGAAGGGGCAGGCAGGAGCGTAGTCAAAAACAAGCCGGGGTCGGGTGCAGGCAGATAGCAGGAATAGTCGGGTAGGTCAACTGGAACAGGTACAGGCAAATGGACATCAGGGTAAACAATGTGCCCCATAATGTGCCCTGTGTCCTGATGTGCCCTGTGCCGCCCTGTGTCCTGATGTGCCCTGTGTCCTGATGTGCCCTGTGCCCTGATGTGCTATGTGCTCTGATGTGCCCCAAGCCCTGATGTGATCTGATGTGCCTCAATGTGGTGTGATGGGCCCTGATGTTCCCTGTACTCGTTGTGCCCTGATGTGCCTCGTGTCCTGATGTGCTGGGTTCTGTACCCTGATGTGCTGTGCCCTGTACCCTGATGTGCTGAGCTCTGTACCATGCCCTGATGTGCACTGTACCCTGATGTGTTGTGCCCTTGTTGCCATTCCGTTATGTACTAGCGTGCATGCGCGTGTGCATCGGTGCACGCAAGCGTGTGCCCGCGCAACCCTTCTCAGTGGGACGTTCAGTACGGGGGAACTTCTGTGGCCGCCATCTTGATTATTGGCGTGCCCTTCCTGACAGTGTGGTCCTCCCTGCAGCAGCTGAAAGCCGACGGGAGGGAGGAGGGGGATTGCCGGCTTTCAGCTGCTGCAGGGAGAACCACACAGAAGACGGATTCCAGAAATTTCCCCCCACCTGCCACATTGATCAAATGCTCTGTCCAAATGTGATTCCTCCTGCTCGGGGGGAGGGGGGGGACTGCAGCCCCCCCCCCCCATGCACCTGGGTGCCCGTGCATTAAGATGGCCCTGAATCTAAGCCAATCAGAGAAAGCCTGTAGCTAATGCTATATACGGTTCATACAGCGCTGACAGCGAGAGCATGTACGAGTGACAGCAAAGTTTAAGTGGGTCTCTACACCCGGGCAGCGAGACAAGCTAATTGGTTGAAACACCTCCGCCATCCATTGACGACGCCTACGTGTGGGTGTTAAAGCCCGCCCCCTCTTTGCTGTCGCACATACACCTTACGTGGGTGGCAAGCAGTTAAACACGGCCAACCGAATACAAGAATAGTGCTCCGGGCATGTATGTGAAGGAGGCGGGGTCTTGACATGTACGATCACATTGACGCACACACACGCATACGTGTATAGGAAACGATGCAATATAGAGCCCCATTCATAGACTGAAGAATCCCGTGACCCGGCCCATTGTGTCCCACAGCTGGTGTTTGACCTTCTGTCTGGTGTTGGATGTGTCCTTGTCCGCACATTGTCTCCTGACCACCGCTCTTGTTCAGCAATCAGCACTAAAAACGATCGCGCCTTCCTTTTCCTTGAGTATAATTGCCATTATTTCGCGTCGAGCGGCTTGTTTTATAGACTTGTAGCCGTCATTTTAACACATTTTTTTTATTTTATTTTGCCGCGTATTATTTATTATTCATCGGCTGCTCCGGCGGTGGCTTTTTATTTCTGAATCAAGCGACTGTTGTCTTGTTAATTGTTGCGCCACATTAAATGGCAGTTATCCATTCATGGTTAACTTAACGCGTTGTTTTCTGGGAGAAACGCGTCTCCAGGAAAGAGGATGTAAAGGGGAGCTAAACCTAAAACCATATTAGAAAGACGCAATTACAGTATGGCTGGGGGGGCGGAAAAATGGCTGGGGGGGGGGCGGAAAAACCTGCGGTGTACCCCCGGCTTCCCATAGACCTTCTATTAGATTGCGCATTTTTTGGTGTGTTTTCTGAAAGGACTTTTTTGCGTGTCGTGGGTTAACCACATGAAAAACCCACGGGTACACCTGCTCTGCGGCTGAAACTGGCCTAAAAGTACATTCACACTAGAGCTGCACGTTTAATCGCGGGGATAATCGCAATCTCGATTCTCCCCGCCCGCGGGATGACCTGTGATTTTCGGGTGCGGACATAATTTATTCTCACCTGTCCCATGTGCATGTGTCCCGGAAGTCGCTCACATTCCCCATCACCACCATCCTCCAATCCGCAGCAGGAACGTCATCATCCGCCGCCCGCTGCCGCGCCGCATGGCATGCCGAGATATGTAGTCCCGCCTCTGTTGTTAGTGAAGGGGGAGGTCTCCTTGTAGAACTACCAATCCCAGGATTCCTAGCGCACCTTTCAGGGGTTAGGGGGTGCAGATACCTGATCCTCGCACATGCGCAGTAGGGAATCGGGCAGTGAAGCCGCAAGGCTTCACTTCCTGATTCCCTTACCGAGGATGGCGGCGGAAGCAGCCGGGGACCGAGCGATTGCTCCTCCTCGTCTGCTGACATCGCGGGCGCGCTGGACAGGTAAGTATCCATTTTTTAAAGGTCAGCAGCTGCCGTATTTGTACGGGTGGACCTCCGCTTTAACTGACAGTTGCGCGGTCGTGCGACGTGGCTCCTAAACAAAATTGGCGTCCTTTTTTCCCCGCAAATAGAGCTTTATTTTGGTGGTATTTGATCACCTCTGCGGTTTTTATTTTTTGCGCTATAAACAAAAATAGAGTGACAATTTGGAAGAAAATCAATATTTTTTTACTTTTTGCTGTAATAAATATCCCCAAATAAAATATATATATAAAAAAAATTATTTCTTCCTCAGTTTAGGCTGATACGTATTCTTCTACATATTTTTGGTAAAAAAAAATCGCAATAAGCGTTTATTGATTGGTTTGCGCAAAAGTTATCGTGTCTACAAAATAGGGGATAGTTTCATGGCATTTTTATTATAATTTTTTTTTACTAGTAATGGGGGCGATCAGCGATTTTTATCGTGACTGCGACATTATGCCGGACACTTCGGACAGTTTTGACACTATTTTGGGACCATTGTCATTTATACAGCGAAAAGTGCTACTGATTACTGTGAAAATTACAATGGCAGAGAAAGGGTTAAAAACTTAGGGGGGTTTTCAAGGGGTTAACTGTGTTCCCTAGATGTGTTCTAACTGTAGGGGGCAGAAGCTCACTAGAACATGACATATCACTGCTCCCGATCACTAGGAACAGTAGATCCCTGTCATGTTGCTAGGCAGAAAAGGCCTTGTTTACATCTTCCCGTTCTGCCTCTCTGTGCCACGATCGCGGTGCCACCGGCAGGCATCGAGCCCGTGGGAACGCTCGTGCGGCGTGCACGCGCCTGCTAGCCGCCGATGACGCAGCGGCGTACGGGTACGTCGTTTTGCGCACCCGCGCTACTTTGCCGTACGTATATCAGCATGAGTCGGTCGGCAACTCAATGTCCATACCAAATGTAAATACTTTTATTGGCGCATGTTAACCACTTAACCCCCGGACCATATTGCTGGTCAAAGACCAGAGCACTTTTTGCGATTCGGCACTGCGTCGCTTTAACTGTCAATTGCGCGGTCGTGCGACGTGGCTGTCAAACAAAATTGGCGCCCTTTTTTCCCCCCACAAATAGAGCTTTCTTTTGGTGGTATTTTATCACCTCTGCGGTTATTAGTTTTTGCGCTATAAACAAAAATAGAGCGACAACTTTGAAAAAAATGAATATTTTTTTACTTTTAAATATCCCCCAAAAAGATATATATATATATATATATAAAAAAAATATGTTTTTTCTCAGTTTAGGCCGATACGTATTCTTCTACATATTTTTCGTACAAAAAAAATCGCAATAAGCGTTTATCGATTGGTTTGCGCAAAAGTTATAGCGTTTACAAAATAGGGGGTATTTTTATGGCATTTTTACTATTATTTTTTTTTACTAGTAATGGCGGCGATCAGCGTTTTTTTTTTTTTTATATAATATACATTACAAATTTAAGTCATTGTAACGGTTGATCCTCCAGCGATATTGCATGAGAGACTTGGCTGTTTCGGGACTCTCCCTCCTGATTGGCTGAGACACACAGTGGGTGCCATTGGCTCCTGCTGCTGTCAATCAGTGAGTCAGTGAGCCAATGAGGAGAGAGAGAGAGAGGGGGCAGGGGCCTAACCACGGCTCCTTGTCTGAATGGCCACAGAGAGCTGCGGCTCGGGTCCCCCCATAGCAAGCTGCTTGGGGGGGGGGGGGGGGGGGTTGATCCGTCAGATTAGGCGACCTGTGAAAATCGTGTCATGGAGCTGACGTTCCATCACCGCCATCTTGGTACACCCTGCACTCAGCCGCAGTATGCCTACAGCCTGAAGTCACCATCTTTTTACACCCACCTTACATTTCACACTTATTTTTACCACTTAACTGAGCTTATATAATGAAATACAGTATTTAGGGCTAGTTTACACTTTGCTTCAAAACAAGGCTTCGGACAGGCTTTGTTAAAGCTCTCTGAACGCTAATCAAAGCTCCCGCCACTAAATAAAATGGTTAGCTTACAGTACTGTTTACACCTGCTTTTGTTTGGGGCTTTGATGAGGCTTATGTGGGGCTTCAATGAGGCTTTGGTGGGGCTTCGATGAGGCTTATGTGGGGCTTCGATGAGGCTTTGGTGGGGTTTCGATGAGGCTTATGTGGGGCTTCGATGAGGCTTTGGTGGGTTTTCGATGAGGCTTATGTGGGGCTTCGATGAGGCTTTGGTGGGGTTTCGATGAGGCTTATGTGGGGCTTCGATGAGGCTTATGTGGGGCTTTGATGAGGCTTTGGTGGGGTTTCGATGAGGCTTATGTGGGGCTTCGATGAGGCTTATGTGGGGCTTCGATGAGGCTTATGTGGGGCTTCCATGAGGCTTATGTGGGGCTTCGATGAGGCTTTTATGAGGCTTATGTGGGGCTTTGATAAGGCTTATGTGGGGCTTTGATGAGGCTCATGTTGGGCTTTGATGAGGCTCATTTGGGGCTTTGATGAGGCTCATGTGGGGCTTTGATGAGGCTTATGTGGGGCTTCGATGAGGCTTTTATGAGGCTTATGTGGGGCTTTGATAAGGCTTATGTGGGGCTTTGATGAGGCTCATGTGGGGCTTCGATGAGGCTTATATGGGGCTTCGATGAGGCTTATAAGGGGCTTCGATGAGGCTTATAAGGGGCTTCGATGAGACTTTTATGAGGCTCATGTGGGGCTTTGATGAGGCTCATGTGGGGCTTTGATGAGGCTTATGTGGGGCTTTGATGAGGCTTATGTGGGGCTTTGATGAGGCTTTGGTGGGGCTTTTATGAGGCTTTGGTGGGGCTTCGATGAGGCTTTTGTGGGGCTTCGATGAGGCTTATGTGGGGCTTTGATGAGGCTTTTGTGGGGCTTTGATGAGGCTTTGGTGGGGCTTTGATGAGGCTTTGGTGGGGCTTTGATGAGGCTTTGGTGGGGCTTTTATGAGGCTTTGGTGGGACTTTGATGAGGCTTTGGTGGGGCTTTGATGAGGCTTTGGTGGGGCTTTGATGAGGATTTCCCCAAAAATATATATATTTTTTCCTCAGTTTAGGCCGAAACGTATTCTTCTACTTATTTTTGGTAAAAAAAAAATTGCAATAAGCGTTTATTGATTGGTTTGCGCAAAAGTTATAGCGTTTACAAAATAGGGGATAGTTTTAAGGCATTTTTATTAATATATATTTTTTTACTAGTAATGGCGGCGATCAGCGATTTTTTTCATGACTGCGACATTATGGCGGACACATCGGACACTTTTGACACATTTTTGGGACCATTGTCATCTTCACAGCGAAAAGTGCTATAAAAATGCACTGATTACTGTAAAAATTAACAATGGCAGTGAAGGAGTTAACCACTAGGGGGCGCTGAGGTGTTAAGTGTGCCCTAAGGGAGTGATTCTTACTGTAGGGGGCGGGGCTGGACGTGTGACGTCACTGATAGTCGTTCCCTATATCAGGGAACAGACGATCACTGACACTGAGTACACAGAGAAGAACGGGGAAGGTTTGTTTACACACAGCTCTCCCCGTTCTTCAGCTCCTGTGACCGATCGCGGGACACCGGCGCCGATCGTGTCCGCGGGCGCGGTCACGGAGCTGCGCACGCGACCCATGGCTGGGCTCTTAAAGGCGACGTACAGGTACGTGCCTGTGCCCAGCCGTGCCATTCTGCCTACGTATATCGGCGTTAGGCGGTCCTTAAGTGGTTAAGCGTAAGCCCACGCGGGGGCCTGTGTTTGCCCACATGATCATACTTAGGAGTTCTGGATATCCCGGTGCAGGAAGTCCCATTCATGTCAGTTGGGATGCAGCGCCTTTGCTCCCAATTTGGCATCAATGTGGGGGCCTGCCGGTGTGGGGCCACCGAATGCACACGGACTGTGTTTAGGAGCCCACGCCAAATTGGGATCAGTGTCAGTACAGCAACTGCATCCCAACTGACGTGAATGGGACTGCCTGCACTGGGATAGACTGCCCTCCTGTAGTCATAAAAAAAAAAAAACGGGCCCTTTAAGAATTTAAGAATGTCGTTTTTACTAATATTGACTGCAGCGTCGCCCCCTCTGGCTCTCGCCCCCTCTGGCTCTCTCCCCCTCTGGCTCTCTCCCCCTCTGGCTCTCGCCCCCTCTGGCTCTCTCCCCCTCTGGATCTCGCCCCCTCTGGCTCTCTCCCCCTCTGGATCTCGCCCCCTCTGGCTCTCTCCCCCTCTGGCTCTCTCCCCCTCTGGCTCTCTCCCCCTCTGGCTCGCTCTCTCCCCCTCTGGCTCTCGCCCCCTCTGGCTCTCTCCCCCTCTGGCTCTCGCCCCCTCTGGCTCTCTCCCCCTCTGGCTCTCTCCCCCTCTGGCTCTCTCCCCCTCTGGCTCTCTCCCCCTCTGGCTCTCTCCCCTCTGGCTCTCGCCCCCTCTGGCTCTCTCCCCCTCTGGCTCTCTCCCCCTCTGGCTCTCTCCCCCTCTGGCTCTCGCCCCCTCTGGCTCTCTCCCCCTCTGGCTCTCGCCCCCTCTGGCTCTCGCCCCCTCTGGCTCTCGCCCCCTCTGGCTCTCGCCCCCTCTGGCTCTCTCCCCCTCTGGCTCTCTCCCCCTCTGGCTCTCTCCCCCTCTGGCTCTCTCCCCTCTGGCTCTCTCCCCCTCTGGCTCTCTCCCCCTCTGGCTCTCGCCCCCTCTGGCTCTCGCCCCCTCTGGCTCTCTCCCCCTCTGGCTCTCGCCCCCTCTGGCTCTCTCCCCCTCTGGCTCTCTCCCCCTCTGGCTCTCGCCCCCTCTGGCTCTCGCCCCCTCTGGCTCTCGCCCCCTCTGGCTTTCGCAAATAACATACATTCATGCATTGCATAAATGTATGTTATTGTTGCCGGCCGCTGCCGCTGGTCTATTCAGGTGGCCGGATGGTGAGCGCCGGCCACCTGAATAACAGCAGCTGGTTGGCTGTGCGGACGTGCCTATTAGAGCCAGCGGCTTTCCGAGTACAGCCCTTGGCTCCCGGATGTCTTATCCTCGGACCGTACGTGGGGTGCGTCCCTTGGATAAGACTGACGGCCGTCTCAGCCAATCAGGTTCCCAGATTCTGGTTATCGGTAACCTGATTGGCTGAAGCGTCATCGAGGGCGGGAGAAGACATCGAGGGACATGGAAGCAGAAAGGTAAGTGCATTTTACAGGGCACAGCGGCAACAATGGGCACAGAGGCGACAAAGGGCACAGTGGCATGGCATTAATGGGTACAGTAATGACAAAGGGCACAGTGGCATGGCATCAATGGGTACAGTGGTGACAAAGGGCACAGTGGCGACAAAGGGCACAGTGGCATGGCATCAATGGGTACAGTGGTGACAAAGGGCACAGTGGCAACAATTAAAGGGCACAGTGACATGCACAGTGGCAACAATGGGCTCAGTGGCGACAATTAAAGGGCACAGTGGTGACAATTGGCACAGTGGCAAAAATTGAGGGGCACAGTGACTGCGTTTGATGGCATGGCACAGTGAATGCATTTGATGGCATGGCACAGTGGTGATAATTGATAGCACAGTGGCTGCGTTTGATGGCATGGCACAGTGGTGATAATTGATGGCACAGTGGCTGCGTTTGATGGCATGGCACAGTGGTGACAATTAATGGCACAGTGGCTGCATTTAATGGCATGGCACAGTGGTGACAATTGATGGCACAGTGGCTGCGTTTGATGGCATGGCACAGTGGCTGCGTTTGATGGCATGGCACAGTGGTGACAATTGATGGCACAGTGGCTGCGTTTGATGGCATGGCACAGTGGTGACAATTGATGGCACAGTGGCTGCATTTGATGGGCACAGTGAGGCTGCAATTTTTTTTTTGGTTGCGCCCCCCCAAAAATTTTGAGCACCAGCCGCCACTGGGGATAGATATGGAACACCCGTGCATCCCCTTACGGGCAAACGCGGCTCTCGCACCCCGTGTGAACAGGGCGCAAACGAGGACTGCAGCTTTCACCGGCTTAGTCTAGAAGGCGGGGGACGTCTGATTGTCGGGACACGGCAGAGGTCGCCGTCGTTGTGCAGAGCTGTCGGGAAGCGTCACGACCCTCCTGTACGTCTGGTGTAGGCGAAGCGGCTCCTTCTGAAAGCCATTAGCAGATGGATAAATTGGCAGCACGCTGTGCCCGCTGCATCTCCTGAATGGGGGGGATGAGGCCTGCTCCTCTGTCAGCGAGACATGGCCGCGTCCTCTGTAATGTGGTTACGCCATAAGAGAAACATCTTTAAACAATTTACGAGATCCCGAAATTCCTTCGTTGTAATCTGCGCACGGCAGCTGAAGTATGTGCAGACATCGGGGGCTCTGCAGGCATCGGGGGCTCTGCAGACATCGGGGGGCTCTGCAGGCATCGGGGGCTCTGCAGACATCGGGGGCTCTGCAGACATCGGGGGGCTCTGCAGACATCGGGGGCGCTGCAGACATCGGGGGGCTCTGCAGACATCGGGGGGCTCTGCAGACATCGGGGGCTCTGCAGACATCGGGGGGCTCTGCAGACATCGGGGGCTCTGCAGACATCGGGGGGCTCTGCAGGCATCGGGGGGCTCTGCAGGCATCGGGGGCTCTGCAGACATCGGGGGGCTCTGCAGACATCGGGGGGCTCTGCAGGCATCGGGGGCTCTGCAGACATCGGGGGGCTCTGCAGGCATCGGGGGCTCTGCAGGCATCGGGGGCTCTGCAGGCATCGGGGGGCTCTGCAGGCATCGGGGGCTCTGCAGACATCGGGGGCTCTGCAGACATCGGGGGGCTCTGCAGGCATCGGGGGCTCTGCAGACACCGGGGGCTCTGCAGACACCGGGGGCTCTGCAGACACCGGGGGCTCTGCAGGCATCGGGGGGCTCTGCAGGCATCGGGGCTCTGCAGACATCGGGGGGCTCTGCAGACATCGGGGGGCTCTGCAGGCATCGGGGGCTCTGCAGACATCGGGGGGGGCTCTGCAGACATCGGGGGCTCTGCAGACATCGGGGGGCTCTGCAGACATCGGGGGGCTCTGCAGACATCGGGGGGCTCTGCAGACATCGGGGGCTCTGCAGACATCGGGGGGCTCTGCAGACATCGGGGGCTCTGCAGACATCGGGGGGCTCTGCAGGCATCGGGGGGCTCTGCAGACTTTGGGGGCTCTGCAGACTTTGGGGGCTCTGCAGACAAAGCATTGCAGAAATAAAAGGGGTGTACAGACTTTTCTATGACTTCTTGTATTTCTTTGTATAGAGTGTAATTATATATGCATGGGGGGGGGGGGGGGGGGCATATATATTTTTTTTTAAACTGCTGTCCCGCCCCTTCCTTTCCTTTGTATCATGTGAACTTATTCATAAAATACAAAGGCTTCTGTGAATGGGCAGCAGAAAGAAAAGGGGCAGGCATAGCAGCTCTGTGTGTTTTCTCTCCTCTCACAGCCGACACAAAGATAAGTCCTAGAAGTTACATTCACCTAATTGGACTTAACTCATAGTGACACCATTCTGTGCCCATCGGTGATGCCATTCTGTGCCCATCAGTGAAACCAGTGTGTGCCCATCAGTGACGCCATTCAGTGCCCATCAGTGACTCCATTCTGTGCCCATCGGTGACGCCATTCTGTGCCCATCGGTGACGCCATTCTGTGCCCATCAGTGAAACCAGTGTGTGCCCATCATTGACACCATTCTGTGCCCATCAGTGACTCTATTCTGTGCCCATCAGTTGTGCCACTCAGTGCCCATCAGTGACACGTGTGTGCCTATTACTGACACCAGTCTGTGCCCATCAGTGACACCAGTCTGTGACCACCAGTGAGACCAATCTATGCCCATCAGTTATGCCACTCAGTGCCCATCAGTGACACGTGTGTGCCCCTTACTGACATCAGTCTGTGCACATCAGTGACACCAGTGAGGCCAATCTATGCCCATCAGTTATGCCACTCAGTGCCCATCAGTGACACGTGTGTGCCCCTTACTGACACCAGTCTGTGCCCATCAGTGACACCAGTGAGGCCAATCTATGCCCATCAGTTATGCCACTCAGTGCCCATCAGTGACACGTGTGTGCCCCTTACTGACACCAGTCTGTGCCCATCAGTGACACCAGTGAGGCCAATCTATGCCCATCAGTTATGCCACTCAGTGCCCATCAGTGACACGTGTGTGCCCCTTACTGACACCAGTCTGTGCCCATCAGTGACACCAGTGAGGCCAATCTATGCCCATCAGTTATGCCACTCAGTGCCCATCAGTGACACGTGTGTGCCCCTTACTGACACCAGTCTGTGCCCATCAGTGACACCAGTGAGGCCAATCTATGCCCATCAGTTATGCCACTCAGTGCTGCATATTGGCGCCTCCTCATCAGCGTACATCAGTGAAGTAGACAATATACTTTTTTGCAACATGTTTTCCTTGTAATAGGAATAAAAGTGATCCAAAAAAATTAATAAAAAGTGTAAAAAATAAATAAAAATGAAGTAAAATAAAAATAAAATAATTATTATTTTTTAAACGCCCCTGTCCCCGGTAGCGCGCGCTCAGAAGCGTACACGCATGTAAGTCCCGCCCACATATGTAAACGCCGTTCAAACCCCACAAGTGAGGTATCGCCGCGTGCGTTAGAGCGAGAGCAATAATTCTATCCCTAGACCTCCTCTGTTACTCGAAAATAGTAACCTGTAAAAAAATGTAAAGCGTCGCCTATGGTGATTTTTAAGTACCGAAGTTTGGCGCCATTCCACGAGTGTGCGCAATTTTAAAGCGTGGCATGTTAGGTATCTATTTACTCGGCGTAACATCATCTTTCACATTATACAAAAAAATCGGGCAAACTTTGCTGTTTTTGTTGTTTTTTAATTCATGAAACCGTTTTTTTCCAGAAAAAAGGCGTAATTGCGCAATTACCGTGCGAGAAAAAAAGTTGCAATGACCGCCATTTTATTCTCTATGGTGTCTGCTAAAAAATATATATATATAATGTTTGGGGGTTCTGATTAATTTTCTATCAATTTGTTTTCGATTTTTACATGAAGGAGAGAAGTGCCAGAATAGGCGCGGTGGAGTAGTGGTTAAGCCTTGCAAAGGCCGTCTCCTTGTATCTTCTGGTCTCTCCATGGGGAAGACCCTCCTCTGTGCTCCTTTATAGCTTTTCAGAGCGTACTGAGGGCACGTTATATTTTGGGTCAAGGGCGGGTGAGGGGAGAAGTTTGGAGAAAATGTTCATCCTTCACCCAACGTTCCTTATTTTCGGAAAAGAGGGATAACTGGTGGGGCGGCTCTATGTGATGAGGAACAGCGATCCCCGCGGGTCGTAGGATCTGAGGTGAGAACTGTCTGTGCTGCCCGGTAACGGCTTGATTGAAAAAACAAAAATAAAATAACTTTAAAGGAAAATTCCACCTTTTGGGTAATTGGTCCTCAGACCTCCTGACGAAGTCATCTGTGGCCGGTATCTGTAGGGTTTGTGATAGGCCTCATTCGCACCTCAGCTTGACGCTACAAAGCGCTGGAGGAGAGAAAAAAAATAAATATCTCTCTATGGGAGTGGTCTCCAAACTGCGGCCCGGGGGGGCCAGATGTGGCCCTTTGCTTGCTTTTACCCGGCCCTTGGGGCCATTATCCACCCCCCAATGACACCAATGAGAGGACACAATTCCTCCCAATGAGACCAACAATGAGGCCCAATGACACTCAATAATGGGGCACAATTCCTCCCAAGGGGGCCCAATGACACTCAATAATGGGGCACATTTCATCCCAATGAGACCAACAATGGGGCCCAATGACACTCAATAATGGGGCACAATTCCTCCCAAGGGGGCCCAATGACACCCAATAATGGGGCACAATTCATCCCAATGGGGCCCAATGACACCCAATAATGGGGCACAATTCATCCCAATGGGGCCCAATGACACCCAATAATGGAGCACAATTCCTCCCAAGGGGGCCCAATGACACCCAATAATGGGGCACAATTCCTCCCAAGGGGGCCCAATGACACCCAATAATGGGGCACAATTCCTCCCAATGAGACCAACAATGGGGCCCAATGACACCCAATAATGGAGCACAATTCCTCCCAATGGGGCCCAATAATACTCAATAATGGGGCACAATTCCTCCCAATGAGACCAACAATGGGGCCCAATGACACCCAATAATGGAGCACAATTCCTCCCAATGGGGCCCAATGACACTCAATAATGGGGCACAATTCATCCCAATAAGACCAACAATGGGGCCCAATGACACCCAATAATGGAGCTGAGAGGGGGTATTTGTACTGGATGGGGGTGAAGATTTTTAAGAGGGGGAATATTGGGGGGGGGGGGTATTTGTGCTGAGAGGGGGGATGAGGGAAGGAGAAAGAGGAATTGTGCTAGGAGGGGGTATATGGGGGTAAGGGGCACTCTGCACATAGTTCTTTAGACGATGGGAGGAGGGGTGGGGTGACACCATGTTTTACCGCACCAGGTGACACCAACCCTAGTGACGCCACTGAGAATACATATCGGCCTAAACTGAGGAAAAAAAATGTTTTTTTTTATATATTTTTGGGGGATATTTATTATAGCAAAAAATAAAAAATATAGAATTTTTTTCAAAATTGTCGCTCTATTTTTGTTTATAGCGCAAAAAATAAAAACCGCAGGAGGTGATCAAATACCACCAAAAGAAAGCTCTATTTGTGGGGAAAAAAGGACACCGATTTTGTTTGGGAGCCACGTCGCACGACCGCGCAACTGTCAGTTAAAGCGACGCAGTTGCCGAATCCCAAAAAGGGGCCTGGTCTTTGGCCAGCCAAATGGTCCGGGGCTGAAGTGGTTAATAGGCTGTTGATTTTGATCTCGCTATTTATGGGTGAAGTTGTAGAATGTTGGGTTGGCGTGTATGTCGTAGTAACGCTTTCCTTCTCATCGCCTTACCTTGATGTTTGGTTTTCTCCTGCAGGATCGCTGTGTTTCTGAGTCTCCTGCTGGTGCAATGACCGCAATCTGAAAAGCTTTTCCTACAGACTTTGCCTCCACTCCGGTTCCCGTCTTCTCTTCTGCGTCCACATCTGCCAGGAAGCTCGGCCTGTGATCAGAGGTAGGTCCTCTTCTGTGATAGATCTGTTTTTTTCCTTGCCTAGTGCGGGTCAGGGGGCTGTAATGATAATATTTCCAATTCTATTACAATGGATGGACTTAAAGAGAACCTGTCATTCCCACTGGATATAAACACTAGGCTCACCCTGCCTCGTGTTATCTGATTTCCAAATATTGCACAGTTAAAGTGACACTAAAGGTTTGAATATTTTTTCTTTACCTCCACTGTGCAGCTCATTTTGCACAGAGTGGCCCTGATCCACGTCTTCTGGGGTTCCTTGGCGGCTGTATCGGCTCCTCCCCGCTTCTGATAACCCCCTCTCGCAGAAATTTGGGGGCACAAACTGGCTGCAATTGGGGGGACCAACTGGCTGCATTTGGGGGCACAAACTGGCTGCATTTGGGGGGGCAAACTGGCTGCATTTGGGGGAACAAACTGGCTGAATTTGGGGGGACAAACTGGCTGCATTTGGGGGGGCAAACTGGCGGCAATTGGGGGGGGCAAACTGGCGGCAATTGGGGGCACAAACTGGCGGCAATTGGAGGGAACAAACTGGCTGCATATGAGGGGGCAAATTTGGGGGACAAACTGGCGGCAATTGGGGGGACAATCTGGCGGCAATTGGGGGGACAAACTAGCTGTATTCGGGGGCACAAACTGTCTGCATTTGGGGGCACAAACTGGCGGCATTTGGGGAGACAAACTTGTGGCATTTGGGGGGACAAACTGACGACATTTGGGGGGACAAACTTGTGGCATTTGGGGGGACAAACTGACGGCATTTGGGGGGACCAACTGGCGGCATTTGGGGAGACAAACTTGTGGCATTTGGGGGGACAAACTTGTGGCATTTGGGGGGACCAACTGGCGGCATTTGGGGGGGACCAACTGGCGGCATTTGGGGGCACAAACTGGCGGCAATTGGGACCACAAACTGTCGGCAATTGGGGGGACCAAATGGCTGTAATTGGGGGCACTAACTGGCTGCATGTGGGGGCCCAAATTGGCTGCATTTGGGGGCACAAACTGGCTGGATTTGGGGGCACAAACTGGCTGCATTTGGGGGCACAAACTGGCTGCATTTGGGGGCACAAACTGGCTGCATTTGAGGGGGCGAACTGGCGGCAATTGGGGGCACAAACTGGTGGCAATTGGGGGTACAAATTGGGGGCACAAACTGGCGGCAATTGGGGGGAACAAACTGGCTGAATTTGGGGGGACAAACTGGCTGCATATGAGGGGGCAAATTGGTGGCAATTTGGGGGACAATCTGGCGGCAATTGGGGGGACAATCTGGCGGCAATTGGGGGGACAATCTGCGGCATTCGGGGACAAACTGGCTGCATTTGGGGGCAAACTGGCGGCGTTTGATGGGCACATTGGCTGCGTTTAATGGGCACAGTGGCTACGTTTAATGGGCATAGTGGCGGCAATTGATGTTTTTTTAATTTTTTTCAGTTTGTTTGTTCCCCCCAAAAATTTTGAGCACCATTCGCCAATGCTCAGGAGGGATTTTGGTCCGCTCTTCTTTACAGATCTTCTCTAAATTCTTAAGGCTTTTTGGCAACTCAAAGTTTCACATCAATGAAGGAGAAAAATTACTTATTTACAAAATTTACTAACAGAAACGAAGAAAAACATTTTTTATTTATTTTTTGTTAAAAACCCAGCAGTGATTAAAGCGGAGCTCCACCCTAAAGTGGAACTCCCGCTGATGGGAACCCTCCCCCCTCCGGTGTCACATTTGACAGCTTTCAGGGGGGAGGGGGGTGCAGATACCTGTCTAAAGACAGGTATTTGCACCCACTTCCGGCCACACAGTCTCGGGCAGACTGCGGGCATGACATCACCCCCCCTGTTGTGTTCTGGGAACACTCGGCTCCCAGTACACAGCGGGAGCCAATCGGCAGGCGTAGCGCGACTCGCGCATGCGCCGTAGGGAACCAGGCATTGAAGCCGGAGCGCTTCACTTCCTGGTTCCCTCACCGAGGATGGCGGGGGGGCAGCAGAGAGACATGCGATCGCTCATCCTCTGCTGCGGACGGCGTTGGACTCCAGGACAGGTAAGTGTCCTAATATTAAAATTAAGCAGCTGCAGTATTTGTAGCTGCTGGCTTTTAATATTTTTCTTTTCAGCGGAGCTCCGCTTTAAATACCACCAAATGAAAGCTCTATGGCCCGGATTCACAAAGCACTTGCGCCGACGTATCTCGAGATACGCCACGTAAGTGCAAATATGCGCCGTCGTTTCTATGCGCCGGACTCAGAAACTAAGATACGCCTGAAAAAAGGGTTCATCCGACCGACGTAACTTGCCTACGCCGGCGTAGAGTGGGCGCATATTTACGCTGGACGTATTTGGCGCTCCCATTGATTTTCTATTAACATATGCAAATGAGGGAGATACGCCGATTCACAAACGCACGTAAGTCCGACGCAGTGCGCGTAAAGTCATACGTACGTCGTAAAGTTATGCCCCATAAAGGAGGTGTAACTCAGCAGCATCCATGCAAAGGGCTGCACCAGGGAACACAAGCCGGCGTATTTTACTTGGTTTACATTGGACGTGAATATGACTAGGCGTAGGTTACGTTCACGCCGTAGGCAGTGATCCGACGTATCTTAGGCAGTTGTTCCAACGTGATTGTGAGCATGCGCACTGAGATGCGCTCACGGGACGGCGCATGCGCAGTTGGCGATTCGTATCTGTCTGGCGCTCAGCCCATCATTTGCATGGGGTCACGCCTCATTGGCATGGCTCACGCCCACTTCCACTTACGCCTGAGAAACCCAGCGCAGATTTGGGAGGAAGTGCTTTGTGAATCCAGTGCTTGCCTCTCTGCGCTGCGTCGGCGTAGCGTAAAGGAGATACGCTATGGCGGCATAAATATGCGCCAGTGTCTGTGAATCCGGGCCTATTTGTGTGAAGAAAATGATAAAAAAAATGTCACATGGCTGCAGTGTAGCATGATCGCGCAATTGTCATTCAAAGTGTGACCGCGCTGAATGGCCTGGGCAGGAAGTGGGTGAAAGTGCCCCCCGGTGTTGAGGTGGTTAAACTTCATCTTCAATGTAACGAATGTTTGCTTGGAACATTGTATTCTTGTAGGACGTTGGTCTGTAATCAGGAGGATGACAGTGTAGTGTGCCCCGAGGGTGGCGCCGCCGTTGGGACTGATCAGTTCACTAGGACAGCTTGGGACGTCTCTGCGGCGCCTGTCTTCTGAGTCGCAGAGAGTTGAGAGGTCGCCGTTTTTTAGAAATCACAAATCACACACCTGCCTTTCCCCAGGCGGCCGCGCTCCGGTTTTATCGCTTATCAGTAATGGCGCTGATGTTTGTTGGGTCGGGAGAGTTGAGCGTTTTGCCGCTTGGTTGCATCGGTGTGCAGATTTCCCCGACAGCCTCCCGCTATCTCTTCTTACCGCTAGCTGTCTGTGCTGATAATATCCGCCTGACGCTTCCGTGTCAGCGGTCAGATAACAACGCCAATTTGTAATCTCTTCCGGCCTCCGGAGTCAAGAAAAGTGCAGCTGTAATAACCAGACTAGAAGACTTTATTATGGAAGATTCCTGGTGTGCCCAATTCCAGAATTCTACATTTCAGTCATTCTTGGACCACTATAAGGCTGCTTTCACACTGGGGCGGGGGTCTGTTAGCAGAAAAGCGCCGCTAGTTTTAGCAGGGGCCCTTTTAACCCCTGCTAGCAGCCGAGGAAAGGGTTAAAAGCGTCAGTGTTGCGGTGCTTTGGAAGCTTCGGAAAGCAGGGGCGTGGTGTAAGAGCGCTGGAAACAGCAATCCCAAACTGCCCCAAAGATCCTGCTTGCAGGGCTTTTATTTCCCGTCCCGCAAGCGCACCACTCCCAGTGTAAAAGAGATCAGGCTTTCACACTGGGGAGGCATGAGAGGCGCTTTAGAGCCCTTTCAAACTGCCAGCATCCCAAAAAACGCCACTAAAACTAGCAGTGCTTTACCAGTGTTTTTTCGGGGCTAGCGGGGCGCTTTTAACTAGGGTTGTCCCGATACCAGTATCGGTATCGGGACCGATACCGAGTATTAGCGGGAGTACTCGTACTCCCGCTAATACCGCCGTTGCTAAAATAGAATACTTCCCTCCCCGCCCCCCCGCCGCCACCACCACCGCCGCCGACGCCACCACCGCCGCTGCCGCCGAAGCCACCACCGCCGCTGCCACGTTGATCACCGCGGCGCGGGGAACATTACAGACAGCTTTCGTTTGAATATCGGTTTTCCCCGCCGCGCATAGACACTCCCCCTTCGACGGATCTGTCCAATCGCGAGCAAGGGGGAGTGTCTCTATACACAGTGCGGCGGGGAAAACAGCTGTTCAAACGAAAGTTGTCTGAAATGTTCCCAGCGCCTCGGTGATTAACGTGGCAGCGGCGGCGGCGGCATCATAACAGGTACGGGGGACATTGCTGGATATACTGGGGACATTGCTGGATATACGGGGGACATTGCTGGATATACTGGGGACATTGCTGGATATACTGGGGACATTGCTGGATATACGGGGGACATTGCTGGATATACGGGGGACATTGCTGGATATACTGGGGACATTGCTGGATATACTGGGGACATTGCTGGATATACTGGGGACATTGCTGGATATACTGGGAACAATGCTGGATATACTGGGGACATTGCTGGATATACGGGGGACATTGCTGGATATACTGGGGACATTGCTGGATATACTGGGGACATTGCTGGATATACTGGGGACATTGCTGGATATACTGGGGACATTGCTGGATATACTGGGGACATTGCTGGATATACTGGGGACATTGCTGGATATACTGGGGACATTGCTGGATATACTGGGGACATTGCTGGATATACTGGGGACATTGCTGGATATACTGGGAACAATGCTGGATATACTGGGGACATTGCTGGATATACGGGGGACATTGCTGGATATACTGGGGACAATGCTGGATATACTGGGGACATTGCTGGATATACGGGGGACATGGCTGGATATACGGGGGACATGGCTGGATATACGGGGACAATGCTGGATATGGGGGGACATGGCTGCATGTGGGGGGACATGGCTGGATATGTGGGGGACATGGCTGGTTATATGGGGGACATGGCTGCAATATGTTTGGGGACATGGCTGCATTTGTGGGGGGACATGGCTGCATTTGTGGGGGGGACATGGCTGCATATGTGGGGGGACATGGCTGCATATGTGGGGGGACATGGCTGCATTTGGGGACACATTTAAAAAAAAGTATCGGTATTCGGTATCGGCGAGTACATAAAAAAAAGTATCGGTACTTGTACTCAGTCCTAAAAAAGTGGTATCGGGACAACCCTACTTTTAACCCCCGCTCGCGGCCCAATAAAGGGTTAAAAGTGCCGCAGACAAGGCGCTTTGCAGACGCTTTGGTGGTGCTGCCTATTGATTTAAATGGAATGGGGCGCTTTAGGAGCGGTGTCCTCCGAGCCCAAGGTATACTATCGGCGTATAACGCGCACCCGTGATTTTCCCCCTATTTTCAGGGGGAAAAAGTGAGCGTTATACGCCGATAAATACGATACTTGTTGCTTCCGGGTTCATTGGGGAACAGATTAGGGTTGTCCCGATGCCACTTTTTTAAGACCGAGTACGAGTACCGATACTTTTTTTCAAGTACTCGCCGATACCGAATACCGATACTTTTTTTTAATCTCATGTGACATCAGCACATGTGTCAGTCGTTTTTTTTTTTTTTTTATCTTTAACAATTTGTTTTTAATTTTTTACAATATTTTTTTTACAATTTTTTATTTATTTATAATGCTTTCTTTTTTTAAGGGGGGGGGGGGTGGACCGTGTCAGTGTGTTTTTTCTTTTATTTTTGTATTATTTTCTACAATCATTTTTTTATTATTTTTTTTTATTATTATTATTCCTTATTTATTTTTTATTTTTTTTCAGCCCTGTTGGGGGGCTTTGGTGAGATATCAGGGGTCTTAACAGACCTCTGACATCTCCCCTTTGAGACAGGGAAAGGGACTAAGGACACATCTTCCCCAGTCCCTTTCTCAGCAGCATCAGCTGCGCTGAAAATGAATGGAGTGAAGACAGCGTCTTCTCTTCATTCATAAACTGAAACATTGTAATCACAGTTTACGATGTTTCAGTTATGTGAATAGACAGAGTCAGTGATCACTGACTCTGTCCATTCGGAGCAGTAAGGAGCTGGATTTACCGGCTCCTACCTCCGCTCTCCATCCTGACAGTTCCAGGGGGTGTAGGAGGAGCACGGAAGGGGTGAGATACACGGCGGGATACACAGAGGAATACATGGCAGGAATACATGGCGGGAATACACGGAGGAAATACACGGAGGAATACATGGCGGGAATACACGGCGGGAATACACTGAGGAAATACACGGAGGAATACATGGCGGGAATACACGGCGGGAATACACGGAGGAAATACACAGAGGAATACATGGCGGGAATACACGGCGGGAATACACGGAGGAAATACACGGAGGAATACATGGCGGGAATACACGGCGGGAATACACGGAGGAATACATGGCGGGAATACACAGAGGAATACATGGCGGGAATACACAGAGGAATACATGGCGGGAATACACGGAGGAATACATGGCGGGAATACACGGAGGAAATACACGGAGGAATACATGGCGGGAATACACGGCGGGAATACACGGAGGAATACATGGCGGGAATACATGGAGGAAATACACGGAGGAATACATGGCGGGAATACATGGAGGAATACATGGCGGGAATACACGGCGGGAATACACGGAGGAAATACACGGAGGAATACATGGCGGGAATACATGGCGGGAATACACGGAGGAATACATGGCGGGAATACACGGAGGAAATACACGGAGGAATACATGGCGGGAATACACGGCGGGAATACACGGAGGAATACATGGCGGGAATACACGGCGGGAATACACGGAGGAATACATGGCGGGAATACACGGCGGGAATACATGGAGGAAATACACGGAGGAATACATGGCGGGAATACATGGAGGAATACATGGCGGGAATACACGGCGGGAATACACAGAGGAAATACACGAAGGAATACATGGCAGGAATACATGGCAGGAATACACGGAGGAATACATGGCGGGAATACACGGAGGAAATACACGGAGGAATACATGGCGGGAATACACGGCGGGAATACACGGAGGAATACATAGCGGGAATATACGGTGGGATACACGCCGGGATACACTATACAGCGGTGATCGGTGCTTGTTACTTCCCCACGCACTGATCACCGCTGACAGTACAAGTATCGGGTGAAGCATCGGGAGCATTTGCCAGAGTACAAGTACTCAGGCAAATGCTTGGTATCGGTCCCGATACCGATACTAGTATCGGTATCGGGACAACCCTAGAACAGATGTTTCTGGACCTCCTCCTGCTCTCAATGGTATAGCTGTTTACTGCGATCCTGGACCTCCTAGAGGAAAGGGTGGGCCTTGGAACCACTTCAGATGCCAGCGAAGGGCCTGTAAAAATGGTGAGGGTGGCTCTAGAACAGCTCTAATCTCTTTTACCCAATAGCTCATTGCTGGGCTTGCTTTCATTCCTTGACTACCAGGACGTTTATAAACATACTTTGGTAGACAAGGGGTACACAAAATAAAAAAAAATAAAAAAACCACTGCAGTAGGGCCCTTGTTCTATCAGATGGCCGCTACCCATCAGAAAGCCGCTACCCGGCCTTCTGTGCATGCACAGTGCGCAGCCGAAAGTGATGTTGCCTCGTGGCCACCTTGGTACACCCGCACGCGTCCGCAGTAAGCCTAGAGTTAGTGGTTGGCAAACTGACATCTTTATACGCCCACCGGAGTCTTCGTTTCAATGTTATTTTTAACAGTAGACTCAGCTTATATAGTGAAATGCAGTATTTAGAAGTCCGTCACACTGTTTTGATGTTTCATTTTAAAAAGCAGCAGCAAGCCCGCTGATCTCACAGGTTTGCTGATGTGACAGAACACCGGGGCTTTCAACCACTTAAGACCCGGACCTTTATGCAGCTAAAGGACCCGGCCAGTTTTTGCGATTCGGCACTGCGTCGCTTTAACTGACATTTGCGCGGTCGCGCGACGTGGCTCCCAAACAAAATTGACGTCCTTTTTTCCCCACAAATAGAGCTTTATTTTGGTGGTATTTGATCACCTTTGCGGTTTTTATTTTTTGCGCTATAAACAAAAAAAGAGCGACAATTTAAAAAAAATCTATATATTTTTTACTTGTTGCTATAATAAATATCCCAATGTTTTGTAAAAAAACTATTTTTTCTCTCAGTTAAGGCTGATACGTATTTTTCGACGTATTTTTGTATAAAAAAAAAAACAATCGCAATAAGCGACTGGTTTGCGCAAAAGTTATAGCGCCTACAAAATGGGGAACAGAATTATGATTTTTTTTTATTATTTTTTTTGTTACTAGTAATGGCGGCGATCTGCGATTTTTATTGAGACTGCGATATTGCGGCGGACGTAACGGACACTTTTGACACAAATTTGGGACCATTCACATTTATACAGCGATCAGTGCTATAAAAATGCACTAATTACTGTATAAATGTGACTGGCAGTGAAGGGGTTAACACTAGGGGGAGAGGAAGGGGTTAAATGTGTAGCCTGGGTGTGTTCTAACTGTGTGGGGGGAGGGGGGTGACTGGGGGAGGTGACCGATGCTGTGTCTCTATGTACAAGGGACACAGATCGGTCTCCTCTCCTCTGACAGCACTTGGAGCTCTGTGTTTACACCCCATCATTACACACAGAGCTCCACGTCCCTGCTGTGTTCCCGCCGATTGCGTGTACCTGGTGGACATCGCGGGCCGCCAGGTACACGCATCGGCTCTTGGGCGATGCGCCGGGACAGTGTTTACCCGCTACGCGCCCCCCAGTGGCGCGCGCGGGTAATGCACATAAAAGGACGTCTAAAGACGTCCACTCGCCACTTGAGAGCCGCGCTGTGGACGTCTTTTGTCTATAGCGCGGGTCTCAAGTGGTTAAACGCTATAGGGCCTCCGTGTGAAAGTGGCCTTAGTGTGATGGTCCTTGGGAAGAATGCTCCTTACACTTGTGGTCATTGGGGAGGAATTTCCCTCTTACAGATAGTGGAAAAGATGAATGGTGTCAGCGGGAACTTATCTGAGAGGCAGAAATTGCTCAATGGACCCCTAGCAACCTCTGGAGGAACCCCAGGGATCCATGGAATTCTAGTTGGGAAACCCTGTACTACAACCTCTTCCACAACCTCCAAACAAGCATTTAACCTTTGCAATATGGGGGGGACTTCAAGGTTTTTTTTTCATTGTTTGTTTTTTTTGTGGTTGCTGTGTGTTGGTTTTGTCCCTTACGCTGGTGGTTGTTGGGTATTGGTGACCTTTGAATGGACTACCTGACCTCCGTAAGGCTCGTTGAGTGTCTGTTCTCATCGAACAGATAATATGCCGTTATACAATCCAGATGTCTAAGTGGCCGCCGCGTCTCTTGTCCAGCTCATCGACGTCCGCGCGGCGTAGGGTTGCCTGGAAACAGCAGTGAATTGTGTCTTGGAAAAAAAATCGTCATTTTTCTATTAGGAAGCTTCTCAGCGCCTTTCCTAAGTACACTTGACACCGCCACAGACGTATTTAAAGGGAAATACACTTCATTTTGGGAAGCATTCAATTTCTTTCAAGGACCCTTTAAAAGACGTGTGTACTGAAAATATCGCTTCCCATGCATTCTTCCTTAATAAAACAAATATGACATCATGTCTGGCACACGTTTTAGAAGCTTTTCAATTTTAAACAATATGTGTTTTTTTTTTTCCTTACATAAATGCCTCTTGTACATGGCCGTAACTTACATCATATTGGCGTACAGCAGGCAGGTCCAAGGTCCGGCCCCGGGCCAATTGCGGCCCGGTTTTGAACGGCCCGCCTGTGGTCGCCGACGATCTCCCAGCGCCGGGGGCCACAAAAGATTTGGGCCCAGATTCTCAAAGGGCTTACGACGGCGCAACGCAATGTACGCCGTCGTAAATCCTAATCTGGGCCGTCGTATCTATGCGACTGGTTCTTAGAATCAGTTACGCATAGATATCCATTAGATCCGACAGGCGTAAGGCTCTTACGCTGTCGGATCTTAAATGCAATTTTTTTTTTTGCCGCTAGGTGTCGCCTCCGTCGTTTTCCCCGTTGAGTATGCAAATTAGCAAAATATGCGAATTCCCGAACGTACGCGCGGTCAAAATAGTGAAGTTACAACGTTTATGTTAGATTTGCGACGCGTAAAGTTGCCCCTGCTATATGAGGGGCAACCACTGTTAAGTATGGCTGTCGTTCTCGCATCGAAATTGGAATTTTTTTACGTCGTTTGCGTAAGTCGTCCGTGAATGGCGCTGGACGCCATTTACGTTAAGGTCGAAACCAATGACGTCCTTGCGACGTCATTTAGCGCAATGCACGTCGGGAAATTTTAGGGGCGGCGCATGCGCATTACGTTCGGCGCGGGAAAGCGCCTAATTTAAATGCTCTACGCCCCCTACCCAGCTCATTTGAATTAGGCGGGCTTGCGCCGGGGGATTTACGCTACGCCGCCGCAACTTTACAGGCAAGTGCTATGTGAATCAAGCACTTGCCCGTAAAACTTGTGGCGGCGTAACGTAAATGTGATACGTTACGCCGCCGCAGATTTGCCCGATTCTACGTGAATCTGGCCCATACTGTTTTTATCGGTGTATAACACACTTTTGTGTGTGTTATACGCCGATCCCTGCTGCCTGTGGGTGAAGAGGAGAGGGCGCCGCCGAAATAGCCCGAGCCAAGTGTACTCGGCCAGGCTCGGCTCCGCTCGCAGTCTTGCCCAGTCCCGCCATTGGACGTGTGTTATGTCCATCATAGAAGCCGGGCCAAGGGGTGCCTACATCACATTAAGTCCTGTAGCTCTTTAGGGTTTAGAGCAGTGGTCTCCAAACCGTGGCCCGGGGGCCAGATGCGGCCCTTTGCTTGTTTTTATGTGGCCCTTGGGGCACTATCTCATCCACTGATACCAACAATGGGGTACAATTCTTCCCAATGACACCAGCAACGGGGCACAATTCCTCCCAATAACACTGACGGGAGTCACTTTGGATGGGGGATTTGTGCAACTCAGCTTAACAATGGGGCACAATTTAGGCCAATGACAAACGAAGATTAGCACACTTATGCCCACTGAAACAAATGATGGGGCTTTATTTTTCCCACCAACGTCGGGACCTTTTCTATTGCCAATAGACACAGTCCGGCCTCCCCCTAAAGTCTGGAGGACAGTAAACTGGCCCTTTGTTTAGAACATTGGTTCTCAACCTTTCTAGTGCCGTGACCCCTTGATAAAATTTCTCAAGTTGTGGGGACCCCTAACAGTAAAATTTTTGTAGCGTGGGTTGTCAGCACCCAAGGCAAGACAAGTAATTGGCACCCCTAAACCACGGACATTTAGCCCTTCGAGTCCCTTACACTCGTACCATATTAAAACCCCTTATGGTACATTTTAGGATGTACCACTCTCTGTTCTCCTTTCCTTTTTAACCCCCTCTATCCTAATTTCTTGTTTTTTTCACCCCTACATCTCTCTAGTTCTTATTCTTTCCCTTTTTCTTTGCCCACCCCCCCTCTTTTCCTCTCCCTTCCATGTATTCTCTCTTTTTTCCTTCTCTTACTGATGGTGGGGGGGTGGGGGTGGTAAGAGTAGTAGTGCTGGGGGGGAGTTCTGATCGGTCAACTTAGGTGCTCTTGATGAAGGTCATCTGCTGATCTGAGAACTGTAGTGGGGGCTTTTAATGGCAACTCTAATCACAGGTAGTGTTACTCACTGTGTCTCCGGCTTAACTGTGCCCCCAGCTCTGTGGTGTCTCGTAGCAGTGACACCTATGCCAAAATCAGGAGATGGGGTCTGTAACGGAATGACCCGGGACACCCAGAGACTTTGTAAGGATGAGGGGTACTCCTGTACCGGCGTCACCAAGGAGTCTTATGTCTAGGGTCACCTTATGTCCGATAGGGCCATAGGGTGACTGAGAAATGATGTCCTAAATTACAGGACAGGGGACATCACTGATAGTTCATATTGCAGGATTTTGAGATACTGCAAGATGTTGGTTAATTGTGAACCAACCAGTCAATAGTGACTCATTCTATGATTAGCCCTGACTAGTGACATGCTAATTGAGTCAGGGCCTGGAAGACATTTCATTGTCCATCATGTAAAGGTGTTAAATCCAGGTCTGCTCCCAGACCTCTAATTATGTATGCTAAATACTGTTTATGTGTGGAATGTACTTGTCGGAGACAGAACGTCTGTCTAGGGATGTGAATTGAAGGGAACTCAGTGTGTGATGGTGTTTTGTTTGTTATGCTGTTAATGAAGGAATGTGCAGTGATTAGATCATGATAATTATAGGCCGGCGCCGACATGTCTAGAAGGTTTAGTAATTAGCTCAAAGAATGTGATTGAAGCCCCCCACGGTGTGATGTGTGGGTGGGGAGTTGATTGTTCCTTCCATGCCTTGTACTGTATATAAGCTGAGAAGAAACCATTAAAGTTGTCATTACATTTGGAACAAGTACAGAGCTGTGTCTCGTCTTGATTCTGGGCAAATGGGATGGATCGGATCCTGTTGGTTGGAGTGTCGATAAGCTGTCTTGGATGTGATGGAGGGTCGTAAACGGTGGTGACCGTTACAGGGTCTCCTCCAGCCCCTCCAACTTCACATTCCTCACCAGTCAGCTGACCTCTAGTCTCTGCCCCCTAGCCGTGCCGTGGACCGAATGGGCGACTGTGAAGAGGCCAAGTGGGCGGCTGCGGGCTCCAGTAACAGTCCAGAATTTGGTGACTCCTGGCAAATAGTTATTCGACCCCCAGGGGGGTCCCGACCCCAGGTTGAGAACCACTGGTTTAGAAGGTTTGGAGACCCCTGGTTTAGAGGAAGGAACCACAGTGCGGTGGGGAACATTGGCATACCCAGAAATGTTGAATGCAAAAGTCAGTCGAAGGATGAAGTGCTGAGATGGAGCGATGGATGGTAGGAGACATGGGCTGCAGAATAGGTAGAGTATAAAAGCCATTTTATTGCCGGGATCTGGACTTTGGGATTTTCGTCCACCCTGACAGGGCTGCTTTAACCACTTGCCGCCCGCCAATGACACATTGACGTCGGCAAAGTGGTTGTAGAATCCTGACTGGACGTCATATGACGCCCTCAGGATTCTGAGCCGCTGCGCGCCCCCGGGGGCGCGCATCGCGGCGATCGTTGTTGCAGGGTGTCAGTCTGACACCCCGCAACACCGATCAAGGTAAAGAGTCTCTCACGGAGACTCTTTTTTTTTTTTTTTAACAGTTAAAGTTTTTTATTTTGGTAACAGACAATAACACACACATGAAAATGACAGTACAAAGATCACAAGGCTTACTCAGAATGCATAAGTTCATACATAGATGACATAAACAAAGGACTACATTGGTGGGGAATCAGTTCAGCAGCATCTACAATGGGACAGACAACACAGACAAAAACCCGTCACCCGGGGGGAATCGCCAGCCGGCGTCCCCCGGCCGCCGCCCCCGCCCCGTCACCCCCCCGCCCCCCCCCCGGAGGGGGGGGGGGACGGGGGGGGGAAGGGGAGGGGGAGGCACCGCACGCCGAGGCGGGCGGGGAGGGGGGCAGGGGACGGGGAACCCCGGCCACCCACAGCCCCCCAGTATTCAGGACACAGCAGTGGGGGAGTCAACTAAGTCGCCAGGGGACTCAATCCAATTCGACCAGATCTTTTCAAATTTAGCTGGGCAGTTTCTGCTCTCGTACGTCAGCCTATATAGTGGGAGCACTCTGTTGATCGTGGCCAGCCAGGAGGACACAGTGGGAAGATCAGAGCCCCGCCATCGAAGTAGGATCTCCCTTCTAGCATAAAACAGAGCAAAGGTGATGCTCAGTTTGGTATACCTGTCTCCCTCAATCTCACCCAGGTAGCTTAGGAGGAACAGTTTTGGGTCCATGACTAGTTCTATCCCACAACGATCCGAGAGGACCCCTGCCACTTCTCTCCAGTACTGATCCAGCTTAGGGCAGGACCAGACCATATGGATGAAGGAGCCCGTGTCTCCCAGGCACCTGGTGCACTCCGGGGACCTGGAGGGATAAATCCTAGCCAACCTCTGCGGGGTGTAGTATGCCCTGTGGAGAAATTTAAGTTGAATGAACCTGTCTCTAGAGGCAATCATAGACGGGAGAAAGGAGGAGACACATTCCTCCCAGATCTCTTCATCCAGATCCGGGATGTCGGCAGTCCATTTGGTCAGTGTCCCCGTCGTGTTCGTGTCGTATGCCACCGTAAATCTCAAATAGAGGGATGAGAGGGGCTTCCCCATGACCCCCGAGATCAGAAGACGCTCTATCGAATCTGACTCGAGCGTCACCGAGTCCGGAAATTGGGCCGTCAATGCATGTCGCAGCTGGGTGTATCTAAAGCCAAATGAGGAAGGGACTTTATAGGTCCGACACAAGTCCTGAAAGGGCATCACCACACCATCCGGCATCACATGCCTGAGGGTGAGGATCCCCCGTCGGGCCCAGACCACCGGGTCCGGGACCGTGTTCAGGTGGGGAAGAAGTGGGTTGCCCCAAAGCGGGGTATGTGGGGAGGCAGTATTTGGTTTCAGCATTCGAGCCCTGGACGACGCCCACACCCTGACCACCGTCGCCATGGGCCTCGTGACAGAGGGATGAGCCCTGCACCCCCGATACACCAGGTTGGACAGGGCAGCATAGGATCCCAAAACCGCCGCCTCTAGGTTGACTGCCGGATTTTGTCGCGGCTGGGAAAACCACCACCTGACCGTCACTAGCACCGCCGCCCAGTAGTAGGCCAAGAAATTTGGGAGGGCCAGTCCACCCCCCGAGAGGGGAAGATAAAGAGTACGTCTAGCAACCCGAGGAGGGCTACCAGCCCAGACGAACGCCATCACTATACTGTCGAGCCGTCGAAAAAAGGACTTTGGGATAGTAGCAGGGGTCTGACGAAAAAAATAAAGCAATTTGGGGAGTATTACCATCTTAATGAGGTTCCCTCGACCCACCGGTGAGAGGGGAAGGTTACGCCATGTCGCACACCGTTTGGTCAGTTGGTCCAGTAATGGGAGAACATTCTTGTCTAGGTAAGACCCCGACTCGAGTCCCACCCTCACCCCCAGATAGGTGAATTCCTCCACCCACCGGAGAGGAGTGTGGGAGTCCGCCCGGGACAGTGACTGGTGGAGCGGGAGCAGGACCGATTTGTCCCAATTGATACACACGCCCGAAAACCGGCCGAACACCTCAAAATGTGACAACGTTTTCCGTAGGGAGGCGGAAGCGTCCGCCAGGTACAACAGGGCGTCGTCAGCATAGAGGGACAGTTTCTCCTCCAGGTTACCCACCCTGATCCCCCGAACCTCCGGGTCGCGCCGAATGTGCGCGGCTAGAGGCTCCAAGGCCAAGGCAAACAATGCCGGTGATAACGGACACCCCTGTCTGGTCCCCCGCTCCAGGGGGAAGGAGGCAGACAGGGACCCGTTGGTACGAATACGTGCCCTAGGGTGAGCATACAACATTTGTATCCAGGACATGAAGCGGGGACCGAACCCGAAGCGGGTCAAAACCGCCCAGAGGTAGCCCCACTCGACCGAGTCGAAGGCCTTCTCGGCGTCGAGCGAGGCCACCACCCCGGGGTCGCCAGGGCCAGCCAGTGCCAGATGAGTATGCAATCGACGAAGGTTAATATCAGTACCGCGGCCTGGCATGAAGCCCGTCTGGTCAGGGTGGACCAGGGCTGTAATTACAGTGTTAAGCCTGTTGGCCAGGATTTTCGCAAAAATTTTTGCATCGACGTTGAGGAGGGATATCGGGCGATACGAAGAACAGAGGGTTGGATCCTTCCCAGGCTTGGGGATGACCACAATTATTGCCTCACTCATCGAGTCCGGGAGAGCTCCCGACTCCGATGCACCAGCAAAAAGCGACCTTAGTCTGGGGGCCAAATCTTCCTCGTAGAGTTTGTAGAATTCGACCGGGAAACCGTCCGGTCCCGGGGTCTTTCCCCCCTGCATCATTTTCAAAGCTGCCTGTACCTCTTCTATTTTAATCGGGGCGTCTAGTTTGCGCACGGAAGAGGGAGTGAGAACCGGGACGTCCACCTCCTCCAGGTATCTCAACAGGTCGGCCACATCATAAGCCACTCTGGAGCTATACAATTGTTGGTAGTAGTCCGTGAAGCATTTATTGATCTCCTGTGGAGTCGAGTGGAGGTCCCCCTCCCCGTCCCTAATCTGGCCTATAGCAGACGCGCCCGAGTGTTCCTTAGACAGCCAGGCCAGAAGCTTCCCCGTCCGTTCTCCCTGCTCGAAAATGCGCTGGGACTGATGAAGAAGCTTCTTCTGCGTCAAGGCCGTTCGCAGAAGGACAGCTTGTTGCGTCAGGGACTGGAGATGGGAGTAGTGGTTAGGGTCACGGGTACTAACATAAAGGGCCTCCTGTCTAGCTGCCTCCCCTTCAACTTTTGTGAGCTCTGCCCTACGTTCCCTCCTCACTCCTGAAATAATGGACTGGTAGTGGCCCCGGGAGGAGGCCTTGAAGGCATCCCATACCGTGGTCTCCGCAGCCGTACCCGGATTATCCGCCCAATAAGACCGTAGGGAGTCCTTAAACTTGGGATCCACCTCCGGGTCTGAGACCCAAAATCTGGAGAGCCTCCACAGGGTACTGTTTGGTTCAGTCGTCAAGGTCAGTGAAAGGAGTAAGGGGGCATGGTCCGAGATCCCCCGGGGAAGAATAGTAATGTCCCTTACCTTAGGTAAAACCGACGCTCCCACGTATGCCAGGTCAATACGTGAAAAGGATCTATGGGTGGCCGAGTGACAGGTGAAGGCCCGAGTCAACGGGTATCTCCACCGCCAGACGTCCGTGAGGTTGTATGTTTCCGCCCATTCCGCCAGTCCCTGGCGAGTAGTACCTGACTGGGTGAACCTGTCCATACCAGTGTCCGGGACCAGGTTGAAGTCGCCCATCAGGACCACGTTGTCACAGGGGAATTGCGCCAATTTGGCCGCAAGAACCCCCAGGACCCCCAAGGAGGCAGGAGGGGGGAGATACAGCCCCACCAGAACCCACGGGAGATTGTGAATCAGCGCATGCACCAGCACAAACCTGCCCTCCGGGTCTAGGACCAGATCAAGAAGCTTGAAAGGGAGTGACTTGAGGACGAGAACACTGACCCCTCTAGCATAATTGGAGTACGTGGAATGGTAGTGATGACCCACCCATGGTTTCTTAAGGCTGAGGGTCTTGCTACCCACCAAATGCGTCTCCTGCAACACACAAACATGAGGTGCATGTTTCTTAATGAATTGAAATACCAGGGATCTCTTGATGGGCGAGTTTAAGCCCCGTGTGTTCCAGGAGAGGACTTCAAGGGTTGCCATGGTGACCTGGCGGGGAAGTCAAATGAGGATAAGGCATAGGTATGAACCCCGGACCGTTCCCCCAGGCCACAGTGCTGCCGGAGGAAGGGCTCCAACCCACCACCAATGCACATGAATTAACGAAAGCTATTAGTACTGTCATAAAACACATCATATTAAAACATAACCGGGGGCCAACAGGGCTCCCCATAACCCCCCCCCCCACCCCGCCACCCCCCCAAACGCGGAGGAGGGCTTGTATCCCATAACAAACCCCAGCCCTCAGGCCGGACATGAGGGCAGTGAACAAGCGGCTACCCGCTCCTGTTAATGTAAAACAGTCAAGGAAACCTGAGAATCCATCTTAGGATAAGAATGTGTGGAACACCCGGAGCCCCGGGGGCGCAGTTCTTAGGGAGAAAAACAAAAGGGCAAAAAATGGAGGAGAAAAAACAACCTGAAAAAAACAAAAAAAGAGAACGGGGAGAGAACACCTAGGGTCACAGCAGGGTGACTAGGCATAGTTGCGGTGAATCAACTCCTGAAGAAATGAGGGGGGGGGCACCCCCACAGTCAAAGTCAGCTGGGGGAGTGGGTAGAGGGGGGACGTGGGGGAGGGGTGGGGGTCCACCCTCGGCAGCATAGTCAGTGGTGGGGGAGACGGAGGGGGGGCCGATCAATGAACGGATCAGGAAAGCAGGGGGGCAGCCCATCCAATCCCCCCAATCATCAATAGGGCAGGTCGTGTGTCACAGGTTGTGAATGCCGCGGAGCTGCACGGTCTCTGACCCCAGAGGATAAGGCGATGAGTCCCACGGCTGCCATATGAGAGATAGTGGCCCCCAATCATTCTCAGGCACAGGCAATAAACCCCCAACCCCTCTTGGGGAGCCCCCCCAGTAGCTTACTCACAGTCAGGCGACAAAAGAATTGAAGGGTAAAAGTCCAGGTCTTCATCTCGGGAGGGATTCAGCCCAGGCCGCGGCGTCTCTCGGGGAAGTGAAAAACTGCACCCTTTCGCCGTCTTGAACCCGAAGCCTGGCGGGGAAAAGCATGCTATACTTAACCCCTCGATCTCTTAGCATGGCGCGGACGTGATCAAAGGATTTGCGCTGGCGTTGTGTCTCCACGGAGTAGTCCGGGAAGATCAGAAGTCTGGCGTTCTGGAACTTCAGATCTCCCTGCAGACGAGCCGCCCGGAGAACAGTGTCACGGTCCCGGTAGTGAAGGAGTTTAAATATAAAAGTGCGCGGCGGCGAACCTACAGGGCCCCTGGTCGCGGGAATGCGGTGGGCCCTCTCAATGGAGAAGTAGGGGGAGAACCGGGCTCCAGGGAGGATGGTTGGAAGGACTTGCTCCATGAATGACGCCGGATCCGTGCCCTCTGCACCCTCGGGGAGCCCCAGGACCCGCAGATTGTTGCGGCGGTTCCTGTTCTCGGCGTCCTCCGCCCTGTGCTCAAGGATCTTCACTCTTGACTTCAGGGCCTGGATGTCGGAGTGGTGGTCTCTTTGAATGTCCTCCAGGTCGGAGACCCGCCTCTCAGCCTCCGACACGCGGTCCCGGAATGCATCTAGATCGCGGCGTATCAACGCGGTTTCCGCCTGCACATGATCGATCTTCACCGTGAGGGTGGATTGGCATGTGGCGATCGCCGCCATGAGGGCCTCAAATGCCTCCGATCCAGCTTGGATCGCGCCGTCCCGCGGGGAGTCCGCGCGATCCGCCATGCGGTTGGTTGGTGCGGGCGGCTTAGGCCCAGTGTTCGGTGGAGTGCCCGCAACGGTGGTTTTACGGCGAGTCTGACTCCCCTTGTTGTTCCGGCGCATTCCCCAGGAGGCAGGGCAAGAAAGGGTGAGGAAATAGCCCGAGTTCCACACAGGATCAAGGTAGGAAGGAATCTCAGAGCGGGAGCTCGACAGTTACACGTCCGCTCCCGTCGCCATCTTGGACACGCCCCCTCACGGAGACTCTTTACCACGTGATCAGCCGTGTCCAATCACGGCTGATCACGATGTAAACAGGAAAAGCCGGTAATCGTCTTTTCCTCACTCGCGTCTGTCAGGGGGGGTTTGTGCTGATCGATTATCAGCACAGCCCCCCCCCCCCCCCGAGGATGCCCAATGGACCACCAGGGATGCCCACTGGACCACCAGGGATTATAAAAATAATGATATGCCACCCTAGACCACCAGGGATGAGGACACAAAAAATGGATGCCAATCAGTGCCCACATTGGGGCATCACTGATTGGCAGGCATTGTTTGGCACTGATTGGCATCCATTAGTAAAACACATACAATATTGCCCATCCGTGCCACCTATCAGTGCCCATCCGTGCCGCCTATCAGTGCCCATCTGTGCCGCATATCAGTGCCCATCCGTGCCGCCTATCCGTGCCCAGCCGTGCCGCCTATCCCTGCCCAGCCGTGCCGCCTATCTGTGCCACCTATCTGTGCCACCTATCTGTGCCCATCTGTGCCGCCCATCAGTGCCACCACATCGGTGCCCATCAGTGCCGCCTTATCAGTGCCCATCAGTGCAGTACCATCAGTGGCCATCAGTGAAGGAGAAAACGTACTTATTTACAATGTTTTATAATAGAAACAAAAATAAATGTTTTTTTTTTTTCAAAATTTTCGGTCATTTATTTTTTTTGCAGAAAATAAATATCCCAGAGGTGATCAAATACCACCAGAAGAAAGCTCTATTTGTGGGTACAAAATGATAAAAATTTAGTTTGGGTACAGTGTAGCACGACCGCGCAATTGTCATTCAAAGTGCAACAGCGCTGAAAGCTAAAAATTGGTCTGGGCGGGAAGGTGTATAACTGCCCGGTATAGAAGTGGTTAAAAAAAAGGAGTTTCTCATAAAGCTTTTGGCCTACGAAACTGTACGCTTCCAGAGCAAAGCTGTTAGATGTTTTCTAAGCCCCCCACAGAGGTCAACTTTGTCTTTAAAGAATATTCGCTGACATCTCCGTTTCATTGATAGTAGAATGGCGCAGCGCTTGACTTAGCTCTGGCCTCTTCATAATGTATTTTCCCCACGGCTAGAATTGTCTGTTCATCAATCCACCTTTTTGTCTTCGCTAACAAAGAAGGGAAACTCCTTTGGAGAGCTGCCAGCCTAAGAGCCTAGAACTCGCCCCAGGTTAGTCTCTGTGTCTTTACGTAATGCTTAATTAGGACAGTTTTGAAAGAGGATTAAAGTTCTAATCAGAAAGTCAAATGGAAAAAAATAGACTTAAATTCGACTTTTTTCAAAAAGTTGAACATTTGAATCTTATATAAAAGATCTAGAAAGGCTTTTTTTCTATGCATTACTCTTAGGCCCCATACACACGATAGAATCCATCCGCTGAAAAATCCCAGCGAATGGGTTTCTGCGGATAGATCCTATGGTGTGTACACTCCAGCGGATCTGTTTCCGCGGATATTTATCCCCTGGGATGGATTCCAGCAGATCGAATATTCGCTGACATGCCAAACAAATCTATCTGCTGGAATCCATCCCAACGGATGGATCCGCTGGTCTGTACAGACTCACCGGATCCATCCGTCCGAAGGGATCCCCCGCATGCGTCGTAATGATTCGACGCATGCGTGGAATTCCTTATATGACAGCGTCGCGCACGTCGCCGCGTCATAATCGCGGCGACGGCGCGACACGTCATCGCCAGAGGATTTCGGCGCGGATTTCAATGCGATGGTGAGTACACTCCATCGCATAGAAATCCGCCGAAATCCTCGAGAGGATTTATCCGCGGAAACGGTCCGCTGGACCGTATCCGCGGATAAATCCTCCCGTGTGTACGGGGCCTAAGGCCCCGTACACACGAGAGGATCTATCCGCTGGAATTGATCTGCGGATCAGTTCCAGCGGATAGATCCGCTGGTGTGTACAACCCAGCGGATCTTTTTCCGCGGATTTTTTTCGGGCCGACCGATTTCCAGCGGATAAAAATTTCTTAGCATGCTAAGAAATCTATCCGCTGGAATCGGCTCCAGCGGATCAATCCGGTGGTCTGTACAGACTCACCGGATCGATCCATCCGATTCCCTCCCTCGCATGCGTCGTAATGATTCGACGCATGCGTGGATATCCTTATATGACAGCGTCGCGCACGTCGCCGCGTCATCATTGCGGCGACGGCGCGACACGTCACCGCGGACGGAATTCCGCAGGGATTTTGATCTCCTGGTTAATACAACCAGGAGATCAAAATCCGCCAGAGGATTTATCCGCGGATACGGTGCGGAGGACCGTTTCCGCGGATAAATCCTCTCGTGTGTACCCGGCATAAAACATAAAGGGCCAGATTCTCGTAGTTTTGCGTAAAACTATGCGGCCGTAACGTATCTCGTTTACGTTACGCGGCCGCAAGTTTTACGGGCAAGTGCTTGATTCACAAAGCACCTGCCTGTAAAGTTGCGGCGGCGTAGAGTAAATTCTCCGGCGCAAGCCCGCCTAATTCAAATGATCCAGGTAGGGGGCGTGGATCATTTAAATTAGGCCGATCGTACTGCGCATGCGCCGTCCCTAAAATTTCCCGACGTGCATTGCGCTAAATGACGTCGCATAGACGTCATTGGTTTCGACGTTAACGTAAATGGCGTCCAGCGCCATTCACGGACGACTTACGCAAACGACATACTTTTTTTTAAATTTCGACGCGGGAACGACGGCCATACTTAACATTGGCTGCGCCTCATAGACCCAGGGTCAACTTTACGCGTCGCATATGCTACGGAAACTTCAGAAATTCACTGCGTCGACCACACGTACGTTCGGGAATCTCGCGTAAATAGCTAATTTGCATAGACGACGGGGAAAACGACAATGCGACACCTAGCGGCGGGAAAAAAAAAATTGCATTTAAGATCTGACAGCGTAAGAGCCTTACGCCTGTCAGATCTAATGGGTATCTATGCGCAACTGATTCTAAGAATCAGTCGCATAGATACCCGGGGCCAGATTAGGACTTACGACGGCGCAAATGGTGTTGCGCCATCGTAACGCCTTTGAGAATTTGGCCCTATGTATCTTTTGATACATTCCTGCAAAAAACTTGCAGTGCCCTTCTTTGACATGCAGCATATCTGCAGCGTGAAGTTACCTAAGGCTTTGCTGCCTCAGACTGCTAGCCTTAAGAGATTGGATCAGGGGTCCTCAAACTACGGGCCATGCGGCCCGCCAGTGTGATTTACCCGGCCCGAGTGTTCCCACAACACAACGGGGGGGGGGGGGGGGGTGGTACGGGAGGTAACGTCAGGCCCTCAGTCTGCCTGAGACTGTGTGGCCGGAAGTGGGTGCAAATACCTGTCTTTAGACCCAGTGTGGGCATCCGAGGGGGGGGGCACTGATAAACAATCATCGCGAACCCCACCTGTCAGGAGAGCCACCGATCGGCTCTCCTCTACTCGTGTCTGTCAGACGCGAGTGAGGAAGAGCCATCAACGGCTTTTCCTGTTTACATCGTGATCAGCCGTGATTGGACACGGCTGATCACGTGGTAAAGAGCCTCCGCCGCGCCGATCGCTGCGCGCCCCCATGAAATCCTGCAGGACGTCAATAGATGTCCAGTCAGGATTTCACACCCACTTCCCGGACGTTAATTGTCTATTGACCGGGCGGGAAGTGGTTAACCCCTTCCCGACCGCCGCATGTACATATACGTCGGCAGAATGGCACGTACAGGCACATTGGCGTACCTGTACGTCCCTGCCTAGACGTGGGTGGGGGGTCCGATCGGGACCCCCCCCCCCGCGACTTGCGGCGGTCGGGTCCCCTTGGGGAGCGATCCGGGACGACGGCGCGGCTATTTGTTTATAGCCGCTCCGTCGCGATCGCTCCCCGGAGCTGAAGAACGGGGAGAGCCGTATGTAAACACGGCTTCCCCGTGCTTCACTATGGCGCTGCATCGATCGAGTGATCCCCTTTATAGGGGAGACTCGATCGATGACGTCATTCCTACAGCCACACCCCCCTACAGTTGTAAACACACACTAAGTGAACACTAACTCCTACAGCGCCCCCCTGTGGTTAACTCCCAAACTGCAACTGTCATTTTCACAGTAAACAATGCAATTTAAATGCATTTTTTGCTGTGAAAATGCCAATGGTCCCAAAAATGTGTCAAAATTGTCCGAAGTGTCCGCCATAATGTCGCAGTCACGAAAAAAAATCGCTGATCGCCGCCATTAGTAGTAAAAAAAAAAAAAAATTATAAAAATGCAATAAAACTATCCCCTATTTTGTAAACGCTATAAATTTTGCGCAAACCAATCGATAAACGCTTATTGCGATTTTTTTTTTCCAAAAATAGGTAGAAGAATACGTATCGGCCTAAACTGAGGAAAAAAAATGTTTATATATGTTTTTGGGGGATATTTATTATAGCAAAAAGTAAAAAATATTGCATTTTTTTCAAAATTGACGCTCTATTTTTTTTATAGCGCAAAAAATAAAAACCGCAGAGGTGATCAAATACCACCAAAAGAAAGCTCTATTTGTGGGGAAAAAAGGACGCCAATTTTGTTTGGGAGTCACGTCGCACGACCGCGCAATTGTCTGTTAAAGCGACGCAGTCCCGAACTGTAAAAACACCTTGGGTCTTTAGGCAGCATTATGGTCCGGTCCTTAAGTGGTTAAAAACCTTGATAAGGACACAGGTACACGTCAGTTTTGTTATGGTGGATTGTGTGGTCTACTCAGAACGGCTGCTTTTAGATTACAAATATTTGACAGCACAAATGCGTCAGCGATTGAGTGATAATGACGACAGTACAGGAAGCGCTCGATGGAAAATTTTCTTTAAACACTTTTTATGCCTCGGGAAAGATACTGTAATGCAGATCAGAGCAATTACCATCTGTAAACATTAATTAAAATGTCATTAGCTCACCTTGCGCTCGGTAAGAGAAGGATGAGGCGTCCGCCCGTCCATGTATAATGTGCGCGGTAGATAAAGAGGATGACTGGCTTTTATCTGTTTCTCTATATAACTTCTCTGGTACTAATTTGTTGATGCCTGCAAGGAATTGACGGTCTTCTTAATGGCCTGTGTGGGTGTGATTATAAACACCAAGTGTCACTTACCTATCTTCTTAAAGACAGTTCCTATTTAATCTCGTCTTTATCACCGTACCTTTCATGGATAAAAGGAATTAAGTTTAGAAATTGTACGTTTCATGAAATACTGCAAGTAAAATGTTTCAAGTGATCTTTTTTTTTTTCCGGGAGAGTTAAAGCGGATCTCCGCCAGAAAAAAAATATTAAAAGCCAGCAGCTACACATACTGCAGGTGCTAACTTTTAATATAAGGACACTTACCTGTCCTGGAGTCCAACGATGTCGGCAGCAGAGGACGAGCGATCGCTCGTCACTCTTCTGCCCCCACCGCCATCTTCGGTGAGGGAATCAGGAAGTGATAGCGCTCCGGCTTCGCTGCCCGATGTCGGCAGCAGAGGACAAGCGCTCGCTCGTCACTCTGCTGCCCCCACCGCCATCTTCGGTGATGGAATCAGAAAGTGAAGCGCTCCGGCTTCACTGCCCGATGTCGGCAGCAGAGGACAAGCGATCGCTCGTCACTCTGCTGCCCCCACCGCCATCTTCGGTGAGGGAATCAGGAAGTGAAGCGCTCCGGCTTCACTTCCCAATGTCGGCAGCAGAGGACAAGCGCTCGCTCGTCACTCTGCTGCCCCCACCGCCATCTTCGGTGAAGGAATCAGGAAGTGAAGCGCTCCGGCTTCACTGCCCAATGTCGGCAGCAGAGGATAAGCGCTCGTCACTCTGCTGCCCCCACCGCCATCTTCGGTGAGGGAATCAGGAAGTGAAGCGCTCCGGCTTCGCTGCCCGATGTCGGCAGCAGAGGACAAGCGCTCGCTCGTCACTCTGCTGCCCCCACCGCCATCTTCGGTGAAGGAATCAGGAAGTGAAGCGCTCCGGCTTCACTGCCCGATGTCGGCAGCAGAGGATAAGCGCTCGCTCGTCACTCTGCTGCCCCCACCGCCATCTTCGGTGAGGGAATCAGGAAGTGAAGCGCTCCGGCTTCGCTGCCCGATGTCGGCAGCAGAGGATAAGCGCTCGCTCATCACTCTGCTGCCCCCACCGCCATCTTTGGTGAGGGAATTAGGAAGTGAAGCGCTCCGGCTTCACTGCCCGATGTCGGCAGCAGAGGACAAGCGCTCGCTCGTCACTCTGCTGCCCCCACCGCCATCTTCGGTGATGGAATCAGAAAGTGAAGCGCTCCGGCTTCACTGCCCGATGTCGGCAGCAGAGGACAAGCGATCGCTCGTCACTCTGCTGCCCCCACCGCCATCTTCGGTGAGGGAATCAGGAAGTGAAGCGCTCCGGCTTCGCTGCCCGATGTCGGCAGCAGAGGATAAGCGCTCGCTCATCACTCTGCTGCCCCCACCGCCATCTTTGGTGAGGGAATTAGGAAGTGAAGCGCTCCGGCTTCACTGCCCGATGTCGGCAGCAGAGGACAAGCGCTCGCTCGTCACTCTGCTGCCCCCACCGCCATCTTCGGTGATGGAATCAGAAAGTGAAGCGCTCCGGCTTCACTGCCCGATGTCGGCAGCAGAGGACAAGCGATCGCTCGTCACTCTGCTGCCCCCACCGCCATCTTCGGTGAGGGAATCAGGAAGTGAAGCGCTCCGGCTTCACTTCCCAATGTCGGCAGCAGAGGACAAGCGCTCGCTCGTCACTCTGCTGCCCCCACCGCCATCTTCGGTGAGAGAATCAGGTAGTGAAGCGCTCCGGCTTCACTGCCCGATGTCGGCAGCAGAGGATAAGCGCTCGTCACTCTGCTGCCCCCACCGCCATCTTCGGTGAGAGAATCAGGTAGTGAAGCGCTCCGGCTTCACTGCCCGATGTCGGCAGCAGAGGACAAGCGCTCGCTCGTCACTCTGCTGCCCCCACCGCCATCTTCGGTGATGGAATCAGGAAGTGAAGCGCTCCGGCTTCACTGCCCGATGTCGGCAGCAGAGGACAAGTGCTCGCTCGTCACTCTGCTGCCCCCACCGCCATCTTCGGTGATGGAATCAGGAAGTGAAGCGCTCCGGCTTCACTGCCCGATGTCGGCAGCAGAGGACAAGCGCTCGCTCGTCACTCTGCTGCCCCCACCGCCATCTTCGGTGAGGGAATCAGGAAGTGAAGCGCTCCGGCTTCACTGCCCAATGTCGGCAGCAGAGGACAAGCGCTCGCTCGTCACTCTGCTGCCCCCACCGCCATCTTCGGTGATGGAATCAGGAAGTGAAGCGCTCCGGCTTCACTGCCCGATGTCGGCAGCAGAGGACAATCGCTCGCTCGTCACTCTGCTGCCCCCACCGCCATCTTTGGTGAGGGGATCAGGAAGTGAAGCGCTCCGGCTTCACTGCCCGATGTCGGCAGCAGAGGACAAGCGCTCGCTCGTCACTCTGCTGCCCCCACCGCCATCTTCGGTGATGGAATCAGGAAGTGAAGTGCTCCGGCTTCACTGCCCGATGTCGGCAGCAGAGGACGAGTGATTGCTCATCACTCTGCTGCCCCCACCGCCATCTTCGGTGAGGGAATCAGGAAGTGAAGCGCTCCGGCTTCACTGCCCAATGTCGGCAGCAGAGGACAAGCGCTCGCTCGTCACTCTGCTGCCCCCACCGCCATCTTCGGTGATGGAATCAGGAAGTGAAGCGCTCCGGCTTCACTGCCCGATGTCGGCAGCAGAGGACAATCGCTCGCTCGTCACTCTGCTGCCCCCACCGCCATCTTTGGTGAGGGGATCAGGAAGTGAAGCGCTCCGGCTTCACTGCCCGATGTCGGCAGCAGAGGACAAGCGCTCGCTCGTCACTCTGCTGCCCCCACCGCCATCTTCGGTGATGGAATCAGGAAGTGAAGTGCTCCGGCTTCACTGCCCGATGTCGGCAGCAGAGGACGAGTGATTGCTCATCACTCTGCTGCCCCCACCGCCATCTTCGGTGATGGAATCAGGAAGTGAAGCGCTCCGGCTTCACTGCCCGATGTCGGCAGCACAGGATAAGCGCTCGTCACTCTGCTGTTCCCACCGCCATCTTCGGTGATGGAATCAGGAAGTGAAGCGCTCCGGCTTCACTGCCCGATGTCGGCAGCAGAGGACAAGCGCTCGCTCGTCACTCTGCTGCCCCCACCGCCATCTTCGGTGATGGAATCAGGAAGTGAAGCGCTCCGGCTTCACTGCCCGATGTCGGCAGCAGAGGACAAGCGCTCGCTCGTCACTCTGCTGCCCCCACCGCCATCTTTGGTGAGGGGATCAGGAAGTGAAGCGCTCCGGCTTCACTGCCCGATGTCGGCAGCAGAGGACAAGCGCTCGCTCGTCACTCTGCTGCCCCCACCGCCATCTTCGGTGATGGAATCAGGAAGTGAAGTGCTCCGGCTTCACTGCCCGATGTCGGCAGCAGAGGACGAGTGATTGCTCATCACTCTGCTGCCCCCACCGCCATCTTCGGTGATGGAATCAGGAAGTGAAGCGCTCCGGCTTCACTGCCCGATGTCGGCAGCACAGGATAAGCGCTCGTCACTCTGCTGTTCCCACCGCCATCTTCGGTGATGGAATCAGGAAGTGAAGCGCTCCGGCTTCACTGCCCGATGTCGGCAGCAGAGGACAAGCGCTCACTCGTCACTCTGCTGCCCCCACCGCCATCTTCGGTGATGGAATCAGGAAGTGAAGCGCTCCGGCTTCACTGCCCGATTCCCTGCGGCACATGCGTGAGTCGCACAGCACCGTCCTCACTGGTTCCCGTTGTGTTCTGGGAGCCGATAGATGTTCCCAGAACACAGCGGGCAGGGGCGGGAAGTGACGTACTACCCGCAGAGAGGACTCCCGGAAGTGGGTTCAAATACCTACCTGTCTTTGACAGGTATCTGCACCCCCTCCCCCCTGAAAGGTGTCAAATGTGACACTGGAGGGGGGGAGTGTTCCGATGAGCAGAAGTTCCACTATAGGGTGGAGCGCCGCTTTAAAGAAGAAGTACAGCCAAAGCTCGTTTGTGGATCACAGGAGTGCAGTTCATTCTGCACTCCTGTGACCTGTTTTCAGCAGACATTGGGCTGAAGCCCGATGTTGGCTGCTGTCACAGAGCCGGTCCAGGTTCCTCACATGCCTGAATGAAGGGGTCCTGCGTGACTCCGAAACCTTGCACTACCTGTTCTGTGATGCGGTCATGCTTCATTATGGAGTATTACAGGCTCGGGAAAGATTGCGACCACATGGTCGGAATCCGCCCACGTGCCTGGACTGGCACCTGGCTCAGCCTCTCAGCGAGCCACTGAGAGCCTAGGCCCTGACGCTCCTGCCCCTCTGCCTGCAAGAAAATGACCCTACAGCAGGTCTGTCCTCCTTGTAAACCTGTTTATAGCCTTTATGTAGTCTAGTAATTGGCACCCAAATCTTCTAGAGCTCTATCTAGAAACATGTGCGATGGGAATATGAAGTATTAGGCCTCGTACACACGATAGGTTAACCAGAGGACAACGATCTGATGGTCCGTTTTCATCGGTCCAAACCGATTGTGTGTGGGCCCCATAGGTTATTTAACCATAGGTTAAAAAAAAGCCAACTTGCGTTAAATTTAACCGATGGATTCCTAACCGATGGGAAAAAAACGATCGTTGGTAGGCACGACCATCGGTTAAAAATCCACGCATGCTCAGAATCAAGTCAACACATGCTTGGAAGCATTGAACTTCGTTTTTTTCAGCACGTCGTTGTGTTTTACGTCACCGCGTTCTGACACGATCGTTTTTTTAAACTGATGGTGTGTAGGCGCGACGGACCATCAGTCAGCTTTATCGGTTAACCTATGACAACGGTCCTTCAGACCGTTCTCATCGGATGGACTGATCGTGTGTACGAGGCTTTACAGGCTCGGCAAAGATTGCGACCATATGGTATCAGAATCACTCTGATCTATCAAGAATCCCTACAGAAAGAAGGGGAAAAAGAGCAGGTATTTGGAGTCCCTGGACCACGACCCCGGCTGCATTGGCACTGACAGCTCATCACCCATAAAGGTACAGCAGGGACTAGAGAGGCAGGGGTTGTAGGGTGCTAGTTCACCTTTTCATTCTTTTCTTTTAAAGGTGAACTAACCCTTTAAGACAAATGAATTTAGAGACTTATGCCTCGTACACACGGTCGGACTTTTGACCGTGCAAAAGTCCGCCATGAGCCCGTCGGAAGTCCGAAGGACAGAAAGAGAACAGGTTCTCTATCTAAGGTCCGTCGGACTTCCGAGAACAAAAGTCCGATGGAGGCTACACACGGCCGGACTTTCTGAGAAAAAAAGCCCATCTGACCGTGTGTACGAGGCATTATTATACACAATATTCCATATTTGGTGCTTTTCAGGAAAGTAGCAAATGCATCGTTAGACATTTGACTATCCCTCACCAATGACAGCACATCCTATAGAATGCGCTATACTGTGTATAATATATATCGTATTTATCGGCGTATACCGCGCACTTTTTTGCCCTGAAAATCAGGGCAAAATCGCGGGTGCGCGGTATACGCCGATACCCGATTTCCCACGCTGAGTTTGAATACTGCGCCGGCATATACCGAGCGCAGTACATTCGTGTATAGTCGGGCAGGCTCGGCTCCTCTCGCTCTCACGTCCTGGACGTACAGGACGTGAGAGCGAGAGGAGCCGAACCTGCCCGACTATACACGAGTGTACTGCGCCGGCATATACCGAGCGCAGTACATTTGTGTATAGTCGGGCAGGCTCGGCTCCTCTCGCGCTCACGTCCTGGACGTACAGGACGTGAGCGCGAGAGTAGCCGAGCCTGCCCGACTATACACAAGTGTACTGCGCTCGGTATATGCCGGCGCAATATTCAAACTCGGCGCGGGAAACGAGCGTGGAGGACGCCGCAGAAGGACGCCGGACCCGACGAAGAGGACACCCGAAGCCGCAGACGGACGCCGGACCCGACGTGGATGCCGCGCAAGACACCAAAACTGTAAGTACAAAAATCTTTTTTCCACAGGAATGCGGGTCCACTTTAGGGGTGCGAGCTATACGCCGGAGCGCGCAATACCCCGATAAATACGGTATATATTTTTTTAAATGATGGGTCTCACAAATGATATTCTCTGTGTTCTCATTTGTCTCCATTATATTGGTAGCTTACAGTGTCAGTAAAATCTTGGTTCTCGTCTAGTCAATGGATACGTCTCTGTTAAATAGATTGGCTGTACTTTCTGTGAGGTATAGGGAATGGATAGGCTGCATTCTCAGTGATGTCACCGCTCTCTAGTGAATAGATAGGCTGCATTCTCAGTGATGTCACCAGCCTCTAGTGAATGGATAGGCTGCATTCTCAGTGATGTCACCGCTCTCTAGTGAAGGGATAGGCTGCATTCTCAGTGATGTCACCGCTCTCTAGTGAATGGATAGGCTGCATTCTCAGTGATGTCATCGCTCTCTAGTGAATGGATAGGCTGCATTCTCAGTGATGTCACCAGTCTCTAGTGAATGGTTAGGCTGCATTCTCAGTGATGTCACCGCTCTCTAGTGAATGGTTAGGTTGTATTCTTTGTGATGTCACTGCTCTCTAGTGAATAGATAGGTTGCATTCTTAGTGATGTCGCCAGTCTCTAGTGAATGGATAGGCTGCATTCTCAGTGATGTCACCGCTCTCTAGTGAAGGGATAGGCTGCATTCTCAGTGATGTCACCGCTCTCTAGTGAATGGATAGGCTGCATTCTCAGTGATGTCACCGCTCTCTAGTGAATGGATAGGCTGCATTCTCAGTGATGTCACCGCTCTCTAGTGAATGGATAGGCTGCATTCTCAGTGATGTCACCGCTCTCTAGTGAATGGATAGGTTACATTCTCAGTGATGTCATCGGTCTCTAGTGAATAGATAGGTTGCTTTCTCAGTGATGTCATCGGTCTCTAGTGAATAGATAGGTTGCTTTCTCAGTGAGGTCACCGCTCTCTAGTGAATGGATAGGTTGCGTTCTCAGTGATGTCACCAGTCTCTAGTGAATGGATAGGCTGCATTCTCAGTGATGTCACCGCTCTCTAGTGAATGGCTAGGCTGTGTGTTCAGTGATGTCACCGCTCTCTAGTGAATGGATAGGTTGTATTCTCAGTGATGTCACCGCTCTCTAGTGAAGGGATAGGCTGCATTCTCAGTGATGTCACCGCTCTCTAGTGATTGGATAGGCTGCATTCTCAGTGATGTCACCGCTCTCTAGTGAATGGCTAGGCTGTGTGTTCAGTGATGTCACCGCTCTCTAGTGAATGGATAGGTTGTATTCTCAGTGATGTCACCGCTCTCTAGTGAATGGATAGGTTGCATTCTCAGTGATGTCACCAGTCTCTAGTGAATGGATAGGTTGCTTTCTCAGTGATGTCACCGCTCTCTAGTGAATGGATAGGCTGTGTGTTCAGTGATACCATATAGAGAATTGATAGTCTGCATTCTCTGTGTCTGCGATTTGACCAGTTAATTGCTTTGTTTAGACTGCTGGCACTTTCTGGGGCGTTTCATCTGCAAAAATACCTATGCTGTCTATAGCCGGCATGTTTTGCATAAACATGTATTAGGAAATCTCACAAAGGAATCTATGCATGAGAATTTGATCTTTTATTCTTTGTAATGTCTCCAGTGTTGCATTTGAAATGAAGCTCGGCCTCCGACTGTGAGGCTGTGATGCAGAGCTGCAATTCCCAAGCAGCTGTCTTTGCGTTCCCCAGGGCTCTGGAACATATGGGGTTTGGTGCAGCGCTGTGATCCTGCTGAGTGCTGGTGCTGGTTCCACGCTGGGCTGCCAAGCAGCTGCTGCCTGGTGCTCCGGAGCCTGGACCCCCACTGACTGCTCTGCCCCCCCCCCATATGTCTCGCTGGAGCATCCTCGCTATCAATCTTCCACGTCAGGAATATCTCCTACTCGCTGAAGTGGGAGGGTGTTTATTCCAATCACAAAGAGCTAAAAATATATCTGTACGTTGTATGTGTCTTACGAGACGCAGGGTGAGGGACGTTGTATGTGTCCTACGAGACGCAGTACGAGGGACGTTGTATGTGTCCTACGAGACGCAGTGTGAGGGACGTTGTATGTGTCCTACGAGACGCAGTGTGAGGGACGTTGTATGTGTCCTACGAGACGCAGTATGAGGGACGTTGTATGTGTCCTACGAGACGCAGTGTGAGGGACGTTATATGTGTCCTACGAGACGCAGTGTGAGGGACGTTGTATGTGTCCTACGAGACGCAGTGTGAGGGACGTTGTATGTGTCTTACGAGACGCAGTATGAGGGACGTTGTATGTGTCCTACGAGACGCAGTATGAGGGACGTTGTATGTGTCCTACGAGACGCAGTATGAGGGACGTTGTATGTGTCCTACGAGACGCAGTGTGAGGGACGTTGTATGTGTCCTATGAGACGCAGTGTGAGGGACGTTGTATGTGTCCTACGAGACGCAATGTGAGGGACGTTGTATGTGTCCTACGAGATGCAGTGTGAGGGACGTTGTATGTGTCCTACGAGACGCAGTGTGAGGGACGTTGTATGTGTCCTACGAGACGCAGTGTGAGGGACGTTGTATGTGTCCTACGAGACGCAATGTGAGGGACGTTGTATGTGTCCTACGAGATGCAGTATGAGGGACGTTGTATGTGTCCTACGAGACGCAGTATGAGGGACGTTGTATGTGTCCTACGAGACGCAGTGTGAGGGACGTTGTATGTGTCCTACGAGATGCAGTATAAGGGACGTTGTATGTGTCCTACGAGATGCAGTGTGAGGGACGTTTTATGTGTCCTACGAGACGCAGTGTGAGGGACGTTGTATGTGTCTTACGAGACGCAGTATGAGGGACGTTGTATGTGTCCTACGAGACGCAGTATGAGGGACGTTGTATGTGTCCTACGAGACGCAGTATGAGGGACGTTGTATGTGTCCTACGAGACGCAGTGTGAGGGACGTTGTATGTGTCCTACGAGACGCAGTGTGAGGGACGTTGTATGTGTCCTACGAGACGCAATGTGAGGGACGTTGTATGTGTCCTACGAGATGCAGTGTGAGGGACGTTGTATGTGTCCTACGAGACGCAATGTGAGGGACGTTGTATGTGTCCTACGAGACGCAATGTTAGGGACGTTGTATGTGTCCTACGAGACGCAGTGTGAGGGACGTTGTATGTGTCCTACGAGACGCAGTATGAGGGACGTTGTATGTGTCCTACGAGACGCAGTATGAGGGACGTTGTATGTGTCCTACGAGACGCAGTGTGAGGGACGTTGTATGTGTCCTACGAGATGCAGTATAAGGGACGTTGTATGTGTCCTACGAGATGCAGTGTGAGGGACGTTTTATGTGTCCTACGAGACGCAGTATGAGGGACGTTGTATGTGTCCTACGAGATGCAGTGTGAGGGACGTTGTATGTGTCCTACGAGACGCAGTGTGAGGGACGTTGTATGTGTCCTACGAGACGCAGTATGAGGGACGTTGTATGTGTCCTACGAGACGCAGTGTGAGGGACGTTATATGTGTCCTACGAGACGCAGTGTGAGGGACGTTGTATGTGTCCTACGAGACGCAGTGTGAGGGACGTTGTATGTGTTCTACGAGACGCAGTATGAGGGACGTTGTATGTGTCCTACGAGACACAGTGTGAGGGACGTTGTATGTGTCCTACGAGACGCAGTGTGAGGGACGTTGTATGTGTCCTACGAGACACAGCGTGAGGGACGTTGTATGTGTCCTACGAGACGCAGTATGAGGGACGTTGTATGTGTCCTACGAGACGCAGTGTAAGGGACGTTGTATGTGTCCTACGAGACGCAGTGTGAGGGACGTTGTATGTGTCCTACGAGACGCAGTGTGAGGGACGTTGTATGTGTCCTACGAGACACAGCGTGAGGGACGTTGTATGTGTCCTACGAGACGCAGTGTGAGGGACGTTGTATGTGTCCTACGAGACGCAGTATGAGGGACGTTGTATGTGTCCTACGAGACGCAGTGTGAGGGACGTTGTATGTGTCCTACGAGAAGCAGTATGAGGGACGTTGTATGTGTCCTACGAGACGCAGTGTGAGGGACGTTGTATGTGTCCTACGAGACGCAGTGTGAGGGACGTTGTATGTGTCATACGAGGGGCAGTGTGAGGGACGTATTATGTGTCCTTACGAGACGCAGTATGAGGGACGTTGTATGTGTCCTACGAGACGCAGTATGAGGAACGTTGTATGTGTCATACGAGACGCAGTGTGAGGGACGTTGTATGTGTCATACGAGGGGCAGTGTGAGGGACGTATTATGTGTCCTTACGAGACGCAGTATGAGGGACGTTGTATGTGTCCTACGAGACGCAGTATGAGGAACGTTGTATGTGTCCTACGAGACGCAGTGTGAGGGACGTTGTATGTGTCCTACGAGACGCTGTGTGAGGGACGTTGTATGTGTCCTACGAGACGCAGTATGAGGGACGTTGTATGTGTTCTACGAGACGCAGTGTGAGGGACGTTGTATGTGTCCTACGAGACGCAGTGTGAGGGACGTTGTATGTGTCCTACGAGACGCAGTATGAGGGACGTTGTATGTGTCCTACGAGACGCAGTGTGAGGGACGTTGTATGTGTCCTACGAGACGCAGTGTGAGGGACGTTGTATGTGTCCTACGAGACGCTGTGTGAGGGACGTTGTATGTGTTCTACGAGACGCAGTGTGAGGGACGTTGTATGTGTCCTACGAGACGCAGTGTGAGGGACGTTGTATGTGTCCTACGAGACGCAGTATGAGGGATGTTGTATGTGTCCTACGAGACGCAGTGTGAGGGACATTGTATGTGTCCTATGAGACGCAGTATGAGGGACATTGTATGTGTCCTTCGAGATGCAGTGTGAGGGACGTTGTATGTGTCCTACGAGATGCAGTGTGAGGGACGTTGTATGTGTCCTATGAGACGCAGTGTGAGGGACGTTGTATGTGTCCTACGAGACGCAGTGTGAGGGACGTTGTATGTGTCCTACGAGACGCAGTATGAGGGACGTTGTATGTGTCCTACGAGATGCAGTGTGAGGGACGTTGTATGTGTCCTACGAGATGCAGTGTGAGGGACGTTGTATGTGTCCTATGAGACGCAGTGTGAGGGACGTTGTATGTGTCCTACGAGACGCAGTACGAGGGACGTTGTATGTGTCCTACGAGACGCAGTGTGAGGGCATTATGCGCTCATCACTGATAATTCATACATTTGTACCTCGTATTACCCCATCAGCACCTTCACAGAACCCCAGGTACACAGGAAAAAGACTGAAATGATTAAACTTCACACAAAAAATAAAATAAAAAATAGGTAAATGTTACCGGGGAAGATGTTTGGTATGTGAGTTTATAATCCCAGAATGTATGGAGGTGTCTGTATCGATCTGTACAATCCTTTCTCTTCTTTCTATAATTCTCTCTCCCTTCCCTTTCATCATTCTGTGTCTTCTTCCATCTCTCCTTCCTATATCTCTCCTGCCCTCTTATCTTTCTCTGTCTCCCATTCTCTATATATCGGTGTCTCTTCCTTTCTCTCTCACCTGGCACCCCAAAGGAAGTCCATCTTGGCCCCTTATTTCTCATGTTCTCTAATCCCCCCCCCCATCCCTCACTCCTTGTATCTATATCTCCCTCTATCTCTCACTCCCTCTATCCCTCCCCCCCATCCCTCGCTCCCTCTATCTATATCTCCCTCTTTCCCTCCCCCCATCCCTCACTCTTTCTATCTATATCTCCCTCTATCCCTCCCCCCATCCCTCGCTCCCTCTATCTATATCTCCCTCTATCTCTCACTCCCTCTATCCCTCCCCCCCATCCCTCGCTCCCTCTATCTATATCTCCCTCTTTCCCTCCCCCCATCCCTCACTCTTTCTATCTATATCTCCCTCTATCCCTCCCCCCATCCCTCGCTCCCTCTATCTATATCTCCCTCTATCTCTCACTCCCTCTATCCCTCCCCCCCATCCCTCGCTCCCTCTATCTATATCTCCCTCTTTCCCTCCCCCCATCCCTCGCTCCCTCTATCTATATCTCCCTCTTTCCCTCCCCCATCCCTCGCTCCCTCTATCTATATCTCCCTCTTTCCCTCCCCCCATTCCTCACTCCTTCTATCTATATCTCCCTCTATCTCTCACTCCCTCTATCCCTCCCCCCCATCCCTCGCTCCCTCTATCTATATCTCCCTCTTTCCCTCCCCCCATCCCTCACTCCTTCTATCTATATCTCCCTCTATCCCTCCCCCCATCCCTCGCTCCCTCTATCTATATCTCCCTCTTTCCCTCCCCCATCCCTCGCTCCCTCTATCTATATCTCCCTCTTTCCCTCCCCCCATCCCTCACTCCTTCTATCTATATCTCCCTCTATCTCTCACTCCCTCTATCCCTCCCCCCCATCCCTCGCTCCCTCTATCTATATCTCCCTCTTTCCCTCCCCCCATCCCTCACTCCTTCTATCTATATCTCCCTCTATCCCTCCCCCCATCCCTCGCTCCCTCTATCTTTATCTCCCTCTATCCCTCCCCCCATCCCTCGCTCCCTCTATCTATATCTCCCTCTTTCCCTCCCCCCATCCCTCGCTCCCTCTATCTATATCTCCCTCTTTCCCTCCCCCCATTCCTCACTCCTTCTATCTATATCTCCCTCTATCTCTCACTCCCTCTATCCCTCCCCCCCATCCCTCACTCCCTCTATCTATATCTCCCACTATCTCTCACTCCCTCTATCCCTCCCCCATCCCTCACTCCTTGTATCTATATCTCCCTCTATCTCTCACTCGCTCTATCCCTTTTCCCCATACCTCGCTCCCTATCTATAATTCCCTCTATCCCTCTCCCCATCCCTCGCTCCCTCTATCTATATCTCACTCCCTCTAACCCTCCCCCCATCCCTCGCTCCCTCTATATATATCTCCCTCTATCCTTTCCCCATCCCTCGCTCCCTCTATCTATATCTCCCTCTATCCCTCTCCCCATCCCTCTATCTATATCTCCCTCTATCCCTCGCTCCATCCCTCTCTCCCTCTATCCTTCTCCCCATCCCTCTATCTATATCTCCCTCTATCTCTCACTCCCTCTATCTATATCTCCCTCTATCTCTCACTCCCTCTATCTCTCACTCCCTCTATCTATATCTCCCTCTATCCCTCGCTCCATCCCTCTCTCCCTCTATCCTTCTCCCCATCCCTCTATCTATATCTCCCTCTATCTCTCACTCCCTCTATCTATATCTCCCTCTATCTCTCACTCCCTCTATCTCTCACTCCCTCTATCTCTCACTCCCTCTATCTCTCTCCGCATCCCTCGCTCCCTCTATCTATATCTCCCTCTATCCCTCCCTCGCTCCCTCTATCTATATCTCCCTCTATCTCTCACTCCCTCTATCTATATCTCCCTCTATCTCTCACTCCCTCTATCTATATCTCCCTCTATCCCTCGCTCCCTCTATCTATATCTCCCTCTATCCCTCGCTCCCTCTATCTATATCTCCCTCTATCTCTCACCCCCTCTATCTATATCTCCCTCTATCTCTCACCCCCTCTAACCCTTCCCCATCCCTCGCTCCCTCTATCTATATCTCCCTCTCCCCATCCCTCGCTCCCTCTATCTACAGTGATGAAAATAAGTATTTGAACACCCTGCTATTTTGCAAGTTCTCCCACTTGGAAATCATGGAGGGGTCTGAAATTGTTACCGTAGGTGCATGTCCACTGTGAGAGACATAATCAAAAAAAAAATCCAGAAATCACAATGTATGATTTTTTTTAACTATTTATTTGTATGATACAGCTGCAAATAAGTATTTGAACACCTGAGAAAATCAATGTTAATATTTGGTACAGTAGCCTTTGTTTGCAATTACAGAGGTCAAACGTTTCTTGTAGTTTTTCACCAGGTTTGCACACACTGGAGGAGGGATTTTGGCCCACTCCTCCACACAGATCTTCTCTAGATCAGTCAGGTTTCTGAGCTGTCGCTGAGAAACACGGAGTTTGAGCTCCCTCCAAAGATTCTCTATTGGGTTTAGGTCTGGAGACTGGCTAGGCTACGCCAGAACCTTGATATGCTTCTTACAGAGCCACTCCTTGGTTATCCTGGCTGTGTGCTTCGGGTCATTGTCATGTTGGAAGACCCAGCCTCGACCCATCTTCAAAGCTCTAACTGAGGGAAGGAGGTTGTTGCCCAAAATCTCGCAATACATGGCCACGGTCATCCTCTCCTTAATACAGTGCAGTCGCCCTGTCCCATGTGCAGAAAAACACCCCCAACGCATGATGCTACCACCCCCATGCTTCACAGTAGGGGTGGTGTTCTTGGGATGGTACTCATCATTCTTCTTCCTCCAAACACGGTTAGTGGAATTATGACCAAAAAGTTCTATTTTGGTCTCATCTGACCACATGACTTTCTCCCATGACTCCTCTGGATCATCCAAATGGTCATTGGCAAACTTAAGACGGTCCTTGACATGTGCTGGTTTAAGCAGGGGAACCTTCCGTGCCATGCATGATTTCAAACCATGACGTCTTAGTGTATTACCAACAGTAACCTTGGAAACGGTGGTCCCAGCTCTTTTCAGGTCATTGACCAGCTCCTCCCGTGTAGTCCTGGGCTGATTTCTCACCTTTCTTAGGATCATTGAGACCCCACGAGGTGAGATTTTGCATGGAGCCCCAGTCCGAGGGAGATTGACAGTCATGTTTAGCTTCTTCCATTTTCTAATGATTGCTCCAACAGTGGACCTTTTTCACCAAGCTGCTTGGCAATTTCCCCGTAGCCCTTTCCAGCCTTGTGGAGGTGTACAATTTTGTCTCTAGTGTCTTTGGACAGCTCTTTGGTCTTGGCCATGTTAGTAGTTGGATTCTTACTGATTGTATGGGGTGGACAGGTGTCTTTATGCAGCTAATGACCTCAAACAGGTGCATCTAATTTAGGATAATAAATGGAGTGGAAGTGGACATTTTAAAGGCAGACTAACAGGTCTTTGAGGGTCAGAATTCTAGCTGATAGACAGGTGTTCAAATACTTATTTGCAGCTGTATCATACAAATAAATAGTTAAAAAATCATAAATTGTGATTTCTGGATTATTTTTTTTTTGATTATGTCTCTCACAGTGGACATGCACCTACGATGACAATTTCAGACCCCTCCATGATTTCCAAGTGGGAGAACTTGCAAAATAGCAGGGTGTTCAAATACTTATTTTCCTCACTGTATATCTCCCTCTATCCCTCTCCCCATCCCTAGCTCCCTTGTGATTGGTGGACAGCTTTCTAGCGGGATAGCTCAGGTGGGTTGCCTGAACTCATCCCTGGAGAAATTTATGACACCGGCCGTAACTTTATAATAAATCTGTCACACAATGCATTTAGCCGCTCTTGTTTAGTATTGCTTGAGACACAATTGATAAAAGGCCCCCACTGAGGTTTATTTACATGGATCGGATCTCATTCCTTTCCGATCTAAAAAAAAAATGTTACAAAATGTCTCAGACAGCAGATGGCCTTCAATAATGCAAACTCCGGCATTCTTCCCACATTCTTCCATGGATTAGGCAACCTTGGAAGGCGTTTTAGTGTGATTGTCAAGTCTGTTTTCAGTGATCTTGTCCCATGTGATCCACGGCTCCGTATTATCTCAAGGCTTTCCCTCTGCACAATGACACTTTCCTGATCTTACTTCAGTGCTCTGAGAAATTTACACATTGACATGCTTTGCGGCCAGTGCAAATTTCGAATGAAATAGCCATCGATTTTTAATGATTTGTGTACAAATTAATATCTTGCAGCTATTTTCCCCAACCCAGTCAGTACAGCCCACACACAACTCAGGCAAGAGGCGCGTCATTCCCTGGGAGTTGCATGACTAATAAATATCATAAATAATCATTTTATGCTGCCTCACATTTGCCAAGAAAAAAGTGATTGCAAGTGGACTGGACATGATGTTATTACATGTTATCCGAGACAGAGCGGACTCTGTATTTAAAGCTGAAGCAGGTATGATATATGTTGCATACATATTACATTGATTCAGCATGGCGCAATATAGATATGGGATATCTAATTGGCCTCAGTGGAATCTGGAAATCATTGTGGCAGCCCCAGCTACTACTATGATGGCCAGGGTCTTCTGGGTGCTTTCTCCCTCCCTTTCTTACCTTTCCTTGCTTTCCTTCCTTTTCTTTCGTTGCTTTCCTCCCCTTTCCTTCCTTCCTTCCCTCCCTTTCCTTCCTTCCCTCCCTTTCCTTCCTTTTCTTTTGTTGCTTTCCTTCCCTCACTCCCTTCCTTCCTTCCTTCCTTCCTTCCTTCCTTCCTTCCCTTTCCTTCCTTCCCTCCCTCCCTCCCTCCCTCCCTTTCCTTCCTTCCTTCCCTTCCTTCCTTCCTTCCTTCCTTCCTTCCCTCCCTTCCTTCCTTCCTTCCCTTTCCTTCCTTCCTTCCTTCCTTCCTTCCTTCCCTCCCTTCCTTCCTTCCTTCCTTCCTTCCTTCCTTCCTTCCCTCCTCCCTTCCTTCCTTCCTTCCTTCCCTTCCTTCCTTCCTTCCTTCCCTTCCTTCCTTCCTTCCCTTTCCTTCCTTCCCTCCCTTCCTTCCCTTTCCTTCCTTCCTTCCCTCCCTTTCCTTGCTTTCCTTCCTTCCCTTTTTTTGCTTTCCTTCCCCCCCTTTCCTTCCTTCCTTCTCTCCTTCCTTCCTTCCCTTTCCTTCCCTCCCTTTCCTTGCTTTCCTTCCCTTCCTTCTCTTTTTTTGCTTCCCCCCCCCATTTCCTTCCTTTCCTTTTTTTCCTTTTCTTCCCTCCAGTTCCTTGCTTTCCTTCCCTCCCTTTTTTAGCTTTCCTTCCCTTTCCTTGCTTTCATTCCCTCCCTTTCCTTCCTTCCCTTTTTTGCTTTGCTTCCCTTTCCTTGCTTTCCTTCCCTCCCTTCCCTCCCTTTCCTTCCTTCCCTTTCCTTGCTTTCCTTCCCTCCCTTCCCCCCCTTTCTTTCCTTCCCCCCCTTTCCTTCCTTCCTTCTCTCCTTCCTTCCTTCCCTTTCCTTCCCTCCCTTTCCTTGCTTTCCTTCCCTTCCTTCTCTTTTTTTGCTCCCCCCCCCCCATTTCCTTCCTTTCCTTTTTTTCCTTTTCTTCCCTCCAGTTCCTTGCTTTCCTTCCCTCCCTTTTTTAGCTTTCCTTCCCTTTCCTTGCTTTCATTCCCTCCCTTTCCTTCCTTCCTTTTTTTGCTTTGCTTCCCTTTCCTTGCTTTCCTTCCCTCCCTTCCCTTTCCTTGCTTTCCTTCCCTCCCTTTCCTTGCTTTCCTTCCCTCCCTTTCCTTGCTTTACTTCCCTCCCTTTCCTTCCTTCCCTTTCCTTGCTTTCCTTCCCTCCCCCCTCCTTTCTTTCCTTCCCTCCCTTTCCTTGCTTTCCTTCCCTCCCCCCCTTTCTTTCCTTCATAGGCGGCACTGATGGGCACTCATAGACTGCACTGATGGGCACTCATAGGCAGCACTGGGCACTCTTTGGCGGCACTGATGGGCACTCATGGGTGGCACTTATGGGTGGAACTGATGGGTACTTATGGGTGGCAAGATGGGCACTGATAGGTGGGCACTGGTCATAGATTGGCACTAAGAAGTGGCACTGATGGACACTGAGGGGTGGCACTGATGGCATTGCTGGGCATCATTTCAGCCAGTGCCCATGTTGCCAGTCAGTGATTGACATCGATTGTGTTAATTTTTTTTTTTAATAAAGAGGCACGACCACGAAATTTGTTGCCATGGTAACCTGGTCGCTTGCTGTCCAAGCCTCGCTTTGGTCCAGTGGTTGTGGCTTCCTCCCAGCTCTCCAGCAGTTCCTGTCTGGTCACTTCCTGTCTGATGTGACATCACTTCCGGTTCTTAGGTCAGTGGCCGGCCGCTGCTCCCTTTATCCATCTATACATTGGTGAGAACCCCCTACTGAAGTACCCCCGGGCGTATCACCGTTTGTATCATACACCAACCGTTCTCCAGGGTTTCCTCCATGAGCGGGTATGCAACATCTTATGCAAGCTTACTGGTATAATTCTTTTATCCTACAAGGCTGATGATGTCGTTTTTGAATTGAAATTAATGTTTTCTTTTGGATATTTTGAACATTTGATTTATTTAGAATTTTACCACAGAGAACCGTTATATAGAGACATTTGGTTTGTGTGTCTCTTTGGATTGTCGCTCAGGTTTGTGTGTCTCTTTGGATTGTTGCTCTGGTTTGTGTGTCTCTTTGGATTGTCGCTCAGGTTTGTGTGTCTCTTTGGATTGTTGCTCTGGTTTGTGTGTCTCTTTGGATTGTCGCTCAGGTTTGTGTGTCTCTTTGGATTGTTGCTCTGGTTTGTGTGTCTCTTTGGATTGTCGCTCAGGTTTGTGCGTCTCTTTGGATTGTCACTCTGGTTTGTGCGTCTCTTTGGATTGTCACTTGGGTTTGTGCGTCTCTTTGGATTGTCACTCGGGTTTGTGTGTCTCTTTGGATTGTCGCTCAGGTTTGTGTGTCTCTTTGGATTGTTGCTCTGGTTTGTGTGTCTCTTTGGATTGTTGCTCTGGTTTGTGTGTCTCTTTGGATTGTCGCTCAGGTTTGTGTGTCTCTTTGGTTTGTGCGTCTCTTTGGATTGTCACTTGGGTTTGTGCGTCTCTTTGGATTGTCACTCGGGTTTGTGTGTCTCTTTGGATTGTCACTCGGGTTTGTGCGTCTCTTTGGCTTGTCACTTTGGCTTGTGTGTCTCTTTGGATTGTGTGTCTCTTTGGCTTGTTGCTCTGGTTTGTGTGTCTCTTTGGCTTGTCGCTCTGGTTTGTGCGTCTCGTTGGATTGTCGCTCTGGTTTGTGTGTCTCTTTGGATTGTCACTCGGGTTTGTGTGTCTCTTTGGATTGTGTGTCTCTTTGGCTTGTCGCTCTGGTTTGTGTGTCTCTTTGGATTGTGTGTCTCTTTGGCTTGTCGCTCTGGTTTGTGCGTCTCTTTGGATTGTGTGTCTCTTTGGATTGTCGCTCAGGTTTGTGTGTCTCTTTGGATTGTCGCTCAGGTTTGTGTGTCTCTTTGGATTGCCGCTCTGGTTTGTGTGTCTCTTTGGCTTGTCGCTCTGGTTTGTGTGTCTCTTTGGATTGTCGCTCTGGTTTGTGTGTCTCTTTGGATTGTCGCTCTGGTTTGTGTGTCTCTTTGGATTGTCGCTCTGGTTTGTGTGTCTCTTTGGATTGTCTCTTTGGATTGTGTGTCTCTTTGGATTGTGTGTCTCTTTGGCTTGTCGCTCTGGTTTGTGCGTCTCTTTGGATTGTGTGTCTCTTTGGATTGTCACTCGGGTTTGTGTGTCTCTTTGAATTGTTGCTCTGGTTTGTGTGTCTCTTTGGATTGTCGCTCAGGTTTGTGTTTCTCTTTGGATTGTCGCTCTGGTTTGTGTGTCTCTTTGGATTGTCGCTCAGGTTTGTGTGTCTCTTTGGATTGTCGCTCAGGTTTGTGTGTCTCTTTGGATTGTCGCTCAGGTTTGTGTGTCTCTTTGGATTGTCGCTCAGGTTTGTGTGTCTCTTTGGATTGTTGCTCTGGTTTGTGTGTCTCTTTGGATTGTCGCTCAGGTTTGTGTGTCTCTTTGGATTGTCGCTCAGGTTTGTGTGTCTCTTTGGATTGTCGCTCAGGTTTGTGTGTCTCTTTGGATTGTCGCTCAGGTTTGTGTGTCTCTTTGGATTGTCGCTCAGGTTTGTGTGTCTCTTTGGATTGTTGCTCTGGTTTGTGTGTCTCTTTGGATTGTCGCTCAGGTTTGTGTGTCTCTTTGGATTGTTGCTCTGGTTTGTGTGTCTCTTTGGATTGTTGCTCTGGTTTGTGTGTCTCTTTGGATTGTCGCTCAGGTTTGTGTGTCTCTTTGGTTTGTGCGTCTTTTTGGATTGTCACTCTGGTTTGTGCGTCTCTTTGGATTGTCACTCGGGTTTGTGTGTCTCTTTGGATTGTCACTCGGGTTTGTGTGTCTCTTTGGATTGTCACTCGGGTTTGTGTGTCTCTTTGGATTGTCACTCGGGTTTGTGTGTCTCTTTGGATTGTCACTCGGGTTTGTGCGTCTCTTTGGCTTGTCACTTTGGTTTGTGTGTCTCTTTGGATTGTGTGTCTCTTTGGCTTGTCGCTCTGGTTTGTGTGTCTCTTTGGCTTGTCGCTCTGGTTTGTGCGTCTCTTTGGCTTGTCGCTCTGGTTTGTGCGTCTCTTTGGATTGTCGCTCGGGTTTGTGCGTCTCTTTGGATTGTCACTCGGGTTTGTGTGTCTCTTTGGATTGTCGCTCAGGTTTGTGTGTCTCTTTGGATTGTTGCTCTGGTTTGTGCGTCTCTTTGGATTGTCACTTGGGTTTGTGCGTCTCTTTGGATTGTCACTCGGGTTTGTGTGTCTCTTTGGATTGTCGCTCAGGTTTGTGTGTCTCTTTGGATTGTTGCTCTGGTTTGTGTGTCTCTTTGGATTGTTGCTCTGGTTTGTGTGTCTCTTTGGATTGTTGCTCTGGTTTGTGTGTCTCTTTGGATTGTCGCTCAGGTTTGTGTGTCTCTTTGGTTTGTGCGTCTCTTTGGATTGTCACTTGGGTTTGTGCGTCTCTTTGGATTGTCACTCGGGTTTGTGCGTCTCTTTGGATTGTCACTCGGGTTTGTGCGTCTCTTTGGCTTGTCACTTTGGCTTGTGTGTCTCTTTGGATTGTGTGTCTCTTTGGCTTGTTGCTCTGGTTTGTGTGTCTCTTTGGCTTGTCGCTCTGGTTTGTGCGTCTCGTTGGATTGTCGCTCTGGTTTGTGTGTCTCTTTGGATTGTCACTCGGGTTTGTGTGTCTCTTTGGATTGTGTGTCTCTTTGGCTTGTCGCTCTGGTTTGTGTGTCTCTTTGGATTGTGTGTCTCTTTGGCTTGTCGCTCTGGTTTGTGCGTCTCTTTGGATTGTGTGTCTCTTTGGATTGTCGCTCAGGTTTGTGTGTCTCTTTGGATTGTCGCTCAGGTTTGTGTGTCTCTTTGGATTGCCGCTCTGGTTTGTGTGTCTCTTTGGCTTGTCGCTCTGGTTTGTGTGTCTCTTTGGATTGTCGCTCTGGTTTGTGTGTCTCTTTGGATTGTCGCTCTGGTTTGTGTGTCTCTTTGGATTGTCGCTCTGGTTTGTGTGTCTCTTTGGATTGTCTCTTTGGATTGTGTGTCTCTTTGGATTGTGTGTCTCTTTGGATTGTGTGTCTCTTTGGCTTGTCGCTCTGGTTTGTGCGTCTCTTTGGATTGTGTGTCTCTTTGGATTGTCACTCGGGTTTGTGTGTCTCTTTGAATTGTTGCTCTGGTTTGTGTGTCTCTTTGGATTGTCGCTCAGGTTTGTGTTTCTCTTTGGATTGTCGCTCTGGTTTGTGTGTCTCTTTGGATTGTCGCTCAGGTTTGTGTGTCTCTTTGGATTGTCGCTCAGGTTTGTGTGTCTCTTTGGATTGTTGCTCTGGTTTGTGTGTCTCTTTGGATTGTCGCTCAGGTTTGTGTGTCTCTTTGGATTGTTGCTCTGGTTTGTGTGTCTCTTTGGATTGTCGCTCAGGTTTGTGTGTCTCTTTGGTTTGTGCGTCTTTTTGGATTGTCACTCTGGTTTGTGCGTCTCTTTGGATTGTCACTTGGGTTTGTGTGTCTCTTTGGATTGTCACTCGGGTTTGTGTGTCTCTTTGGATTGTCACTCGGGTTTGTGTGTCTCTTTGGATTGTCACTCGGGTTTGTGTGTCTCTTTGGATTGTCACTCGGGTTTGTGTGTCTCTTTGGATTGTCACTCGGGTTTGTGCGTCTCTTTGGCTTGTCACTTTGGTTTGTGTGTCTCTTTGGCTTGTCGCTCTGGTTTGTGTGTCTCTTTGGCTTGTCGCTCTGGTTTGTGCGTCTCTTTGGCTTGTCGCTCTGGTTTGTGCGTCTCTTTGGCTTGTCGCTCGGGTTTGTGTGTCTCTGTGGATTGTGCGTCTCTTTGGATTGTCGCTCTGGTTTGTGCGTCTCTTTGGATTGTCGCTCTGGTTTGTGCGTCTCTTTGGATTGTCGCTCTGTGGGATTTATTTACTAAAACTGGAGAGTACGAAATCTGGTGCCGCTCTGCATAGGAACCAATCGGCTTCCAGGTTTTATTGTCAAAGCTTAATTCTCCGTACACACGATCCGAATATCGTACGACTTTTTTCACTTAATTGTCGCAAGTAGAATTTAAATAGATTATTAGCCGCTTTCCGCACGCAGATATATGTCTGCAGCATGGCACGGGCAGGCAAAGGAGAGTACCTGTACGTCCCCTTTAAGAAGCGGTTGTTGCGCGCACCCACGCCCGCTGTGAGCGCTCCCGCAGGCTCGATCGCCGTGGGCATACCCGCGATCGCCATGGGGAGATGTCAGTGTAAACACAACATCTCCTCGCTCTGCCTAGCTGACACTGTCACTGATCGTCTTCCCTGTCATCGGGAACACGATCAGTGATGTGTCACCGCAAGCCACGCCCCCTACAGTAAGAATCACTCCTTAGGGAACACTTAACCCCTACAGCACCACCTAGTGGTTAATCCCTTCCCTGCCGTTGTAATTTTCACAGTGATCAGTGCATTTTTATAGCACTGATCGCTGTAAAAATGATAATGGTCCCAAAAATGTGTCAAAAGTGTCCGAAGTGTCCGCTATAATGTCGCAGTCACAATAAAAATCGCAGATCGCCGCCATTACTAGTAAAAAAAAAAAAAAAATTAATGCTATAAAACTATCCCCTATTTTGTAAACGCTATAACTTTTGTGCAAACCGATCAATAAACGCCCTTTTGCGATTTTTATTTTTTATTTTTACCAAAAATATGTAGAAGAATACGTATCGGCCTAAACTGAGGAAAATAAATGTTTTTTTATATATTTTTTGGGGGATATTTATTATAGCAAAAAGTAAAAAATATTGAATTTTTTTCAAAATTGACGCTCTATTTTTGTTTATAGCGCAAAAAATAAAAACCGCAGAGGTGATCAAATACCACCAAAAGAAAGCTCTGTTTGTGGGGAAAAAAGGACGTCAATTTTGTTTGGGAGCCACGTCCGCGCAATTGTCAGTTAAAGTGACGCCGTGCCGAATCGCAAAAAGTGGCCCGGTCCTTTAGCTACAAAATGGTCCGGGGCTGAAGTGGTTAAAGTCACGAAAATTCTCGTAAGACAGAAAAAAATAAAGTCTGAGCGGGGGGGGGAAGAGTCTGAGCGGGGGGGAAAGAGCCTGAGCGGGGGGGGGGAAGAGTCTGAGCGGGGGGGGAAGAGCCTGAGCGGGGGGGAAGAGCCTGAGCGGGGGGGAAAGAGCCTGAGCGGGGGGGAAAGAGCCTGAGCGGGGGGGGGGAAGAGCCTGAGCGAGGGGGGAAGAGTCTGAGCGGGGGGGAAAGAGTCTGAGCGGGGGGGGGAAAGAGTCTGAGCGGGGGGGGAAGAGTCTGAGCGGCTGGGATAATCACCTGAATGACTCCTTCCTTCAGCTACAAACCTTTAACCACTTCAATACCGGGGGGCACTTCCCCTCCTTCCTGCCCAGACCAATTTTCTGCTTTCAGCGCTGTCGCACTTTGAATGACAATTGCGCGGTCGTGCTACACTGTACCCAAACTAAATTTTTATCATTTTGTTCCCACAAATAGAGCTTTCTTTTGGTGGTTTTTTATCACCTCTGCAGTTTTTATTTTTTGCTAAAAAAAAATAAAAAAGGCCGAAAATTTTGAAAAACAAATGCTATTTTTTTTGTTTGTTACAAAACTTTGTAAATAAGTACGTTTTATCCTTCACGGTTGGGCACAGATGGGACGGAAAAGATGAGGCGACTCGGATGGGAACAAATGAGGCGGCACGTATGGGCACAGATGGGGCGGCACGTATGGGCACAGATGGGGCGGCACGTATGGGCACAGATGGGGCGGCACGTATGGGCACAGATGAGGCGGCACGTATGGGCACAGATGGGGCGGCACAGATGGACACGGATGGGGCGGCACAAATGGACACGGATGGGCGGCACGTATGGGCACAGATGAGGCGGCACGTATGGGCACAGATGGGGCGGCACTGATGGACACGGATAGGCGGCACCTATGGGCACAGATGAGGCGGCACGGATGGGCACAGATGGGTGGCACAGATGGGCGGCATGGATGTACTGTAATATTTTGTACTGATGGATGCCAATCAGTGCCAAACAATGCCTGCCAATCAGTGATGCCCATTGTGGGCACTGATTGGAATCCATTGTGGGCACTGATGGCATTCCTGGTGGTCTAGGGTGGCATATCTGGTGGTGGGCATCCCTGGTGGTTAGGTGGCATCCCTGGTGGTCTAGTGTGGGCATCCTCGGGGGGGGGGGGGGGGGGGGGGGGGGGGATTCGGCTCTCCTCTACTTGTGTCTGTCAGACGCGAGTGAGGAAAAGCCGATCACGGCTGCTCTTGTTTACATCATGATCAGCCGTGATTGGACATGGCTGATCACGTGGTAAAGAGTCCCCGTCGGAGACTCTTTACCTAGATCGGTGTTGTGGGGTGTCAGACTGACACCCCGCAACAACGATCGCCGCGATGCGCGCCTCAATTTCCTGAGGACGTCATATGACGTCCACTCAGGATATTGAAACCACTTTGCCACCGTCATTTTGCAATAGGGCGGGCGGCAAGGGGATAATTACAAGCTGGTAGTGCCTGGATGTTGGTAGTTTGTTTAATTTTTTTCCTAGGATATTTCATACCTGCAGTATCATCAAAGCAAAGCTAATGCTGAATAAAAGTTGCAGTTTTTATTTTTTGCGCTATGAACAAAAATAGAGCGTCAATTTCGAAAAAAAAATAGCAATTTTTTTTAACTTTTTGCTATAATAAATATCCCCAAAAATATATAAAAAAAGTGTCCCTCAGTTTAGGCCGGTACATATTCTTCTACATATTTTTGGTAAAATAAAATCGCAATAAGTGTTTATTGACTGGTTTGCGTAGAAGTTATAGCGGCTACAAAATAGGGGATAGTTTTATAGCATTTTTTTTTTTTTTACTAGTAATGGCGGCGATTAGTGATTTTTATCGTGACTGCGATATTGCGGCGGACACACCGGACGCTTTTGACACTGTTTTGGGACCGTTCACATTTATATAGCGAACAGTGCTATAAATATGCACTGATTACTGTATGCATGTGACTGTCAGGGAAGGGGTTAACCACTAGGGGGCGATCAAGGAGTTAAATGTGTTCCCTAGGGAGTGATTCTTACTGTGGGGGGAATGACTGGGGGTGGTGACTGATCGGTGTCCCTATATACAAGAGACACACCATCGGTCCCCTCTCCCTGACAGGACGTGGATCTCTGTGTTTACACACACAGATCGGCGGTCCTGCTCAGTTACTGCGCAATCGCGGGTACAATGGCGGACATTACGCCCATCGGGTTTCCAGTAACGCGGCGGGTGCGTGTCCCCTAGTGGCTCGGCAAGGCGAGGACGTCGTGTGACGTCCTCCCAGAACTACAGCATTATCTTGCCGCCGTCAATTGACGGCGGCCGGTAGTAAAGAGGTTAAACACGTCTAGATGCATTGAGTTGCTGCCATGTGATTGGCTGATTAATAATTTGTGTTACCAAGCAACTGAGCAGGTGTACCTAATAAAGTGTCCGCTGAGTGTATTTGCATGAGGTAAGGACCACATGCTGAGCCTCCATGATGGAAAGAACTGAAGGGGGTGGAGACCAGGGACAGTCCAGCTGAGGAGATGATTCTGGATGTCTTCCGCACAGGAAAGGAGGAGGGCGCTCTTTGATTGCTGCAGCTTCTAATGCACATGGCGGGAAGCTCACAGGGTGCAGTGATATCAGAGGAAGCCAGGAGAGAAGCAAGGCCGGATCTTGGCTTTGAGGCTGATATTGGTGGATGATTTTGTGTGGGACACCCGAGGAAGGGTGGGAACCCTCAGAAGTGTCCGGTAAGGTCTCCTCACGTCTGTCTCTGTAATAAATATGTGGAGCACATCTTCTCTGGATGAGGGGAGGACGGCCCTTCGCCTCCTCAGAGCGGAGCGCCCTACGCCTCCTCAGAGCGGAGCGCCCTTCGCCTCCTCAGAGCGGAGCGCCCTTCGCCTCCTCAGAACGGAGCGCCCTTCGCCTCCTCAGAGCGGAGCGCCCTTCCTCTCCTCAGAGCGGAGCGCCCTTCCTCTCCTCAGAGCGGAGCGCCCTTCGCCTCCTCAGAGCGGAGCGCCCTTCGCCTCCTCAGAGCGGAGCGCCCTTCGCCTCCTCAGAGCGGAGCGCCCTTCGCCTCCTCAGAGCGGAGCGCCCTTCGCCTCCTCAGAGCGGAGCGCCCTTCGCCTCCTCAGAGCGGAGCGCCCTTCGCCTCCTCAGAGCGGAGCGCCCTTCGCCTCCTCAGAGCGGAGCGCCCACCAATAATAATAATGTGCAAACCAGAGCGAGCTGAGCAGCAAAATGTGTGATTAGGTGGAGAAAGTCAGATTATGTCCCTTCGGTATACCGCCACCTCAGAGACTCGCTGTGCCGAGGAAGGGGGGGAGGGGATATGGTTTAATTACTGTGTGTGTGTGAAAATGGATTATTCCTACCTGAGCTGACATCAACCCGCTGCTTCTGACTGACTGTGTGCGCCAGCAATGCTCCACTGTGTATGCGCCCAGTGCTGGCCTCGTGATGGTGCAGTACGGGCCTTGTGATGGCGCCGTGCTGGCCTTGTGATGGCGCCGTGCTGGCCTTGTGATGGCGCCGTGCTGGCCTCGTGATGGCACCGTACTGGCCTCGTGATGGCACAGTACGGGCCTCGTGATGGCGCCGTGCTGGCCTCGTGATGGCCTCGTGATGGCGCCTTTCTGGCCTCGTGATGGTGCAGTACGGGCCTCGTGATGGAGCAGTACGGGCCTCGTGATGGAGCAGTACGGGCCTCATGATGGCGCAGTACGGGCCTCGTGATGGTGCAGTTCGGGCCTCGTGATGGTGCAGTACGGGCCTCGTGATGGTGCAGTGCTGGCCTCGTGATGGTGCAGTGCTGGCCTCGTGATGGCGCCGTGCTGGCCTCGTGATGGCGCCGTGCTGGCCTCATGATGGTGCAGTGCTGGCCTCGTGATGGTGCAGTGCTGGCCTCGTGATGGTGCAGTGATGGCGTCGTGCTGGCCTCGTGATGGCGCCGTGCTGGCCTCGTGATGGCGCCGTGCTGGCCTCGTGATGGCGCCGTGCTGGCCTCGTGATGGCGCAGTGCTGGCCTCGTGATGGCGCAGTGCTGGCCTCGTGATGGCGCAGTGCTGGCCTCGTGATGGCGCAGTGCTGGCCTCGTGATGGCGCAGTGCTGGCCTCGTGATGGCGCAGTGCTGGCCTCGTGATGGCGCCGTGCTGGTGCCGTGCTGGCCTCGTGAAGGCGCCGTGCTGGCCTCGTGAAGGCGCCTTTCTGGCCTCGTGATGGCGCCTTTCTGGTGCCGTGCTGGCTTTGTGATGGTGCCAGAAAATGCCTGGTCCTCAAGTGGTTAATTCTCCCTTCCTCATACCCACCTTTTCTTTTTCTACCCCCTCGCTCTGCGCAGCAAGGAAGAGCTCTGACCTTTTTTTTTTTTTTTTTTTCATCTTTTTTTTATTTTTTATTATTGTTTAAAATGACCATTTCCTAGTTGTTTTGGTCTTATTTTTAGGCTGTAAATTGGTTAGAAATCCATTGGCTTTCCCATTCGCTGCGGTGATTTGTAGCTGCAGAGAGCTGTCGGCAGCCACCCCAGAAAATAAGACAAAAGACGTCTAGCGGCAGAAATCTGTGTAGATAAAATCCTCCATGCCGGGGCGTCTGGGGACCCGTCACTTCCACTTTCCCCGGGCCGGATTCCGGCAAACCCGGCCACAAATCCCAACGCCGGCTCAGATTATAATTTTTTTGCGTTTGGGTATTGATAATAGATTCTGATTTTTTTTTTTTTAATGGGTGACAAGCCCCAGGAGGGGAGAGTCTCATCTATACGCCGGTGTCCTCCGATGACCTCCATGAGATCGGCGATCCTTCGGGAGATGAGCGCGAGGACGCAGCCCGGCTCCTGCGGTTTGATGAAGTGACTATGCGGTTATCTCCTCCGTCACATACTACAGATCGTATTAAGACTTCTCTTTGATGTCATTACAGATAGCGTCTTATCAGCAGGCCGCAGGGCCACTGCTACAGGAACCCTTCAAGGCTTCCGGCGGCCATATTTCAGATTAACCGCAAATCTCAGATGTGATGGAGTGCGCTCATATTTGAATAGTGTGGAGAAAATTGGTGTAATTATCATAACTCAGACTTTTTTTTTTTTTTTCAAACACAAAAGCCACTTTTGCTGAAGGGAAAGCGACAGCGGCGCCCTCCGGGGGTTTAGCTGTACAGGTTGCAAGCGTTGCGGTGAACCTGATTACAGACTTGGTTCTGTTCTGTAACTATTAAGACAAGTAGAGGTGTGCTGATTATATATATATATATATATATATATATATAATTTATTATATTCGAGTATAAGCCGAGTTTTTCATCACTTTTTTTTTTGCTGAAAATGCCTCCCTGGGCTTATACTCGAGTCACCTTTTTGCACCTGATCTCCCGGACTTTAGGGACCCGGTACCGGGAGATCGGGTGCATGTAGCCCCACTCTTCCTCTACACGTGTGCAAAGTTTGTTGTCTGGGGGACCTACGGCCGGGGAGCACCGATTTTTCAAAGCCGGGCACCCCTTCTATAGACTCCCATGTTAAACGTCAGTTGAGGCATGGGCACATTGAGGAATGCACATGGACACAGTGAGGCATGCACATGGACACCCTAGGCTTATACTCGAGTCAAGTGTGCATAGTTTGTTGTCTAGGGGACCTACGGCTGGGGAGCACCAATTTTTTTCAAACCCAGGCACCCCTTCCATAGACTCCAATGTTAAATGGTAATTTCTCTGGTGAATTTGCGGACCCGGTACCGGCCGATCGTAGGTCCCCTGGACCCGGATCTTAGCACACATTTAGCCCCATTTCTTCTCTACAAGTGTGCAAAATGTTTTGTCCGGGGGACCTACGGCCAGGGAGCACCAATTTTTCAAAGCCGGGCACCCCTTCCATAGACTCCCATGTTAAACGTCAGTCTAGTCATGGGCACAGTGAGGAATGCACATGGACACAGTGAGGCACAGTTAGGCATGCACATGAACACCCTAGGCTTATACTCGAGTCAAGTGTGCAAAGTTTTTTTGTCTGGGGGACCTACGGCTGGGGAGCACCGATTTTTCAAAATCAGGCATCCCTTCCATAGACTCCCATGTTAAATGGTCATTTCTCTGGTGAATTTGGGGACCCGGTACCAGCGGTCGTAGGTCCCCTGAACCCGCATCTTAGCACATATTTAGCCCCATTTCTTCTCTACAAGTATGCAAAGTTTGTTGTCTGGGGGACCTACGGCTGGGGAGCACCGATTTTTCAAAGCCGGGCACCCCTTCCATAGACTCCCATGTTAAAGGTCAGTCTAGTCATGGGCACAGTGAGGAATGCACATGGACACAGTGAGGCATGGGCACAGTGAGGAATGCACATGGACACAGTGAGGCATGCCACGAAAAGAAAGCTCTATTTGTGGGGAAAAAAGGACGCTAATTTTGTTTGGGAGCCACGTCACACGACCGCGCAATTGTCAGTTAAAGCGACGCAGTGCTAGGTCCTTTACCTGCATGTTGGTCCGGGTCTTAAGTGGTTTAAGTCAATTTCAAAAATGTTTTATTATCTTAAACAGAGCTTTTTTTGCTCAGAAAATAGGTGCAGGAACCATATTGCGCACTGTATGACCGTTCTAGATATCTGATCCTTATGTTTGATTGACGAGTGTATCTTATTTATGTCTTTGCAGAGACTTTGGTCTTCCACAATGAATCCTGTTTACAGCCCTGTACAGCCAGGGACTCCCTACGGAAATCCAAAAAACATGACCTACGCAGGTACGTTGATGTCTCTGTATTCTGTTTATGGGAAGGAAGGGAGCGTCTTTATACCGCTGTATCCCTCGTCTGTACTCTGGAGCAAACTCTCCAGTCTCAGCTTGTTTATATAGTGATACTCCGGCCAGGCCAGTCCTTCATAGTGTACGTCCAGGCATTACCCCCGCCCCCCAAATCTCCCATCTCACCCCCTCTAGAACAGGGAGGCAGTCTCAATATAGTTGATTTACTTTGCCCCTCAACAGGAACAGCTTTTAATACTACTTGTAACGTCATCACCAGGCTTGTAAAGTTCTTGCAGGGGCAGCTGCTTGGAGCTCAGTTCCTATTGACGCCCCCAGAACTACGTCTCCCAAGAGCCACAGTGGGTGGGCAGTCTGTGTGGTAAGGAAGTCGTATTGCTCCAAAGTGATGCTCATAGGTTAATTGACTTCTGTCTAACTTGGCCTTGGTATGTATGAATGTGAGCTGGGGACCTTTATAGCCAGATTCAGAGACCGTTACGCCGGCGTATCAGTAGATACGCCGTCGGAACTCTGAATCTACGCCGTCGTAAATTTAAGCGTATTCAGGAAACCAGATACGCTTAAATTAGGCTAAGATACGAGCGGCGTAAGTCTCCTACGCCGTCGTATCTTAGGCCTGGTACACACGATAGGTTTTATCCGCGGATATGGTCCGCCGGACCGTATCCGCGGATAAATCCTCTGCGGATTTTAATCCGATGGAGTGTACACACCATCGGATTGAAATCCGCGCCGAATTCCCATCGCGGTGACGTGTCGCGCCGTCGCCGCGATGATGACGCGGCGACGTGCGCGACGCTGTCATATAAGGATATCCACGCATGCGTCGAATCATTACGACGCATGCGAGGGATGGGTTCGGACGGATCGATCCGGTGAGTCTGTACAGACCACCGGATCGATCCGCTGGAGCCGATTCCAGCGGATAGATTTGTAAGCATGTCTACAAATTTTTATCTGCTGGAAATCGGAAATATCCGCGGATAAATATCCGCTGGAACGTACACACCAGGGGATCTATCCGCTGAAACCGATCCGCTGAGATTTTTCAGCGGATGGATCCTCTCGTGTGTATGGGGCCTTAGGGTGCATATTTACGCTGGCCGCTAGGTGGCGCTTCCGTCGATTTCAGCGTAGAATTTGCAAATGAGCAAGATACGCCAATTCACGAACGTACTTGCGCCCGTCGCAATTAGTTACGCCGTTTACGTAAGAGATACGCCGGCGTAAAGATAAAACTGCTCCCTAGGTGGCGCAGCCCATGCAAGGTATGGATGTCGGAACAGGTCTATCTTTTTACGTCGTTTGCGTAAGTCGTACGCGAATAGGGCTGTGCGTAAGTTACGTCACGTCGTAGGCAGTGTTCGACGTATCTTAGGTATTCTATCCGACACATGCGCACTGGGATTCTTGCGCTGTTCGTAAAAAACGTCAATCACGTCGGGTCACCAGTCATTAACATAAAACACGCCCCCCTGTTCCACATTTGAATTAGGCGCGCTTAGGTCGGCACATTTACGCTACGCCGCCGTAACTTAGGAGGCAAGTGCTTTGTGAATACAGCACTTGCCTCTCTGATTTACGGCGGCGTATCGTATATGCGATACGCTACGCCGCCTCAACATTAAGCCGGTCTATCTGAATCTGACTATTAGATTGTAAACTCCCTGAGGGCAGGGGCCGATGTGAATATACAATCTATATACAGTGGAACCTCGGATTACGAGAATAATCCGTTCCAGGAGAACGCTCGTAATCCAAAGCACTCGCATATCAAAGCGAGTTTCCCCATAGAAGTCAATGGAAACGAAAATAATTTGTTCCGCATTGACTTCAGTGGCATGCGATACCGCATGTGGCCAGAGGTGGGGGGCGCCGGGAGAGTCTTGGGAACACACGAACAGGCCCGAGGACAGTTCGGCTGACCTTGGCAAACATTGGAAAGCCTCAGGAACGGCGTATTTCCGAGTCCTTCCGATCTTTTCCTTACTGCACCGATCGATACGATCGGTGCCGTTCGGCTCTGCTCAGCTCCTGCGCCCCCCCACCTCAGGCCAAACGCGGTACTGCATACTGTTTTGGCTTGAATTCTGCTTGTTTTGCGAGACAACACTCGCAAACCGAGTTAGGATTTTAAAAAAATACAACGCTCGCATTGCGAAACGCTTGTTAACCGTGTTACTCGCAATCCGAGGTTCCACTGTGTGTGTATGTGTGTGTATATGTATGTGTATATATATATATATATATATATATATATATATATATATATATATATATATATATATATATATATATATATATATATATAGATCTTGCCCAAAAAAGTGTGCGTTTTCTGGGCATTGCAGTGCGAATTGCAGGCACATAATCTTCTGATTCGCAGATGCGTTCCGTTGGGAGCAAGAATCCCTCCCCCCCCCCCCCCCCCTCCTCACTACACCTCTCCCTGCTCAGCTGATCCGCAGATACAGTGGACCCTCGGATTACGAGCATAATGCGTTCCAGGAGAATGCTAATAATCCAAAGTGCTTGCATATCAAAGCGAGTTTCCCCATTGAAGTCAATGGAAATGAAAATAATTTGTTCCGCATTGACTTCAATGGCATGCAATACCGCATGTGGCCAGAGGTAAGGGGGGGTGCCGGAGAGCCTTGGGAACACACCAAAAGGCCCGAGGACAGCTCAGCTGACCTCTGCAAACATCGGAAAGGCTCGGGAACGGCGTATTTCCGAGTCTTTCCGATCATCTCCGCCCCCCCACCTCAGGTACTGCACACCGCTTTGGCTTGAATTCTGCTTGTTTTGCGAGACAACACTCGCAAACCGAGTTAGGATTCAAAAAAATACAGCGCTCGTATTGCGAAACGCTCGTTAACCGCGTTGCTCGCAATCCGAGGTTCCACTGTGTGTGTGTGTGTGTTTATATATATATATATATATATATATATATATATATATATATATATATATATATATCCAAAAAAAAATTGTGTTTTCTGGGCATTGCAGGCACATAATCTTCTGATTCGCAGATGCATTCCGTCTGCCTGCTCTGCTGATCCGCAGATACAGTGGAACCTTGGATTACGAGCATAATGCGTTCCAGGACAATGCAAATAATCCAAAGCACTCGCATATCAAAGCGAGTTTCCCCATTGAAGTCAATGAAAATGAAAATAATTTGTTCCGCATTGACTTCAATGGCATGCAATACCGCGTGTGGCCAGAGGTAAGGAGGGGTGTCGGAGAGGCTCTCAAACACACTAAAAGGCCTGAGGACTGACCTCGGGAAGGTAGTATTTCCGAACGGCTCCGCTCGGCTCACCCATCCCCCCCCACCTCAGGCCAAACGCGGTACTGCTTGAATCCTACTCGTGTTGCGAGACAACACTCGCAACCCAAGTTAGGATTAAAAAAAATTAAAAATACTGCGCTCGTATTGCGAAACACTCGTTAACCGCGTTACTCGCAATCCGAGCTTCCACTGTACAATGGAGAGGAGTCGCCTTTTTGCAGAATTTGCACCGCAAACGCGTGAATCCAGCCTGTTTTCCCCTCCCCGCTCCTTGCTCTTTTGCATGCTTCCAGGTATGGAGGAGAATTTTACCTGCTCCTCTGCGACGATGCTTGGGCCTGGCATCTAATAGCTGTGCCTGAGCACTGTCACATGACCCTGACATCTCGGTCACATGACCCAGGGTCACTGATGCTGTTGATTGACCCTATAGTGGAACTTCCGCTCATCGGAACCCTCTGGTGTCACATTTGACACCTTTCAGGGGGGAGGAGACAGGTATTTGCACCCACTTCCGGGAGTCCTCTTTGCGGAGACTCTGCGGGTACTACGTCACTTCCCACCCCCGCCCGTTGTGTTCTAGGAAACACTCGGCTCCCAGAACACAACAGGAACCAGTAATTCCCTCACCGAGGATGGCGGTGGGGGCAGCAGAGTGACGAGCGATCGCTCGTCCTCTGCTGCCGACGGCGCTGGACTCCAGGACAGGTAAGTGCCCTAATATTATAAGTCAGCAGTTGCAGTATTTGTAGCTGCTGGCTTTTAATTTTTTTTTTTTTCGGCGGAGATACGCTTTAACCACTTAAGGACCACCTCCTGCACATTTATGTTGGCAGAATGTCACGGCTGGGCACATGCACGTATCGGTACGTCCTGTGCTAGTACCCAGCCGTGGGCCGCGCGCCCGCGACCCGGTCCAAAGCTCCGGCACCCGCGGACTCGATCGCCGCTGGAGTCCCCGGAGCTGAAGAACGGGGAGAGGTGTGTGTAAACACAGCTTCCCCGTTCTTCACTGTGGCGTCGTCATCGATCGTGTGTTCCCTTTTATAGGGATACACAATCGATGATGTCACACCTACAGCCACACCCCCCTACAGTTAGAAACACATATTAGGTCTCACATAACCCCTACAGTGCCCCCTGTGGCTAACTCCCAAACGGCAATTGTCATTTTCACAGTAAACAATGCACTTTAAATGCATTGTTTGCAGTGAAAATGACAATGGTCCCAAAAATGTGTCAAAATTGTCCAAAGTGTCCGCCATAATGTCGCAGTCACGAAAAAAATCGCTGATCGCCACCATTAGTAGTACAAAAAATAAAAATGCAATAAAGCTATCCCCTATTTTGTAAACGCTATAAATGTTGCGCAAACCAACCGATAAACGCTTATTGCGATTTTTTTTTTTTAATCAAAAAAATTGGTAGAAGAATACGTATCGGCCTAAACTGAGGAAAAAAATAATGTTTTATATATTTTTGGGGGATATTTATTACAGAAAAATGTAAAAAATATAGATTTTTTTTTAAAAATTGTCACTTTATTTTTGTTTATAGCGCAAAAAATAAAAACTGCAGAGGTGATCAAATACCACCAAAAGAAAGCTCTATTTGTAGGGAAAAAAGATAGCCAAATTTTGTTTGGGAGCCACGTCACACGACCGCGCAATTGTCTGTTAAAGCGACGCAGTGCCGAATCGCAAAAACTGACCAGGTCCTTTAGCTGTCTAAAGGTCCGGGTCTTAAGTGGTTAAACAGGTTGCTCTAGGTGGGCAAGGCTGGCCATAGAAAGAGCAAATTTATTTCCTGCAACCACACACCATTGTGTTCTCCCGGTGAGGGGGGGCTCAGGAAGCCAGTGGCTAGCGATAGACTGGTTGTACTCAAGTCGATCGATCATCTTTGGTACATTTAGCCTGCCCATACATGGTTTGAATCTCATCCGGATCCTGCTTGAACCCAGCTAAGATTGGAACTGTCTATGGCTGGCTTAACGTATTATTTCAGCAGGAACAGCAGGTGCAGGTCCAGCAAGGGTCAAGCAGTCCAGGCAGGATCCCGGGAGAAAGGCTACAGTTGTGATCATTTCTCCAGCAGGGCCAGGGGATCAGGTCTGGAGAAGAGACGGAAATGCATCGTAGTGGGTCTGGAACGGGTTTGCTGTACTGCTGTAATAGATGCAAGAGACAAGGGCGCCCAGGCCCGTCGCTACAGGACAGGCAAAACAATCAATTGCTTGGGGCCCAGAGCTGGCCTGGGGCCCCCAATTTCCTTTTCCCAGGCTGTAGCGTGGCCGAGCGCCTCTTCCTTCCTCCTGGAGTCCGGCCGGGTACCGTGCGTGGTACAGGAGATTCAGTTTCCTGTTCCTGGCCGGACTGACAGGAAGTGCACACTGAGTGCTCACTTCCTTTCAGTCCAGCCAGGAACACAGGAAACTGAATCTCCTGTACCACGCGCGGTACCCGGCCCGGGCACTATCTGATTGGGAACTGGGGACCCATAATGATAGAACACCTGACTGACAGGAGGAAGAGGAGCTCGGCCACGCTACAGCGACGGCCTACAGGGAAGAAGGGGAGGTGAGAATAGAAAAACAATGGCCTAGATTCAGGTACATTTGAGCCCACTTACGGAGGCGCAGCGTATCGTTTTTACGCTACGCCTCCGTAAATTACCTGCGCTACGCTTCATTCACGAAGCAGTAGCACCGTAATTTGCGTGGGCGCTCCGTAAAAATAGCCGGCGTAAGCGCGCGTAATTTAAATGATCCCGTAGGGGGCATGGATCATTTGTTAGGCACGTTCCCGCGCCGAACGTAGTGCGCACGCTCCATCGGGAAACTTTCCCAACGTGCATTGCGGTAAATGACGTCGCAAGGACGTCATTTGCTTCAACGTGAACGGCGTCCAGCGCCATTCACGATTCACTTACGCAAACAACGTAATTTTAAAAAAATCGCGACGCGGGAACGACGGGTATACGTAGCATTGGCTGCCCGTGCTAATAGCATGGGCAGCCTTACGTAGAAACCGACGAACGCAAACAACGTAAAATGCGTACGCCGGGCGCGCGTACGGTTGTGAATCGGCGTTGGTATGCAATTTGCATACTCTACGCTGACCACTACGGGAACGCCACCTAGCGGCCATCGTAAGAATGCAGCCTACGATACGACGGCATAAGAGCCTTATGCCAGTCATATCTTAGGCTGCAGTCGGCGTAACAAGCTTTCTGAATACAGAAAAGTCGTTACGCCGGCGCAACTATGCAATTGCGCTGCGTATCTATGGATACGCAGATGCAATTGCTTACTGAATCTACCCCAATAGGACTAGGGAGAGGGGGGAGGAGTAAGAACATGGGTGTTAAAATTCGTGTAGCGCTAACGTAGGCTTTGCGTGCGGGGGGGGGTGCTTGGGGGGGCCCCCATTTTGCTTGGGGCCCCCAAATTCCTTCAAACGGCCCTGAGAGCGCCTGGTAGAGTTCACACAAGGTGCTATCTTCTTGCTGCCATCGCCAAGCCACACCCACCCTGCAGGCACCATCAGATGGAAGGCGCAGTTAGCCGCGGCTCAAGGAAGCCCTCGCTAACCCCTGGTTGGAAATAGCTGATCCGCCTGAACTTGTCTTACTGCTTTTATCCTCGTCCTCACTGAGATTCATTTGTGGAAGCCAACTGCCAAGTCGGCGGCTGTATTTTTTACGCAGAGAACATTGTGTTCGGTGTTGGAGGTCAGCAGTGCAATGTGCTGATTGGCTCACTTAAATGGCATTTCTTTCTTTATACGTTAAGAACAGAGCATTCTACGCCATGGGGACAAATAGGTCTCCTCCAAGCCGCTTTACCTGCATTCTGTAAAGAGAGAATACTAATGAGCTGTACCGTCACGTCATCCCTTCCAAAGGCTGCGGAGAGCGCAGGGTTTTGTCAGCGTGCCGGGAAAGTCCAGCAAGCGGAGAAATTGCCGTCAAGCAAACTATGTACATCGAAAGGATTTATTTTTTTTATCAAGCTCTGCTGCAGATTCTGAGCTAGTTGTGTTCAGTAGGGTCTTATGTAGAGGTAGACCGACGTGGGTTTTTCTCTGCCCGATGCCAATATTTAGAAATCTGGGCGGCCGATGGCCGATATATGATGCCGATTTTTTTAATTCTTTTGGTGGCACTGGCTCTTGGCACTGGAAGATGGCACTAGCAAAAGGCACTGATTGGCAGGTGGCACTTATTGGCACTGGCAGGTTGCACTGGATGGCACTGAAAGATGGTACCAGCAGATGGCACTGAGTGGCAGGTGGCACTTATTGGCACTGGCAGGTGGCACTGATTGGCACTGGCAGATGGCACTGATTGGCACGTGGCACTGGCAGGTGGCACTAACAGGTGACACTGGCAAGTGGCACTGACTGGCAGGTGGCACTAATTGTCTCTGGATGGCAATAGTTAGCACTGGCAGATGGCACTGGTTGGCATTGGCAGGTGGCACTGATGGCTTTAGTTGGCACTGGTAGGTGGCACTGGATGGAAGGTGGCACTAATTGGCACTGGATGGTGGCACTGGTATTGGCACTGGCAGGTGGAATTGACAGATGGCACTGGATGGAAGGTGGCACTAATTGGCACTGGATGGTGGCACTGTTGGCACTGGCAGGTGGCATTGGAAGATGGCACTGGACGGCAAGTGGCACTAATTTGCACTGGCAGGTGGCACTGGTGCAAAAAAATATAGTGTCACCCCCCCCCCCCCTCAGTAGGCCATTCCAACACATTTACATGTTTCCCCTTAAGTGTTGCTTTATCAGTGTGTTTGGGGTGATTGTCCTGCTGGAAGGTGAACCTCCGTCCTCGCCTCAAATCACACACAGAGTGCTACAGGTTTCGCTCAAGAATATCCCTGTATTTAGCACCATCCATCTTTCCCTCAACCCCGACCAGTTTCCCAGTCCTGACTGCTGAAAAACATCCCCACAGCATGATGCTGCCACCACCGTGTTTCACAGTGGGGATGGTGTTCTTTGGGTCATGTGATGTGTTGGGTTTGCGCCAGACATAAAATTTTCTTTGATGGCTAAAAAGTTCAATTTTAGTCTCATCAGACCAGAGCACCTTCCTCTATACATTTTGGGAGTCTCCCACATGCCTTTTCACAAACTCAAAACGCGCCATTTTGTTTTTTGCTGAAAGTAATGTCTTTCTTCTGGCCACTCCCCCATAAAGCCCAACTCTATGGAGCGTACGGCTTATTGTCGCCCTATGTACAGATACTCCAGTCTCTGCTGTGGAACTCTGCAGCTCCTCCAGGGTTACCTTAGGTCTCTGTGCTCTTCTCTGATTAATGCCCTCCTTGCCCGGTCCGTGAGTTTTGGTGTGCGGCCGTCTCTTGGCAGGTTTGCTGTTGTGCCATGTTCTTTCCATTTGGTGATGATAGATTGGATGGCGCTCCGAGGGATCATCAAAGATTTGGAGATTTTTTTATAACCCGACCCTGACTTGTACTTCTCACCAACATTGTCCCTTCCTTGTCTGGAGAGTTCCTTGGTCTTCATGGCCGTGTTTGGTTAGCGGTGCCTCTTGCTTAGGTGTTGGGGCCTCGGGGGCCTTTCACAAAGGTGTGTCTATGTAATGACAGGTCATGTGACACTTAGATTGCACACAGGTGGGCGTCATTTCACTAATTATGTGACTTCTGAAGGGAATTGGTGGCACCGGAGCTTTGTATGGGCTTCAAAACAAAGGGGGTGAATACTTACGCACATGCCAATTATCAGTTTTTTAGGGGTGCAACGGATCAAAAAACTTGCGGTTCGGATCGTTCCTCAGATCAGGAGTCACGGATCGGATCATTTTTCGGATCGGCAAAAAAATAAAATAAATCTCCCCCACTGTAATATCCACATCTCCCCCCCGCCACCAACTATAGTACCCCCTCGGTGCAGACACCCCCCCCTCCTCTCAGTACAGTGACCCCCCCCCCCTCCTCTCAGTACAGTGACCCCCCCCTCCTCTCAGTACAGTGACCCCCCCTCCTCTCAGTACAGTGACCCCCCCTCCTCTCAGTACAGTGCCCCCCCTCCCCTCTCAGTACAGAGACCCACCCCTCCCCTCTCAGTACAGAGACCCACCCCTCCCCTCTCAGTACAGAGACCCACCCCTCCCCTCTCAGTACAGAGACCCACCCCTCCCCTCTCAGTACAGAGACCCACCCCTCCCCTCTCAGTACAGAGACCCACCCCTCCAGGTAGTACCGACAGACACTCCCCGAGCGGTGTGTCCCACGAGTGCGGGCTCCTCCTCTGTGGGTGTAAACAGAAGAGGGCCGCCGCCGGGTGTACCAAGATGGCCGCGGCTCCGGAGCTAGGCCGAAGCCGCGGCCTTTCCTAATGTTATTCCTGCGGCTCCGAAGCTAGGCCGAAGCCGCGGACTTTCCTAGCATTATGGTCGTGACTCCGGAGGTAGGCCGAAGCCGCGGCCATAACATTAGGAAAGGCTGCGGCTTCGGCCTAGCTCCGGAGCCGCCGCCGTAACATTAGGAAAGGCCGCGGCTTCGGCCTAGCTCCGGAGCCGTGGCAATCCGCGGATCACAGTGTGTTCCGATCCGAAGGGGGTGATCCGTTGCACCCCTACAGTTTTTTATTTCTGAAAAATAGTTTTATGTATTTATTTTTATAATTTTACTTCATCAACTCAGACTATTGTGTTCTGATCATCACATAGAATTCAGATTAAAAAAAAAACATTGAACTAAACGCCGTAATGTAACAAAATAGGTAAAAAGGCCAGGGCCAGGTGAATACTTTTGCAAGGCGCATTTGTGTAAATTTGGCTCCAGCAGGCAACATGGCCGCCGCCGGTGTTCTTGGATAACGCTGCAGTCACAGGGAAGCTTCAGTTGCTGTCTGGAGGAGAACGTTACCTTGACTTTCTTGTCTGAGATGTCGTTAGTATTCCCTGGCACAAGAGCAGAAATGTTGTCCTCGTCTCGGGGGCACTTGATCGAGTGCCAGGACTGGTGTTTTTCTTCTTTTTTTTTTATTGTGTTCCCGTAGATGTGTCTCTATAAATAAGACTCGTAAAAATAGTTTATTGCAGCTGCAGGAGAATTCCTGGCCCTGCTGCTGATTGATTGGCGCGGGTTTGTTTCTGAAATCTGAGTTGTATGTCGGCTTCCTTGTTTTTGTAAAGAATGTCGGCAAAATGCCCTATACGTGTACTGGAGGTGTGTGATGCCCTTTGTTTCCTCTTTTTGGGTGTATATCAATGTTTGACAAATTTGCTTGGAATCTAGGAGCCAGCTAAAAAAGTTAGGAGCCAGAAAACGCACCCTGTCCCGACGAGCTTGCGCGCAGAAGCGAACACATACGTGAGCAGCGCCCGCATATGTAAACGGTGTTCAAACCACACATGTGAGGTATCGCCGCGATTGGTTGAGCGAGAGCAATAATTCTAGCCCTAGACCTCCTCTGTAACTCAAAACATGCAACCTGTAGAATTTTTTTAAACGTCGCCTATGAAGATTTTAAAGGGTAAAAGTTTGTCGGCATTCCACGAGCGCACACACAATTTTGAAGCGTGACATGTTGGGTATCAATTTACTCGGCGTAACATCATCTTTCATAATATTAAAAAAAAATGGGGATAACTTTACTGTTGTCTTATTTTTTAATTAAAAAAAGTGTAATTTTTTCCCAGAAAAGTGCGCTTGTAAGACCGCTGCGCAAATACGGCGTGACAGAAAGTATTGCAATGATCGCCATTTTATTCTCTAGGGTGTTAGGATAAAAAATATATATAATGTTTGGGGGTTCTAATTAGAGGGAAGACGATGGCAGTGAAAAATAGTGAAAAATTACATTAGAATTGCTGTTTAACTTGTAATGCTTAACTTGTAATACCAACAGCCACCACCAGATGGCGCCAGCTCACACATCTGGTGGTAATAACTTGTAATACCAACGGCTCACCACCAGATGGTTGGCCACCTTCCAAGCCAAGTCGCCAGGACACCATTTATAGTCGCCATGGCGAACTGGCGCCCGGGATTTGTCGAGCCCTGGTGTATGTTGTGTGCATCCCTTCCCCACCGATAGAGTGGGAAAGGGTTCGAAATCATGTTGGATTTTTACGATTAACCTGAGATTTGCTCTCACTTCCTGTCCTGGTGGGGACTGTTTCACCAGACGGGGGGTATAGAAAAGTCTCCAATAGTAACACACAAGTAACCATGCTTTTTTTTTAGTTGAGTAAGGGAAGTAGAACCCCAGGAATTATTAAGTCCTTATGTGGGGTCTGGAATTTGGAGGCTCCGAGCAGTGGCGTATCTAGGTTATGGCAGCCATGGCAAGTGCCATGGGCGCCATATGAAGGGGGCGCTGATGAGTGGCTGGGCTGCAAGGTACTTACCAGGGTCTGAGGGTCTCTTCTTCCCTCCTCTTGAGCATAGGTAGCATCTCCTTTTCAGCACCTTTGCTGATGGACAATGGCAGCGCTATCCCTGCTGCGTTCAGCCACAGCCCCCCCTGTTCTCCCAGGCTCTCCCATTCCATCTGGTCGGATTGGCAGCACACAAAGAAGGAGGAACATCAGTTTCTCCCTCTCCTCTGTGAAAACTGAGGCCTTAAGTGATGAATTTTTAAGGTTCTGCATTTACCTGGCCTTGGAGGGCAGAGGAGGGATCAGGGGTCTAATAAACCCCAGATTTCTCCATAAAGAAGATATGTCACTACCCAAGGTATCACAAGGGATGATAAATATTAGGGTTGTCCCGATACCGAGCATTTGCCTGAGTACTTCTACTCTGGGCAAATGCTCCAATGCTTCACGCGATACCTGGACAGTCAGGGTGATCAGTGCGGTGGGGGAGTTACAAGCACCAATCACCGCCGACTGTCCTTGTATCCTCCTCCATGCCCCCTCCATTCTGCTGCTGTCCCCCTCCGTGCTGCCATCTTTTTCCATGCTGCCGCCGTGTCCCCCCTCCTTGCTGCCGCCGTCATGCCCCCCTCCTTGCTGCCACCGTCATGCCCCCCTCCTTGCTGCCGCCGTCATGCCCCCCTCCTTGCTGCCGCCGTCATGCCCCCCTCCATCCTGCTGCCATGTCCCCCCATGTTGCCGCCGTGTCAGCCCCCTATGCTGCCGTCGTGTCAGCCCCCTATGCTGCCGTCGTGTCAGCCCCCCGTGCTGCCGCCGAGAGCGGCGGTAGGAGCCGGTAAACCCAGCTCCTACCTTTTCCGAATGTACAGAGTCGGTGATCACTGACTCTGTACATTCACATAACTGAAACATTGTAACCTCCTGTGTCACACTGACACTGTACATTTCCCCCCACTCCCCTTAAAAAAAAAATAAAGCTTTGTAAAAAAATAAATTAAAAATAAATAAACAAAATTGTAAAAAAAAAAAAAAATACTGACACATGTGCCACTGTCACATGAGATTTAAAAAAAGTATCGGTAATCTGTATCGGGAGTACTTGATAAAAAGTATCGGTACTTGTACTCGGTCCTAAAAAAGTGGCATCGGGACAACCCTAATAAATATGCACGGAGGGGGGCATGGGGGAGAGAGGGGGACAGATGCACGGAGGGGGACATGGAGGAGAGAGGGGGACAGATGCACGGAGGGGGATATGGAGGAGAGAGGGGGGACATGAGGGAGAGAGGGGGACAGATGCACGGAGGGGGATATGGAGGAGAGAGGGGGACAGATGCACGGAGGGGGATATGGAGGAGAGAGGGGGACATGGGGGAGAGAGGGGGACAGATCCACGGAGGGGGACATGGAGGAGAGAGGGGGACAGATGCACGGAAGCGGACATGGAGGAGAGGGGGACAGATGCACGGAAGCGGACATGGAGGAGAGAGGGGGACAGATGCACGGAAGGGGACATGGAGGAGAGAGGGGGACAGATGCACGGAGGGGGACATGGGGGAGAGAGGGGGACAGATCCACGGAGGGGGACATGGAGGAGAGAGGGGGACAGATGCACGGAGGGGGACATGGAGGAGAGAGGGGGACAGATGCACGGAGGGGGACATGGAGGAGAGAGGGGGACAGATGCACGGAGGGGGACATGGAGGAGAGAGGGGGACAGATGCACGGAAGGGGACATGGAGGAGAGAGGGGGACAGATGCACGGAAGGGGACATGGAGGAGAGAGGGGGACAGATGCACGGAGGGGGACATGGAGGAGAGAGGGGGACAGATGCACGGAGGGGGACATGGAGGAGAGAGGGGGACAGATGCACGGAGGGGGACATGGAGGAGAGAGGGGGACAGATGCACGGAAGGGGACATGGAGGAGAGAGGGGGACAGATGCACGGAGGGGGACATGGAGGAGAGAGGGGGACAGATGCACGGAGGGGGATATGGAGGAGAGAGGGGGACATGGGGGAGAGAGGGGGACAGATCCACGGAGGGGGACATGGAGGAGAGAGGGGGACAGATGCACGGAAGCGGACATGGAGGAGAGAGGGGGACAGATGCACGGAAGCGGACATGGAGGAGAGAGGGGGACAGATGCACGGAAGGGGACATGGAGGAGAGAGGGGGACAGATGCACGGAGGGGGACATGGGGGAGAGAGGGGGACAGATCCACGGAGGGGGACATGGAGGAGAGAGGGGGACAGATGCACGGAGGGGGACATGGAGGAGAGAGGGGGACAGATGCACGGAGGGGGACATGGAGGAGAGAGGGGGACAGATGCACGGAGGGGGACATGGAGGAGAGAGGGGGACAGATGCACGGAAGGGGACATGGAGGAGAGAGGGGGACAGATGCACGGAAGGGGACATGGAGGAGAGAGGGGGACAGATGCACGGAGGGGGACATGGAGGAGAGAGGGGGACAGATGCACGGAGGGGGACATGGAGGAGAGAGGGGGACAGATGCACGGAGGGGGACATGGAGGAGAGAGGGGGACAGATGCACGGAAGGGGACATGGAGGAGAGAGGGGGACAGATGCACGGAAGGGGACATGGAGGAGAGAGGGGGACAGATGCACGGAGGGGGACATGGGGGAGAGAGGGGGACAGATCCACGGAGGGGGACATGGAGGAGAGAGGGGGACAGATGCACGGAGGGGGACATGGAGGAGAGAGGGGGACAGATGCACGGAGGGGGACATGGAGGAGAGAGGGGGACAGATGCACGGAACAGCATGAAGGGGGACAGATGCACAAGGGGGACACAGAGAAACATGGAGGGGGAAACGAAGCACCATGGAGGGGGACACGGAGCACCATGGAGGGGGATATGGAGGAGAGAGGGGGACAGATCCACGGAGGGGGACATGGAGGAGAGAGGGGGACAGATGCACGGAATGGGGACACGGAGCAGAGAGGGGAACAGATGCACGGAGCAGCATGGAGCACGGAGCACCATGGAGGGGGACACGGAGCAGAGAGGGGAACAGATGCACGGAGCACCATGGAGGGGGACAGATGCACGGAGGGGGACACGGAGCACCATGGAGGGGGACAGATGCACAGAGGTGGACACGGAGGAGAGAGGGGGACAGATGCATGGAGAAGGACGGATGAGGACTGGAGGAGGATAGGGGACAGTCAGGGGTGATAGTGTGTGGGAGAGAAGCACCGATCACCGCAGCGGCGGGGGGTTTGAGAGAGAGGACCGGCTGTGGCTGTCAGACTTTTAAATCTATACAGGGTGATCAGTGCTTGTAACTCCCCCACAGCAATGATCACCCCTGACTACCCTGATATCGGGTGTATCTGAGCATTTGCCCCGAGTACAAGAACTCGGGCAAATGCTTGGTATCGGTACCGATACTAGTATCGGCATCGGGACAACCCTAGTTTTAACCCTTTCTCGGTCGGTAGTGGGGGAATAGCGCCGCGAAATTGACGGTAAAGCACCGCTTAAAATAGCAGCACTTTACCACCGAGGCACCCACCGCCCCGTGTGAAAGGGGCCTAATTTCCTCCCCCCCAGTGCTTTCTATTGCCTATAAACAAAAATGCTCGAAGCTGCAAAATGCTTGTAATACACTTCCAAAAATGATCAAAAAGAACTGAAAGTCACTCTGCTCAGGTGTGAACGGAGCCTTAGCGCAGGTTGGGGACTTTGAACCCTGTTGTGGGACGGTGAGCCAAGTCTTTTGTTGTACCAGAGTTTGTAAACTATTTTGTTTGTTTGCTGAAGATGTTTTGTTTGCACTTTTTGGAGAATAATAAACTTTTTTTTTTATTTATTTTTTATTACGAAGAAAGCCATGTAATTCTGGCCCCCTAAAATGTCACACTATGTCAGTGGTCTCCAAACTGCGTCCCAGGGGCCGGATGTGGCCCCTTGCTTGATTTTATCTGGCCCTTGGGGTGCTTTTTTATTCATTGGCACCAATGATGGGTCAGAATTCCTCCCAATGACACCAATGATGGGTCAGAATTCCTCCCAATGACACCAATGATGGGGTAGAATTCCTCCCAATGATGGGTCAGAATTCCTCCCAATGATGGATCAGAATTCCTCCCAATGATGGGTCAGAATTCCTCCCAATGATGGGTCAGAATTCCTCCCAATGATGGGTCAGAATTCCTCCCAATGATGGGTCAGAATTCCTCCCAATGATGGGTCAGAATTCCTCCCAATGATGGGTCAGAATTCCTCCCAATGATGGGTCAGAATTCCTCCCAATGATGGGTCAGAATTCCTCCCAGTGATGGGTCAGAATTCCTCCCAATGATGGGTCAGAATTCCTCCCAGTGATGGGTCAGAATTCCTCCCAGTGATGGGGCAGAATTCCTCCCAATGATGGGGCAGAATTCCTCCCAGTGATGGGTCAGAATTCCTCCCAGTGATGGGTCAGAATTCCTCCCAATGATGGGTCAGAATTCCTCCCAGTGATGGGGCAGAATTCCTCCCAGTGATGGGTCAGAATTCCTCCCAGTGATGGGTCAGAATTCCTCCCAGTGATGGGGCAGAATGCCTCCCAATGATGGGTCAGAATTCCTCCCAGTGATGGGGCAGAATGCCTCCCAATGATGGGGCAGAATGCCTCCCAATGATGGGGCAGAATGCCTCCCAATGATGGGGCAGAATGCCAATGACACCAATGATGGGGCAGAATGCCTCCCAATGATGGGGCAGAATGCCTCCCAATGATGGGGCAGAATGCCAATGACACCAATGATGGGGCAGAATGCCTCCCAATGATGGGGCAGAATGCCAATGACACCAACGATGGGGGATTTTGTACTCCTGATGGCCACAGTTCGGCCCCCTGAAAGTCTGAAGGACAGTAATCCGGCCCTTTGTTTATAAAGTTTGGAGACCCCTGCACTATGTGCTAGGCACACAGGCATAAACGTTGCGTCACTTCTGTGCATCCCAAAGTCAAATGTTAACATTTGAACCACTGGCATGGCAAGCCTACAAAGTCTCTGTGGGTAAAATGTGTCGAGTCGTTGACATGCATGCTGTGAGGAACATTACTCTCCTTCGCTGAAATCTGGCCATACACCGAGCACATTTCTGCCAGTTGGTCAGGAACCGTCCAAGATGTAGTTTGTTGGTGGCCCTGTTGGCACCGTCCTGCCCCAACACCCTTTGATTAGGTGGAATATTGTCTGATGAACAGCAATTGTCAAATACAAGGGCCCAGATTCACAGAGAGCAGGGCGCACATTATGCCGCCGTAGAGCAAGCACTGTACGCTACGCCAACGCAGCGCAGAGAGGCAAGCATTGCATTCAGCAAGCCAGTGCTCCCAACGCTGCGCCAGCGTGGCGTGGGTTTCGAAGGCGCACGTCGGCGTAGGTGGAAGTGGGCGTGACCCCATGCAAATGATGGGCCGAGCGCCAGACAGGTATGTATCATGAACTGCGCATGCGCCGTGACGTGGATGCACAGCACCCCATGCGCCTGCTCACAACCACGTCGGCAAAACTGCCTAAGCTACGTCGGATCACTGCGTACGCCGTGAACATAACATACGCCCAGCCAGACACACGTCCAACGCACAATACGCCGGCTTGTGTTCCCTGGTGCAGACCTGTGCATGTCTGTTGCCGGGTTGCACCTCCTTTATGGGGAATAACTTTACGCCGGACGTACAACTTACGCGCATCTCGCGTAGCATGTGCCGGGCACACGCACGTTTGTGAATCGCAGTATTTCCCTCATTAGCATGTTTGAATGGCTAATCAATGGGAGCAGCACCATGCGCCCAGCCTAAATGTGCGCCCACCCTACGCCGGCGTGTGCAAGCTACGTCGACGGGGTGTAGCCTGTTTTTAGGCGCATATTAGTTTGTGGGTCTGGCGCACATTTGCACTTACGTTGGCGCAACGTGCTAAACGTCGGCATAAGTGCTTTGTGAATCTGGGCCAAGATGTATGGCCAACTTGGGTTTTACTACGTCTTTTATGATACCTGCCAGTTGGAGTTTTACAGCCAAGTGTATTTACAGTTTATATCCACTGACTCCTCAGTATCAATCTAGACATTTGGATAAATTTACGGCTTCTGGGTATCCTAATAAGGAAAAGTCCATAACATACCTACCTTATTATGTGCAATTTAATTGGGTGACCAAAGCTAGAGGATCGTTTTATATGCTTTGTAAACATAGTAACTTAGGCGTAGATTTATTATCCCTTCGCAGCTGCCTATACTTTTAGTTACACCTCCTCCTTCATGTGATAAAGGAATATATTTATCTTTGTAGCAGAATTTCCCAATGCTATAAAGAAATGCCCAGACCCTCAGTATTTGGGCTTCATGCCCGGAGGAGTCGGGTAAAACGGACAATTGTGAGATCTTTAGAAGGAACCATTTAAAATTCAGGCAAATAATTTGAGTGGTCGGAAGGGAGAACATTCACCCTTATTGAATAGCCCATGGTCCCCCTCCCCCCCCGGATAGTATTGATGGTGTTAAGCGCCTCTATATTCCTCATTATGAGATTCTCGCACAGTTCCTGGCTGCCAGTCAATTCATCTAGACACAGAGCTAGACTAGAATGTTAATGTCTCTGCAGCCAGGAATGTTTTATTAGATCCCCGGGTCCCGGCTCCTAGCACAGGAAGAAAATATTGCCTCACTGACTTTGCCTGACAACCCTCCATATAAATGAGGCTTGAAAGACTTCTCCATGGTGCTGCTTTCCTGCTGTTCTGCCTCTTCATGCCGTTCCTCATCTCCTTCTACTCATCACTTCTCCATCTTTTCCAATATACAGCCTCATTTCCTTTTCCCCCGATAAATATACTTTTTCTGTCTTTTATTTGTATCTTCCCCTATCCTATGTTCTTTTTTTTCCCCCATCCTTTTCCCTCTTCCTTCTTCTTTCCTTTTGCCTTTTCCGTCCCCCCCCCCCAATCCCTTACTTTCTCTTCTTTCCTTTCCTTGCCTTTCTTTTTTCTTTCTTTTCTTTTTCTTTTCCTACTATCTTTCATTTCCTTTCTATTCCCTTCTCCCTTTTTCCTTTCCTGTTACATTACCCTTTTCCTTTCTTTTTGCTTTCCTTTTCCTTTTTCCTTTCTTTTTGTGTTTCCTTTCCTTTGCCCACCTCTATTTCTCTTCCTTTTCCTCTTAATTTTTCTGTTTTCTCCCTTTCCTTTTCCCTCTCCCTTCCCTCCTCATCGTTACCCTTTTAATGATGTTCTTTGTTTTTTCCATCCTCCTTCTTTCCATCTAGCTTTCCTTTGGCTTTTCCTTATTTTTTTTTAAACTCTTTATCCCTTCCCGTCTCTTCTTTCCTTCCCTTACCTTTCATTGTTTTCTCTCTCTCGGCCTCTCTCTCTCTCTCTCTCTCTCTCTCTCTCTCTCTCTCTCTCTCTCTCTCTCTCTCTCTCTCTCGGCCTCTCTCTCTCCCTCTCTCTCTCTCTCTCTCTCTCTCTCTCTCTCTCTCTCTCTCTCTCTCTCTCTCTCTCTCTCTCTCTCTCGGCCTCTCTCTCTCTCTCGGCCTCTCTCTCTCTCTCTCTCTCTCTCTCTCTCTCTCTCTCTCTCTCGGCCTCTTTCTCTCTCTCTCGTTCTCGGCCTCTTTCTCTCTCTCTCTCGGCCTCTTTCTCTCTCTCTCGTTCTCGGCCTCTTTCTCTCTCTCTCGTTCTCGGCCTATTTCTCTCTCTCTCTCGTTCTCGGCCTATTTCTCTCTCGTTCTCGGCCTCTCTCTCTCTCTCGTTCTCGGCCTCTCTCTCTCTTGTTCTCGGCCCCTCTCTCTCTCGTTCTCGGCCCCTCTCTCTCTCTCGTTCTCGGCCCCTCTCTCTCTCTCGTTCTCGGCCCCTCTCTCTCTCTCGTTCTCGGCCCCTCTCTCTCTCTCTCGTTCTCGGCCCCTCTCTCTCTCTCTCGTTCTCGGCCCCTCTCTCTCTCTCTCGTTCTCGGCCCCTCTCTCTCTCTCTCGTTCTCGGCCCCTCTCTCTCGTTCTCGGCCCCTCTCTCTCTCTCGTTCTCGGCCCCTCTCTCTCTCTCGTTCTCGGCCCCTCTCTCTCTCTCGTTCTCGGCCCCTCTCTCTCTCTCTCGTTCTCGGCCCCTCTCTCTCTCTCGTTCTCGGCCCCTCTCTCTCTCTCGTTCTCGGCCCCTCTCTCTCTCTCGTTCTCGGCCCCTCTCTCTCTCTCGTTCTCGGCCCCTCTCTCTCTCTCGTTCTCGGCCCCTCTCTCTCTCTCTCGTTCTCGGCCCCTCTCTCTCTCGTTCTCGGCCCCTCTCTCTCTCTCGTTCTCGGCCCCTCTCTCTCTCTCGTTCTCGGCCCCTCTCTCTCTCTCTCGTTCTCGGCCCCTCTCTCTCTCTCTCGTTCTCGGCCCCTCTCTCTCTCTCTCTCTCTCTCTCGTTCTCGGCCTCTCTCTCGTTCGTTCTTGGCCTCTCTCTCTCGTTCGTTCTCGGCCTCTCTCTCTCTCTCTCTCGTTCGTTCTCGGCCTCTCTCTCTCTCTCTCTCTCTCTCTCTCTCTCTCTCTCGTTCGTTCTCGGCCTCTCTCTCTCTCTCTCTTGTTCGTTCTCGGCCTCTCTCTCTCTCTCTCTCTCGTTCGTTCTCGGCCTCTCTCTCTCTCTCTCGTTCGTTCTCGGCCTCGCTCTCTCGTTTGTTCTTGACCTCGCTCTCTCGTTCTCGGCCTCGCTCTCTCGTTCTCGGCCTCGCTCTCTCGTTCTCGGCCTCGCTCTCTCGTTCTCGGCCTCGCTCTCTCGTTCTCGGCCTCGCTCTCTCGTTCATGGCCTCTCTCTCTCGTTCTCGGCCTCTATCTCGTTCTCTGCCTCTCTCTCTCTCTCGTTACTTTACCTTATTCGATTTGCTTTTCTTTCTTTCTCTTCCTTTTCCTCTTTTCTTCTCTCCCCCTTTCCCCTTTCATTTTCCCTTTCCCTTCCCCCTACCCTCCTCATCTTACCTTCTCTTCTATTCTTTTTAACACAGGACCAACCAGCAACTTTCCTTATTTTCTGCTGTTACCCACTAACAGTTTTTGGACAGAACATGGGAAACGCACACCTGCTAATGACCCGGCAAGAGATCTAATCCAATTTGCAGGAGCCAACAACAACCTTTTTTTACACGCACGTGAGACTAGTTACTATTTCTCTCAGCCAAGAGTCAATTAGAAGTTTGTTTGTTCCCATTAGATAAAAATAAAATCATTTCTGTCCTTGTCCCTCCCAATTTTGGGTCGAACCTGATTGTCGATCCGTCGCCTTCAGCTGATAATTCAACAGACATTCTGAAAACAACACGTTTTTGAATGAAATGTTCCAGGTGTGAGACCCAGCAGGTAAAATAGCGAGATCGACCAATCCTAATCCATCTCTCCTAAGACCAGCAATCCGAGGCAGCAGTGATCTCGCGCTGAGGATATACAGCGGTAGGCACAGGGGGGCACAGGGGTGCCTAGGCACACTCACATACCAGGAAGTGCACTGCTAATTTTCTGTAGGATTTCAATAAAAATGATAGATTTTTGTCAGTGTATTGCTTATGGAAAAAAAAAACCCTTTCTGAATGTTTCCTAAAACATCACAAATGCTCTTTATTTAGTTTTTTTACGTTTAGGTCCACTTTTAGGTGATAGGCACTGTGACGGTAGTAGAATGATATCCCCGTCAAGCATTCCCTTCTTCCCATAAAGAAAATCACCCAATATTCCACAAGTAGGAATCCCGGGAATCACCCAATAATCCACACATGAGCCCAAAGCTTAATGCTGGAACAAGAGACACTTTAATGGCAGCATTCAGCTAGTTATATAGTTTACAAGCTAATCATCAATCAAAGAACAATGAAATCTCCACCCCCTTTCCACACACTGGGGGCTCCCATACAGATTATAGGTAGACACTTTGGAGCCGACCCTGTAGACACATTTCTTAAGGGTAAACACAGGTCTTCTTCACACACACAATAGATCAATTACCCTTTAAAATAGAGAGCTGGCTGGGGATGGGACATTAACATTTCAACAGTCTGTTATGCAGAGGAATGAGTCACACATGAAATCACCTTTTACCTCTTACACACACAGCATTAAACTAGCAGGGAGAGAATTACTGAAGCATATAGGCAAGTGCATACAAGTCCTTCACAGGCACAACCTTTTTTTTTTTTTTTTTTTTTTTTTTTTTTTAAGGGGGTCAGTCCTCAATCCTCCGACTGATACTTCTAATCTGTACAGGCAGAGGCGGCTCTTTAAAAGGGTCAAATTAGGCGGTCGCCTAAGGCCTCGCACTCGCAGGGGCCTCGTGGCCTCCTAATTTGCCTCTGCTTAATCACTGTGTGCTAGATCCGTGCAACTTTCTTCCGCCATTTTCATTTGCTTGAATTAATTTTTTTTACCCATTATGGGCATGAGTGGGGCCCCGTGTCTAAGTTTTGCTTAAGTCCTCACAAAGCCTAGAGCCGCCACTTGTGTACAGGATTGTTTTTTTGTAGCCTACTTTTTGAGTATTTTAGTTTTATTCATGAAATTTTAGATGTATGTCTGTCTATTTTTTTTATATATGTAATAAAATTTGTGGTTGTAAGGCCTTAAGGTTTTTCACCTTCATGCATTGTATGCAAAAATGGGAAAAACCTTCTGTGTTGTTCCCCCCCCCCCTTCTTACCCGAGCCCAATCTGATCCAGCGATGTGCACAAGTGCAGCGGCTCCAGCTGCTGTCGCTCTCCACATTGGACAGGTTGATAGCCGTTTGGCTCCCGCTGCTGTCAGTCAGATGCTGTGACATAGGAGCGGGGAGCAGGGCCCTGCTGTCTGTGTCAATGGACGCACCAGCGGGACTAGGAAGCGAGCCCACGCAGGTGCCCCAATGGAAAGCACCCAATTAAGAGGAGGGGCCTGGAGCGCCATCGGGGGGGACCTCAGAAGAAGAGGATCGGGGCTTCTCTGTGCAAAACCATTGCACAGAGCAGGTAAGTATAGGCATGTTTGATATATATATATTTTTTTTATATATATAATTTTTTTATTCTAACGTTTATAGCCAGTTTAATTTTTTAGAAATTTTTTTTGTATTGTTACTTTTTATTAGGGGATTTCTCATTCATTTTAAAACTGAACTTCACTCAGAAAGTGAAATTTTGCGGTTTAGTTTTCCTCCACCTACCCCGTGCTAATTTTAATGGGTACCCGCTCCCCCTTCCACAATCCTCTCGTAAGGAGGACGTCCTTTTCCCTGCCCCCCCCCGGCTGTAGCCTCCTGGGAAATGTCCCAGGAGGCTACAGGACCATTGACAAAGCACCATGTGAGCTGGCGCACGAATAGTGGGCAGCCAACTGTGGTTCCTCAAGAAGCCGCCTCCCATATCCAAGATAGTGGCGCCGGTCACCCCGGATTCAACAAAATATGATCACCAGTCCTGCAAGTCCGAAGCAAGGTGAACCTGAACAAGCCTACATGGGCCTGCTGGCTTGACCAGTTTGGTGGGACTTTGCGGAGGTGGACTTGAACTCTCCTCCATCAAAGGTTGTGGATCTGGAGTTGGTTCCTCGTGCAATGGGGGATCTTCTTCTGCCTCTCCAGATCCTTTGCCCCTTCGGAAGCCACAATGGTGTGCCACAGCTGCCCAGCTTTCAGCAGATGCCAAAGTGGCCTCAAGTCCTGAACTTTCCAAAACCAGTGGTGTCGGGGACCTGCCGCAGCAGTAAGAAGAACCGGCTGCAGGAAGACCGCGCTGGACCCCAGTCACTGGTAAGTACCTGATTTTTAAGGCTCCATGCACACTGAAGCTGATAAAAGCTATAAAAAAAACGCCAGTAGCTTTGCAGGGAGCCTTTCAACGTTTTTTGGCGTTTTTGCAATAGCTTTAATCAGCTTTTTTTTTTCAATGGATTAAAAAAATGCAAAAAAAACACTGGCACCTGCTTTTTTAAGCGTTTTCAGCGTTAAGCGTTTTCCAGCGGTTTTGATCGTTTTTAAGCGTTTTTCAGCGTTTTGCGTTTTTCAGCGTTTTGCGTTTTTCAGCGTTTTGCGTTTTTCAGCGTTTTGCGTTTTTCAGCGTTTTGCATTTTTCAGCGTTTTCCCCCGCCAAAAAACGTCACTTTGAACGCAAATTTCGGGCGTTCAGAAAAAAGCCAATAAACTCCAAAGCTCCAAAACGCCCAGGTGTGCATGGGCACATAGGCTAACATAGAGTTCAGTTTATGGGCTTTAAAAAAAAAAAAGCCAAAACGCCAATAAACTGCAGTTTATCAGCTTCAGTGTGCATGGAGCCTAAAAGTCAGCAGCTACAGTATTTGTAAAAAGAAACTTTAGCCACTTGGGGACCGCCGCACGAACCGCTAGCTTCTGCCATAACGGAGATATGCTATGGCAGCAGCTAGCTGCCATAACCCAGGTATCCTCATCTTCAGCCGGCGCTCCGGTTTCCGATAATGGTGGTCTCTGCGGCAGATTCGCTGCAAGATCGGCGTTATCGGCGGCGGGAAAGGTCCCCCCCTGCTGCTCTCCCGCGCCCTCCGCCACTTACCATCGGCAACGGTGGAGGCGATCGGGTCCTTCCTGTGGCTGGGTATGGAGATGAGTGAGGGGAAGATGGCCCCCACCTGTCTCCGTACCGTAGCAGGGCGGAAGCGACGTCAAAACGTCACTTCCGCCCATAGCTCTTAAACACTTCCGGACCGCCGCATGTACATTTACGTCGGCAGAATGCCACGGACAAGGCACATTGGCGTACCTGAACGTCCCTGCCTAGACGTGGGTCGGGGGTCCCCCCCGTACATGCGGCGGTTCCCGTGGCTTCATGAGCGATCCGGGACGAGGGCGTGGCTATTCGTTTCAAGCCGCCCCCTCGCGATCGCTCCCCGGAGCTGAAGAACGGGGAGAGCCGTATGTAAACACAGCTTCCCCGTGCTTCACTGTGGTGGCTGCATTGATCGTGTGATCCCTTTTATAGGGAGACTCGATCGATGACGTCACACCTACAGCCACACCCCCCTACAGTTGTAAACACACACTAGGTGAACCCTAACTCCTACAGCGCCCCCTGTGGTTAGCTCCCAAACTGCAAATGTCATTTTCACAATAAACAATGCAATTTAAATGCATTCTTTGCTGTGAAAATGGTCCCAAAAATGTGTCAAAATTGTCCGAAGTGTCCGCCATAATGTCGCAGTCACGAAAAAAATCGCTGATCGCCGCCATTAGTAGTAAAAAATAGATAAATAATAAAACTATCCCCTATTTTGTAAACGCTATAAATTTTGCGCAAACCAATCGATAAACACTTATTGAGATTTTTTTTTTTACCAAAAATAGGTAGAAGAATACGTATCGGCCTAAACTGAGGAAAAAAAATTATATGTTTTTGGGGGATATTTATTATAGCAAAAAGTAAAAAATATCGATTTTTTTTCAAAATTGTCGCTCTTTTTTTGTTTAAAGCGCAAAAAATAAAAACCGCAGAGGTGATCAAATACCACCAAAAGAAAGCTCTATTTGTGGGGAAAAAAGGACGCCAATTTTGTTTGGGAGCCACGTCGCACGACCGCGCAATTGTCTGTTAAAGCGACGCAGTGCCGAATTGTAAAAACCCCTTGGGTCATTTAGCAGCATATTGGTCCGGTCCTTAAGTGGTTAAAGGGCCATTTTTTTTTTTCCAAATGACAAAAATTGAACATTTTTATTGCATATTTGTGTAAAAATTATATATGAAGTCTTTTTGACCCCCAGATCTCATATATAAGAGGACCTGTCATGCTTTTTTTCTATTACAAGAGATGTTTACATCCCTTGTAATAGGAATAAAAGTGACACAAATACATTTTTTTTTGTGTAAAAGATGTAAAGGTAAAATAAATAAGTAAAAAAAAAAAAAAAAAAATGTTAAATGCACCCCGTCCCTCCAAGCTCGCGGGCAGAAGCGAACGCATACGTGACCAACGCCCCGCATATGAAAACGGCGTTCAAACCACACATGTGAGGTATCGCCGCGATCGTTAGGTAATTGTAGCCCTAGACCTCCTCTGTAACTCAAAGCATTCAACCGGAAGAATTTTTTAAACTTCGGCTTTGGAGATTTGAAGGGTAAAAGTTTGTCGGCATTCCACGAGCGGTCGCAATTTTGAAGCGTGACATGTTGGGTATCAATTTACTCGGCGTAACATTATCTTTCACAATATAGAAAAAATATTGGGCTAACTTTACTGTTGTCTTATTTTTTTTTTATTAAAAAAAAAAGTGTATTTCTCTTCCGTTCATGGACGGACATAGCATCCTTTGACAGTAGGGTTATATACGCTTCCTACTGTCAAAGGATGCTGTATCCGTCCATGAACTCAGAGAAATGGATTTTACGGTGAGTACAAAAATCCTATTTTTTTTCTCAAAAAAGTGAGCTTATAAGGCTGTGCGAATACGGCATGACAGAAAGTATTGCAACAACCGCCATTTTATTCTCTAGGGCAGGGATATGCAATTAGCGGACCTCCAGATGTTGCAAAACTACAAGTCCCATCATGCCTCTGTCTCTGGGTGTCATGCTTGTGGCTGTCAGAGTCTTGCTATGCCTCATGGGACTTGTAGTTCTGCAACAGCTGGAGGTCCGCTAATTGAATATCCCTGCTCTAGGGTGTTAGAAAAAAAATGTATAATGTTTGAGGGTTCTAAGTAATTTCCTAGCAAAGAAAACGTGTTTTTAACAACAAATCTCAGAAAGAGACTCGGTCCTTAACCACTTAAGGACCGCCTCCTGCACATATACGTCGGCAGAATGGCATGGCTGGGCACGTACAGGTACGTCCTCTTTAAGTATCCAGCCGTGGGTCGCGGGCGCGCGCCCGCGACCGAAGCTCCGTGACCGCAGGACCCGATCGCTGCTGGAGTCCCTCGATCAGTCACAGGAGCTGAAGAACGGGGAGAGGTGAGTGTAAACACAGCTTCCCCGTTCTTCTCTGTGGCGGTGTCATCGATCGTGTGTTCCCTGATATAGGGAAGCACGATCAATGACGTCACACGCCCAGCCCCGCCCCCTCATAGAAACACATATGAGGTCACACTTAACCCCTTCAGCGCCCCCTAGTGGTTAACTCCCAAACTGCAATTGTCATTTTCACAGTAATCAGAGCATTTTTATAGCACTGGTCGCTGTGAAAATGACAATTGTCCCAAAAACGTGTCAAAATTGTCCGATGTGTCCGCCATAATGTCGCAGTCACGGAAAAAAAAACGCTGATCGCCGCCATTAGTAGTAAAAGAAGAATTATTAATAAAAAGCAATAAAACTACCCCCTATTTTGTAGACGCTATAAATTTTGCGCAAACCAACCGATAAACGCTTATTGCGATATTTTTTTTACCAAAAATAGGTAGAAGAATACGTATCGGCCTAAACTGAGGGAAAAAAAACGTTTTTTTATATATGTTTTTGGGGGGATATTTATTACAGCAAAAAGTAAAAAATATTGCCTTTTTTTCAAAATGGTCGCTATATTTTTGTTTATAGCGCAAAAAATAAAAACCGCAGAGGTGATCAAATACCACCAAAAGAAAGCTCTATTTGTGGGGAAAAAAGGACGTCAATTTTGTTTGGGAGCCGCGTCGCACGACCGCGCAATTGTCAGTTAAAGCGACGCAGTGCCGAATCGCAAAAACTGGCCGGGTCCTTTACCTGCATTTTGGTCCGGGTCTTAAGTGGTTAATGAAAGGATGCCAAAGCCATAACCATGGATCGTAAGGCATCTCCTCCCTTTTTAAAGACGTCGTCGCGCTTCTTTCACGAAAGTGTTCTACATCTGTGCCGCTACCTTTAACTGTCTCGTTCTGATGAATGTATAAAGCTCCAGATGTGCGGCAGTGCCGGTCCGGCGCTCTCTAATGGTTGAACAGATCCTTATTCAGTGTTTACTTTTCTGGGGTCTCTCTACAGGCTTAACATGGCGGCTGCGTTACGCGGGGGGGGAGGGGGGTTGCCTAATGTATTCCGTCACACATGTCGCGGTGCATGGCTCGCCGCGCCTGGAGGTGAAATGGGAAAAGATTTGTACATACTGGTGCAGAAAATCTCATTTATTTGTCAGTGATGTGTCGCTGAGCGTTCTAATATTAAACCTTGGTTTCCATGGCGACGGGATAATGCCGGTACCGTGCTCGCTTCCCGCTGTTATCAGTTCAGTCATTTCCGTGGAAACCCATTTCATACACCGGCTTTTACAGCGGCTGACACCTAGGCAGGCAGTTCTTGTTTGCTTCCTATAAACGTCACGCAATATTAATGCCGCGTACGCAAGGTCGGAATTTCTGATGGAAAAAGTCATTGGAATGGGGAAAGTCTCTAGCATTGGTGTCAGTGGAATGGGGAAAGCCCCTAGCATTGGTGTCAGTGGAATGGGGAAAGCCTCTAGCATTGGTGTCAGTGGAATGGGGAAAGCCTCTAGCATTGGTGTCAGTGGAATGGGGAAAGCCTCTAGCATTGGTGTCAGTGGAATGGGGAAAGCCTCTAGCATTGGTGTCAGTGGAATCGGGAAAGCCTCTAGCATTGGTGTTTAGTGGAATGGGGAAAGCCTCTAGCATTGTTGTTTAGTGGAATCGGGAAAGCCTCTAGCATTGGTGTCAGTGGAATGGGGAAAGCCTCTAGCATTGGTGTCAGTGGAATCGGGAAAGCCTCCAGCATGGGTGTCAGTGGAACGTGGAAAGCCCCTAGCATTGGTGTCAGTGGAATCGGGAAAGCCCCTAGCATTGGTGTCAGTGGAATCGGGAAAGCTCTTAGCATTGGTGTCAGTGAAATCGGGAAAGCCTCTAGCATTGGTGTCAGTGGAATGGGGAAAGCCTCTAGCATTGGTGTCAGTGGAATCGGGAAAGCTCTTAGCATTGGTGTCAGTGAAATCGGGAAAGCCTCTAGCATTGGTGTCAGTGGAATCGGGAAAGCTCTTAGCATTGGTGTCAGTGAAATCGGGAAAGCCCCTAGCATTGGTGTCAGTGGAATCGGGAAAGCTCTTAGCATTGGTGTCAGTGAAATCGGGAAAGCCCCTAGCATTGGTGTCAGTGGAATCGGGAAAGCTCTTAGCATTGGTGTCAGTGAAATCGGGAAAGCCTCTAGCATTGGTGTCAGTGGAATGGGGAAAGCCTCTAGCATTGGTATCAGTGGAATCGGGAAAGCCCCTAGCATTGGTGTCAGTGGTTAGTTACCTGGATTGTGTCTGGCACAGCTTCAGTCCCTTTTGGATGACATCTGGGCTGGAGCGCAGTCAATGGCCCAGGTGTAAGGACCTCTGCTCTGTTTGGGTAAGTAAATTTCTCCTCCGATGCTTCGAATGGACTGACCTGCTCCTGACTTCTGCATTTATTGGCCCGCCCTGTGCTCTGTCTTTTCCTGCTGTGTAGGCACACTATTTTTATTGATTTTGGAGTACTGTGAAATTATTGAGCATTTTATAGGCTTTTATGGTAAATTCATTAACATTATTGATTAATTGATTCTTCTTGTGGACCTTTAAAGACCAATATTCATGTTTTTTCAGAGCCTGCAGCCCCGCCTCCGCTTATTTCAGTCTTTCGCTGAACAAAACCGTAAAAAAAAAAATTACATTTTATAATTTACAAATAATTGTAACAGGAAGCACATCAGAAATGGAAGGAATGTTCCAACGCAGCCGCACGCAAACGCAGCTAATCGCAATGTACAGCTGCAAGTGAACGCGGTGCCAGGATTCTCTTCATTTCAGCCGCCCTTGTAAAAAGGGGCCTTTGAGGATTTGCATCATTTAATATACAGAACACGCCCACAACTTTGAAGATTTTTTATTTTTTGTTTTGTTATTTTATTGTGAAGCAAACAACAAATAGGACAAAATAACAGAAAAAGTCAATGTGCATAACTATTCACCCCCCTAAAGTCAATACTTTGTAGAGCCGCCTCTTGCGTCTATCACAGCTCCACGTCCCTTTGGATAAGTCTCTATGATCTCGCCACATCTTACCACTGGGATTTTTCTCCATTCCTCCTCCTTGCAAAACTGCTCCGGCTCCTTCAAGTTGGACGGTTTGCGCTTGTGAACAGCAATCTTTAAGTCTGACCACAGAGTTTCTATTGGATTGAGGTCTGGGCTTTGACTCGGCCATTCCAACACATTTACATGTTTCCCCTTAAACCACTCAAGTGTTGCTTAAGCAGTGTGTTTGGGGTGATTGTCCTGCTGGAAGGTGAACCTCCGTCCTCGCCTCAAATCACACACAGAGTGCTACAGGTTTTGCTCAAGAATATCCCTGTATTTAGCACCATCCATCTTTCCCTCAACTCTGACCAGTTTCCCAGTCCTGACTGCTGAAATACATCCCCACAGCATGATGCTGCCACCACCATGTTTCACAGTGGGGATGGTGTTCTTTGGGTGATGTGTTGGGTTTGCGACAGACATAGCGTTTTCTTCGATGGCCAAAAAGTTACATTTTAGTCTCATCAGACCAGAGCCCCTTCCTCCATACATTTTGGGAGTCTCCCGCATGCCTTTTCACAAACTCATAATGTGCCATTTTGTTTTTTGCTGAAAGTAATGTCTTTCTTCTGGCCACTCCCCCATAAAGCCCAACTCTATGGAGCGCACGGCTTATTGTCCCCCTGTGTACAGATACTCCAGTCTCTGCTGTGGGACTCTGCAGCTCCTCCAGGGTCACCTTAGGTCTCTGTGCTCCTCTCTGATTAATGCCCTCCTTGCCCGGTCCGTGAGTTTTGGTGGGCGCCCGTCTCTTGGCAGGTTGGCTGTTGTGCCGTGTTCTTTCCATTTGGTGATGATAGATGTGATGGCGCTCCGAGGGATCATCAAAGATTTGGATATTTTTTTATAACCCAACCCTGACTTGTACTTCTCACCAACATTGTCCCTTCCTTGTGTGGAGAGTTCCTCGGTCTTCATGGCCGTGTTTGGTTAGCGCTGCCTCTTGCTTAGGTGTCGGGGCCTTTCCGAAAGGTGTGTCTATGTAATGACAGGTCATGTGACACTTAGATTGCACACAGGTGGGCGTCATTTCACTAATTATGAGACTTCTGAAGGGAATTGGTGGCACCGGAGCTTTGTATGGGCTTCATAACAAAGGGGGTGAATACTTACGCACATGCCAATTATCAGTTCTGAAAAATAGTTTTATGTATTTATTTTTCTAATTTTACTTCATCAACTCAGACTATTGTGTTCTGATCCGTCACATAGAATTCATATAAAAAAAAAAAACATTGAACTAAAGGCCGTAATGTAACAAAGGGCCAGATTCTCAAGAGTTACGCCGGTGTATCTACAGATACACCGGCGTAATTCGAAAATCCCGCCGGCGTATCATTGTTTTGTATTCTCAAAACAAGATACGCCGGAATTAGGCTAGGATCCGACTGGTGTAAGTCACTTACACCGTCTGATCCTAAATGCAATACTACGCTGGCCGCTAGGTGGCTTTTACGTCGATTTCAGCGTTGCATATGCAAATGACCCGAATACGCCGATTCCCGAACGTTTTTGCGCCGCTTCGCTGTCGTTTCCGTAAGCGTAAGGTTACCCCTGCTATATGAGGGGTAACCTTACGTCGGTCCGCCGTATGCCATGTTAAGTATGGCCGTCGGGACAGCGTCGGGTTTTTCGTCGTTTACGTAACTTGTCGCGAATAGGGCTGTGCGTTCATTACGTTCACGTCGCAAACAATGTATTTGCGGCGTACTACGGAGCATGCGCAGTGGCCTACGTTTAAGGCCGGCGCATGCGCAATTCGTCCGGCACGGGGGCGCGCTTAATTTAAATACAAGCCGCCCCCTTTGAATTACGCGGGGATACGCCGGGCCATTTACACCACGCCGCCGCAAATTACGGAGCAAGTGCTTGGAGAATACGGCACTTGCTCCAGTAAGTTGCGGCGGCGTAGTGTAAATAGCTTACGCTACGCTACGTCGGAATCTACGAGAATCTGGCCCAAAATGGGTAAACGGCCAGGGGGGTGAATACTTTTGCAAGGCACTTACCCTGACTTGTTCATTCCCCGACTTAGTTGGGGTAGGTGGTACACTTTGGTGGGGGTGGGTCAGCCGCGCCCTGTGACCTTTGACCTCTGGGAACCCACCTTCTGACCTTTTGACCTCTGGGGGAGGTCCCTGTTCCAGTTCCTGAGTCCTAGCCATATTCTTCAATGGGAATCCCTAACCCTAGCCTAGTATGTAAGCCCATTCACTGAAATCTTGTGTAAGCTTTAACATTTTCCAGAAGTTCTTGGGCTAGATCCAGGTAGGGGCGCGCATAGTTACGGCGGCGCAGCGTATCTTATTTACGCTACGCCGCCGTAACTTAAAGAGGCAAGTGCTGTATTCACAAAGCACTTGCCTTTTAAGTTACGGCGGCGTAGCGTAAATGGGGCCGGCGTAAGCGCGTGTAATTCAAATGTGGATGAGGGGGTGTGTTTTATGTTAATTTTTGGTGACCCGACGTGATTGACGTTTTTTTTACAAACGGCGCATGCGCCGTCCGTGTACATATCCCAGTGTGCATTGCTCCAAATTACGCCGCAAGGGCGTATTGGTTTCGACGTGAACGTAAATTAGGTCCAGCCCTATTCGCGAACGACTTACGCAAACGACGTAAAAAAATTCAAATTTCGATGCGGGAACGACGGCCATACTTAACATTGCGTGCGCCACCTAATAGCAGGAGCAATGTTACGCCGGGAAAGCCTGACGTAAACGACGTAAAAAAATAGCGCCGGGCGTACGTAAATTTGTGAATCGGCGTATCTAGGTCATTTGCATATTCTACGCCGAAAACGACGGAAGCGCCACCTAGCGGCCAGCGTAAATATTGCACCCTAAGATACGATGGTGTAAGAGACTTGCGGCAGTCGGATCTTAGGCTAATATCGGCGTATCTTGTTTTCTGAATACAGAAAGAAGATACGCCGGCGCAGCTTTGAATTTACGCGGCGTATGTATAGATACGCCGGCGTAAATCAATGCTGAATCTAGCCCCTTGTCTGTTAAATGGGGGGGGGGGGGCAAAAACCTAAACTAAATAATGGCTACTCTTGCCTCTCTAGTGCTCCGTGTCTCCTAATTTATCCCCATTCCAGCGATTTAGAATTTTCAGCAGCCTGCCAGTGTCTCCAATCCGCTCTCTCGCCTCGTGACAGGTTCTCTTTAATCCATAACGCCAATTGACTTCATTGCTCATTTTAGCACTTGTGCGACGGAAGGAAAAAGCTGCAATATCAATTACCACTCGCTGTGCTCCGTATAACTTCATTAGCCAATCTGCTTGAAACAGCAGAACCTAATGAAGTTTCATGGCGGATAAATTTAATTTGGGACCACTTGTGTTATTTTAATTTGATGAAGGGGGTTTCTTGAATTGTAGTCGTTTTTTTTTGCAGCCCCCCCCCCCCCCCCAGGCTCTTTCTTGTCGTGTGTCGTGATTATTATTTCATGTGTTGCCGTGTTGGTATCTGGACTAAGGAGATCCCAGCGGGGAGGAAGGATCGTCTCCCTCCTCCGTACAGGCCGAGTATTGATCCTCTAAAATACAATTAGCGCTTCAAAGCAGCTGAAATGCCAGAAGTGGGCGGTCCCCGACCTCGCTTACCTCCGCTGTGGTTACAGCAGTGCAGCACCGCAGGTCCCCGACCTCGCTTACCTCCGCTGTGGTTACAGCAGTGCAGCACCGCAGGTCCCCGACCTCGCTTACCTCCGCTGTGGTTACAGCAGTGCAGCCCCGCAGGTCCCTGACCTCTCTTACCTCCGCTGTGGTTACAGCAGTGCAGCACCGCAGGTCTCTGACCTCGCTTACCTCCGCTGTGGTTACAGCAGTGCAGCACCGCAGGTCCCCGACCTCGCTTACCTCCGCTGTGGTTACAGCAGTGCAGCCCCGCAGGTCCCTGACCTCTCTTACCTCCGCTGTGGTTACAGCAGTGCAGCACCGCAGGTCTCTGACCTCGCTTACCTCCGCTGTGGTTACAGCAGTGCAGCACCGCAGGTCTCTGACCTCGCTTACCTCCGCTGTGGTTACAGCAGTGCAGCCCCGCAGGTCCCTGACCTCTCTTACCTCCGCTGTGGTTACAGCAGTGCAGCACCGCAGGTCTCTGACCTCGCTTACCTCCGCTGTGGTTACAGCAGTGCAGCACCGCAGGTCTCTGACCTCGCTTACCTCCGCTGTGGTTACAGCAGTGCAGCACCGCAGGTCCCCGACCTCTCTTACCTCCGCTGTGGTTACAGCAGTGCAGCACCGCAGGTCCCCGACCTCTCTTACCTCCGCTGTGGTTACAGCAGTGCAGCCCCGCAGGTCCCCGACCTCTCTTACCTCCGCTGTGGTTACAGCAGTGCAGCACCGCAGGTCTCTGACCTCGCTTACCTCCGCTGTGGTTACAGCAGTGCAGCACCGCAGGTCTCTGACCTCGCTTACCTCCGCTGTGGTTACAGCAGTGCAGCACCGCAGGTCCCTGACCTCGCTTACCTCCGCTGTGGTTACAGCAGTGCAGCCCCGCCGATCACCCCTGACAGTAACTGAACCGCAGCTCACTGATGAGGTCATACCTTTGTCCTATTACCTGTCAGTAAGATGTCTGTGCTAGACTGACGGCACTGTGCAATGCAACATTTGCAGCAATTGCTTTAGTGAGCTGAACGTTTCATCTTTGTGAAAAAAATAACACAAAGTAATAAAATATTGTTTTGTTTTCTCATAGCCGGTCTCCAAAAATGGTTAATCAAACCCGGAAAGGCAGATTACTGCTTAACTTATTAACGAGAAGGCTGTGGGAAGACCTTCATATCACCCTCTCTCCTCTCCTTCCCCTCTTAGCACTCTGCCCCCCCCCTCCTCCACCCCCCCTCTTCTCCCCTCCTCCACCCCCCCTCTTCTCCCCTCCTCCACCCCCCCTCTTCTCCCCTCCTCCACCCCCCCTCTTCTCCCCTCCTCCACCCCCCCTCTTCTCCCCTCCTCTCCTTTCCCCGTACTGCATTCCCTCTTTACTTCTCTGTCTTCCCCTTCCCTCTCCCCCCCTACTTTCTCACCATGCTCTCCTTTCCTCTCTCCTACTCCCCCTTCCCCTTCTCAGCTCTTTTTCTCCTCTCCTCTTCACTTCCCTCATTCCTCATCCCTATTCTTCTTTACCTTTTTCTCCCCTACCCTCTCCTCATCTCTCCCCTACCCTCTCCTCATCTCTCCCCTTGCCTCTCCTCATCTCTCCCCTTCTCTGCTTTTCTTTTCTTTTTCCCTTTCCACTTCCTCTCCCCTCCTTTCTTTATGTTCCCTCTCTTCCATCTTTTTCTACCTCTCCCTCTACATCTCATTTCCCTTCCCTTCCCCTCCTGTTATTTCTCCTCTCCTCTCTTTCCTTCTCTCTCTCATGTCTCTTCTCATCTTCTCACCTGTCCTCCCCTTCCTATCTGCTCTCGTCTCCTCCTTCCTCTCACCTCTTCTTGACTTTTCTTCTCCTACTCTAGTCTCTCTCCTTCTCCTCCTCTCTTCATCTCACCACCCCTCCTTCTTCCTCTTCCCTCCTCTCTTCTTCTCACCTCACCCTCACCCTTCCTCTCACACTCTAACCCCCCCATCTCAACTCTCTCCCCTCCTCTCCTCTCTTCTCTTTTCTCTTCTTCTCACATGTCCTCCCCTTCCTATATACTCTTGTCTCCCCCCTTGCTCTCACCTCTTCTTGACTTTTCCTCTCCTACTCTAGCCTCTCCCCTCCTCTCTTCATCTCACCTCTCCCTCACCCTTTCTCTCCCCTCCTCTCTTCATCTCCCCTCCTTCTTCCTCTCCCCTCCTCTCTTTCTTTCTCTCTCCATCTCACCTCTCTCTTCATCTTACCTCTCCCTTCCTCTCCCCTCCTCTCTTCATCTCGCCTCCCCTCCTTCTTCCTCTCCCCTCCTCACTTCCCTCTTCATCTCATCTCTCCCTTCCTCACTTCATCTTACCTCTCCCTTTTCTTCCTATCTTACTTACCTGTTTCTTACCTCTTCTTCTTCACCTTCACCTTCCGTTTTTTTCTACATCCTCATCTCTTCCTCCTCCTGATCTTACCTCTCCTCTACCCTTCTTCTCCTGCTCTCATCTCTTCCATGTTACCTCTCCTGCCTCTTCCTCTACCTTCCTCACTTCATCTCACTTCTTTTTCCACCACTCTGTACTTGCCTGTCTTCATTTTACCCCTCCTCACCCTTCCCCCTTCCTGTTCTCCCCCATCCTCCTCTCTTTCTCCATTCATCTCACCTCCCCTCCCCCTTACTCTCCTCATTGCCGATCTCCACTCATTCTTTTTCCTTTTGTACTTTTTCTCTTCCCCTCCCCCCATTCTGTTATCCATTCTTGACGTTTCCCTGTCTTTTTTTTTTTCTATTCTTTACCTGCCTCCTTCCTTGTCTGTCTCGTTCTGCCTTTTCCATTTTGTAAAAATCCTTTTTTCATTTTTGCACCCTCATTCCTTCCTCCTTCCTCGCCTGTCTTCCTCACCATCTTCTGTCCCATTCACCCTCTTCCTTGTCCTCCATGTTTCTCCCTCTATTTGCCCTACTTTTTCCTTCTTTCCCTTTGCCCTTCCTCCTTCTCCCCCCCCCCCCTCTTAGCCTTGTTTTCCTCCTCCCCCCTCTTAGCCTTGTTTTCCTCCTCCTCCCCCCCTCTTAGCCTTGTTTTCCTCCTCCTCCCCCTCCCCCTCCCGCTTAGCCTTGTTTTCCTCCTCCTCCCTCTTAGCCTTGTTTTCCTCCTCCTCCTCCCTCTTAGCCTTGTTTTCCTCCTCCTCCTCCCTCTTAGCCTTGTTTTCCTCCTCCTCCTCCTCCTCCCCCCCCCCTCTTAGCCTTGTTTTCCTCCTCCTCCCTCTTAGCCTTGTTTTCCTCCTCCTCCTCCTCCTCCCCCCCCCTCTTAGCCTTGTTTTCCTCCTCCTCCTCCTCCTCCCCCCCCCTCTTAGCCTTGTTTTCCTCCTCCTCCCTCTTAGCCTTGTTTTCCTCCTCCTCCTCCTTCTTAGCCTTGTTTTCCTCCTCCTCCCTCTTAGCCTTGTTTTCCTCCTCCTCCTCCCTCTTAGCCTTGTTTTCCTCTTAGATCTTCCATCGGTTGTTTATTGCGTTTGACGTATTATGTAACCGTTTTACACATTTTAACCCAAGAGATGCGGCCATCGCCGTGCTTGTATTTCTCTCAATTTACATTCGACCTTTCCAATTTCTAGATGTATAATTTTAGTGTAATTACCCGGCTCGGTTAATTTCGGCTTTTTTTTCCTCGGTAATTACAGCGCACGGACACGAGTCTTTTGTTATAGATGTGATGTGCTATATTTAGCGCGCTCCCTGCAGAGCGAGCTGCGAATGCGGATTAGTGGAGACATTGAGTACAGTAGAGGCGCTCGGGGAATGCCGCACAAGCGTCGTCCTTCCTCGTCACATCCGACCTCTCTAATAACAGTCTGCCATTCTGACGTTGTCTTACTATTTACACGGATCAGATGTCCCACCGTAGAGAATGCGCTCCATTGTAAGGTGCAGACAGTGTGGTGGCCCCTGATCCTTCCAACCGCGCGGTGGCCCCTGATCCTTCCAACCGCGCTGCTTTTCTGCAACTTTAATCATTTCAGCCCCGGACCATTTGGCTGCCCAAAGACCAGAGCACCTTGTGCGATTCAGCACTGCGTCACTCTAACTGACAACTGCGCGGTCGTGCGACGTGACTCCCAAACAAAATTGACGTATTTCTTCCCCCCCACAAATAGAGCTTTCTTTTGGTGGTATTTGATCACCTCTGCGGTTTAAATTTTTTGCGCTATAAACAAAAAAAGCGACAATTTCGGGAAAAAAAAAGCAATATTTTTTACTTTTTTGCTATAATAAATATCCCCCAAAATATATACCGTATTTATCGCGGTATAACGCGCTCCCGCGTATACCGAGCACCCGTAATAATGCCCCGAATCCTGTGGAAAAAAGTTTGTTTTGTACTTACAGTTTTGGTGTCTTGCGCGGCGGCCTCGTCGGGTCCGGCGTCCTTCTGCGGCTTCGGGTGTCCTCTTCGGCGGGTCCGGCGTCCTTCTGCGGCTTCGGGTGTCCTTCTGCGGCTTCGGGTGTCCTTCTGTGGCGGGTCCGGCGTCCTTCTGCGGCTTCGGGTGTCCTCTTCGGCGGGTCGGGTGTCCTTCTGCGGCTTCGGGCGTCCTTCTGCGGCTTCGGGAGTCCTTCTGTGGCTTCGGGTGTCCTTCTGCGGCGGGTCCAGTGTCCTCTTCGGCGGGTCCGCCGTCCTTCTGTGGCGTCCTCCCCGCTCGTTTCCCGCGCCGTGTTTGAATACTGCGCCGACATATACAGAGCGCAGTACACTTGTGTATTGCCGGCAATGCTCGGCTACCCGCGCTGACGTCTTGTACGTCCAGGACGTGACCGCGGAAGGAGCCGAGACTGCCCGACTATACCCGAGTGTACTGCGCTCGGTATATGTCGGCGCAGTATTCAAAACTCGGCGAGGGTATCGGCGTATACCGCGCACCCACGATTTTGACCTGATTTTCAGGGCAAAAAAGTGCGCGGTATACGCCGATAAATACGGTATATATTGTAGGGCCGAAACAATTAATAGACAACTAATCGATTACAATTTTTATAATCGATTAACCACTTAAGACCCGGACCAAAATGCAGGTAAAGAACCTTGCCCCTTTCTTTTAACTGCCTCTTTTAAAGTGTATCTTCTCAGCTAACTACAATAAAGTTCTTCCCACTTTATCTTCATAGTATACTGTATCACCTTGTGGTATCATATATTCCCCCCCCCCCCCCCCCCCCGGTTAGCAAGTTGTGATTGATATTCTACTGGCGGGTTTCCTTTAAATGGATCAGGTCTACCGTTATAGTGTCCTGCTTGTCTACATTACTACAGTCAGTGGTGACATAGAAGTAAAATTCTCTCTTTATTGGGGTTGTCCCGATACTTTTTATTCAAGTACTCGCCGATACCGATACTTTTTTTTTTTTAATGTCATGTGACAGTGGCAGTATTTTTTTTTTATTATTATTTTTATTTTACATTTTTTACTGTGTTTTCTTTTTTAGGGGGGGGGGAGTGGATTGTCAGTGTGTTTTTTTTTTTTTATTTACATTTTATTTTTATTTATTTAAAAAAAAAAAAGTATTACAATTTTTTATTTTTTTAATCAGCCCTGTTTGGGGTCTTTGGAGAGATATCGGGGGTCTTAACAGACCTCTGACATCTCCCCTTTAAGACAGAGAAAAGGGACTAAGGACACAGATTCCCCAGTCCCTTTCTCAGCAGCCTCAGCTAAAATGAATGGAGAGAAGACAGCGGCTCCTCTCCATTCATAAACTGAAGCATCGTAAACGCAGGAGGTTACGATGCTCAGTTGTGTGAATGTACAGAGTCAGTGATCACTGACTCTGTTCATTCGGAAAAGGTGGGAGCCGGGTTTAGCGGCTCCTACCTCTGCTCTCCATCCTGACAAATTGAGGGGGGGGGAGAGCGGCACGGCATGGGGGTGCGAAGACGGCTCGGGGGTAAGTAGACGGCTCGGGGGTAAGTAGACGGCTCGGGGGTAAGTAGACGGCTCGGGGGTAAGTAGACGGCTCGGGGGTAAGTAGACGGCTCGGGGGTAAGTAGACGGCTCGGGGGTATGTAGACGGCTCGGGGGTATGTAGACGGCTCGGGGGTATGTAGACGGCTCGGGGGTATGTAGACGGCTCGGGGGTATGTAGACGGCTCGCGGGTATGTAGACGGCTCGGGGGTATGTAGACGGCTCGGGGGTATGTAGACGGCTCGGGGGTATGTAGACGGCTCGGGGGTATGTAGACGGCTCGGGGGTACGTAGACGGCTCGGGGGTACGTAGACGGCTCGGGGGTACGTAGACGGCTCGGGGGTACGTAGACGGCTCGGGGGTACGTAGACGGCTCGGGGGTACGTAGACGGCTCGGGGGTACGTAGACGGCTCGGGGGTACGAAGACGGCTCGGGGGTACGAAGACGGCACGGGGGGACGAAGACGGCACGGGGGGACGAAGACGGCACGGGGGGACGAAGACGGCACGGGGGGACGAAGACGGCACGGGGGGACGAAGACGGCACGGGGGGACGAAGACGGCACGGGGGGGAAGAAGACGGCACGGGGGGGAAGAAGACGGCACAGGGGGAGAAGACGGCACAGGGGGGAAGAAGAAGACGGCACAGGGGGGGGAGAAGACGGCACAGGGGGAAAGAAGACGGCACAGGGGGGAAGAAGACGGCACAGGGTGGAAGAAGACGGCACGGGGAGAAGACTTGCAACTCCCCTGCCGCACCGATCACCCTTTTCCTAGGTATCGGGTGAGGCATCGGAGCATTTCCCCCAAGTACAAGTACTCTGGGAAATGCTCGGTATCGGTACTAGTATCGGTATCGGGACATCCCTACTCTCTATAGACACAGAAAATCGTCAGCTCTAATCCCCTGTAATAGGTACGGGGAGATGCTGCATGGTCCCGGATTGGTCACTTGGCTGCTCTTTAGTCTGTCCACGTTGTAAAAGGAGTAATAAAGACTCTTTGTCGAGAGAGACAGTCAATAATTCTATTTATTGGTGCAGTCACTGTTACTGTGTCCTCCTGCAAAGGCTGGCTCTTATTGATTGCTTTTATCATTTTACTGTATATAGAGTCCATATATCTAGCATAAACCTAACAGCTGCCATTGCCATAGTGTTTATGACCTGAGCACAGTACTAGAGAAATCCTATAAGACGGGTCACCAATGTGCCTAAAGGCTTTCTGAGCCTTCTCCGTTGTTCGTAGAAAGGAATGCTTCCAGGCATTTTTTTTTAAGAGCCTCCTAGATTGGTTTGACAAACTCCTCAATTCTTTGCTACTTTGTGTACCCCGACTAACGAGATATCTCCAAGCTAAGACCTAAGCTGGCCATACAGGATTACATTTTAACCGATTCCAGCTGAATAGGCCTAAATTTATTCAGTGGGTGGCCCTGTTGGCACCGCCAGGCTCCACAAAATTCTACTTTTGAGTGAGAAACTTGTATAGCGCTACATATGCGAACTGAATCGCCTCAAGGCGCTTGGTATCCATTTCCTACTATTTTTTTTGCCTTCAGAATAGGTGGGTTTTGAGTTTTTTCTGAAGGCCTGATGATTCCCTTCCATTCAGATGCTGGTTGGTAGAGTGTTCCATAGTCGAGGTCCTTGGACTGCAAATCGCCGTTCTCCTTTGGACTTGTATCGGGCCTTGGGTATTTGGAGTAGATTTTGGTTGGTCGATCGGAGGACTTTTCATTTTCTGACTTTTGTCAAAGTTGCTGGTTGGAAAAATGATTGGCCAAACAACGCCAATCGGATGCAGGCACTGTTTGGGTATTTTACCAGCAGGTTCCGGCTGTCAGAATACAATAGTCAGCCAGGGAGATTGATTCATTTACACTGTTTACCTGTCATAGGGGGATCTAGTGATTTCCCTTGTTCTCTTGATGCGGAACGCTAGAAATCTCGATGTGTAATGCTTAGGGTTGTCCCGATACCGATACTAGTATCGGTATCGGGACAGATTCAGAGTATTTGCGGGAGTACTTGTACTGCCGCAAATGCCCCCGATGCCTCATCCGATACTCGCCCCCGCCACTACGCCGCATCCCTGCTGCTGCCGCCGCCGCTTGGTTAATACGGGCGGGGAACATTACAGCTTTCATTTGAATAGCTGTAGTGTTTCCTGCCGCGCCGCGTATAGACACTCTCCCTTGCCCGGGTGAACTGTCCAATCCCGAGCAGGGGGGAGTGTCTATACGCAGCGCGGCGCGTATATGGGGGTGGACATGGCTGCATATGGGGGGGACATGGCTGCATATGGGGGGGGGGGGACATGGCTGCATATGGGGGGGGGGACATGGCTGCATATGGGGGTGACATGGCTGCATATGGGGGGGACATGGCTGCATATGGGGGGGACATGGCTGCATATGGGGGGACATGGCTAGATATGGGGGAGACATGGCTAGATATGGGGGGGGGACATGGCTAGATATGGGGGGGACATGGCTAGATATGGGGGGGGGGGACATGGCTGCATATGGGGGGGGACATGGCTGCATTTGTGGGGGGACATGGCTGCATTTGTGGGGGGACATGGCTGCATTTGTGGGGGGACATGGCTGCATTTGTGGGGGGACATGGCTGCATTTGTGGGGGGACATGGCTGCATTTGTGGGGGGACATGGCTGCATATGTGGGGGGACATGGCTGCATCTGTGGGGGGACATGGCTGCATTTGGGGACACATTTTTAAAAAAGTATCGGTATTCGGTATCGGCGAGTACTTGAAAAAAAGTATCGTACTTGTACTCGGTCCTAAAAAAGTGGTATCGGGACAACCCTAGTTATCTCTGCCACTGACCAGACGTCTTCAAGCCAAGACTAATCTCGGCCAGTGAGCTCACACCTCCAGCTCAAGACTTATTCCTGTATATGACCATAGATTCCCAACCCTAGGGACTTACCTCTGCACATGACCAAACCTCTTCAATGCAAGGCTTATCTCGCCTAATGCCCAGACCTCTCCAAGCCATAAGTTCTCTTTGACTTCTCCAGCTGAAGACTTGTCTCTGCATATAACGAGACGTCTTTGACCCAAGGAACTTATTTCTGTTAATGATCAGACATCTCCAACCCAAGACTTATCCCTACCAATTACCAGGTGTCTCCAACCTAAGGAACTTCTCTCTGCAAATGATCAAACATCTTTAGCTCAGAGCTTTTCTCTGCCAATCACCACACATTCCCAAGCCAAGACTGTCTGCTGTAAACCACATATCTCCAGCTGAAGACTTCTCTGCAAATGACGGAACATCTCCAACACAAGGCTTATCTTTGTCAATGTTTAGACATCACCAAGCCAAGACTAACCTCTACCAGTGAGCATACAACTCTAGCCCAAGACTTCTCTAACTCAAGGAATGCATTTCTGCTAAGGATCAGACTTCTCCAAACCCAAGACTTATCCCTACCAATTACCAGGTGTCTCCAACCTAAGGAACTTCTCTCTGCAAATGATCAAACATCTTTAGCTCAGAGCTTTTCTCTGCCAATCGCCACACATTTCCAAGCCAAGACTTGTGTCTGTCAGTGACCACATATCTCCAGCTGAAGACTTCTCTGCAAGTGACCGAACCTCTCCAACCCAAGGCTTATCTTTGTCAATGATTCGACATCACCAAGCCAAGACTAATCTCTGCCAGTGAGCACACAACTCTAGCCCAAGACTTCTCTCTGCATATGACCAGACATCTCTAATTCAAGGGACTTATCTTTGCATATAACCAGACATTCCTAAAGCCTGGTACCCCATCAGTCTTTTTTTTTTTTTTTTCAATTTTTTTTTCTTTTCAATTTTTTTTTCTCCCAACGACACCAACAATGGGGCTCTATTTCTTCCACTAATGGAGCACTATTCCTCCTCCGACTGCCCACCAACACTGGGGCCATGTTTATTCTCACTGACGCTCGGCCTTGGGGCATTTTCTACCCCCATTGGTCAGAATCCGGCCCCCCCTGAAGTCTCAAAGACCGCAAACTGGCCCTTTTGCTTGAAAAGTATGGAGACCCCTGTTCTAGGTGAAGTCTTCATCCTTCTCATTTCTCTGTTCTCCTCCACTCCGAGGTCAGAGAGCTGAATACTTCTGTTGTAATCAATGTTATGTCAGTCATTGTATCGGGGATTCTGCATATAACAAGGGAATAATATGAACTACAGAGCACATCCCCCCCCCCCCAGCTCTCGTGTGATTGACAGCTGCTGATTACCAGGCTTTCCGCATCCGTAGGGTGACAAAGGCAGCTAGACATGTGCGATTCGTTTCGTCTCGAATTCGTTTTTTAATGATTTGTGACAAATTCGTTAATTCGCAAACATCCAAAAAAAGGAAAATCAGTTTAACAAATTTATCAGAATATTTTTTAAAATTTTGAATATTCGAAAAATCGTAAATTGAAAATCTAAAATGGTAACTATAAAATTCTAGGGGTTGGAATTTCCTTTTCAAATTTTGGGTTTTAGTGAACGCAACGAATGCGAATTTATCCGAAATTACGAATGCCGTATCTGAACACATGGAACGTAGCAAATTAATAATAAAAAATAATAATAATAAAAACGTTTAATTATTCCGTTCGTTTAGATGCGGCATTCGTTATTTCAGATCAACACCCTGCAATACTCTGCCCATACCCAGCCATACCCTGCAATACCCAGCCATACCCCGCAATACCCAGCCATACTCCGCAATACCCAGCCATACTCCGCAATACCCAGCCATACTCTGCGATACCCAGCCATACGCCGCAATACCCAGCCATACTCTGCAATACCCAGCCATACTCTGCAATACCCAGCCATATTCTGCGATACCCAGCCATACTCTGCGATACCCAGCCATACTCTGCGATACCCAGCCATACTCTGCGATACCCAGCCATACTCTGCGATACCCAGCCATATTCTGCAATACCCAGCCATACCCCGCAATACCCAGCCATACCCTGCTATACCCAGCCATACCCTGCTATACCCAGCCATACCCCGCTATACCCAGCCATACCCCGCAATACCCAGCCATACCCTGCAATACCCAGCCATACCCTGCAATACCCAGCCATACCCTGCAATACCCAGCCATACCCTGCAATACCCAGCCATACCCTGCAATACCCAGCCATACCCCGCAATACCCAGCCATACCCCGCAATACCCAGCCATACCCCGCAATACCCAGCCATACGCCGCAACACCCAGCCATACTCCGCAATACCCAGCCATACTCCGCAATACCCAGCCATACTCCGCAATACCCAGCCATACTCCGCAATACCCAGCCATACTCCGCAATACCCAGCCATACTCCGCAATACCCAGCCATACGCCGCAATACCCAGCCATACGCCGCAATACCCAGCCATACGCCGCAATACCCTGCAATACCCAGCCATACTCCGCAATACCCAGCCATACTCCGCCATACCCAGCCATACTCCGCAATACCCAGCCATACTCCGCAATACCCAGCCATACTCCGCAATACCCAGCCATACTCCGCAATACCCAGCCATACGCCGCAATACCCAGCCATACCCCGCAATACCCTGCAATACCCAGCCATACCCCGCCATACCCAGCCATACTCCGCCATACCCAGCCATACCCAGCCATACCCCGCAATACCCAGCCATACTCTGCAATACCCAGCCATACTCTGCAATACCCAGCCATATTATTATTATTATTATTATACAGGATTTATATAGCGCCAACAGTTTACGCAGCGCTTTACAACATCAGGGAAGACATTTAGTTACAGTACAATTTAATACAGGAATGATCAGAGGGCCCTGCTCGTTAGAGCTTACAATCTAGAAGGGAGGGTGAAGTGGAACAGAGGGTAGTAGATGTGGGGGTGATCAGGTGGGCAAAGTTAAAATACAGTTGTTAGATGTGGGTAGGATAGGCTTCTCTGAAGAGGAGGGTTTTCAGGGATCCTCGAAAAGCTGAAAGAGAAGGAGATAGACGGATAGTTTGGGGTAAGGAGTTCCATAGGCTTGGAGAGGCTCTGGAAAAGTCCTGTAGACGAGCATGGGAAGAGGTGATGAGAGAGCTAGAGAGCAGGAGGTCTTGAGAAGAACGAAGAGAGCGATTAGGTTGGTATTTGGAGACAAGGTCAGTGATGTAGCAGGGGGCAGAATTGTGGATGGCTTTGTAGGTTGTAGTTAGTATTTTGAATTTAATTCGTTGGGCGAGCGGAAGCCAGTGGAGGGATTGACAGAGAGGAGTAGCAGAGACAGAGCGGTTGGTAAGGTGGATAAGTCTGGCCGCGGCATTCATGATGGATTGAAGGGGGGTTAGAGTATGCAGCGGTAAGCCAATGAGAAGGGAATTGCAGTAATCAAGGCGAGAGATGACCAGGGAGTGAATTAAGAGCTTTGTGGCATCATTGGTTAGAAAGGGGCGTATTTTGGAGATGTTGCGGAGGTTGAGGCGGCAAGATTTGGACAGTGATTGAACGTGAGGCTTAAAGGAGAGTTCAGAGTCCAGGACTACACCTAGGACCTTGGCATGTGGGGATGGGCTGATAGTTGTGCCATCAATATTGACAGAGAGATCAGGGGAAGAGGCACGTGGGGGAGGGAAAATGATAAGTTCGGTTTTGGATAGGTTGAGTTTAAGGAAATGACGTGACATCCAAAGTGATATATCTGATAGTAAATTAGTGATACGTGAGGAAAATGAAGGAGTGAGTTGAGGGGTAGAGAAATAGATTTGAGTGTCATCAGCGTAGAGGTGGTATTGGAAGCCATGGGAGGCTATCAGCTGACCCAGGGAGGAGGTGTAGATTGAAAATAGGAGGGGTCCAAGAACAGAACCTTGGGGGACCCCAACAGAGAATGGTAGAGGAGAGGAGGAAGTAGAGTTGTAAGTAACGCTGAAGGTGCGGTTGGATAAGTAGGTAGAGAACCAGCGAAGAGTAAAGTCACAGAGACCAAAGGTGTGAAGTTTTTTGAGGAGGAGTGGGTGGTCAACCGTATCGAAGGCGGCAGAGAGGTCCAGGAGTAGGAGCACAGAATAGTGTCCTTTAGTTTTGGCCGTTAGTATATCGTTTGTTAGTTTTAGGAGAGCAGTTTCAGTGGAATGTTGAGGACGAAATCCAGACTGAAGGGGATCAAGAAGGTTATTGTCAGCAAGGTGGACGCTCAGTCGGTTGTAGACTAGACGTTCAAGGAGTTTGGATAAAAAGGGGAGCAAGGAGATGGGGCGTAGGTTGTCAAGATTGGATGGGTCCAGTGAGGGCTTTTTAAGTATGGGGCTGACTAGTGCATGTTTCAAAGAGTTAGGGAAGATGCCAGAAGAGAGGGAGAGATTGAAGATGTGGGTAAGAGAGTGTAGAATAGAGTAAGAGGGTGAACGTAGCATTTGTGAGGGAACAGGATCCAGAGCGCAGGTGGTAAGATGGACATTGGTTAGTAATTTAGCGACCTCCTCTGTAGTGGTGGGGTTGAACGAGGGAAGTAGTGACTGTACCTGTGTGCATGAGGTGTGAGGTGTGGAGGATGTCTGAACAGTAGAGATCTCCTTGCGAATAGTATCAATCTTCTGTTGGAAGTGATTGGCAATCTCCTGGGCGTTGATTGAGTTAGTGGGTGGAGGCAGTGGAGGATGAAGGAGAGAGTTGAAGGTAGAGAAGAGTTGACGGGGACGGGATGATAGGTTTTTAATGAGGGTGATGAAGTAGGTCTGCTTGGCAGCGAGGAGGCTGGAATTGTATTTTTGGAGGGCAGATTTATACTGGACGAAGTCTTCCTGGGACTTAGTCTTGCGCCACTGGCGCTCGAGAGCACGGTTGTGTTTTTTCAGACTTCTAGTATCATCAGTTTGCCAGGGTTGAAGGGGGCGGGGCCTTATTCTGCGTGTGGTGAGGGGGGCCAGTCTGTCCAGTGATGCTAGAAGTGAAGTGTTGTAGACAGAAGTGGCTAGGTCGGTGCAGGACAGGGGTGCAATTTTGTCATAGAGGTGGTCAGTCACAGAGTGTAGAAGAGAAGGGTTGATATGCTGCAGGTTTCTACGAGTGACTGTTAGGTATTTGGAGGAAGAGGAGACGGAGGAGAGGGAGAGCGTGAAATTAATAAGGTGGTGATCAGAGAGGGGGTAAGGATCGATGGAGAGGTTGCATGGAGTGCATAGGTGGGAAAAGACAAGGTCAAGAGTATTGCCTTCAGAGTGAGTAGGAGCATGTATCCATTGCTTCAGGTCAAAAGAGGAGGTTAGACTGAGAAGTTTGGAAGTTGCAGGAGTGTTAGCATTAGTAGGGATGTTGAAGTCGCCAAGAATAATTGTGGGGATTTCAGAAGAGAGAAAGTAGGGTAGCCAGGCAGAGAAGTCATCAAGAAAGGAGGATACTGGACCGGGGGGGTGGTAGATTACAGCTATCCTTAGAGAAACTGGGGAGAAGAGACGAATGCAATGCGCCTCAAATGAGGAGAGTGACAGAGAGGGAGGTGGGTGAAGTACCTGAAAGGTGCTATGTGGGGCTAAAAGGATTCCAACACCCCCTCCTTTGCGTCCACTGGGTCTGGGGGAGTGAGTCCAAAGAAGACCACCGTGGGATAGAGCAGCAGAAGACGCAGTGTCGGATTCGTGAAGCCAGGTTTCAGTGATGGCGAGTAGATGAAATGAGTTTGCGATAAAGAGATCGTGGAGGGACGCGAGTTTGTTACAGACGGAGCGAGCGTTCAAAATGGCACAGGAGAAAGGGAGTCTGGTCATGGGAAGAAGAGAAATGGGAACTAGATTGTGTGCATTGCGGCTGCACCCAGAGGGTGTAGGGTAATGGGTGCGTTGAGCACAGTTGGATGAAGGAGGCCCAGGGTTTGGGGAGATATCACCAGAGGATAGGAGAAGCAGGAGGGTGAGGGAGGTAATGTGGGAATGTGATTTATATGAGGGGACATGCCCCAGTGATTTGGAGCATTGGGCGTTTGACTTTAGAATTAGCAAGAGTTGGTGAGTGCAGTAATAAGGAGAGGACAGAAGTGAGGGCGATATATAGAGGGTGTAGGGTGGACCAGAGGGGTGACTGGAAGAAAGTTTGAGGATAGAAGACACAACTGTCAGAAGGAGTGGTAGAGAGTGCATTTTCAAAGGGGGAAGAATGTGAATTTAACTAAAAAAAAAAAAAAAAATACTCTGCAATACCCAGCCATACGCTGCAATACCCAGCCATACGCTGCAATACCCAGCCATACGCCGCAATACCCAGCCATACGCCGCAATACCCAGCCATACGCCGCAATACCCAGCCATACCCCCCCGCAATACCCAGCCATACCCTGCAATACCCAGCAATACCCAGCCATACCCCCCCGCAATACCCAGCCATACCCTGCAATACCCAGCCATACCCCGCAATACCCAGCCATACCCTGCAATACCCAGCCATACCCTGCAATACCCAGCCATACTCTGCAATACCCAGCCATACTCTGCAATACCCAGCCATACTCTGCAATACCCAGCCATACTCTGCAATACCCAGCCATACTCTGCAATACCCAGCCATACCCTGCAATACCCAGCCATACCCCTCAATACCCAGCCATACCCTGCAATACCCAGCCATACTCTGCAATACCCAGCCATACGCCGCAATACCCAGCCATACGCCGCAATACCCCGCCATACCCTGCAATACCCAGCCATACCCTGCAATACCCACGCATACCCCGCAATACCCACGCATACCCCGCAATACCCACGCATACCCAGCCATACCCCGCAATACCCAGCCATACCCCGCAATACCCAGCCATACCCCGCAATACCCAGCCATACCCTGCAATACCCAGCCATACCCTGCAATACCCAGCCATACTCTGCAATACCCAGCCATACCCTGCAATACCCAGCCATACCCTGCAATACCCAGCCATACCCTGCAATACCCAGCCATACCCTGCAATACCCAACCATACCCTGCAATACCCAGCCATACCCAGCCATACTCTGCGATACCCAGCCATACTCTGCGATACCCAGCCATACTCTGCGATACCCAGCCATACTCTGCGATACCCAGCCATACTCTGCGATACCCAGCCATACTCTGCGATACCCAGCCATACACTGCGATACCCAGCCATACTCTGCGATACCCAGCCATACTCTGCGATACCCAGCCATACTCTGCGATACCCAGCCATACTCTGCGATACCCAGCCATACTCTGCGATACCCAGCCATACTCTGCGATACCCAGCCATACTCTGCGATACCCAGCCATACTCTGCGATACCCAGCCATACTCTGCAATACCCCTGCCATACTCTGCAGTACCCAGCCATACTCTGCAGTACCTCGCCATACCCAGCCATGCTCTGCCATGCTCAGCTGTACTCGGCCTCTGTATGTGGCCAGGCTGTGGAAGTCTCACACATGTGGTATCGCCGTACTCAGGAGGAGTAAGAAAATGTATTTTGGGGTGTCATTTTTGGTATGTACATGTCATTTCCTAGAGCCATTATTTTCTAAAGGAGTGCAGTAAACACACTCTTTCACTGTGTTCATTCATAAATGAAGAACAGGAATGTGTTTTGCTATGCTTCCAACTGAGGCTGTGTACATTTGAGATTTGGGGTGCACACCCTAATGCCATAGGCTGTGCACACCTATGATGGTTAGTCTGTGCTGCTTCTCTTTTCACTGTCCATTCACAGTCTGGGAGGGAGGGGGCAGGTCTAAGACAATGAAAGATGGTTGAAAGATGCTGCTTATCAGACTGAGGACATCTTGTGGCAGAAAAGAAGTACTGCAAGGGATAGATCATTTTTTTGTTGTTTTTTACATTTGTGTCCTTATTTTTGCCTGGAGTTCTGCTTTTAAAACTATTTTGGAGGGAGATACGGGGCACATAAAACAGCCGACTGCTTTTTAATTGATTGACAAAAATTTGAAAAGTTCAAACAGGAGATATATTTCAATGTTGATCAGTTTATTGATATACGTTAATAATTGATGTAAACAGGATCAATATTTTAAAATCGGTCAATTGTTTTTTGAAGGGGGATTTATTTATTTTAACAAAAAGTGCGCGCTTTAATTCACTGGTGAACCTGCAGTGACTGGCGCAGTTTGGGGAGAAGGAACCCCCCCCCCCGCCCTTTCAAGCGCATGTCGCGCCTCTGTGACCGATATGAAAGCAAAGCGTCACTGTAGTAGTGCTGCTGCTGCTGCTACTACAGTGATTTTCTTTGCGTTGTGTCCCATGTTTAGCCGCTGTCCTGTGTCACCACATAAAGGAAGCACTAGAAAGAGAACACGTGACTTGTACATACAAGTACACGGTACATCAGAACGCATATCAGGAATATGAAAAGTGTGCCAAGCATCAGATATCCAGGGTTACCCTCTGAGATGCCAGCTCAGGGAAGACACAGTCCTGTAAACCCCAGTCACTGACACGGAATGGCCTCTGCTGCAGCCTTTTGCACCTTTTGTGACTTGCTACAAAGTTACAATGTTGCAGTGGGAGAGGAGACTGAGGATATGCTTCCTTCTGCCTGCAGCAGACTGACATCTTTTTTCCTAGGCAAAGTCGCAACTGGTGTTGAAAGATAATGATAAAGGGTGGCGCTTTTCTAAAAAAATTGTTCCCGTATAATGTGACGTGTTGGGGATGTGTTATGTTTAGCTCCTCTTCCTTATAGTGCTGTCAGTTTCTCACCACGTCCCTTAATTAATTGTATTGACAATACCCCTCCTGTACGACACCCTGCCTGTCCGACACCCCGCCTGTCCAATTCCCTGCCTGTCCGACACCCTGCCTGTCCGACACCCTGCCTGTCCGACACCCCGCCTGTACGACACCCCGCCTGTACGACACCCCTCCTATCCAATACCCCGCCTGTACTACACCCCTCCTGTATGACACCCCTCCTGTCCGATACCCCTCCTGTCCGATACCCCTCCTGTCCGATACCCCTTCTGTACGACACCCCGCCTGTACGACACCCCTCCTATCCAATACCCTGCCTGTACGACACCCCTCCTATCCAATACCCCTCCTGTACGATACCCCTTCTGTACGATACCCCTCCTGTACGACACCCCGCCTGTACGACACCCCTCCTATCCAATACCCTGCCTGTACGACACCCCGCCTGTCCAATACCCCTCCTATCCAATACCCCTCCTGTCCAATACCCCGCCTGTACGACACCCCTCCTGTCCAATACCCCGCCTGTCCGATACCCCGCCTGTACGACACCCCGCCTGTACGACACCCCTCCTGTCTGATACCCCTCCTGTCTGATACCCCGCCTGTACGACACCCCTCCTGTCCAATACCCTGCCTGTCCGACACCCCTCCTGTCCGACACCCCGCCTGTCCAATACCCCTCCTATCCAATACCCCTCCTGTCCAATACCCCGCCTGTACGACACCCCTCCTGTACGACACCCCTCCTGTCCAATACCCCGCCTGTCCGATACCCCTCCTGTCCAATACCCCTCCTGTCCAATACCCCTCCTGTCCAATACCCTGCCTGTACGACACCCCTCCTGTCCAATACCCTGCCTGTACGACACCCTGCCGGTCCAATACCCTGCCTGTAGGATACCCCTCCTGTACGACACCCTGCCGGTCCAATACCCTGCCTGTACGACACCCCTCCTGTCCAATACCCCGCCTGTACGACACCCCTCCTGTCCAATACCCTACCTGTACGACACCTTGCCTGTCCAATACCCTGCCTGTACGACACCTTGCCTGTCCAATACCCTGCCTGTACGACACCTTGCCTGTCCGATACCCTGCCTGTACGACACCCCGCCTGTCCGATACCCTGCCTGTACGACACCCCGCCTGTCCGATACCCTGCCTGTCCAATACCCCGCCTGTAGGACGCCCCGCCTGTCCGACACCCCGCCTGTCCGACACCCCTCCTGTCCGACACCCCGCCTGTCCGACACCCCGCCTGTCCGACACCCCGCCTGTCCGACACCCCGCCTGTCCGACACCCCGCCTGTCCGACACCCCGCCTGTCCGACACCCCTCCTGTGCGATACCCCGCCTGTCCAGTACACCTCCTGTCCAGTACACCTCCTGTCCAAATCCTCCTGCCTGTACCATACCCCTCCTGTCCAATTTCCTGCCTGCACCCCTGCTAATGTTCTCATTTTAGGTAGCAGATACTATCAGAGCTCTTCTTTTATTTGTGGCATTGGAGGTCTGTGTACTCATTATTTTTTCTCTTTCATCTTCAGGTTACCCCGCTGGATATCCCACGCCAGCGCAAGCCTTTAATCCCAACATGTACGCTGCCAGTAGCCCCGGCTATGCCCCAGGTAAGATCCTACCGCGGCCTCGCAGCACACGCTGTCATCAAACGCCGTCAAGCTGTTTCCAGCACAACAGGCTTGTGTTATGTATATTTCATGCCGCATGTTTGTCAGACGGAGGGGATCTCATACATACTGTTCTATCTTTGCCATTCACCTTCCAGTCGCTGCAGGGCAGAGCCATATGGCCCGGGACGGAGATCACAACCGTCTACTATTACCGGGAGATTCCTGCTTCACCTGTTCTCTGTCAGAGAGATCCTGAGAAGAAAGGAATTTAGGGCTATATGGAGCACATTCGCCCCGGTGAGGCCGTTCTCACAGACAGCGCTGACAGGGGCAACCGTATAAGAATGAAGAGAGTGCGCACCAAGCTGGCGCATTACTCGAGCAACATTAATTAACCCTTTCATGACTAAGCCTATTTCTAACATTTGTTGCTTACAAGTTAAAATCTGTCTTTTTTGCTAGAAAATTACTTGGAACCCTAGAGAATTAAATGGCAAATGGTGCAATATTTTATGTCGCACTGTATTTTTGCGCAGTGGTCTTTCAAACCCAATTGTTTGGGGGAAAAAATGCACATTCATGAATTAAAAAATAAACAGTAAAGTTAGCCCATTTTTTTTTTTTGTATAATGCAGGGGGTCTCCAGAGTTTCTAAACAAAGGGCCAGTTTACTGTCCTTCAGACATTACGGGGGCCGGACTGTGACCATCGGGAGTAGAAAAAGTCCTGACATCAGTGAGGAGGAAAAAAATGCCTTATCGTTTGTTTCAGTGCCTCTTCATTGGTGTCGGGGGGGGGGGGCTATTCTTGGTGTCATTGGGAGAAATTGGGCCCCATTGTTGGTTTAATTGGGAGTAATATTGCCCTATTATTGGGTGTCATTGGGCCTCCTTGGGAGGAATTGTGCTCCATTATTGAGTGTCATTGGGCCCCATTGTTGGTCTCATTGGGAGGAATTGTGCTCCATTATTGGTTGTCATTGGGCCCCATTGTTGGTCTCATTGGGAGGAATTGTGTCCTCTTATTGGTGTCATTGGGGGGTGGATTATGGCCCCAAGGGTCGGGTAAAAGCAAGCAAAGGGCCACATCTGGCCCCCCGGGCCGCAGTTTGGAGACCACTGCTATAATGTGAAGGATGTGAGGATGTTACACCGAGTAAATAGATACCCAACATGTCCTGCTTTGAAATTGCGCACACTTGTGGAATGATGACAAACTACGGTACCTAATAATCTCCATAGGCAACGCTTTTATTTATTTTTTACAGAGGAAGTCTAGTGCTAGAATTATTGCTCTCACTCTGACGATCGTGGCGATACCGCACATGTGTGAATTGAGCACCGTTTACATATGCGGGCGCGACTTGCGTGTGCGCTTTCTTTGCTGCGCAAGCTTAATTTTTATTTATTTTTACATGGCCTCTTCAACCACTTGAGGACCGCCTAACGCCGATATATGTCGGCAGAATGGCACGGCTGGGCACAGGCACGTACCTGTACGTCGCCTTTAAGAGCCCAGCCGTTGAGCCGCGCGTGCTGCTGCCGCCGCCGCCGGGGGGCTCGAGACTGCGCCCGCGGACCCGATCGCCGCCGCTGTCCCGTGATCGGTCCCCGGAGCTGAAGAACGGGGAGAGGTGAGTGTAAACAAACCTTCCCCGCTCTTCCCTGTGGCAGTGACACGGATCGTCTGTTCCCTGATATAGGGAACAACGATCAATGACGTCACACCTACAGCCACGCCCCCCTACAGTAAGAAACACAAATCAGGGAACACTTAACTACTTTAGCGCCCCCTAGCGGTTAACCACTTCACTACCATTGTAATTTTCACAGTAATTGCATTTTTATAGCACTTTTCGCTGTGAAAATGACAATGGTCACAAAAATCTGTCAAAAGTGTCCGAAGTGTCCGCCATAATGTCGCAGTCGCGGAAAAAAATCGCCGTTAGTGGTAAGAAAAAAAATTATTAATATAAATGCCATAAAACTATCCCCTATTTTGTAAACTCTATGGGCCAGATTCTCGTACATCCACGCAATTTTGTGCGGGCGCAACGTATCTGATTTACGTTACGCCTCCGCAACTTAGACGGGCAAGTGCTGTATTCTCAAAGCACTTGCTCCGTAAGTTGCGGCGGCGTAGCGTAAATCGGCCGGCGTAAGCCCGCCTAATTCAAATTTGGAACAGGGGGGCGTGTTTTATGTAAATCTACTGTGACCCGACGTGATTGACGTTTTTCCCGAACGGCGCATGCGCCGTCTGTGGAATTTCCCAGTGTGCATTGCTCCAAAGTACGCCGCAAGGACGTCATTGGTTTCGACTTGAACGTAAATGACGTTCAGCCCCATTCACGGACGACTTGCGCAAACAACGTAACTTTTTCAAATTTCGACGTGGGAACGACGGCCATACTCAACATTGGTACGCCGCACTTATGCCTCATATAGCAGGGGCAACTATACGCCGGGAAAAGCCGAACGTAAACGTCGTAACTTTACTACGTCGGCCGGGCGTACGTTCGTGAATTTGCGTATCTAGCTGATTTACATATTTCGACGCGTAAATCGGCGTACACGCCCCTAGCAGTCAGCGGAAAAATGCAGTTACGATCCGACGGCGTAAGAGACTTACGCCTGTCAGATCTAAGGGAAATGTATGCGTAACTGATTCTAAGAATCAGGCGCATAGATACGACGGGTCGGATTAGGACTTACGACGGCGTACATGGCGCTGCGCCGTCGTAAGTCCTTTCAGAATCTGGCCCTATAACTTTTGCGAAAACCAATCAATAAACGCTTATTGTGATTTTTTTTTTTTTTAACAAAAATATGTAGAATACATATCGGCCTAAACCGAGGGAAAAAAATAGTTTGTTTTTATATATTTTTTGGGGATATTTATTATAGCAAAAAGTATAAAATATTGCGTTTTTTGTTTTTTTTTCTCTAAATTGTCGCTCTATTTTTGTTTATTGCGCAAAAACTAAAAACCGCAGAGGTGATCAAATATCACCAAAAGAAAGCTCTATTTGTGGGGGTAAAAAGGACGCCAATTTTGTTTGGGAGCCGCGTCGCACGACCGCGCAATTGTCGGTTAAAGCGACGCAGTGCCGAATCGCAATAAGTGCTCTGGTCTTTGACCAGCAATATGGTCCGGGGGTTAAGTGGTTAAAAGTTGCATCTTTCCGTTTCTGGGTTTTAAAGAACTTTCTGGATGAGTTTTTTTTTTTTTTTTTTTTTTTTTTTTTTTTTTACTTCATTGTCCTCATTCTGTGCCCTAAAAATATACTTTAAATGTGGAAAGACATGTTCTAATTGTTTATCTGAACCACTGGGCTGGAAGTAATCCCAGCATGCCATGAACTTTACATTTTTTTTTCTTTTTTCAAATTTTAAATTTTTCATGAACGCCGTTTCCACATGACGGCGTGATAAATAAATCAATGGTTGGCGCTCATGCAGCAGCGCAAGGCATTAAAGCAGCAGCAGCAGCAGCGGCGGCATTTTCATGCAACGCAACATTTCCCCGCTGCTTTCATAATACGAGGTTCACTGAGCCGGCAGCTAAACAGATCCCCATTTTATTCCGTTTTTGTATTCCTAGTTCATCAGCTGTACTATTTACACAGCTAGTATAAGTACCTCCACCAGCTATAATATTATACTAGCCTCCTGTAATCTTCCTCATCACTGATTTATATACTGCACTGCCTTTATAGACCACAAGAGGCAGTCATGTGATTATTCCCTATTGCTTTCATCATTGGTAAGTCGGTGTTCTGTGAGCCGGCAGGTATAAAAGATCGCCGTTTATTCCAGTGGTGTGTATTCCTTGTCATTGGCTGTATTTTTAACACTAGTAGCTGGATTCAGGTACGGCGGCGCATCTTTGCGGCGGCGTAGCGTATCGTATTTACACTACGCCGCCGTAAGTTTGCAAGGCAAGTACTGTATTCACAAAGTACTTGCCTGCTAAGTTACGGCGGCGTAACGTAAATGCGGCGGGCGTAAGCGCGCCTAATTCAAATTTGGCTGAGGGGGCGTGTTTTATGTTAATGGAGGGTGACCCGACGTGATTGACGTTATTTACGAACGGCGCATGCACCGTCCGTGTACATATCCCAGTGTGCATTGCGGCAAAGTACGCCGCAACGACGTATTGGTTTCGACGTGGACGTAAATTACGTCCAGCGCTATTCACGGACGACTTACGCAAACAACGTAAAATTTTCAAATTTCTACGCGGGAACGACGGCCATACTTAACATTACTAGTCCAGCTATTTGATGGAATAACTTTACGCCTGAAAATGCCTTACTTAAACAGCGTATCTGTACTGCGACGGCCGGGCGTACGTTCGTGAATAGGTGTATCTTGTGATTTACATATTCTACGCCGAACTCAATGGAAGCGCCACCTAGTGGCCAGCCTAAAAATTGCACTTTAAGATACGACGGTGTAAGACACTTACGCTGCTCGTATCTTAGCCTAATTTAAGCGTATCTGGTTACCAGAATACGCTTAAAATTTGCGTCGGCGCAGATTCAGACTTAGGCTGGCGTATCTACTGATACGCCAGCCTAAATCTTTCTGAATCTGCCTATAGGATTCTACGCATTAAGGTAAAACATGTTCTGGGTGCAGCTCCCTCCTCTTATACTTACCTGAACACCTCTCGATCCAGCCATGTGCATCAGAGCAGCGGCTCTCCCAGGTCTCTCTCTCTCCTCATTGGCTCATATAGCAGTGGGAGTCATTGGCCCCTGTTGCTGTCAATTATAGCCAATGATGGGACACTATTCCTCCCACTGATACCAATGATGGGACACTATTCCTCCCACTGACACCAATGATGGGACACTATTCCTCCCACTGACACCAATGATTGGACACTATTCCTCCCACTGACACCAGTGATGGGACACTATTCCTCCCACTGACACCAATGATGGGACACTATTCCCCCCACTCACACCAATGATGGGACACTATTCCTCCCACTGACACCAATGATGGGACACTATTCATCCCACTGACACCAATGATGGGACACTATTCCTCCCACTGATACCAATGATGGGACACTATTCATCCCACTGACACCAATGATGGGACACTATTCATCCCACTGACACCAATGATGGGACACTATTCCTCCCACTGACACCAATGATGGGACAGTATGCCTCCCACTGACACCAGCGATGGAACACTATGCCTCCCACTGACACCAGCGATGGGACACTATGCCTCCCACTGACACCAATGATGGGACACTATTCCTCCCACTGACACCAATGACGGGACACTATTCCTCCCACTGATACCAATGATGGGACACTATGCCTCCCACTGACACCAGTGATGGGACACTATTTCTCCCACTGACACCAGTGATGGGACACTATTTCTCCCACTGATACCAATGATGGGACACTATTTCTCCCACTGATACCAATGATGGGACACTATTTCTCCCACTGATACCAATGATGGGACACTATTTCTCCCACTGATACCAATGATGGGACACTATTTCTCCCACTGATACCAATGATGGGACACTATTTCTCCCACTGATACCAATGATGGGACACTATTTCTCCCACTGACACCAATGATGGGACACTATTCCTTCCACTGATACCAATGATGGGACACTATTCCTCCCACTGACACCAATGATGGGACACTATTCCTCCAGGTGGGTTGAAAGAATGCTCTGTGAGCTGAGGGGCAGGTAGGTTGGAAGGTATACACTGTGAGTTGAGAGAAAGGTGGGTAGTAGGGATGAGCTGAGACCAGGGGGGACACAGTGGGTAGGAGGGATGAGCTGAGACCAGGGGGGACACAGTGGGTAGGAGGAATGAGCTGAGACCAGGGGGAACACAGTGGGTAGGAGGGATGAGCTGAGACCAGGGGGAACACAGTGGGTAGGAGGGATGAGCTGAGACCAGGGGGGACACAGTGGGTAGGAGGGATGAGCTGAGACCAGGGGTGACACAGTGGGTAGGAGGGATGAGCTGAGACCAGGGGGGACACAGTGGGTAGGAGGGATGAGCTGAGACCAGGGGGAACACAGTGGGTAGGAGGGATGAGCTGAGACCAGGGGGGGCACAGTGGGTAGGAGGGATGAGCTGAGACCAGGGGGACACAATGGGTAGGAGGGATGAGCTGAGACCAGGGGTGACACAGTGGGTAGGAGGGATGAGCTGAGACCAGGGGGGACACAGTGGGTAGGAGGGATGAGCTGAGACCAGGGGGAACACAGTGGGTAGGAGGGATGAGCTGAGACCAGGGGGGGCACAGTGGGTAGGAAGGATGAGCTGAGACCAGGGGGGGCACGGTGGGTAGGAGGGATGAGCTGAGACCAGGGGGGGCACAGTGGGTAGGAGGGATGAGCTGAGACCAGGGGGGACACAATGGGTAGGAGGAATGAGCTGAGACCAGGGGGGACACAATGGGTAGGAGGAATGAGCTGAGACCAGGGGGGCACAAGGGGTAGGAAGGATGAGCTGAGACCAGGGGGGGCACAGTGGGTAGGAGGGATGAGCTGAGACCAGGGGGGACACAGTGGGTAGGAAGGATGAGCTGAGACCAGGGGGGCACAAGGGGTAGGAAGGATGAGCTGAGACCAGGGGGGGCACAGTGGGTAGGAGGGATGAGCTGAGACCAGGGGGGGCACAGTGGGTAGGAGGGATGAGCTGAGACCAGGGGGGCACAGTGGGTAGGAAGGATGAGCTGAGACCAGGGGGGGCACAGTGGGTAGGAAGGATGAGCTGAGACCAGGGGGGGCACAGTGGGTAGGAAGGATGAGGTGAGACCAGGGGGGACACAGTGGGTAGGAGGGATGAGCTGAGACCAGGGGGGGACACAGTGGGTAGGAGGGATGAGCTGAGACCAGGGGGGGACACAGTGGGTAGGAGGGATGAGCTGAGACCAGGGGGGGACACAGTGGGTAGGAGGGATGAGCTGAGACCAGGGGGGGACACAGTGGGTAGGAGGGATGAGCTGAGATCAGGGGGGGCACAGTGGGTAGGAGGGATGAGCTGAGATCAGGGGGGGACACAGTGGGTAGGAGGGATGAGCTGAGACCAGGGGGGACACAGTGGGTAGGAGGGATGAGCTGAGACCAGGGGGGACACAGTGGGTAGGAGGGATGAGCTGAGATCAGGGGGGGCACAGTGGGTAGGAGGGATGAGCTGAGATCAGGGGAGGCACAGTGGGTAGGAGGGATGAGCTGAGATCAGGGGGGGACACAGTGGGTAGTAGGGATGAGCTGAGACAAGGGGGGCACAGTGGGTAGGAGGGATGAGCTGAGATCAGGGGGACACAGTGGGTAGGAGGGATGAGCTGAGACCCGGGGGGACACAGTGGGTAGTAGGGATGAGCTGAGACCCGGGGGGACACAATGGGTAGGAGGGATGAGGTGAGACCAGGGGGGACACAGTGGGTAGGAGGGATGAGCTGAGACCAGGGGGGACACAATGGGTAGGAGGGATGAGCTGAGACCAGGGGTGCACAGTGGGTAGGAGGGATGAGCTGAGACCAGGGGGGACACAGTGGGTAGGAGGGATGAGCTGAGACAAGGGGGGCACAGTGGGTAGGAGGGATGAGCTGAGACCAGGGGGGACACAGTGGGTAGGAGGGATGAGCTGAGACCAGGGGGGGCACAATGGGTAGGAGGGATGAGCTGAGACCAGGGGGGATACAGTGGGTAGGAGGGATGAGCTGAGACCAGGGGGGGCACAATGGGTAGGAGGGATGAGCTGAGACCAGGGGGGACACAGTGGGTAGGAGGGATGAGCTGAGACCAGGGGGGGCACAGTGGGTAGGAGGGATGAGGTGAGACCAGGGGGGGGGGGGCACAATGGGTAGGAGGGATGAGCTGAGACCAGGGGGACACAATGGGTAGGAGGGATGAGGTGAGACCAGGGGGACACAATGGGTAGGAGGGATGAGGTGAGACCAGGGGGGACACAGTGGGTAGGCGGGATGAGCTGAGACCAGGGGGGGCACAGTGGGTAAGAGGCATGTGGAGCCAATTTCATTATTAATACAGAATATGTGAGTATATGGTGTTTAGGAGAGTGAATATAGCAATGTATGGTCTTTAGGAGGGACCCGGATCCTTCAGCTCTATTCATACCGACATCAGCCACGGCCTTGTCCTAGTTCTTTCCATTCTCTCCTTCTCACATCAATAATTCACCAGCTCTTTTCATCCTTTCTCTTGTTGTCCCGTTACATTCTTCTTCTCTAGTAACATTTCCAGGACAGCCGTCCTGCAAGTAACCTTCCCTATCCAAAATGTTATACTTACCTGTCCATGCTTCTGTGACAGCCTGCTATTGCGGCCCACGGGCAGTCTGCCCACCCACCTTCCCACCACTGAATACTGTCCAACCCGTCCCTGGCTTCTGAGAAAAACCTTTTCTTATTATGGAGAGAAGATGTCTGTTATGCATCCCAAATATAGTCGGCTTAAAAAAAGCTGGAGCAGCTGCAGAGTTAGCAGTGGTGACATTGTAGCACCCAACGAAAATACCCCAGTGTAGCTCCCCATCCAAAATACCCCAGTGTAGCCCCCCCATCCAAAATGTCCCAGGGTAGCTCCCCCATCCAAAATGTCCCAGGGTAGCTCCCCCATCCAAAATGTCCCAGGGTAGCTCCCCCATCCAAAATGTCCCAGGGTAGCTCCCCCATCCAAAATGTCCCAGGGTAGCTCCCCCATCCAAAATATCGCAGTGTAGCTCGAGTTCCCAGGACCCACTGCCGCACGTGGCGGGCACTGGGCGGCAGATTTAACCACTTAAGGACCACCTCCTGCACATTAACGTCGGCAGAATGGCACGGCTGGGCATAGACACGTACCTGTACGTCCCCTTTAAGTGCCCAGCCGTGGGTCTCGCGCGCCCGCGACCCAGTCCGAAGCTCCGTGGCCCAGACCCGATCGCCGCCGGTGTCCCGCGATCGGTCACAGGAGCTGAAGAACAAGGAGAGGTGAGTGTAAACATACCTTTTCACAGTTGCAGTGTCAGTGATCGTCTGTTCTCTGATATAGGGAAAGGCGATCAGTGACGTCACACGTCCAGCCCCGCCCCCCTACAGTTAGAAACACACATGAGGTCACACTTAACCCCCTACAGTGTCCCCTAGTGGTAACTCCTAAACTGCAATTGTCATTTTCAGAGTAAACAATGCATTTTTATAGCACTTTTCACTGTGAAAATGACAATGGTCCCAAAAATGTGTCAAAATTGTCCGATGTGTACGCCATAATGTCGCAGTCACGAAAAAAAAATCGCTGATCGCCACCATTAGTAGAAAAAATAAATATTAATAAAAATGCCATAAAACTATCCCCTATTTTGTAAACACTATAAATTTTGTGCAAACCAAACGCTTATTGTAAACCATTTTTTTTTTTACCAAAAATATGTAGACGAATACGTATCGGCCTAAACTGAGGAAAAAAAAGTTTTTTGATATATTTTTGGGGATATTTATTATAGCAAAAAGTAAAAAATATTGTTTTTTTTTCAAAATTGTCGCTCTATTTTTGTTTATAGCGCAAAAAATAAAAACCGCACATGTGATCAAATACCACCAAAAGAAAGCTCTATTTGTGGGGAAAAAAAGGACGCCAATTTTGTTTGGGAGCCACGTCGCACGACCGCGCAATTGTCGGTTAAAGCGACGCAGTGCCGAATCGTAAAAACTGGCCGGGTCCTTTACCTGCATAATGGTCCGGGTCTTAAGTGGTTAAAGGGACGTACCTATACGCCATTCTGACAACGTAAATAGTCGGCAAGTGGTTAATTGGCCATTCAAACCCCTTTGTGTCCACTTATGTGCATGTTATCAGGCCAAAATCACCGGGGTATGTAAACTTTTGATCAGCGTCGTTTCTGTTGACATTATGATATAAAAAGAGTAAACGCAGTTGATTGATAATAAATGGCTTCAGCCAAAACACTAACCATGAGTGAGAGAAAAGTTTCATATTCTCTGAAAAATTACCAAGAAATCATAAATTCTGCCGGGGTATGTAAACTTATGAGCACAGCTGTGTGCATATGTGGAGGGGGGAGGGTAAGGTAAAGGGGGCAAAATTAAAAATGCATTTTAACCCCTTCCCGACCGCCTCATGTAGATATACGTCGGCAGAATGGCACGGACAGGCACATCAACGTACCTGTACATGCCTGCCTAGACGTGGGTCGGGGCGGTCGGATCCCCTCGGGGAGCGATCCGGGACAAAGGCGCGGCTATTACTTTCTAGCCGCCCCCTCGCGATTGCTCCCCGGAGCTGAAGAACGGGGAGAGCCGTATGTAAACACGGCTTCCCCGTGCTTCACTGTGGCGGCGCATCGATCGAGTGATCCCTTTTATAGGGAGACACGATCGATGACGTCAGTCCTACAGCCACACCCCCCTACAGTTGTAAACACACACTAGGTGAACACTAAATCGTACAGTGCCCCCTGTGGTTAACTCCCAAACTGCAACTGTCATTTTCACAATAAACAATGCAATTTAAATGCATTTTTTGCTGTGAAAATGACAATAGTCCCAAAAATGTGTCAAAATTGTCCGAAGTGTCCGCCATAATGTCGCTGTCATGAAAAAAATCGCTGATCGCCGCCATTAGTAGTAAAAAAAATTTTTTTTATAAAAATGCAATAAAACTATCCCCTATTTTGTAAACGCTATAAGTTTTGCGCAAATCAATCGATAAACGCTTATTGCGATTTTTTTTACCAAAAATAGGCAGAAGAATACGTATCGGCCTAAACTGAGGAAAAAATTTTTAGATATGTTTTTGGGGGATATTTATTACAGCAAAAAGTAAAAAAATATTGAATTTTTTTTCAAAATTGTCGCTCTATTTTTGTTTATAGCGCAAAAAATAAAAACCGCAGAGGTGATCAAATACCACCAAAAGAAAGCTCTATTTGTGGGGAAAAAAGGACGCCAATTTTGTTTGGGAGCCACGTCGCACGACCGCGCAATTGTCGGTTAAAGCGGCACAGTGCCGAATCGCAAAAACTGGCCGGGTCCTTTACCTGCATAATGGTCCGGGTCTTAAGTGGTTAAAGCAAAGTGCTCTTCTCCTCCAATAAGCCTGGTCACGTCCCCTTCCGAATTTTTATATCCTTTAAAATGTGAAGGGTAAGACTTGTGTGTAATGATATGTGGAGTTTTCTGCCTGCAAATTGCTTGCGGAACAATTTCCTGCCAGTGTTATATATCGGGGGATGGGGAGGGGATGGGGGGGGGGGTAAGTAGGCCACTTGTGTCCAGCCTGCTCATTACACCGACACGCTCAGAAAGTCCCCGCAGGTTGGAGCCGCACATCTAGCGATGCCGAAGTGGTCTCATCAGCAGAAAAACGGCACGGGGATTAGCGCCGCTCGCCTCGCTGGGGACAGCCGCTGTTAGCGAGATTAATCTCCTTACAGCTTCCTGTGCCGATCAATTACCCCATCCATGGAGCACAGCCTGCCCACCCAACACTCATCCAGACATTGCTGCAATGCCCCCGTCCCAAAACATTCGCTTTGGTTTCCTTTTCCTGTGCTCCCCTTTTTACTTATCTGCTTGGAATAAATCCCCCCCCCACACAATGTCTCACAAAAGTGAGTACACCCCTCCTGGGTGGATTTTATTTAAATTGTAATTTATAAAAAGCATCTGTCATCTCTGTCCTGCAGCTGCCTCCTCCTCCTCCTGTCCTGCAGCTGCCTCCTCCTCTGTCCCGCAGCTGCCTCCTCCTCTGTCCCGCAGCTGCCTCCTCCTCTGTCCCGCAGCTGCCTCCTCCTCTGTCCCGCAGCTTCCTCCTCCTCTGTCCCGCAGCTTCCTCCTCCTCTGTCCTGCAGCTGCCTCCTCTTCTGTCCTGCAGCTGCCTCCTCCTCCTCTGTCCTGCAGCTGCCTCCTCCTCCTCTGTCCTGCAGCTGCCTCCTCCTCCTCTGTCCCGCAGCTGCCTCCTCCTCTGTCCCGCAGCTGCCTCCTCCTCTGTCCCGCAGCTGCCTCCTCCTCTGTCCCGCAGCTGCCTCCTCCTCTGTCCCGCAGCTGCCTCCTCCTCTGTCCCGCAGCTGCCTCCTCCTCTGTCCCGCAGCTGCCTCCTCTTCTGTCCCGCAGCTGCCTCCTCTTCTGTCCCGCAGCTGCCTCCTCCTCTGTCCCGCAGCGGCCTCCTCCTCTGTCCCGCAGCGGCCTCCTCCTCTGTCCCGCAGCTGCCTCCTCTTCTGTCCCGCAGCTGCCTCCTCCTCTGTCCCGCAGCTGCCTCCTCCTCTGTCCCGCAGCTTCCTCCTCCTCTGTCCCGCAGCTTCCTCCTCCTCTGTCCCGCAGCTGCCTCCTTCTCTGTCCCGCAGCTGCCTCCTCCTCTGTCCCGCAGCTGCCTCCTCCTCTGTCCCGCAGCTGCCTCCTCCTCTGTCCCGCAGCTGCCTCCTCCTCTGTCCCGCAGCTGCCTCCTCCTCTGTCCCGCAGCTGCCTCCTCCTCTGTCCCGCAGCTGCCTCCTCCTCTGTCCCGCAGCTGCCTCCTTGTCATTTTTGGGTGTAGCATGAGAAAATGTGGAGAATTTCAAGGGGTATGAATACTTTTTCAAGGCACGGTATATAAATGTTTCTTTACCTTTTTTTTTTTCCGGCAGTTTTAGAACAACCGCAATTTTATAATAAAGCCGCCGCTTGAGACGAATTCATAACCGCGTCTGACATCCAGCATCTTTTGTGTTCTGATTTAGACACTTTCTTCCTATGGCAGTTTTGATCGGAGACCTTCAAAGCGCCGTGAGATTGACACCGCGGCGCGGCGCGAGAAGAACTCCAGCGAGGTCACATTGATCAGCCAGCAGAATCCGCGTTTGATTTATGTTTGAGGGCTGCGTTTGCCTGTCAGTCATTCGCTGTCATTCTCTGTGCGGCTGCCGGAGGAAAGATGAGAATTTTCAGCGGCGGATTGTCAGGATTCTGATGTTGCCGCCTCTTGTTCGCGGCGGCGAGGCTTCCGCCGCTCTCTGATAGATTGTGTTTTATCTTTGACATTTATCCAAAAGCAGCAGAGTGCGTACTTCCTGATGTACGGTTTGGTCCCCTTGGTTTTCCAATGAAGTAGTAGAGATTCGAGGCAGGTAGGTGCACACACCAACCTACCCACGTCCATCGATAGTCAACCTAATGCAGAGCTCCACTCCCTCCTAGGTGAGGACAGTGTTATGTCCCACCCACCTGCTATCTCCTGGGATGTCTATTAGAGGTAGACCGATATGGGTTTTTCTCTGGCCGATGCCGATATTTAGAAATCGGGGCGGCCGATGGCCGATATATGATGCCGATTTATGCGGCCGATATTTTAGGCCGATTTTTTATTTATTTTTTGGTGGCACTGGATGCCACTAATTGGCACTGGAAGATGGCACCAGCAGAAGGCACTGATTGGCAGGTGGCACTTATTGGCACTGGCAGGTTGCACCGGATGGCACTGAAAGATGGTACTAGCAGATGGCACTGATTGGCAGGTGGCACTAATTTACTTTTTTTTTTCCTCATCTCAAAAAACCTAGGGTGGAGAGGTGGGGAGGAGATAATTGTTTAGGGTGGAGAGGTGGGGTGCAACCTGTCAGTGTCACATCAGTGCCCACCAGTGCAGCCCATCGGTGCCACCGCATTAGTGCCCACCAGTGCAGCCTATCAGTGTCCATCAGTGCCACCTCATTGGTGTCTATCAGTGCCCACCAGTGGCACTTCATCAGTGCAGCCCATCAGTGCCACCTCATCAATGCACCAGTGCATCCCATCATTGCCCACCAGCGCATATCACCAGTGCGTCACCTCGGTGCCAACCAGTGCGTCACCTCGGTGCCAACCAGATAGACAGGTACAACGTATTTGTTTCCTCTCCGTGTATCACCTGAGGCCAGTCACTTCAGTGGGTATCTGTGAGGCTTTACAACCACTTGAACCCTTTCACTAAAAACTGAGATTCCTATTGCAGGGTGCGCCTTAAATCTGAATCATAACTTGGTTCCTCCTTCTGGGAAAATCAGGGAACCAATCACACGAGGAGGAGAAGTAACCCTTTGTGGGGGGGGGGGCGTTCTGTACACCAACGGTGTGGGAAATGTCTCCAGGTTGCCATATTGAATTGGGTTTTACAGAATATCACAGCAGCTGCAGATTGGAAAAGGAAAAGTCGTTATTTACAACACTAAATTGTATGATGGCTTGTATAGAAATTGTATGTTTTATATTTTTGGTTGCGGGGGATTCCTGTAATGTGACCACAAGCTCTGTGCTGGAACTGCAGTGGGAAATTTGATTTATTTTTATTTATTTATGTTTATTTTTTATTTGTTTATTTTTTATTTTTTTATTTATGTTTATTTTTTATTTTTATTTATTTATGTTTATTTTTTATTATTTATTTATCTTTATTTTTTTATTTATCTTTATTTTTTATATTTTTATTTATGTTTATTTTTTATTATTTATTTATCTTTATTTTTTATTTTTTTATGTTTATTTTTATTTTTTATGTTTATTTTTTATTTATTTATTTTTTATTTATGTTTATTTTTTATTTATGTTTATTTTTTTTATGATGTATGATAAGAGAATGTGATTTTATACTGCCTTCTCCAGTCAGCAGCAGTGAGACCAGTAGGCAGTCGTGAGCAGGTCCCCCCCTGGTTGGCACAGGCTGGGATGTGGGAGGGTGAGGAAATCTGTACCCCTCTTCCATTGTGTAACCTTCTTCTTCTTTTTTTCCTATTTTGTCTTTAAGCAACACTTCTGATGAAGCAAGCATGGCCACAGACCTCATCATCCTGTGCCAACGAGGGCACCTACCACCTGCCCGTGGACAGTGGCACTGAGAACAGGACTTACCAGGCTTCTTCTGCAGCTTTCAGTAAATAATCCATTTTCTCTTTTTTTTTTTTTTTACTTGCTGACTCAGCGCTGAGGGCTCAGCTGGCTTTCGATCACTCCGCCGCCATTACCTTTGTCGCTAGCGGTTTTAGAATATACATTAATGTCACACCACCAGAGGCGTCTCCTCTCCATGTGGGGAAAGATAGACTGTGTGGGGTAGATTCAGGTAGGAGATACGACGGCGTATCTCTGAGTGTGAGGCGTCGTATCTTGGCGCCTGATTCAAAGAATCAGATACGCCAGAATTTGTTTAAGATACGACCAGCGTAAGTCTCCTACGCCGTCGTATCTTAACTGCATATTTACGCTGGCCGCTAGGTGGCGCTTCCATTGATTTACGCAAGGAATATTCAAATTGGGTAGATACGCCGATTCAGAAACGTACGTCCGCCCGGCGCATTTTTTTTTACGTCGTTTACGTTAGGCTTTTTCCGGCGTATAGTTACCCCTGCTATATGAGGCGTATCCTATGTTAAATATGGACGTCGTTCCCGCGTCGAATTTTAAAAATGTTACGTCGTTTGCGTAAGTCGTCCGTGAATGGGGCTGTGCGTAATTTACGTTCACGTCGAAAGCATTGGCTTTTTGCGGGTTAATTTGGAGCATGCGCACTGGGTTACTTTCACGGACGGCGCATGCGCCGTTGGTCAAAAACGTCATTTACGTGGGGTCATGTTTTATTTGCATAAAACACGCCCACCTCTTCACAATTTGAATTAGGCGAGTTTACGCCGGCACATTTACGCTACGCCACCGTAACTTGGGGGGCAGGTTCTTGGTGAATACAGAACCTGCCTCACTAAGTTGCGGTGGCTTAGCGTATCTGAGATATGCTACGCCCGCAGAAATTTACGCCATTCTACCTGAATCTACCCCTGTGTGTGTAAATTTATATTTTATATATATTAAATATATATATTTTTGTTTGTTTTTTGTTTTTATTATTATTTATTGTATGTGTGTATATATAATATATTTTTTATTATTTTATATATATATATATATATATATATATATATATATATATATATATATATATATATATATATTTTTTTTTTTTTAATATAATTATTTATTTTATATATAAAAATAATAAAAAAACATATAAAATAAATAATTATATTAAAAAAATATACATATATAAAATAATAAAAAATATATTATATATACACATACAATAAATAATAATAATACATATATAAAAATATCTAAAATAAATATATAAATATATATATATATATATATATAATTTTAGATATTTTTATATATATATAAAGCTTTTTTTTTTTTTTTTTTGGGTTTTTTTTTGTGACTGCGACATTATGGCGGACAGATCAGACAATTTTGACACATTTTTTTTTTATTATTATTTATTGTATGTGTGTATATATAATATATTTATATATTTTTTATTATTTTATATATGTATATTTTTTTAATATAATTATTTATTTTTTATGTGACAAATTTGTCAAATTTGTCCGCCATAATGTCGCAATCACAAAAAAATAAAAAAAATCGCTTTATATATAACGTATTTATCGGCGTATAACACGCACCCTAACTTTAAGAGGGAAGTTTCAGGAAAAAAACTTTCCACGGCCCCCTGCGTATAACACGCAGGCACAGTTTACACTCTATTTTCAGGGTAAAAAAGTGAGTGTTATACGCCAATAAATACAGTATATATATATAAAGCGATTTTTTTTTTTCGTGACTGTGACATTATGGCGGACAGATCGGACAATTTTGAAAACATTTTGGAGTCATTTTCACAGCGAAAAGTGCTATAAAAAATGCACTGATTAGTGTGAAAATGACAATGGCAGTGAAGGTGTTAACCCCTTAGCACCCCCTGGTGGTTAAGTGTGCCCTCATGTGTGTTTCCAACTGTAGGGGGGCGGGGCTGGACGTGTGACGTCAGCGATCGTCTTTACCTATATCAGGGAACAGACGATCAGTGACACTGCCACAGTGAAGAACGGGGAAGGCGTGTTTACACTCACCTCTCCCCGTTCTTCAGCTCCGGTGACCGATCACGGGACACCGGCAGCAATCGGAGCCGTGAGTTTTCGCGGCTGCGGTCACGGAGCTTCGGACCGGGTCCTTATTAAAAGTCAGCAGCTACAGTGTTTGTAGCTGTTGACTTTAAAAAAAAATGGCGGGTGGAACCCCCCCGCTTTAAATAGTCAGAAAATATACTGTATGTGTTTTTATGTCTTTTATATTTACATTGTAATTAATCTGCTGCCTGTTTGTTCCTCCTCCCGCAGGGTACACAGCCGGCACCCCTTACAAAGTCCCTCCAGCGCAGAGTAATAGCGCTCCTCCGCCGTATTCCCCATCCCCCAACCCATACCAGACAGCGATGTACCCCATCCGAAGTGCCTACCCCCAGCAGAACCTGTATGCCCAGGTAAGGGTGCTCGCCAGTGACACACAGTGGCCGTCTTGTGTATGTGCAGCGCATGTTTGAAGTGTATATGGGGGCAACATACAACATAAAACGTCATCTCTGCAATTGATAAATTCATACACATTTCCCCATGTTTGTCTTTTTAAAGCCCCTCTGAACCTTAAAGGGGTTGTAAAGGTAATTTATTTTTCCTAAATATCTTCCTTTACCTTAGTGCCGTCCTCCTTCACTTACCTCATCCTTCCATTTTGCTTTTAACCACTTAAGACCCGGACCAAAATGCAACTAAAGGACCCGGCCAGGTTTTGCGATTCGGCACTGCGTCGCTTTAACAGACAATTGCGCAGTCATGCGACGTGGCTCCCAAACAAAATTGGCGTCCTTTTTTTCCCACGAATAGAGCTTTCTTTTGGTGGTATTTGATCACCTCTGCGGTTTTAATTTTTTGCGCTATAAACAAAAATAGAGCGACAATTTTGAAAAAAATGCAATATTTTTTACTTTTTGCTATAATAAATATCCCCCAAAAATATATAAAAAAAAATCATTTTTTTCCTCAGTTTAGGCCGATACGTATTCTTCTACCTATTTTTGGTAAAAAAAAATTGCAATAAGCGTTTATCGGTTGGTTTGCGCAAAATTTATAGCGTTTACAAAATAGGGGATAGTTTTATTGCATTGCATATTTTTTTTTACTACTAATGGCGGCGATCAGCGATTTTTTTCGTGACTGCGACATTATGGCGGACACTTCGGACAATTTTGACACATTTTTGGGACCATTGTCATTTTCACAGCATTTAAATTGCACTGTTTACTGTGAAAATTACATTTGCAGTTTAGGAGTTAACCACAAGGGGGCGCTGATGGGGTTATGTGTGACCTGAAGTGTGTTTACAACTGTAGGGGGGTGTGGCTGTAGGTCTGACGTCATCGATTGTGTCTCCCTATAAAAGGGATCACACGATCGATGCGCCGCCATAGTGAAGAACGGGGAAGCTGTGTTTACATACGGCTCACCCCGTTCTTCAGCTCCGGGAACCGATCATGGGACTCCAGCGGCGATCGGGTCCCCCGGTCACGGAGCTTCGGAGCGGGTCGCAGGCGCGCGCCTGCGACCCACGGCTGGGTACTAGCACAGGACGTACCTATACGTGTTTGTGCCCAGCCGTGCCATTCTGCCGACGTAAATGTGCAGGAGGTGGTCCTTAAGTGGTTAAATGTCCTTATTTCTTCTGAGAAATCCTCACTTCCTGTTCTTCTGTCTGTAACTCCACACAGTAATGCAAGGCTTTCTCTTTGGTGTGGAGTGTCGTGCTCGCCCCCCTTTCTTGGACTACAGGAGAGTCCAAGTGAGGGAGATTTTTGCCGCGATTGTCGGAAGGTCTTTTGGGCGGCATGCGACCTACGACTTTGCCGAGTTTTGTCGCGCGGCAAAGTTGCACCACGTTTGGGGTGCCATTCAGAAATAATAGCTTTGAAAACACGTTCCGCATTTTGCTGCGATTCTGAATCGTGGCGATTCTGCCCACAATTTAAATTGCCCAGGTGTGCATGGAGCCCAAGACCCCATAGACACTATTAGGTAGATTCAGAAAGAGTTAGGCCGGCTTATCAGTAGATACGCTGACCTAACTCAGAATCTACGCCGACTTATGTTTAAGCGTATGCTCAAACAGAGATACACTTAAACATATCTAAGATATGACGGCTTGCGCCGTCCTATCTTAGATTGAAATATTTTGGATGGCCGCTAGGTGGTGCTTCCATTGCGGCGTAGAATATGTAAATGAGGAGATACGCCGATTCACGAACGTACGCCCGGCCGCCGCAATACTTTTACGCCGTTTCCGTAAGCCATTATCGGGCCTAAAGTTATTCCATCTATTAGATGGAATAGCAATGTTAAAGTATGGCCGCCGTTCCCGCTTCGAGATTCAAAATTTTTACATCGTTTGCGCAAGTCGTCCGCGAATAGCGATTTACGTCCACGTCTAAATCAATAGGCCCGTACGGCGTACTTAGCCGCGATGCACACTGGGAAATGTAGGCACCCGGCGCATGCGCAGTAAGAAAAAAACTTCAAAAACGTAAGGTCAAGCCTTAACATAAACCACGCCCCCCTTACACAGATTTGAATTCGGCGCCCTTACGCCCGCCCGCTTTAGGCTACGCCGCCGTAACATAGCAGGCAAGTACATTGAGAATCATGTACTTGCCTAGCTAACTTACGGCGGCGTAGCCTAAACACGCTAAGCTACGCCGCCGCAAGTTTGCACCTATCTATGTGAATCTAGCTATATTAGATTTTCTGCAGTAAGAAAAATAAGCTTGGGTCATTGGGCTCATAGCCGGGAAGGACTGGGAGACGCACGATTGTTGCCGGCTTTGACTGCAAACAACTGGATTGGCTGAAAGTTATTTTGATTTTTGACATGTATAACATGACCTCTGTTGTGTCTAAATGACCCCTCGTTCTTGTTCCTCAGGGCGCTTACTACACACAACCTGTCTATGCCGCACAGCCCCACGTCATCCACCACACCACTGTGGTCCAACCAAACAGCATTCCCTCTGCGATATACCCGGCCCCTGTAGCGGCACAACGGACTAATGGCGTTGCAATGGGAATGGTTGCCGGGACCACCATGGCCATGTCAGCAGGTGGGTTCTCCTTTGGTGAGTGAAAGTGAAAGATCTGACTTTGGATCACCCATAGCTAGAGGTGAACTGTGCCAAAGAGGGCCCGACATTTAAATGGCCGGTGATAGATGTACAGAGACCTCGGCTGCTGGAATCTGAATTCCAAAAACTGGAGGCTGATTTAGCCTATCAGCAAACTGTACAGACAAGTCCAAATGAAGTGCATGTATACATAAAGCCAAGTTTGTAATCACTTTTAGATAGAGTAGGGAGAAGCTGGAGAAGTGGATATGTTTCATAGTGTCCCCTAGTATTTCCTAGTGGAGAAGTTTTCTAGTGTCTCTCAGTGGAAAAATGTCCTAGTGTTTCCTAGTGGAGAAGAGTCCTAGTGTGCCTTGTGTTTCCTAGTGGAGAAGAGTCCTAATGGAGAAGATTCCTGGTGTCCCTTGTGTTTCCTAGTGTCCTCCAGGGGTTCCTAGTGGAGAAGGTTACTAGTGTCCCCCAATGTTTCCTAGTGGAGAATTTCCCTAGTGTCCCCCAGTGTCTACTAGTGGAAAAGTTTCCTAGTGGAGAAGATTCTTTGTGTCCCTAGTATTTCCTAGTGTCTGTTATTATTTCCTAGTGGAGATGTTCCCTAGTAGAGACGTTTACTAGTGTTTTCTAGTGGAGAAGTTTCCTTTTGTTCTCCAGTGTTTCCTTGTGTTTTCTAGTAGAGAAGATTCCTAGTGTCCCTTGTGTTCCTTAGTGGAGAAGATTCCTAGTTACCCTTGTGTTCCCTAGTGGAGAAGATTCCTAGTGTCCCTTGTATTTCCTAGTGGAGAAGATTCCTAGTGTCCCTTGTGTTCCCTAGTGGAGAAGATTCCTAGTGTCCCTTGTGTTCCCTAGTGGAGAAGATTCCTAGTGCCCCTTGTATTTCCTAGTGGAGAAGATTCCTAGTGTCCCTTGTGTTCCCTAGTGGAGAAGATTCCTAGTGTCCCTTGTGTTCCCTAGTGGAGAAGATTCCTAGTGCCCCTTGTATTTCCTAGTGGAGAAGATTCCTAGTGCCCCTTGTATTTCCTAGGGGAGGAGATTCCTAGTGCCCCTTGCGTTTCCTAGTGGAGAAGATTCCTAGTGCCCCTTGTATTTCCTAGTGGAGAAGATTCCTAGTGCCCCTTGTATTCCCTAGTAGAGAAGATTCCTAGTGCCCCTTGCGTTTCCTAGTGGAGAAGATTCCTAGTGTCCCTTGTGTTTTTTAGTGGAGAAGCTTCCTAGTGTTATCTAGTAGAGAAAATGCCTAGTACCTCTTGTGTTTCCTTGTGTCCCCCAGTGTTTCCAATTAGAGGCGTTTCCTAGTGTCCACCAGTGTTTCCTTGTGGAGAAAACTCCTAGTGTATCTTGTGTTTTTTAGTGGAGACGTTTTCTAGTGTCCCCCAGTGTTTCCTAATGTAGAAGTTTCCTACTGTCCACCGGTGCTTCCTAATGGAGAAGATTCCTAGTGCCCCTTGTGTTCCCTAGTGGAGAGGATTCCTAGTGTCCCTTGTGTTCCCTAGTGGAGAAGATTCCTAGTGTCCCTTGTGTTCCCTAGTGGAGAAGATTCCTAGTGCCCCTTGTGTTCCCTAGTGGAGAAGATTCCTAGTGCCCCTTGTGTTCCCTAGTGGAGAGGATTCCTAGTGCCCCTTGTATTTCCTAGTGGAGAAGCTTCACAGTGTTTCCTAGTGGAGAAGATTCCTAGTGTCCCTTGTGTTCCCTAGTGGAGAAGATTCCTAGTGCCCCTTGTGTTCCCTAGTGGAGAAGATTCCTAGTGCCCCTTGTGTTCCCTAGTGGAGAGGATTCCTAGTGTCCCTTGTGTTCCCTAGTGGAGAAGATTCCTAGTGTCCCTTGCGTTCCCTAGTGGAGAAGATTCCTAGTGTCCCTTGTGTTCCCTAGTGGAGAAGATTCCTAGTGTCCCTTGCGTTCCCTAGTGGAGAAGATTCCTAGTGTCCCTTGCGTTCCCTAGTGGAGAAGATTCCTAGTGTCCCTTGCGTTCCCTAGTGGAGAAGATTCCTAGTGTCCCTTGTGTTCTCTAGTGGAGAAGATTCCTAATGCCCCTTGTGTTCCCTAGTGGAGAAGATTCCTAGTGCCCCTTGTGTTCCCTAGTGGAGAAGATTCCTAGTGTCCCTTGTGTTATCTAGTGGAGAAGATTCCTAGTGCCCCTTGTGTTATCTAGTGGAGAAGATTCCTAGTGCCCCTTGTGTTCCCTAGTGGAGAAGATTCCTAGTGCCCCTTGTGTTCCCTAGTGGAGAAGATTCCTAGTGCCCCTTGTGTTTTCTAGTAGAGAAGATTCCTAGTGCCCCTTGTGTTTTCTAGTAGAGAAGATTCCTAGTGCCCCTTGTGTTTTCTAGTAGAGAAGATTCCTAGTGCCCCTTGTGTTCCCTAGTGGAGAAGATTCCTAGTGCCCCTTGTGTTCCCTAGTGGAGAAGATTCCTAGTGCCCCTTGCGTTTCCTAGTGGAGAAGATTTCTAGTGTCCCTTGTATTTCCTAGTAGAGAAGATTCCTAGTGCCCCTTGTGTTTCCTAGTGGAGGAGATTCCTAGTGTCCCCAAGTGTTCCCTAGTGGAGAAGATTCCTAGTGCCCCTTGTGTTCCCTAGTGGAGAAGATTCCTAGTGCCCCTTGTGTTCCCTAGTGGAGAAGATTCCTAGTGCCCCTTGTGTTTCCTGGTGGAGAAGATTCCTTGTGCCCCTTGTGTTTCCTAGTGTCCACCGGTGCTTCCTAATGGAGAAGATTTCTAGTGTCCCTTGTGTTCCCTAGTAGAGAAGATTCCTAGTGCCCCTTGTGTTCCCTAGTGGAGAAGATTCCTAGTGCCCCTTGTGTTCCCTAGTGGAGAAGATTCCTAGTGCCCCTTGTGTTCCCTAGTGGAGGAGATTCCTAGTGTCCCTTGTATTTCCTAGTGGAGAAGATTCCTTGTGCCCCTTGTGTTTCCTAGTAGAGAAGATTCCTAGTGTCCCTTGTATTTCCTAGTGGAGAAGATTCCTAGTGTCCCTTGTGTTCCCTAGTTGAGAAGATTCCTAGTGTCCCTTGTATTTCCTAGTGGAGAAGATTCCTAGTGCCCCTTGTGTTCCCTAGTAGAGAAGATTCCTAGTGTCCCTTGTATTTCCTAGTGGAGAAGATTCCTAGTGCCCCTTGTGTTCCCTAGTGGAGAAGATTCCTAGTGCCCCTTGTGTTCCCTAGTGGAGAAGATTCTTTGTGTCCCTTGTATTTCCTAGTGGAGAAGATTCCTAGTGCCCCTTGTATTTCCTAGTGGAGAAGATTCCTAGTGTCCCTTGTATTTCCTAGTGGAGAAGATTCCTAGTGTCCCTTGTATTTCCTAGTGGAGAAGATTCCTAGTGTCCCCAAGTGTTCCCTAGTGGAGAAGATTCCTAGTGTCCCCAAGTGTTCCCTAGTGGAGAGGATTCCTAGTGTCCCTTGTGTTCCCTAGTGGAGAAGATTCCTAGTGACCCTTGTATTTCCTAGTGGAGAAGATTCCTAGTGACCCTTGTATTTCCTAGTGGAGAAGATTCCTAGTGCCCCTTGTATTTCCTAGTGGAGAAGATTCCTAGTGTCCCCAAGTGTTCCCTAGTGGAGAAGATTCCTAGTGTCCCTTGTGTTCCCTAGTGGAGAAGATTCCTAATGTCCCCAAGTGTTCCCTAGTGGAGAGGATTCCTAGTGTCCCTTGTGTTCCCTAGTGGAGAAGATTCCTAGTGCCCCTTGTATTCCCTAGTGGAGAAGATTCCTAGTGACCCTTGTATTTCCTAGTGGAGAAGATTCCTAGTGACCCTTGTATTTCCTAGTGGAGAAGATTCCTAGTGTCCCTTGTGTTCCCTAGTGGAGAAGATTCCTAGTGACCCTTGTATTTCCTAGTGGAGAAGATTCCTAGTGACCCTTGTATTTCCTAGTGGAGAAGATTCCTAGTGCCCCTTGTATTTCCTAGTGGAGAAGATTCCTAGTGTCCCCAAGTGTTCCCTAGTGGAGAAGATTCCTAGTGTCCCCAAGTGTTCCCTAGTGGAGAAGATTCCTAGTGTCCCTTGTGTTCCCTAGTGGAGAAGATTCCTAGTGTCCCTTGTGTTCCCTAGTGGAGAAGATTCCTAGTGCCCCTTGTGTTCCCTAGTGGAGAGGATTCCTAGTGCCCCTTGTATTTCCTAGTGGAGAAGCTTCACAGTGTTTCCTAGTGGAGAAGATTCCTAGTGCCCCTTGTGTTCCCTAGTGGAGAAGATTCCTAGTGCCCCTTGTATTTCCTAGTGGAGAAGCTTCACAGTGTTTCCTAGTGGAGAAAATTCCTAGTGCCCCTTGTGTTCCCTAGTGGAGAAGATTCCTAGTGCCCCTTGTATTTCCTAGTGGAGAAGATTCCTAGTGCCCCTTGCGTTCCATAGTGGAGAAGATTCCTAGTGTCCCTTGTGTTCCCTAGTGGAGAAGATTCCTAGTGCCCCTTGTGTTCCCTAGTGAAGAAGATTCCTAGTGCCCTTTGTGTTCCCTAGTAGAGAAGATTCCTAGTGTCCCTTGCGTTCCCTAGTGGAGAAGATTCCTAGTGTCCCTTGTGTTCCCTAGTGGAGAAGATTCCTAGTGTCCCTTGCGTTCCCTAGTGGAGAAGATTCCTAGTGTCCCTTGCGTTCCCTAGTGGAGAAGATTCCTAGTGTCCCTTGCGTTCCCTAGTGGAGAAGATTCCTAGTGTCCCTTGTGTTCTCTAGTGGAGAAGATTCCTAATGCCCCTTGTGTTCCCTAGTGGAGAAGATTCCTAGTGCCCCTTGTGTTCCCTAGTGGAGAAGATTCCTAGTGTCCCTTGTGTTATCTAGTGGAGAAGATTCCTAGTGCCCCTTGTGTTCCCTAGTGGAGAAGATTCCTAGTGCCCCTTGTGTTTTCTAGTAGAGAAGATTCCTAGTGCCCCTTGTGTTTTCTAGTAGAGAAGATTCCTAGTGCCCCTTGTGTTTTCTAGTAGAGAAGATTCCTAGTGCCCCTTGTGTTCCCTAGTGGAGAAGATTCCTAGTGCCCCTTGTGTTCCCTAGTGGAGAAGATTCCTAGTGCCCCTTGCGTTTCCTAGTGGAGAAGATTCCTAGTGTCCCTTGTATTTCCTAGTAGAGAAGATTCCTAGTGCCCCTTGTGTTTCCTAGTGGAGGAGATTCCTAGTGTCCCCACGTGTTCCCTAGTGGAGAAGATTCCTAGTGCCCCTTGTGTTCCCTAGTGGAGAAGATTCCTAGTGCCCCTTGTGTTCCCTAGTGGAGAAGATTCCTAGTGCCCCTTGTGTTTCCTGGTGGAGAAGATTCCTTGTGCCCCTTGTGTTTCCTAGTGTCCACCGGTGCTTCCTAATGGAGAAGATTTCTAGTGTCCCTTGTGTTCCCTAGTAGAGAAGATTCCTAGTGCCCCTTGTGTTCCCTAGTGGAGAAGATTCCTAGTGCCCCTTGTGTTCCCTAGTGGAGGAGATTCCTAGTGTCCCTTGTATTTCCTAGTGGAGAAGATTCCTTGTGCCCCTTGTGTTTCCTAGTAGAGAAGATTCCTAGTGTCCCTTGTATTTCCTAGTGGAGAAGATTCCTAGTGTCCCTTGTGTTCCCTAGTTGAGAAGATTCCTAGTGTCCCTTGTATTTCCTAGTGGAGAAGATTCCTAGTGCCCCTTGTGTTCCCTAGTAGAGAAGATTCCTAGTGTCCCTTGTATTTCCTAGTGGAGAAGATTCCTAGTGCCCCTTGTGTTCCCTAGTGGAGAAGATTCCTAGTGCCCCTTGTGTTCCCTAGTGGAGAAGATTCTTTGTGTCCCTTGTATTTCCTAGTGGAGAAGATTCCTAGTGCCCCTTGTATTTCCTAGTGGAGAAGATTCCTAGTGTCCCTTGTATTTCCTAGTGGAGAAGATTCCTAGTGTCCCTTGTGTTCCCTAGTGGAGAAGATTCCTAGTGTCCCCAAGTGTTCCCTAGTGGAGAAGATTCCTAGTGTCCCCAAGTGTTCCCTAGTGGAGAGGATTCCTAGTGTCCCTTGTGTTCCCTAGTGGAGAAGATTCCTAGTGACCCTTGTATTTCCTAGTGGAGAAGATTCCTAGTGACCCTTGTATTTCCTAGTGGAGAAGATTCCTAGTGCCCCTTGTATTTCCTAGTGGAGAAGATTCCTAGTGTCCCCAAGTGTTCCCTAGTGGAGAAGATTCCTAGTGTCCCTTGTGTTCCCTAGTGGAGAAGATTCCTAATGTCCCCAAGTGTTCCCTAGTGGAGAGGATTCCTAGTGTCCCTTGTGTTCCCTAGTGGAGAAGATTCCTAGTGCCCCTTGTATTCCCTAGTGGAGAAGATTCCTAGTGACCCTTGTATTTCCTAGTGGAGAAGATTCCTAGTGACCCTTGTATTTCCTAGTGGAGAAGATTCCTAGTGTCCCTTGTGTTCCCTAGTGGAGAAGATTCCTAGTGACCCTTGTATTTCCTAGTGGAGAAGATTCCTAGTGACCCTTGTATTTCCTAGTGGAGAAGATTCCTAGTGCCCCTTGTATTTCCTAGTGGAGAAGATTCCTAGTGTCCCCAAGTGTTCCCTAGTGGAGAAGATTCCTAGTGTCCCCAAGTGTTCCCTAGTGGAGAAGATTCCTAGTGTCCCCAAGTGTTCCCTAGTGGAGAGGATTCCTAGTGTCCCTTGTGTTCCCTAGTGGAGAAGATTCCTAGTGACCCTTGTATTTCCTAGTGGAGAAGATTCCTAGTGACCCTTGTATTTCCTAGTGGAGAAGATTCCTAGTGCCCCTTGTATTTCCTAGTGGAGAAGATTCCTAGTGTCCCCAAGTGTTCCCTAGTGGAGAAGATTCCTAATGTCCCCAAGTGTTCCCTAGTGGAGAGGATTCCTAGTGTCCCTTGTGTTCCCTAGTGGAGAAGATTCCTAGTGCCCCTTGTATTCCCTAGTGGAGAAGATTCCTAGTGACCCTTGTATTTCCTAGTGGAGAAGATTCCTAGTGACCCTTGTATTTCCTAGTGGAGAAGATTCCTAGTGCCCCTTGTATTTCCTAGTGGAGAAGATTCCTAGTGTCCCCAAGTGTTCCCTAGTGGAGAAGATTCCTAGTGTCCCTTGTGTTCCCTAGTGGAGAAGATTCCTAATGTCCCCAAGTGTTCCCTAGTGGAGAGGATTCCTAGTGTCCCTTGTGTTCCCTAGTGGAGAAGATTCCTAGTGTCCCTTGTATTCCCTAGTAGAGAAGATTCCTAGTGCCCCTTGTGTTCCCTAGTGGAGAAGATTCCTAGTGCCCCTTGTATTTCCTAGGGGAGGAGATTCCTAGTGCCCCTTGTATTTCCTAGGGGAGGAGATTCCTAGTGCCCCTTGTGTTCCCTAGTAGAGAAGATTCCTAGTGTCCCTTGTGTTCCCTAGTGGAGAAGATTCCTAGTGTCCCTTGTGTTCCCTAGTGGAGAAGATTCCTAGTGTCCCCCAGTGTTTCCAATTGGGGAAGATTCCTAGTGTCCCTTGTGTTCCCTAGTGGAGAAGATTCCTAGTGTCCCCCAGTGTTTCCAATTGGGGAAGTTTCCTAGTACCCCCCCTGGTTATCTAGAGGAGAAGTTTCCTAGTGTCACCCGATCTCGCCTCTGGCCTCCAAAGCATCTGATCACACCGATATCAGTTTGATCAGATGCTCATTCAAGCCAGTAACGTCACATTCCTTGCCGGGCTCCTCAATCGCACGGAAGAGGCCAGTAAAGGTGGCGGAAGGAGGGTGCCGGCTGAATAAAGTAATTCAGTGGCTTCTTGTCACCCTTCCAATCCAGCGGTACGCCAGCGGTGCACCAAATGATTTGTGTCAGTTGCAATCTCTCTACCACAGGAAAGACGGAGCCGACTCACTACGAGTGACAGAATCTTATTGAATTAGTAGGACGGATCTTAACTTTCATCGCTTTCCTTTTTTTTATCCAGGCACGTTACTGACCACGCCTCAGCACACTGCCCTAGGAGCACATCAAGTCTCTGTGCCAACATACAGAGCTCAAGGAACCCCAACGTACAGCTATGTACCCCCCCACTGGTAATCCGCTGGCCTGTCTATGTAAGTACATCAGCCGTGCTCATCCTCTATATACAGAGCTTTCCTATATACAGAGATAGTGTGGTATGAGGGAGACCTCTTGTGGTGCCTCAGTGAACAGCAATGCTTGTGACACAATTGATTTAGCAAGGGCCCGTTCCCATTGTGCGTTGTTGTCAAACATAAAATTTCAACCATTGAGTCACAATGTGTAAAAAGTGTATATACTATAAATCTATTTTTTAGTCAATTCGATATCTTGCCCCACTTCCTGGGCAGAAAAGGGGTGAAAGTTGCCCGGTAGGCAACCCTGGAGGGTCATGGTACTCTTTAACCACTTGTCCACCGGGCCTATTCTGCCACTTCTCTCCTTCATGTAAAAATCCAATTTTTTTTGCTAGAAAATTAATCAGAACCCGCAAACATTATATATTTTTTTTTAGCAGACACCCTAGGGAATAAATTGGCGGTCATTGCAACTTTTTTTTTCTCGCACGGTATTTGCGCAGTAATTTTTCAAACGCCTTTTTTTGTATAATGTGAAAGATGAAGTCACGCCGAGTAAATAGATACCTAACATGTCACGCTTTAAAATTGCGCACACTCATGAAATGGCGCTAAACTTCGGTACTTTAACCACTTCCGGACCGCCGCATGTACATATACGCCGGCAGAATGGCACGGACAGGCACATTGGCGTACCTGTACGTCCCTGCCTAGATGTGGATCGGGACCTCCCCCCGGTACATGCGGCGGTTCCCGTGGCTTCAGGAGCGATCCGGGACGAGGGCGCGGCTATTCGTTTCTAGCCGCCCCCTCGCGATTGCTCCCCGGAGCTGAAGAACGGGGAGAGCCGTAAGTAAACACGGCTTCCCCGTGCTTCACTGTGGCGGCTGCATCGATCGAGTGATCCCTTTTATAGGCAGACACAATCAATGACGTCATTCCTACAGCCACACCCCCCTACAGTTGTAAACACACACACAAGGTGAACCCTAACTCCTACAGCGCCCCCTGTGGTTAACTCCCAAACTGCAACTGTCATTTTCACAATAAACAATGCAATTTAAATGCATTTTTTTCTGTGAAAATGACAATGGTCCCAAAAATGTGTCAAAATTGTCCGAAGTGTCCACCATAATGTCGCAGTCACGAAAAAAATCGCTGATCGCCGCCATTAGTAGTAAAAAAAAAAAAAAAAAATTATAAAAATGCAATAAAACTATCCCCTATTTTGTAAACGCTATAAATTTTGCGCAAACCAATCGATAAACGCTTATTGCGATTTTTTTTTTACCAAAAATATGTAGAAGAATACGTATCGGCCTAAACTGAGGAAAAAATATGTTTTTTTATATATATTTTTGGGGGATATTTATTATAGAAAAAAGTAAAAAATATTGCATTTTTTTCAAAATTGTCGCTCTATTTTTGTTTATAGCGCAAAAAATAAAAACCGCAGAGGTGATGAAATAACACCAAAAGAAAGCTCTATTTGTGGAAAGAAAAGGACGCAGTTTTCGTTTCGGTACAACATTGCATGACCGCGCAATTACCAGTTAAAGCAACGCAGTGCCAAATTGTAAAAACACCTCTGGGCATTTAGCTGCATATTGGTCCGGGGCTTAAGTCGTTAAACACGAAAGTCATAACGTATTTTCTCAGTTGGGCGGTCGGCGGGTAGATGTGCGTACATCAATATGTTTGTATACAACCAGGCAGATGGTGAAAAGCAGACATGGGCAGCGCCCTCCTATCCCTTCTGTATTGTAATTGTAGTGTCTCCCTTTATACTGTAAAGCGCTGCGCAAACTGTTGTCGCTATATAAATCCTGTATAATAATAATAATAATAATAATAATAATATCTGTGACCAAACTTATTATTTTTATCTTGCAGGTCTGGAGTAAAACATTGTATGCAAACGCTCAAGTCTTACATGGGTGCTGGAACAACTGACGAGCGGCACCAAGTCTGTCTGCAAGATCAAAAACAACGGAACACACACACACAAAAAAATACAAAAAAACGAAAAAAAAAAAAAAGTGCATCGGTCACTTTATTACTCTTTTAGTGTTTTTGTAAAAGCTGCTTTTCTGTAAGCCGCCACCTTTTTCTGTTTTCCATGTGTCACTCGTTAGCCGTTCCCAATGGCAGAGGCCACCCCCCCTTCTCCGCCTACGACATTGCTGGCGCCTCTGCGTTTTCTCACACTCACTTTTTTTCCTTTCTTTTTTATGTTTCAGAATTTTTATTTAATTTTTTATTTTTTTATTTGTTCAGTTTTCGAAATTTCATTAATGCAGTTTTAAAATTGTGTCTTCCAAAGCTCACTGTCTGGCATTAGAGAATTGTCGTAAATTCTGTTCTCTGCGATGGCGCCTCGCTTTGTCGCAGGAAAACTACGAAACGAATGCACAACATTCTTCTTTATTTTTTCTTTTCTTTTCTTTTTTCCTTTTTTTTTGCTTTTTGCAATGAAATTCGAGGCTGCTATACTAGTTTTTTTTTTCTTTGCGAAAAAACTAGAAGTATTCTAGATGTTACGTACTAAACCACCACTTTTCTGTAAAAGCACAAAATACAAACGTCTCGTGTTTTTTTTTTTTTTTGTGTTGGAGGTTATCAAACATCCCCCCCGGAGTCTTGCCCCCCTCATTTGAACAGTTCATAAAAGCGGCACAGGACCACGATACCAACGTGCTCAAATGCACGTATTCCGGCGCCATGCCACCCGGGTGGTGTCTGGGACCCCCGCACGCGGTCCAGTCTTTTACTCTAGTTGATGAGATGTTGTATTTGTGAGACAGTGTTATGGATAGAAAGGCTTGAGTGTTATTTGTAGATAGCTCGGTCCTAGTTTGCATGTTCGTATAGAAATGAACAATTACTCCACGACGTACGGGGGCCTGCCACGGCAAAGCGGTGAGCCACTGTTGCCCTCCTATTAGGAAAAATTCAGACTACAACATTTCACAGCCGCCCAACCGGTTCAACGACTATCTGCTCGATGCCTCTGCAGCAGATATGCAATATCCAAGCCTTGGTCAAGGCGCCAATAACTGGCATCTTTGCCGTGGCTGAGGAACTGCAACCTCTGGCTTGTCCGTGAAAGGGGCACATTGGACATTGTAGTTCCCCTGGCGCCACGGTGAGGCCAACTTGCCCATGCCCATCGCTGTGTTTCTAGTTTCTGTAACTGGAGACAATCATATATTAAGTTTTTTTTTTTTTAGTGTGCATTTTGGCACCCATCCCGTCCCCCACCCCTTCCAGTCACCATTACACAATTACCTCAGCTTAGCACTGGAATTTCCGATAAGCCTAGCTTTCTAGAACACTAAACCTCAGAATACACTACAGACCAGTCCTTTTTTATTGGTGATTTTTTCAGTATTGGTCATTCGTTTCATAATGGGATTTGGGATGCCCCCCCCCCCCCCACGGACAGCTTGTACAAGAGACACACTTACCTTTCAGGGCAAAGTAACATTGTCTGCTTATCCCAGGCATGTATACTTACCCAACAACCCGCTGCTTCCTACTGCAGAATCAGGTCTAAGGTCCAGAGTCTAGACTGGGAGGGTTATCCCATTAGCCCTTCCATGTGATAATGTTGGGGTCTGGTGAGTTGCAGCTCAGACCCAGGCACTGTCACATGAAGAAGGTCACAAGCTCCCTCATACTTGGAAGCCCCTCTTGATTAACCTTGGACTCTGGTTGTGCAGAGTGGCGTCATAGTTCCTTACCTGTCTCGGGAAGTGGGCTATCAGTTTGTTCTGAATAAGCAAAGTGACATATCCTTCCATGAATTTGCATGTCAGAGTGCCCATACTCTTACAGGTCTTGTCCCTTTTTATTTCCAGAGAGACCAGGGGGCTTTAAACCTAGCAGCACAATTATGGACTTGCAGCTCGGAAGTCAATGACTTGGCATGTCTTTCCCATCCGAAGGTCCACCATCTCTATTGTAGCTTGGAAGTCAATGACTTGGCATGCCTTTCCCATCCTGTAGTGCCACCATCTCTATTGCAGCTTGGAAGTCAATGACTTGGCATTTCTTTCCCATTTTGTAGTGCCACCATCTCCATTGGAGAGATTAGAAGTCAATGACTTGGCATGTCTTTCCCATCCTGTAGTGCCACCATCTCTATTGCAGATTGGCAGTCAACGACTTGGCATGCCTTTCCCATCCTGTAGTGCAACCATCTCTATTGGAGATTAGAAGTCAATGACTTGGCATGCCTTTCCCATCCTGGAGTGCCACCATCTCAATTGCAGCTTGGCAGTCAATGACTTGGCATGCCTTTCCCATCCTGTAGTGCCACCATCTCTATTGCAGCTTGGCAGTCAATGACTTGGCATGCCTTTCCCATCTTGAGGTCCACCATCTCTAGTGCAGCTTGGAAGTCAATGACTTGGCATGCCTTTCCCATCCTGTAGTGCCGCCATCTCTATTGCAGATTAGAAGTCAATGACTTGGCATGCCTTTCCCATCTTACAATGCCACCATATCTATTGCAGCTTGGCAGTCAATGACTTGGCATTCCTTTCCCATCTTGTTGTGCCACCATCTGTATTGCAGCTTGGCAGTCAATGACTTGGCATGCCTTTCCCATCCTGCAGTGCCACCATCTGTATTGCAGATTAGAAGTCATGCATTTCCCATCTTACAATGCCACCATATCTATTGCAGCTTGGCAGTCAATGACTTGGCATGCCTTTCCCATGCTGTAGTGCCACCATCTCTATTGCAGATTAGAAGTCAATGACTTGGCATGCATTTTCCCATCTTACAATGCCACCATATCTATTGCAGCTTGGCAGTCAATGACTTGGCATGCCTTTCCCATGCTGTAGTGCCACCATCTCTATTGCAGATTAGAAGTCAATGACTTGGCATACATTTTCCCATCTTACAATGCCACCATATCTATTGCAGCTTGGCAGTCAATGACTTGGCATGCCTTTCCCATCCTGTAGTGCCACCATCTCTATTGCAGATTAGAAGTCAATGACTTGGCATGCATTTCCCATCTTACAATGCCACCATATCTATTGCAGCTTGGCAGTCAATGACTTGGCATGCCTTTCCCATCCTGCAGTGCCACCATCTCTATTGCAGCTTGGCAGTCAATGACTTGGCATGCATTTCCCATCTTGCCATGCCACCATATCTATTACAGCTTGGCAGTCAATGACTTGGCATGCCTTTCCCATCCTGCAGTGCCACCATCTCTATTGCAGCTTGGCAGTCAATGACTTGGCATGCATTTCCCATCTTGCCATGCCACCATATCTATTACAGCTTGGCAGTCAATGACTTGGCATGCCTTTCCCATCCTGCAGTGCCACCATCTCAATTGTAGTTGAAAGTGGTCATCAGACTGAGTGCACTGGGTTTAGGAGCCTCCAGGGAGCTCTGGAAAAAAAAAAACATGATCCAAAGTTAAAAGTTCCAGGTAGAAATCTTAATTGTAAGGACTCGTTCACAACACGTGATCTTATATGTTGTTTATGCGTGTTACTGTGCATTACCATTCATTAATGGTCTATTGCACCCAGAGCGCATCTACAGTACGCTGCAATGCACCCGCACTGAAGTGCACCATAATGCATCATAACGCACAGGTGATAATGCTCTGTGTATTGCAGTGTGATGCATTTTGGGAAAAAAAAGCAGAGGACCTTTTTTTCACGCATTGATGGCCTATTCAAAATGGTCTTGGTGGCTCGGCTCAAACCCATGCGTTGCAGCGCCCCATATTGTGGTGTGAACGGCTCTTATACCGCAGTGCAAATCTACATCTGTTTAATCCAGCAGTTTATTATGCCCTTATACAAGCCTACATACAATCACCTACTTACGTATTGCTTTTACTGACTTTTAACACAAAACGTCTCCGGTCTTTTCAGGAAAACGATAAAACCGCAATTTTTTTCCAGCATTTTGTATATCGAGCAGCATTGTGTGTGTTGCAAATACCGTATAGTGTTGTCATGTCGTATTGCACTGTGTGTGCGCGGTCTTTTGTGGGCTGCAGTTGTTCCTTGTCTGGCTTTTTTAAGTTGGCTCTCCCCCAAGAAGTGGAACGGTCTGGCTGGTTTGACGTTTTGAAGGAACCGATGAAAAAAGTAGTAGCAATAACTTGCCTCCTGCAAGAGGGGAGGGGCTCTTTACTTGACCAATAGACTTGCTCCTCCCTGGATGCACAATATTGACATAGGTGTTTGTAAAGGTACTTTGCACTTGTTACTCTTTCTTTTGCTAACGGTACTTGAGGTTATTCGGAGAGATCAGAATTAAGCAATACATTTTGTTGTGTGTGCATGTGCATTTTTTTTACGTTTCTCTTAAAAGGACTAGGGGGGTGTCAGTGAAGTGTTGTGTGCTTGTTATGTTTGCCCCTTTCTGCCTTTTTAAACAGAAATTAAAGAGTATTTTGTTTAATTTGAGTCAGTAGTGCAACATTTAGCTGCCAGCAACTTTCAACATGACTCACGTTTTTTATAGGCTTGCTGATCCATGTTCTTGTTTTTGTACACACATGCTCCCTCTAGTGCACGGGTGTTGAGCTGGCGGCCCTCCGGGTGTTAAGCTGGCGGCCCTCCGGGTGTTAAGCTGGCGGCCCTCCGGGTGTTAAGCTGGCGGCCCTCCGGGTGTTAAGCTGGCGGCCCTCCGGCGGTTGCAGAACTTCAAGTCCCGTGTGGCGTTGCAAGGCTGACGGTTACAAGCATGACTCCCAACAGGCAGATGCAACAACTAGAGGGCTGCCAGTTTGACACCCCTGCTCTAGTGGTCCCCTTTTTATCAGAGAATGTAAGAAGTGTCCATAGGTTAAAATTAATCGGACTTTGCCCATTTACAGCACAGTGATGGAGATTGCAGATAGCTCACCCTTCAGGTAGCTGTACTTACCCCGCCATTCTCCAAGGTCACTGCTTCTTGGCATTGGGGAGCACATTGGCCACCCTGTGTGACACCGGCCCGCTGACAGACCCAAACACTGTTAAATTGGAAGGGGGAGGCATGACCTCATCTCCCTTTCGAAATTCTAAGGCCTCGTACACACGATAGGTTAACCAGAGGACAACGGCCTGATGGACCGTTTTCATCGGTCAAAACCGATCGTGTGTGGGCCCCATAGGTTATTTATCCATAGGTTAAAAAAAAGCCAACTTGCTTTAAATTTAACCGATGGATTCCTAAGCGATAGGTCAAAACCGATCGTTAGTAGGCACAACCATCGGTTAAAAATCCAAGCATGCTTAGAATCAAGTCGATGCATGCTTGGAAGCATTGAACTTCGTTTTTTTCAGAGCGTCGTTGTGTTTTACATCACCGCGTTCTGACACGATCGGTTTTTTAACCGATGGTGTGTAGGCGCGACGGACCATCAGTCAGCTTCATCGGTTAACCTATGACAACGGTCCTACGGACCGTTCTCATCGGATGGACTGATCGTGTGTACGAGGCTTAAGAAGTGTCCATAGGTTAAAATGAATCGGACTTTGCCCGTTTACAGCACAGTGATGAAGATTGCAGATAGATCACCCTCCAGGTAGCTGTACTTACCCAGCCATTCTCCAAGGCCACTGCTTCTTGGCATTGGGGACCACCCTGTGTGACACCAGCCCGCTGACAGACCCAAACACTGTTAAATTGGGAGGGGGGGGGGCATGACCTCATCTCCCTTTTGAAATTCTAACACTTATGGCCCCTACACGCGATCCAAATATCATAGAATACTGACGAGGAAGAATCGTACAATAATCTGATCGTTAGTACAGAGCTTTCGAGAGCCGGTCACGACAATTCATCCGATCGGACAAGCAGGAAAATTTTCCTCATACGATACCAGATCGTACGATTTTCGTTTTGTCAGTATATTTGTCGTCCGAAAATCTAAATACATTACAACACATGACTTCACTTCCGTGACTTTAGTAACCTATTCAGTTTCTACCTGCGACCATCAAGCGGAAAAGGTCGGACGTTCTGTCGTCCGAATTACGGATCGTGTGTACGGGCCATAAAGCTGCAAGGGAGTGTGGCTGGGGTAGGCACATTACTTTCAACTGATTATATCCACATTTATCGCTGCAACGTCCCTACATAGTTTTTATTTAAAAGGGTAATTTCACTCCACCTTTATCAACCTGGTAAAAAATACTTCTCTCGGTGTATGTTTAGAAGTTTCATGTTAATCTACATTTGCTAAGAAATCGTCAACAACATACAAGAGTGGAGCTTCAAACCTAACATTATTGCCCCTTGTCCAAGTCTTTAAAGTGGAAGTAAACCGTCCTATCGTTTCCAGCCATGGAAGCTGCCATCTTGGCCTATGTTTAATCTACAACTTCCATGATGTTGCACATGTGATCAGTTATGACACCAGCCATTGGATGGTTTGATAGTTTGGTTGAGAGCACAACCAATGGGAGTGTTACATTTCAGGCACGTGCCGGAAAGGTAACTGTTTTATGGATGGGTTTACTTCCGCTTTAAGGGCAAAAAGACGTACCATCTATTCGAGGTCCATGTCTATCACCATCCCAATGCATCTGCTCCCTCTCAGCTTGTGCTTGTTAAGGATAGAACTCTGCTTCCATGATGTCTTGCTGAACTGAAAATAGCAGTTTAATTAAAGGGTAACTCCACTTTCGTAAGGGGAAAAAAAAATAACGAAAAAATTATATAGCAATTGCGATACAAGTCATATTATAATGGAATGTTATTAAAAATTACATTTCCTTTTCAATCTGCAACAGCTGTAATTTTCTATAAATGCAGTGCAATATGGCTACATGGAGGTGTTCTGTACACAGAAATCACTCCCCAGAAACATAATTTCCTGCTTGTGTGATTGGCTCACCAAAATGAAAGTCAGATTTCAGGCATCCCCTGCAACAAATATGTCATTTTTGGTGAGATATTCCCAATAGGAACATGTCTAAAGGGATGCAGGCCCAGCAGATTTCCTCATTAGAGCCCTGCAACTGCCACAGCTGACTGATAATTCACGAAACTACTCCCATTAGACCCACTTGGCTCAGAGGCACAGAAAAAAAAACATGGGCTTCTTCAGAATGAAAAAAAAATGGAATCTGCAACAAAGGTTGTTATAATCTTTGTGATGTACATAGATCAACCAGGGGGGAATGTTTTTTCTCAAACAAAAGTGGAGTTTGGCCCCTTTCACACGGGGCGGATCAGTAATGATCCGCCCCGTGAACCGCCGCTTGCTCAGTGTGGATCGCTCCGTTGATCCCCGCTGAGCTGGTGGATGACAGGGCGGTCCCCGCACACTGTGCGGGGACCGCCCTGTCTTTTCTTCGCTCTCCCCTATGGGGGGATTGGATGAACACGGACCGTAAGTCCGTGTTCACCTGATCCGATCCGCCAGACGGATGGAAAAGTACGTTTTTCCTCCGTCACACTTTGGCGGGTCGGATGTCCGTGGGCATGTCACCGCTGACATCTGCGGCTCCATAGAGGAGCATGGAGTGCCCGTTCAGGTCCGCCTAAAAAACTTGCAGGCGGACCTAAACGGGCCGCCTGTGTGAAAGAGCCCTTACACTTTAAAAATAACAGTTCTTCAGTTCCAAGCTAGCATGGAGCAGTGCATACTGGAGGGGTCATCACTCAAGCACACAATAACCTTGTACTCGGCTCCACAAGCAAAATGGAGCTGTCAAAATTATAACCAAAGGTTTAATTCCAAAATAAAAAGGAAGGCTACACATTGCTTCAAGACTCCTCCGTTATGAGCGCTTAAGCCTTGTACACAGGGGCAGAATGTCGGGAGAAAAAATGGGCGATTCTGCCTATGTATGCCGGTCTTTTCAAGAGAAGCCGGCTGTTTGGCTGGCTTCTAATGGACGTGCATGCTGTAAAACCAGCATCCAATCGACTCTTGGTCAGCGCCCTCGGCAGAGTGCTGATTGGAGTGGGGGGGGTCCCACTGTGCAGAACACAACAGCTCAGCAGGGGCGAATCTTGCATGGTTAGTACAGAGACTCAGACCGGAGCCCATTGCATAGCTGACAGTTTTTTTTGGGGGGGGGGGGGGGGGTAAAAAACTGTCGTGTGTACCCGGCTTTAGGGGGACCTCTGATCACATCTTGTGGTGTTTTCACCAGCAGGGAGAACACATTTAGTTTGAAGTTGATTGGCTGGCTTTGTGCTGTGAGTACATCCTGTTGCACAGTTTATTGTTGAAGTGTGGTGTTTGTGCCCATTACAGCTCCCTGCCAGAAGACCTGCACTTCCTGAATTTTTATATTGGTTTTTGAAGATAAGAAAACATAGCAAATGTTGTCAGTAAATTTTCACTACACAGTGCCCTCTGGCATTGGCAAACAAAAATACCAGAATCACGTTTTATTTTCCTGGCATGGTTCAGTCCATGTTAATAGAGCGTGTAACTCTAGATACTTTGTACTCCACAGAACAGCCAAGCACTGATGCATGCTGCAGAACACCACTCCTTGTACAGTTAAACTAACCCTATATGCATTGGGGGCATGCCAGCTGTGGGAGGTAGAGATGGGGCTCGGGCATCTCCTTTTTTTTGTGGGGGGGGGGGCCCACCAACAAAATGTAGTCAACAGTGATAATCAAACATTGAAGGTCAGGTTAGCTCCAGCAAACCACCCATGTGTATGTTTTGATACAGCTATGCACATTTTCTATACTGCTGCAGATTTTTCTTCGATATTAAATGTGTATGTACAATAACCGCTTCCTATCACCCAAATCGCATATATAAATCAATACCACACAGACTCCCCGTGTTAAGGATCATACACTTACCGTCTCTGTGACCTTCTTTCTATTGATGTCCATGAGCATCTCTGCAGAACTGCAAGGCCAGAAAATGTACTATCCAACCCTTTTTCATTAAATTTGACGTCGTCTACATAGTACAATATGGTGTACTAAATCTGTCACACGTTTTGGGGTTTTACAGATCATTTAAAGTTTATTGGAGTAATCATTTCCTGGAAAACTTTTCCTTTGATGTCAAAAACATTTTTGCCATCCATGTGATTCCTAGATTAATAGTAACAATTGAACTTCCCTTCTTGCATAAATGACAAATGCACTAGCAATAGATTATTGGGTCAGGGTGAGTATAGCATAGAAGAAAGCACTTGACCTAGTGACTTAAAGGGAACCTTTTACCATAATAGACTAAAAAGCAATTAAATGTGGCACTTATTGATGGCACTCGTGCCTAGATTACATAAAAAGTTAATCCAGTGACCCCCCCCAGAACCTGAGCTGACACTTTTTATATTCAAATCTGCAACCAAGTTAATGGGCATTCCCCACTTCCTACAATGCAGTTACTGTGCGTTGTTTTTTCTGGTGGCTCTTCTATTGTACTGTGGAAAGTAGGAAGAGTGCCAGAACTGGTATTGGACATGGTCCTTTAAATATTCCCCAATTTTACTGATTCTGGTGACCTTCACCACCCATCTGTCTCCTTGAGGTGCTGGAATCATACAAGTCTGAGATAAACTCCCAACACCCAAACAATGTAGTCTATTCTCTACCTCTATATGGCAGTGTTGTGTACTCTGAATCCTTTTTTGGAATGTGTATGGCTGTTTCAATGTTTGATACTAGTTGAGAAAGAGATGTTTACTATGCTCATTGCAGCCCCCCCTTTGAAACTTAGCTGAGAGAGAGGGATTTGTACTGGTGCCCATTGCAGCCCACCATGTTGATGTTTGAAACTTAGCTGAGAGAGGGGTGTGTACTGGTGCCCATTGCAGCCCCCCATGTTGATGTTTGAAACTTAGCTGAGAGAGAGGGGCTTGTACTGATGCCCATTGCAGCCCCCCCCCCCCCATGTTGATGTTTGAAACTTAGCTGAGAGAGGGGTTTGTACTGGTGCCCATTGCAACCCCCTGTGTTGATTTTTGAAACTTTGCTAAAAGAACAAGAGGGGTGTTTACTGGTGCCCATTGCAGCCCCCTACCAGGAGAGACTCTTTAATTTTCATATGGTTTCCCGTGTTGACAAAACAAGTCAGTATGTTTCATTTACAAAACCATTCAGGGAAAAATTGTCTTGCAAGCAATCACCTTTCCAGTCTCCCATATTGCATTGGGAGATTGAATTTCACATTTCATTAGTTGCATCTGGCAACACAGTCTGATGAAATACTTCCCTCCAAGTTTTTTATTTTCACACTTCACTCACTCGGCTTCATTGATCCAAGCCTAGTTGACCTCCTGACCTACAAACTGATCTTGAAGCTGCTATTCCGTGTAAATTATATACCAACCCTCCACATAGTCACTCGTTTTGTTTTGTCCTTTTTAATGTCTGGGATTTTTTTTTTCTGTAAGATGGATCACTGCTCAGTTTTATTTTAATAAGGTGGAGATGAAAACAGAGAAGGATTTTCTTACAATCGATACATTGTGTACAATCCACATTCAAATCCTTGTAAAGGGGAAAGTATGAACATATAGTAGTTATATCCGTTCAGTGCTAAAATTATACCATTAGTAAGCAAGCCCTTATATGCGTATATATAAATATAAATGGAATATATCTTTGCTTTTAAATATACTGTAATGCAAGACTTGAAAAAAAAATGCATATTGATAGTTTTCTTGGCCCCTATAGTCAGCTCCACGCAAGCTGATCTGTGTGTACGAGTATTTGCTCTTGTAAATTTAGGAACGACGGCTAGTGTTTTTGTTTTATTTTTTTTATTTTTCTGCAGTTTGATTATGTAATTTATGACACTTTTTTTTATTTTACCATAAGTGTTATTTGCGTTTTTGTTTGAGCAGTTGATGTTTATTAAACTTAACTAGAAGAAATGTAATGATGCAGAACATTTCAGAAACACAAGTCTTGGGGCTTTCGCAGTTGTCTTGGTTGGAGCATGTGGCTTCTTTTTTTTTTACTTTAAAGGTAAACTTTTTGGGGGGGAAATATTTGCCCTTGCAGTGGGGTCTGTCTTACACCTGATTATTTTGCCTAGGGGGATGATGAATAAGGTTGACACATATGAAACTTAGCTGAGAGAGAGGTGTTTGTACTGGTGCCCATTGCAGCCCCCCATGTTGATGTTTGAAACTTAGCTGAGAGAGGGGTGTGTACTGGTGCCCATTGCAACCCCCTGTGTTGATTTTTGAAACTTTGCTAAAAAAGAAAGAGAGGGGTGTTTACTGGTGCCCATTGCAGCCCCCTACCAGGAGAGACTCTTTAATTTTCATATGGTTTACCGTGATGACAAAACAAGTCAGTATGTTTCATTTACAAAACCATTCAGGGAAAAATTGTCTTGCAAGCAATCACCTTTCCAGTCTCCCATATTGCATTGGGAGATTGAATTTCACATTTCATTAGTTGCATCTGGCAACACAGTCTGATGAAATACTTCCCTCCAAGTTTTTTATTTTCACACTTCACTCATTCATTCATTCAGCCCATTCTCTCTTCATGTGACTGGTTCTCTGGAGCCTCTTCCTTTCACTACCTGACTGGTTGCAGCTCTCTGATATCGCCCCATGCAATGCATGACCAACAGTCAAGCATTGTATGTGAAGGCTTCCAGAGCCCACAGACACCAGAGGAAAGCAAGAAATAAGGCAAGCATAACACCTCATTCATCATCCTCTAGGCTTAACAAGCAGGTAACTCTTGCAATGGGGAAGGGAATACACCAAGGGTAACGTTTTTCTTTTCTTTTTTCCCCGGGGTTAAGCTTTAAGGTTCAAAAAAAAAAAAGTGTGATTATTTATGCTGTTGGAAGTGATTATTCAGCCTGACTGGTAGTTGACATTCAGGCTTATGCATAATAAATACATATGGGGTTGATGTATGAGAAGTGTGCTTAATAGAAGAGTTCTTGTTGCCTATGGCTACCGTTTTCAAAATAACAGGAGGTGGCAAGGATTTGTTGCTATAGCACACTTCCATTGCAGGAACCCTGTGTTATCTGGTTTAGGACATATGTGCCCATACCAGCTGCTCAAACCCTTGTCTGATTTGCAGAAGACCAACAAAAACAATTTACTCCTTGACCTCCCAGTTTATACATTAGCCCTGATCATCATGAGTACGTAGACGCCTCTAATTGGTGGAAAAAGCCATTGCAGGTTGTATATACACAGTCATTTCATTTCTGGAGGGGGTGACTATTGATGGTGTCACAACTAGGAATCAGCCCCGTATGAAGGATCCAGTCGTATGTTTAACACTAAGCAATGAGAATCTCTTTACTGCTAGGATGAATTTGAGAATAAAATAGAAAAATTGATTGGGTAAGGAGGAGCTTGTATAGAAGCGAAGATGGCTGCCTCTATGAAGTACATAGCTAGGTGTGTGGTAATAAAGATGATAGAAAGTTATTTTGAAAAGAGATTTTTTTACATGGTTAAATTTTTGGAAGCAAGTGGCATTCTACTGCCATCATTCTCGGGACGACAGCGTTTAAAGCATTTACATGTTTTCAAATTAAACATCTATTTTGGATTGATTAGTACAAATTTGATCTTTAGGGTTTTTTTCTACTGCCTGTCCCCCTAGCCTGGTCCAGCAGTGCTGAATGCTCTGCTGTGAGTTGAACCCTCTGGTTCTACTCTGGTCTCTTTGAGGAGAATCCAACAGGGCAGTAGCACCAGCTTTATGGTTGAGGTCTCATCACAGGCACTTTGTGGATGCGCTACAGCAGTGGTCATCAACCCTGTCCTGCAGGGCCTACTAACAGGCCAGGTTTGCAAGATAACTGAAATACATCACAGCTGATATCATTTGCTCCTCAGTGATTGCAGTATTCTAGACTGCATTTCCCCAAGGTAATCCATAAAACCTGGCCTGTTAGTGGGCCCTGCAGGACAGGGTTGATGACCACTGCTCTACAGGACTAAATGGAGAAGTCAAGAAAACAGAACCAGACGGTTCCGCTCATACCAGAGCCCCAGCTGGCAGTGGGAGGGGATATTTTCCTAGAAGGATCTCAACTCCCCTCGCTCTCCCATGCAGTTGGATTAGGACAGGGGTCTTCAAACTTTTCAAACCAAGGGCCAGTTTATTGTCCTTCAGACTTTGAGGGCCAGATTGTGGCAAGCGGGGGCAGAAAATGGGCCCAGCATCAGTGAGAATAAATATGGCCTTAAGGCTGGTGGTCAGTAGGAGGAGTAGTAGTGCCCCTATTAGTAATAGGAATAGTATCCCATCATTGGTATGAGTGGAAGAAATAGTGTCCCCTTGTTAGCGTCAGTGGGTGGAATAGTGCCCCAAGGGCCGGATAAAGACTAGCAAAGGGCCACATCTGGCCCTTGGGTCGCAGTTTGGAGACCCCTGGATTAAGAAGTCAAGCAATTGGGTCTCTTTTAGGTGAATTTCACATAACATAATTAAAAGGGAGATACCGCAATGATGGACCAAGTTAGAAACTCAGGTGATCAGATCTTCGGGCTTTTCAGGAGACATAACAAGCTAGTGGGTGAAATACCATACTTCCATGGACTTACTTTTCAAAAGAAATTTATTTATGTTAGACCCCTTTCAAACTGAGGCGCGTTTCATGTGCTTTCGCGCTAAAAAAAAAGCGCCTGAAAAGCTCACGAAAACCTAGTTCCATTAAAATCAATGAATGCTTTTACACTGGAGAACTGCGCTGAATGGGCGGTGAAAAACGCCCCTCTCCATTGAAATTAATGGAAAGCTCTTCAAAAGCGCCTGAAAAGCTCTTCAACAGTGCTCAGTGTTTTACTGGCAGTTTAGAAGCACCTCCGTGTGAAAGGGGCCTTAAAGTCCAACGTAGATGCAAGGCAAATAAACAAAATAAAACATAAAAATAAACAAAATTGAACTTAATAGTTAGCTGTCATCCATGGACACCTATTAATTTACTTGTAGCATGTTGCCTACAATTCTGTAACTATCATAGTTAGACAGTGGAGGGGCCCCCCTTTTTGTTTTGTTTTTTGGGACGCTACCATCTTCCAGTGAGTAGCTGTACCACAGAGATCTCATTGGCTTTTATTAAAGAATAGGCTGGAGTATTACAGCAATGTCACTGGCTTCTAGCGATCGGATAGGTTGGCGTACCGTAACAATCTCACTGGCTTCCAGTAATCGGATAGGCTGGAGTAGCGCAGTAATATTACAGGCTTCCAGTGGTTGGGAAGGCTGCAGTACCCCAATGATGTCACTGACTTTCAGTGAATATATTGCTTGGAGTGCTACAGCAACATCACTGACTTTCTGTGAACGCATAGTCTGGAGTACAACAAAGACGTCATTGGCTTCTAGTGAAGGGGTAGGCTGAAGTACCACAGTGATGTTACTGATTTCTAGTTAGCGGATTGGCTGAAGTACCACAGTGATGTCACTGGCTTCCAGTGACTGGATAGGCTGGAGTACCACAACATCATCACCGGTGTTCAGTGAATGGATTGGTTGAAGTGCTATAGCAACATCACTGGCTTTCAGTGACCGTATAGGCCGGAGTACTACAGCAAAGTCACTGGCTTCTAGTAGGATAGGCTGGAGAACCACAGCAATGTCACTGGCTTCCAGTAGAAGGATAGGCTGGATAACCACAGCAAAGTTACTGGCTTCCAGTAGAAGGATAGGCTGGAGAACCACAGCAATGTCACTGGCTTCCAGTAGAAGGATAGGCTGGATAACCACAGCAAAGTCACTGGCTTCCAGTAGAAGGATAGGCTGGGGAACCACAGCAAAGTCACTGGCTACCAGTAGAAGGATAGGCTGGAGAACCACAGCAAAGTCACTGGCTTCCAGTAGAAGGGTAGGCTGGAGAACCACAGAAAAGTCACTGGCTTCCAGTAGAAGGATAGGCTGGAGAACCACAGCAAAGTCACTGGCTTCCAGTAGAAGGATAGGCTGGAGAACCACAGCAAAGTCACTGGCTACCAGTAGAAGGATAGGCTGGAGAACCACAGCAAAGTCACTGGCTTCCAGTAGAAGGGTAGGCTGGAGAACCACAACAAAGTCACTGGCTTCCAGTAGAAGGATAGGCTGGAGAACCACAGCAAAGTCACTGGCTTCCAGTAGAAGGATAGGCTGGAGAACCACAGCAATGTCACTGGCTTCCAGTAGAAGGATAGGATGGATAACCACAGCAATGTCACTCGTTTCCAGTGAATGGGTAGGCTGGAGTACCACAGCAATGTCACTGGCTTCCAGTGAATGGATAGGCTGGATAACCACAGCAAAGTCACTGGCTTCCAGTGAACAGATAGGCTGGAGTACCACAGTGATGTCACTAGCTTCCAGTTAACGGATAGGCTGGAGTATCACAGTGATGTCACTGGCTTCTAGTGAAGGAATAGGCTGGAGTACCACAGTGATGTCACCGTCTTCCAGTGAACGGATAGGCTGGAGTACCACAGTGATGTCACTGGCTTCTAGTGACGGAATAGGCTGGAGTACCACAGTGATGTCACTGGCTTCTAGTGAAGGAATAGGCAGGTGTTTCCTGTATTTCCTCACATGGTCCCAGTAAGCAAATTAGTCGTTTGGATTTGAGCTACCATAAATGGGGTTATTTTTCAAACCCCATTTAATTTGCTATCCGGGAATTGTTTTTTACATGGATTAATGTTTAATAAACATATTGGATTTGGTATCTTCTGCTTTCCTGGGTATTAATTAACAAATGAAAAGCAAAGCCAAGTCTTCCAAGGTCTCCGCTCCTAACCGCAGATAATCGTGAAAGCCCCAAGGCTCCGCCTTGTGAATATGAAGTGTAAAGTTTGTTGCTCTTTTTTTTTTTATTTTAATGATCATTTCTAGATCTCCCTGAAACATTTAAGCCAAGAGTTTGTAACTGTATGATATTTACTGTAAGATGTAGAACATTCAATAACTATTAAAATGTTTCCAAAAAAAAAAAAGCCATCTCAGTTTGACTTATTTCCAGAACTCTGTACTCATGGTGCCAACAGTTCCAACCATCACGTGTGGCGTCCAAAAGATGACCTCTGTTCAATAGAACCTTTTACAATGTGGTTGTATTTGAACATTTAGATTGCCCCTTATTTTGACAGCTATCGGTGAATGTGAACAAAGACTTTGCTGAAATTGATGTTGAGTATCTTCGGTTCCCATGATCACCCCAGCACTACAGGGAACCAGTTTCCAGCAATATCTGTGTTTTTGTTTAGAGCAGGAAGTTGTGCTAAGCTGCATATGGTAAGAGGCATCACAGGAGCCAAACGGGACTAAAGAAGACCTTAAGTTACCTCTAAATGCTTTTGTATGTCTAAACAGGTCCCAAATTCAGTTACTAAGTGTAACTGTTGGGGGGGCAGGCTTGGAGACCATTAGCTATAGCAGTAGAGAGATTCCCACTGGCCAGCAGGATACAGGTCACTGTGACGGATGGGGTGGGGGTGCTCATCTGAGGTGCGGGGTCTGATGACAAACGGAGGTTCACCAGAGTCCCTAATGGTGAAGATGGGTTTTGCTGCGTGTCAGTACCATGTTGTGGTCCTCAGGATTACCCTACCAAGAAATGAGCAATCCAGGGTCCAGTAGCAGATATAGCAGGTAGGGATCGAGCAGAACGTAGTCGGTAAACAAGCCAGAGGTCAGTAAAAAGTGGTAACAGGTTAGAATTAAACAGAAGCATATCGGGGGAACAATCCAAAAGTCATTAACCAATTGTAGTGGAGATATGGACAACAGTAGGAGATATATTGGCTGGCCGGAGCACAATAATCTGGCAAACAGGAAGCGCAGAGACATGGCTTAAATCAGGAAGTTAATGGAAGGAGCAAAGAGTTCAAAGATGAGTAAAACACAAGGGAAGATTGTTCAATGGATATCGCAAGTATAGTGTTCAGCTCATTTCTCTTTCGTTCATAGACGGACACAGCATTCTTTGACATTAGGGTTATATCCGCTTTCACTAGGAGAGTTTAGGCAGAAAAAAAGCACTTAAAGTGTTAACAAAACAAACCTCAGTGCAGCTCCTCCCAGGGGGCGTGGCCCCCCCCCCCCCCCCCGATATAACCCACACCCTGCTCTAGCATCCTCAGTTTTTTCCTGCCTAACCGTCAGGAGAGTCAGGCACTCTGGAGTTCCTGTACTCTGGAGATTTTTTTTTTTTCCTTGCGATTTTCTCGCTTTTTATTATTTTGTTCCTGCATTTTTGGAATCCTGTGATTCTTCTATCAACAGCCGACTGGGTGACAGGCTGGGTCCTCGACTCTTGTAGTCCCCCCATGTTCGGCCATCGAGCGTGTGCCGGCCCTCAGCTCAGCTTTGGGACGTCCACGACAGGCCCCATTGCTCCAGGGGCGGCCGGGGAACTTCGGTTCTAGGGCACACATATGACCGGTCTTTTATGGCCTTGTCACAGTGTGTCTGGCCGACAGCCATGCCGTTTAGCGGACGTTGAATCTGCATGGGATACCTCCAGCCGGGTAGTCGCAGGACGGGTAAGTAGTGGCCTCTTGCTCAGGTAAGTGGTCTGGCTGGAATTTTCCCCTGGGGAGGTCGACTGAGGGTTTGCCCTGCTTTCCTCTCTCCCTTTTTTCCTCTCCCTCCTTCCCAGTTTCTGGGTGACGGCCGTGAGGTGGGGGCCCCGCTTGGGGGGCTCAGTCTGACCTGGGGGCTGCTACTGCTGTGGGTGCTGTGTTTTTATGTGCTATATATGTGCGGAGGGGGTCCTGTGGGCCTGTGTACTGCGTGTGTCACTGGGCTTGGCTGTGTGTTTTTTTGAAAAAAACGCCGTTTTCGGGCGCCATTTTGCCGCTGACGGCGGTGTTATATGGCGCAGTTGTAATTGCGGCGGCCATTTTCTCGGAGCCCGCAGATGGGGGTGCTGTGGACACGCGCGAAAGGTCCCCGGTTCGTAACCGGGCAGACACACCATGGTCACCCCATATTCATAGCGGGGGGGGGGCGGCGGTGAGTCCGGTTTTGGCCGGGACTCTGGTGTCGCAGACATTTCCCGGACGGGGAGCTGGAGGCGCAGAATGCTTCTGTGACCTGCGTGGTCCTGACCGACTAGTTGGTACTAGGTCAGATATTTGTCTGTGTGTCGACCCTGTATATGCTCCCCTTGCTATCCAGGGCCTCCGCCTGCGCCATGTTTTCTGCCCTGCCTTGTATGGCTGGGGGTTGGTCTGCGGACGGTCTTTTCAGTAGTCCCTGGTGGTATTGCCCTGTGGGGTGTACGCAGGGGTGTCTGATTGTCATCATAAAAGATGCCACGTGCGGTGTGAGCACTCTGCTCCCGCTATCTGACAAAAGGATGGGTGCCTCACTGTAGGCAAGGGCCCTCATTTACTATTCCCCATGCGGTTTTGTTTTCGCCCGCCAAGTGCGGCAGGAAAACATTTTCAGGGGGCTAGGACGTCCACTGAGGACACAGGCGCCCCTGGTGCCGCAAGCCCAGCAAGCCTGCTTCCGTTTGGAGGTTTGCCTCCACTCACATCTATGGTGGGGGGCTGGCTCTGCGAATTCGCGGCTCGATTGAGGTCTCTCCTTTCTGTCCGTTGGGGTTGCGGAGTAGTTTCATCTGGGTACGAGATTGGTTTTCTCTCTTGTCTACCAGACAGGTTTTTTTCCCTCCATCCTCTGGCTCGCCGGGTGGCTCTGTCAGGGGCTGTCAAGGATCTTCTGGTCAGGGGAGTGATTGTGCCAGTTCCCTCGTGGAACAGGCTCAGGGGTTTTTTCTCCAATCAGTTTTGTAGTCCCCCAAGGAGGACGGGGTCCGTACAATCCTGGGCCTCAGGCCCTTGTTTGTTTTTTGTCAAAGTGCAAAATTTCAGGATGGGGTTTTTTTCTGGCGTCTTTGGATGTCATGAACGCATACCTGCATGTTCCCATATGCTCAAAGCACCAGATATTCTGGGCTTTGCGGTCAGGGAGGACCATTTTCATTTTGTGGCCCTCCCGCTCGGCTTGGTGTCGACACCACAGGTTTTCACCGAGGTGCTCATCCCGATACTGGCCCGGCTGTGGCAGCGGGGGTTTGTTATTGTGGGATGTCTGTACGAAATTCTCCCACACGCTTCTTCGAGCTCTGAATTAGTGGAGCCGTGTCTGTCACATGTCAGACTCTCCAAGAGTTTGGCTGACTTCTGTTTTGTCCAGAAGTCAGTGTTGGTCCCGTCTCAGGGACTGGAATTCCTGGGACTAGTCCTGGATTCCGCCGGGGCGGGAGTTTTTTTTCTCCTAACGGAAAGAATTCAGACTCTGCAATCTGCTGAGCAGCAGTTGTCGACCTAGTAGTGGTCATCTCTGCGATTCTGCATGAGGGTTCTGGGTCTGACGGTGGCCTCTTTCGAGGCGGTTCCGTATGCCCAATTCCACACTAGGGTGCTACAGAGGGAACTGCTGTCAGACAAGCTTCCGTCATCTCTGGATTACCAGGTTCAGTTGTGTCAACTGGTCCCTGGTGTGGTGGCTGACGTTTCCGGTGCTTCGGGCCGGGAAGTCGTTTTCTGCCATGTCACTGGACAGTGGTCGCGGCGGAGGCCAGCCTCTCCGGTTGGGGAGGGGTTTTTGGGGCACCCAGTCAGCCCTGGGGCGCTGGACTCCGGTGGAGTCCCCACCTACCAAGCGGTGTTCTGGATCAAGCTTTGCCTTGCCTGGTGGTCCCTGGATCTACAGGGCCGACCATTCGGGACCCTGTCCGACAACGCTGTGGCGTATGTCGACCATCAGGGAGGCACACAGAGTTCTGTTGCAGCGACGAGGTCGCGCACATCCTTCGGTGGGCCGCAAGGTCCATTTCCGGCTCTATCGGCCGTGTACATTCCGGGAGTACAGAATTGGCGAGCCGACTCCTAAGTCGGACTGCGCTAGACCAAGGAGAGTGGTCTCTCCACCCATAGGGGTTTTCAGTGTCTGTGCCGAAAGTGGGGCACTCCAGGCGTGGACCTGCTAGCGTCCCGCCTCAACCGGAAGGTACCATGTTTTGGCCTGGTCAAGGGACCCGTGGGCTGACGCGTCAGGCGCGTTGGTGGCTCCTTGGGGTCACTGTCGCCTACTTTAAACCTTCCCTCCTCGGTAGCTTCTTCCTCGCCTGCTGCGCAGAGTGGAAGCCGATGGAATTCTGTCAATCCTGATTGCCCCAGATTGGCCGCGTCGTTCCTGGTACGCGGACCTGGTGCGTCTGGTGGCAGACGCCCCCTAGCGTCTTCCCCTGGGGGTTGATCTTCTGTTACAGGGTCCGATTTTCCACCCTGTTTTTACAGCCACTGGCTTAGCGGCGTGGCTGTTGGGAGCCTGGGGCTGAAGGTCCGAGGCCTATTGGGCTCGGTGGTCTCTACCATGCTGCCTGCACGGAAGTCTACCTCACGTAGGATTTTACATCCTATGTGGAGGGCCTGCATCTCTGTGCGTGAGGAGATGAAATGGCACTCTCGTACATACGTGGTGTCCAGGATTCTGCTGTTTTTTACAGCTGGGAGTGGATCAGGCTCTCGCCTTCAGTACAGTTAGGAGTCAGTTTTTCTGCTCCGGCGGTTACTTTCATTGCGCCTTGGCGTCGCACTCCTTGGTGCGTACGTCTGGTCTGGGGGTCTTGCATGTGGCCCCTCCACTACCCCCATGGGGCTTGAATTTAGTCCTTTCGGTTCTTCTGGATGCTCCCTTTGTGGACATTCCGGAGATTTTTTTGTTGACTGTCACAAAAAGGGAGCAGGTTTAGCTCGGCGCTAGAGTACCTGCCCTTCATGCATTTGACTCTGGGTTCAAGCCCAGGAAGGTCTGCGTTGTCACGTGGCCATGGTTCAGTGTGGGCATCTCCACTGTAATTTTTCTGGTAGCAAATTACCGCGATCAGACGAGTGTCTGTCTGTTCTGGCGGCCTTGTCTTGCAAGGCTCCCTACTTGGTCATCTATGAGGATGAGATGGTCTTTTCTCCCCAAGGTCGTTTCGGCTTTTCACGTTGATGTGGACATTGTTCTTACATCCTCGGCCGAAAGGCAAGGAGGCGGCCTCTTTACATCCTCTGTATGTGATTCGGGCCCTACGAGTGTACTTATCTGCTATGATTCCGTTCTGGAAGTCGGACTCACTGTTCGTGTCGCTGGCTGGTCCTCCAAGGGGGCCTGGTAGTCTCGTCGGCCACCTTTTCTGGGTGGATCCGACGGTTTGTGCTTCAGGCCTATGCCCTGAAGGGGCTGGCGCCTCCCTTTTGGGTTACGGCGCATTCGACCAGGGCGATCGGAGCCTCTTGGGTTTTTTTCTGGCATCATGCCTCTGTGTTACAGGGGTATATGGCAGCGACCTGGTCGTTGATCCACACTTTTTCAAGGTCTTACGAGGTGGATGTGTGTGCATCTTCTGATGCCTCCTTTGGCCGCAGATGTTACAGGCGGCGTTTTATGCTAGGAGTTTCTCCGTTGAGTAACTCCGGTTTTGTTTGAGATGTAACCTGTTTTGCTGTGTTATTTTCCCACCCCTCTAATTTTTTTGACACTGCTTGGGGACGTCCCTAATGTCAAAGAATGCTGTGTCCGTCTATGAACGAAAGAGAAAATAGGATTTTTGTACTCACCGTAAAATCCATTTCTCTGAGTTCATAGACGGACACAGCACCCACCCCTCCTTTGTTTGTACTGCTTGTTACGAACTGAGGCTGCTAGAGCAGGGTGTGGGTTATATCGGGGTGGGCCACGCCCCCTGGGAGGAGCTGCACTGAGGTTTGTTTTGTTAACACTTTAAGTGCTTTTTTTCTGCCTAAACTCTCCTAGTGAAAGCGGATATAACCCTAATGTCAAAGAATGCTGTGTCCGTCTATGAACTCAGAGAAATGGATTTTACGGTGAGTACAAAAATCCTATTTTTTTGTCCTTCACAGCATTTTGGAGTTGTGTTTAAAGCACGCTGCTATAGGTAAAGGGGGCCTCAAATGCAACCCATGATGGACCCAAAGGGCCACATATATTGTATGTGTTAGATTTTGAATTTATTACTATTTTATGTGATAAGGGTTTCTGAGAATCAATATTTAAACATGGTCATTTTGAAGGTTGATGAGGAAAGAGAAAGGTAGGTTACATGTATTTTTGGAGTTCTACGTCAAGACAATGGGTGGAGATGTGTTACTTAATATATACAAGTGGGTGTTACGTTTGTGACAGGAGCTCATCACCGTTCTTGGAGCTATTCTAAAAAGAAATATGCTTAGCTTGGCTTTTAAAACAGTATAAGAATCCATGTGGTGTGAGTAGCTAGCTAGGGACCTCAGGGTCACCCGACCCTGCAGGGAGATGGGGGTAGGAAGCCCACCCAGCAGGAAGCTTTCACTATGGAAGCCCAGCAGAGAGATGTACCATCTAATTCTGAAACCATCTGAATTACCGTCTTGCCATGTTGTGTTATCAGCTGCCAATATGTAAGCATTGTCTTTTGCCTGTCTTTCTTGAAAAATAAACTTTGTAATTATGAAGAAAGCCTAAATCTTGTATATTGGGAAGAAAGCGCGTGGAAGAAGAGACTATTGACATAATACATGACACGTGTCAAAAATGTCCCCTCTTTTCCCCATTCAACAGTATGTAATGCTGAAGAAGACCATCATAGACTAAAGACTTACTAGGGGAAATGATCAGAGACCACAGGAGTGGTTGGGGACTGAAATCACATTGAAGGGGACAGTCAGAACATGTTGCGAATGTTCCTAGTTACAACATGTTACATAAAACTGCTGATTGCTGTTATTAAAGGCCTCGTTACAAATCAGTGCTGCCTCTACTGACTGCTAGGGCCGATGGGCCGACCTCAAACCCCAAAGGGCTGCATGTGGCCCGCAGGATGAGCACCAGGGCCTTAGAGGAGCACCGTGGTACTAATATGGAATATTGTAATCATTGGGAAAATGTGCTTGTTGATGTTTGTTGTTGTGGAGGGAGTATAGAGAAAGTTCAAGTGAATGACAGAACATCGAATTGGAAACGTGTCATTACAGTTTCCCCACATCTCCCACCACACACAAATTTTGTAGCCTCTGTACAGAGGTGGTACAACGTGGTGTGGAGGCAATAACTCACACAGGCAGGTGCAATAGAAGACTTGTATTGAAGTAATGCAGTACCAGTTCACAACAAACCCAGTGGGAAGAATACCCAATGGGCACAGTTTCCATCAATCTGAACCGGATTGGCAGCGTCTGTTGAGATAGGACAGAATGCGGTCTGACATTCTCGTGACCAGTCGGGAAGGTGTCCAGAAGAGATGTGACCCTATGCTTTCCCTCCATGCCAGAAACATTTCCCTAACTCTAGTACTGTCCCTAACAGACAGGGTACCTTTTCCTACTCTGCCCACTCAGGAAATGCGTGCCAAGCCAGGGAACCAGGGCTTTAAATAGGCTTTTCCTGACCCAAGATGGCTGCTTGAGTCACATGGGGGCAGCAGCATCCAATTGGATCTCTTCCCCGGTGACCCAGGAAACCATAGAAAGGGGTCGGCAAGCCATCGATCGCATTTAGTTGGTCAACAGGTGGGTTGTGACCATGGTTCTGCCGCTCTTGTTCACTGCAGAGCGGGAGGCAGCATAGTGCTGGATGGAGGGGCGGGGGCAGGAGCTGCCTTAGTGATTGGTTGCTAGGCGGTCCTAGCTTGTTATAAAAGTTAACTCCAGTCGCTTCTGCTCCCGCCTTCCACCCAGCACTATACCGTTTCCTGATCTCTGCTTTGCTGTACACACGTTGGGGCAGGAGGTGCTACCTACACAGTGCTGTGTGTATGGTGGAGGGGGAGGAGGATGATGTGAAGGGGACACTATTGGAGGGGGGAGAGAGGACACTACAGTGAGGGGGGGGATTGTGATCAGAAATGGACAGAGGACACTGATTTGGGGGATGTGGAGGCAAAGGCCACTGCTTTCGGAGAGCAGAGGGGCTCAGGACATTTTATGGGGGTGGAATGCACTACAGTGGGGGGAGTGATGTAAAGGTGGCAGAGGACACCTTTTGGGGGCAACACTACTGTGGGAGAAGAGGGGCAGAGGACACTACAGTGGGGGGGAGTGTTGTAAAGGGGGGCAGAGGACACCCTTTGGGGGGGCGACACTACTGTGGGAGAAGGGGGCAGAGGACACTACAGTGGGGGGGGAGTGTTGTAAAGGGGGGCAGAGGACACCCTTTGGGTGGGGCGACAATACTGTGGGAGAAGAGGGGCAGAGGACACTACAGTGGGGGGGGAGTGTTGTAAAGGGGGGCAGAGGACACCATTTGGGGGGGCGACACTACTGTGGGAGAAGGGGGCAGAGGACACTACAGTAGGGGGGGGGGTGATGTAAAGGGGGCACAGGACTCTGTGTTGGGGGGGGGGGGTAGAGAACACTACATCTACGTCCTTTTTATTGAGGACTAGATCATTTTGGGGTCTCTTTTTAAGGGCGCCGCCAAATACCAGCCTAATGCCCTTCCCCATCCCTCCCCCCCAGATCTTTTCCTTCATGTTATACGGGTAGATCTCAACCACTTAAAGTTTGCCGACCCCTACCATAGAGGAACCATGTTCCTCTTGACTTCATCTCCAGTTGTAGTACAGCTGTGGGATATCGCCACCTGCAGGGGAGAAAGTAGACTGCAGCTGCCTATATCTGAGTTTAACCACTTAATCCCCAAACCATTATGCAGGTTAAGGACCTTGCCCCTTTTTGCGATTCGGCACTGCATTGCTTTAACTGACAATTGCGCGGTCGTGCGACGTGGCTCCCAAACAAAATTGGTGTCTTTTTTCCCCCCCCCACAAACAGAGCTTTCTTTTGGTGGTATTTGGTCACCTCTGCGGTTTTTATTTTTTGCGCTATAAACAAAAAGAGAGCGACAATTTTGAAAAAAATGCAATATTTTTTACTTTTTTCTATAATAAATATCCCCCAAAAAGATATAAAAAAAATATTTTTTCCTCATTTTAGGCCGATACGTATTCTTCTACTTATTTTTGGTAAAAAAAAAATCGCAATAAGCGTTTATTGATTGGATTGCACAAAAGTTATAGCGTTTACAAAATAGGGGATAGTTTTAAGGCATTTTTATTAATAATTATTTTTTAACTACTAATGGCGGCGATCAGTGATTTTTTTCGTGACTGCGACATTATGGCGGACACATCGGACAATTTTGACACATTTTTGGGACCATTGTCATTTTCACAGCGAAAAGTGCTATAAAAATGCACTGATTACTGTGAAAATGACAATGCAGTGAAGGAGTTAACCACTAGGGGGCGCTGAAGGGGTTAAGTGTGACCTCATGTGTGTTTCTTACTGTAGGGGCTGGACGTGTGATGTCAGTGATCGTTGTTCTCTATGTCAGGGAACAGACGATCACTGACATTGCCACAGTGAAGAACGGGGAAGGTGTGTTTACACTCACCTCTCCCCGTTCTTCAGCTCCTGTGACTGATCGCGGGACAACGGCGGCGATCGGGCGCCGTCACGGAGCTTCGGGCCGGGTCGCGTGCGCACCTGCGACCCACGGCTGGGCTTTTAAAGAGGACGTATATACACGCCCTTGTGCCCAGCTGTGCCATTCTGCCGACGTATATCGGCGTGCAGCGGTCCTTAAGTGGTTAAATGGTTCTTGGGGGAAGGTTGAGCTCTCCAAGTTACGTCATTATAATGTAGGTTGGGCTGCAGGCGTAGAAAGGAGCTCTTAAACGGTCGGTCTCGCAGGGAATACGAGGCTAACAGTATTGACCGCTCCTTGGGAATATCAGCCTATGGAAGCTGCATGTACCATTTGGTGCCTAGACTCCAGCATTAAAGCGGTGGTTCACCCTCAGTGACACGATTTTACCATCGAGACAGGCATTGTAGCGCGAGCTACAGTATGCCTGTCCCAATTTTTTTACCCCCGTACTCACTGTGTACTCGTACATTATAGATTTCGGCTCTCGCGGGGAATGGGCGTGCCTATGGAGAGGGAGGATGATTGACGGCCGGCCCTGGCACGTCACTCTCCCCGAAGACAGCCGGAGTAGGTATCGGCTCTTCACGGCGCCGTGAAGAGCCAAGCCTATTTCGGCTATTTCCGGAGAAGCGTGACGCGCCAGAGCCGGCCGTCAATCATCCTCCGTCTCCATAGGCACGCCAATTCCCCGAGGGGAGTCGGTATCTTCGATGTACGAGTACACGGTGAGTACGGGGATAAAAAAATCGGGACAGGCATACTGTAGCTCGCGCTACAATGCCTGATTTTATGGTAGAAGAAATTATTTTTTTATTTTTTTGGGTTTATAGGGTGAACCCCCGCTTTAAGTAAAAACGACCTTCTCCAGAGCGCTCTGGACCTCAGATTGGGGTGAAGGTTCATCTTCCAACAGCACAACGACCCAAAGCACACAGCCAAGGTAACAAAGGAGTGGCTACGGGACAATTCTGTGAATGTTCGTGAGTGACCCAGACTTGAACCCGATTGGACATCCCTGGAGAGATCTGAAGATGGCTGTGCACCGACGTTCCCCATCCAACTGATGGAGCTTGAGAGGTCCCGCCAAGAAGAATGGGAGAAACGTCCCGAAAATAGGAGTGCTGAGCTTGTAGCGTCATACTCAGAAAGACGAGACGCTGATACCAAAGGAGCTTCACCAAAGTATTGAGCCAAGGCTGTGAACACTTATAGTGCATCCGGAAAATATTCACATTCCAAAACGGAATAAATTCATTATTTTCCTTAAAAATTCTACAAACACTACTGCATAATGACATGTGAAAGAAGTGAAATCTTTGCAAGTTTATTAAAAATAACATGTACATAAGTATCACAGGCTCCTCCCATGTACACAAGTATCACAGGCTCCTCCCATGTACACAAGTATCACAGGCTCCTCCCATGTACACAAGTATCACAGGCTCCTCCCATGTACACAAGTATCACAGGCTCCTCCCATGTACATAAGTATCACAGGCTCCTCCCATGTACATAAGTATCACAGGCTCCTCCCATGTACATAAGTATCACAGACTCCTCCCATGTACATAAGTATCACAAGCTCCTCCCATGTACATAAGTATCACAAGCTCCTCCCATGTACATAAGTATCACAGACTCCTCCCATGTACATAAGTATCACAGACTCCTCCCATGTACATAAGTATCACAGGCTCCTCTCATGTACATAAGTATCACAGGCTCATCCCATGTACATAAGTATCACAGACTCCTCCCATGTACATAATATCACAGGCTCCTCCCATGTACACAAGTATCACAGGCTCCTCCCATGTACACAAGTATCACAAGCTCCTCCCATGTACACAAGTATCACAGGCTCCTCCCATGTACATAAGTATCACAGGCTCCTCCCATGTACATAAGTATCACAGACTCCTCCCATGTACATAAGTATCACAGGCTCCTCCCGTGTACATAAGTATCACAGGCTCCTCCCATGTACATAATATCACAGACTCCTTCCATGTACATAAGTATCACAGGCTCCTCCCATGTACATAAGTATCACAGAGACTCCTCCCATGTACATAAGTATCACAGACTCCTCCCATGTACATAATATCACAGGCTCCTCCCATGTATATAAGTATCACAGACTCCTCCCATGTCAATAAGTATCACAGACTCCTCCCATGTACATAAGTATCACAGACTCCTCCCATGTATATAAGTATCACAGGCTCCTCCCATGTATATAAGTATCACAGACTCCTCCCATGTACATAAGTATCACAGGCTCCTCCCATGTATATAAGTATCACAGGCTCCTCCCATGTATATAAGTATCACAGACTCCTCCCATGTACATAAGTATCACAGGCTCCTCCCATGTACATAAGTATCACAGACTCCTCCCATGTACATAAGTATCACAGACTCCTCCCATGTATATAAGTATCACAGGCTCCTCCCATGTACATAATATCACAGGCTCCTCCCATGTACACAAGTATCACAGGCTCCTCCCATGTACACAAGTATCACAAGCTCCTCCCATGTACACAAGTATCACAGGCTCCTCCCATGTACACAAGTATCACAGGCTCCTCCCATGTACATAAGTATCACAGGCTCCTCCCGTGTACATAAGTAGCACAGGCACCTCCCATGTACATAAGTATCACAGACTCCTCCCATGTACATAATATCACAGACTCCTTCCATGTACATAAGTATCACAGGCTCCTCCCATGTACATAAGTATCACAGAGACTCCTCCCATGTACATAAGTATCACAGACTCCTCCCATGTACATAATATCACAGGCTCCTCCCATGTATATAAGTATCACAGACTCCTCCCATGTATATAAGTATCACAGACTCCTCCCATGTACATAAGTATCACAGACTCCTCCCATGTATATAAGTATCACAGGCTCCTCCCATGTATATAAGTATCACAGACTCCTCCCATGTACATAAGTATCACAGGCTCCTCCCATGTATATAAGTATCACAGGCTCCTCCCATGTACATAAGTATCACAGGCTCCTCCCATGTACATAATATCACAGACTCCTTCCATGTACATAAGTATCACAGGCTCCTCCCATGTACATAAGTATCACAGAGACTCCTCCCATGTACATAAGTATCACAGACTCCTCCCATGTACATAATATCACAGGCTCCTCCCATGTATATAAGTATCACAGACTCCTCCCATGTATATAAGTATCACAGACTCCTCCCATGTACATAAGTATCACAGGCTCCTCCCATGTATATAAGTATCACAGACTCCTCCCATGTATATAAGTATCACAGGCTCCTCCCATGTATATAAGTATCACAGGCTCCTCCCATGTACATACGTTTCACAGACTCCTCCCATGTACATAAGTATCACAGACTCCTTCCATGTACATAAGTATCACAGGCTCCTCCCATGTACATAAGTATCACAGCCTTGGCTCAATACTTTGGTGAAACTCCTTCGGCACCAATTACATCCTCCAGTCTTTCTGAGTATGATGCCACAAGCTCGGCACTCCTATTTTTGGGCAGTTTCTCCCATTCTTCTTTGCAGGACCTCTCAAGCTCCATCAGGTTGGTTGGTGCGCAGTCCTTTTTCAGATCTCTCCAGAGATGTTCAATCGGGTTGAAGTCTGTGCTCTGGCTGGGCCACCCAAGGACATTCACAGAGTTGTCCCGTAGCCACTCCTTTGTTATCTTGGCTGTGTGCTTTAGGTCGTTGGAAGATGAACCTTAACCCCAATCTGAGGTCCAGAGCGCTCTGAATCAGGTTTTCATCAAGGATGTCTCTGTATATTGTTTTATTCATCGTTCCCTCGATCCTGACTAGTCTCCCAGTTCCTGCTGCTGAAAAACATCCACACAGCATGATGCTGCCACCACCATGCTTCACGGTAGGAATGGTATTGGCCAGGTGATGTGCGGTGCCTGGTTTCCTCCAGACATGGCACTTGCCATTCAGGCCAAAGAGTTCAATCTTTGTTCCATCAGACCAGAGAATTTTGTTTCTCATGGTCCGAGAGTCCTTATGGTGCCTTTTGGGAAACTCCAGGTGGGCTGTCATGTGCCTTTTATTGAGGGGTGGCTTCCGTCTGGCCACTCCCCCATACAGGCCTGATCAGTGGAGAGCTGCAGAGATGGTTGTTCTTCTGGAAGGTTCTCCTCTCTCCACAGAGAAATGCAGAAGCTCTGTCAGAGTGACCATCGGGTTCTTGGTCACCTCCCTGACTAAGGCCCCCCTCCCCGATCGCTCAGTTTGGCCGGGCGGCCCGCTCTAGGAAGAGTCCTGGTGGTTCAAAACTTCTTCCTTTTCAAGATCATGGGGGTCACTGTGCTCATTGGGACCTTCAATGCTGTAGAAATGTTTCTGTACCCTTCCCCAGATGTGTGCCTCCATACAATCCTGTCTCTGAGGTCTACAGACAAGTCCTTGGACTTCATGACTTGGTTTGTGCTCTGACATGCACTGTTACCTGTGGGACCTTCTATAGACAGGTGTGTTCCTCTCCAAATCCTGTCCAATCACCTGAATTTACCACAGGTGGACTCCAATCAAGTTGTAGAAACATCTCAAGGATGATCAGTGGAAACAGGAGGCACCTGAGCCCAATATTGAGTGTCATGGGAGGAGCCTGCGATACTTGTGTACATGGGAGGAGTCTGTGATACTTATGTACATGGGAGGAGTCTGTGATACTTATGTACATGGGAGGAGCCTGTGATACTTATGTACATGGGAGGAGCCTGTGATAATTATGTACATGGGAGGAGTCTGTGATACTTATGTACATGGGAGGAGCCTGTGATACTTCTGTGCATGGGAGGAGCCTGTGATACTTCTGTGCATGGGAGGAGTCTGTGATACTTATGTACACGGGAGGAGCCTGTGATACTTATGTACACGGGAGGAGCCTGTGATACTTCTGTGCATGGGAGGAGCCTGTGATACTTATGTACACGGGAGGAGCCTGTGATACTTCTGTACATGGGAGGAGCCTGTGATACTTTTGTACGTGGGAGGAGCATGTGATACTTCTGTACGTGGGAGGAGCCTGTGATATTTATGTACGTGGGAGGAGCCTGTGATACTTATGTACATGGGAGGAGCCTGTGATATTTATGTACATAGGAGGAGCCTGTGATACTTCTGTACATGGGAGGAGCCTGTGATACTCCTGTACATGGGAGGAGCCTGTGATACTTCTGTACCTATCGATATATTTATCTATATACATATTCTATCAGTTGTGGTCACCTATCTATAAATGATGTACAGAGCCTTGAAAAAGTATTCATACCCCTTGAAATCTCCCACATTTTCTCATGTAACAATCAAAAACGTAAATGTATTTTATGTGATAGACCAACAGAAAGTCTCACATAATTGTGAAGTGGAAGGAAAGTGATAAATGGCTTTCAATTCTTTTTACAAATAAATATGTGATAAGTGTGGGGGGGAGGAGCATTTGTATGGCGCCCCCCGGAGTCAATACTTTGTAGGACCCCCTTTCTCTACAAGTCTTTTTGGGGGGGGTCTCTACCAGCTTTGCACATCTAGAGAGGGACATTTCCCCCGATTCTTCTTCTCTGTAAAATATCTCAAGCTCTGTCAGATTGGATGGAGAGCGTCTGTGATCAGCAATTTTCAAGTCTTGCCACAGATTCTCAATGGGATTTAGGTCTGGACTGTGACTGGGCCATTCTAACACATGAATAGGCTTTGATGTAAACCATTCCATTGTAGCTCTGGCTGTACTTTAGGGTCCCCCACATGGCTTCTCAAGAACTGCAAACAGGACTTCTTATGTCTTTCTTTCTCCAATGTCTTTCTTCTTGTCACTCTTCCATAAAGGGCAGATTTGTGGAGAGACCACTAATAGTTGTCCTGTGGACAGATTCTCCCCCCTGAGCTCTGCAGCTCCTCCAGAGTTACCATGGGACTCTTGGCTGCTTCTCTGATGAAGGCTCTCCTTGCCCGGCCCGGTCAGTTGTGCCATACTCTTTCCATTTTCCGATGATGGATTGAACAGAAGCTCCGTGAGATCTTCAAAGCTTGGGAGATTTTTTTATAACCTAACCCTGCTTTATACTTCTCCACAACTTTATCCCTGACCTGTCTGGTGTGTTCCTCGGCCTTCATGATGCTGTTTTGTTCACTAAGGTTCTCTAACAAACCTCTGAGGGCTTCACAGAACAGCTGTATTTATACTGAGATTAAATGACACACAGGTGGACTTTATTAGGTGACTTCTGAAGGAAATTGGTTCCTTTAGATTTAAGTTGGGGTATCAGAGTAAAGGGGGCTGAATACAAATGCCCCCCCCCCCCACACACTTTTGTACATATTTGTAAATAATTTTGAAAACCATTTCTTATTTTCCTTCCACAATTATGTGACACTCTGTGTCGGTCTCTCACATAAAATCCCAATAAAATACATTTACGTTTTTGGTTACAACGTTAAGTAATGCGGAAAATGTCAAGGGGGTATGAATACTTTTTCCAAGGCACTGTATCTCCCTCCATGTACAGATATAGGTGACGCTATGGTATATGTTGGTGCAGTGCGGTCTCACCATCATCTAGGTCAGGGGTCTCCAAACCAGTTTATTATCCTTCAAACATTCAAGGGGCCAGTAGGAGTAGAAAATGTTGTGGTATCAGTTACAATGCCCCATCATTGGTGTCAGTGGGGGGAATAGTGTCCCATCATTGGTGTCAGTGGGAGGAATAGTGTCCCATCATTGGTATCAGTGGGAGGAATAGTGTCCCATCATTGGTGTCAGTGGGGGGAATAGTGTCCCATCATTGGTGTCAGTGGGAGGAATAGTGTCCCATCATTGGTGTCAGTGGGAGGAATAGTGTCCCATCACTGGTGTCAGTGGGGGGAATAGTGTCCCATCATTGGTGTCAGTGGGAGGAATAGTGTCCCATCATTGGTATCAGTGGGAGGAATAGTGTCCCATCATTGGTGTCAGTGGGGGGAATAGTGTCCCATCATTGGTGTCAGTGGGAGGAATAGTGTCCCATCATTGGTATCAGTGGCAGGAATAGTGTCCCATCATTGGTGTCAGTGGGAGGAATAATGTCCCATCATTGGAGTCAGTGGGAGGAATAGTGTCCCATCATTGGACTCCCACTGACTCAGTGGGAGGAATAGTGTCCCATCATTGGTGTCAGTGGGAGAAATAGTGCCCCATCATTGGTGTCAGTGGGAGGAATAGTGCCCCATCATTGGTATCAGTGGGAGGGATAGTGTCCCATCATTGGTGTCAGTGGGAGGAATAGTGTCCCATCATTGGTATCAGTGGGAGGGATAGTGTCCCATCATTGGTGTCAGTGGGAGGAATAGTGTCCCATCATTGGTGTCAGTGGGAGGAATAGTGTCCCATCATTGGTGTCTGTGGGAGGAATAGTGCCCCATCATTGGTGTCAGTGGGAGGAATAGTGTCCTATCATTGGTGTCAGTGGGAGGAATAGTGTCCCATCATTGGAGTCAGTGGGAGGAATAGTGTCCCATCATTGGAGTCAGTGGGAGGAATAGTGTCCCATCATTGGTGTCAGTGGGAGGAATAGTGTCCCATCATTGGTGTCAGTGGGAGGAATAGTGTCCCATCATTGGTGTCAGTGGGAGGAATAGTGTCCCATCATTGGTGTCAGTGGGAGGAATAGTGTCCCATCATTGGTGTCAGTGGGAGGAATAGTGTCCCATCATTGGAGTCAGTGGGAGGAATAGTGTCCCATCATTGGTGTCAGTGGGAGGAATAGTGTCCCATCATTGGAGTCAGTGGGAGGAATAGTGTCCCATCATTGGTGTCAGTGGGAGGAATAGTGTCCCATCATTGGAGTCAGTGGGAGGAATAGTGTCCCATCATTGGTGTCAGTGGGAGGAATAGTGTCCCATCATTGGTGTCTGTGGGAGGAATAGTGCCCCATCATTGGTGTCAGTGGGAGGAATAGTGTCCTATCATTGGTGTCAGTGGGAGGAATAGTGTCCCATCATTGGTGTCAGTGGGAGGAATAGTGTCCCATCATTGGAGTCAGTGGGAGGAATAGTGTCCCATCATTGGTGTCAGTGGGAGGAATAGTGTCCCATCATTGGTGTCAGTGGGAGGAATAGTGTCCCATCATTGGAGTCAGTGGGAGGAATAGTGTCCCATCATTGGTGTCAGTGGGAGGAATAGTGTCCCATCATTGGAGTCAGTGGGAGGAATAGTGTCCCATCATTGGAGTCAGTGGGAGGAATAGTGTCCCATCATTGGTGTCAGTGGGAGGAATAGTGTCCCATCATTGGAGTCAGTGGGAGGAATAGTGTCCCATCATTGGTGTCAGTGGGAGGAATAGTGTCCCATCATTGGAGTCAGTGGGAGGAATAGTGTCCCATCATTGGTGTCAGTGGGAGGAATAGTGTCCCATCACTGGTGTCAGTGGGAGGAATAGTGTCCCATCATTGGTGTCAGTGGGAGGAATAGTGTCCCATCATTGGAGTCAGTGGGAGGAATAGTGTCCCATCATTGGTATCAGTGGGAGGAATAATGTCCCATCATTGGTGTCAGTGGGAGGAATAGTGTCCCATCATTGGTGTCAGTGGGAGGAATAGTGTCCCATCACTGGTGTCAGTGGGAGGAATAGTGTCCCATCATTGGTGTCAGTGGGAGGAATAGTGTCCCATCATTGGTGTCAGTGGGAGGAATGGTGACCCATCATTGTTGTTAGTGGGAGGAATAGTGTCCCATCATTGGTGTCAGTGATAGGAATAGTGTCCCATCATTGGTGTCAGTGGGAGGAATGGTGACCCATCATTGGTGTCAGTGGGAGGAATAGTGTCCATCATTGGTGTCAGTGGGAGGAATAGTGTCCATCATTGGTGTCAGTGGGAGGAATAGTGTCCCATCATTGGTATCAGTGGGAGGAATAGTGTCCTATCATTGGTGTCAGTGGGAGGAATAGTGTCCCATCATTGGTATCAGTGGGAGGAATAGTGTCCCATCATTGGTGTCAGTGGGAGGAATAGTGTCCCATCATTGGAGTCAGTGGGAGGGATAGTGCCCCATCATTGGTGTCAGTGGGAGGAATAGTGTCCCATCATTGGAGTCAGTGGGAGGGATAGTGCCCCATCATTGGTGTCAGTGGGAGGAATAGTGTCCCATCATTGGTGTCAGTGGGAGGAATAGTGTCCCATCATTGGTGTCAGTGGGAGGAATAGTGTCCCGTCATTGGTGTCAGTGGGAAGAATAGTGCCCCATCATTGGTGTCAGTGGGAGAGAGGCGGCGCCATGTAAGTAGATGGGATCCTCCCCGGACTTTATATCTCATTTAAGCGGAAATAAAACCTCGCCGTCCGGACCGCGCTCTCATTGGTGCGGCGCAGGAACGCCATATTACCCGCGTTTCCATGACAACCGACTTTTGTTTTATGTCATTGATTCTTCATGGCACCCAATGATAAAAAAGAAAAAAACGCACACCAAAACGCGTGGTAACCAATCACTGCGCGCCTTTGTGTGGCGCCCTATTGCACCTGTACAGATGGGAGGAGCCGAGCCTTACAGCTAATACAAATACAGAACTCTGTGCTTCTATCGGATCCTCCCCCACTGCACAGGGAACCTCCTACTCTCCTCACCACGTGACTCACAGTATCCGGCAGTGAAAGAGTTATCCAGCTCCGGCAGGGCGGACGGGGACACTCTGATTGGTCGCAGGAAAGACGAGACAGAGCAGCCGGCCAATAACAAGCAGACGCCGCGTACGTGGGTTCCAGCCATCTCGGCTGACTAGTTCTTATTGGTCGGAGGAGCTGTCTTGTCTTCGCCGGAGCCAATCAGGGAGGAGGTTTCGGCGCATGTGCCCTCCCGTCGCTCTGAGCGTGTCTTCCGCGGCGCCAAATCTGTCATCGAGACCGAGAAACCTTCCCCGGCCCCGCCATGGACGAGATGTACCTGGACAACATCGACGAGCTGGTCACCGACCACAACAAGATCGTGAGAGCCGACACTTCACCCCCATAACCCCTAGCAACAGTGTTACCTAGGATTCCCCCGTCACCCCTAACAACACCGTTACCTAGGATACCCCATCACCCCCAACAACACCGTTACCTAGGATACCCCCCATCACCACCGTTACCTAGGATACCCCCCCCCCCCCCAGCTACACCGTTACCTAGGATACCCCCCATCACCCCCAGCTACACCGTTACCTAGGATACCCCCCATCACCCCCAACAACACCGTTACCTAGGATACCCCCCCATCACCCCTAACAACACCGTTACCTAGGATACCCCCCCCCCCCCCCATCACCACCGTTACCTAGGATACCCCCCATCACCACCGTTACCTAGGATACCCCCCATCACCACCGTTACCTAGGATACCCCCCCCTCCCATCACCCCTAACAACACCGTTACCTAGGATACTCCCCCATCACCCCTAACAACACCGTTACCTAGGATACTCCCCCATCACCCCTAACAACACCGTTACCTAGGATACTCCCCCATCACCCCCAACAACACCGTTACCTAGGATAGCTCCCCCATCACCCCCAACAACACCGTTACCTAGGATACCCCCCATCACCCCCAACAACACCGTTACCTAGGATTACCCCCCCATCACCCCCAACAACACCGTTACCTAGGATACCCCCCATCACCCCTAACAACACCGTTACCTAGGATACCCCCCATCACCCTAACAACACCGTTACCTAGGATACCCCCCATCACCCCTAACAACACCGTTACCTAGGATACCCCCCATCACCCCTAACAACGCCGTTACCTAGGATACCCCCCATCACCCCCACAACACCGTTACCTGGCATACCCCCATCACCCCCACAACACCGTTGCCTAGGATACCCCCCCCATCATCCCTAACAAGGCCGTTACCTAGGATACCCCCCATTACCTAGGATACCCCCATCACCCCTTACAACGCCGTTACCTAGGATGCCCCCCATCACCCATAACAACACCGTTACCAAGGATACACCCCCAACAACACCGTTACCTAGATACCCCCCCCCCCCATCACCCCCAACAACACCGTTACCTAGGATACCCCCCCCATCACCCCCAACAACACCATTACCTAGGATACCCCCCCCATCAACCCCAACTACACCGTTACCTAGGATACCCCCCATCACCCCCAAAACAACTAAACCGTTACCTGGAATACCCCCCATCACCCCTAACAACAACACAACCGTTGCCTAGGATACCCCCCCCATCATCCCTAACAAGGCCGTTACCTAGGATACCCCCCATTACCTAGGATACCCCCTAACAACGCTGTTACCTAGGATACCCCCTAACAACACCATTACCTAGGATACCCCCATCACCCCTAACAACGCCGTTACCTAGGATACCCCCCAACAACGCCGTTACCTAGGATACCCCCCATCACCCCTAACAACACCGTTACCTAGGATACTCCCCCCATCACCCCCAACAACACCGTTACCTAGGATAACCCCCCATCACCCCCAACAACACCGTTACCTAGGATACCCCCATCACCCCTAACACCACCGTTACCTAGGATACCCCCCATTACCCCTAACAACGCCGTTACCTAGGATACCCCCCATCACCCCTAACAACGCCGTTACCTAGGATACTCCCATCACCCCCATTACCTAGGATACCCCCCATTACCTAGGATACCCCCTAACAACGCTGTTACCTAGGATACCCCCATCACCCCCAACAACACCGTTACCTAAGATACCCCCATCACCCCGAGCAACACCGTTACCTAGGATACCCCCCATCACCCCTAACAACGCCGTTACCTAGGATACCCCCCCCCCATCACCCATAACAACACCGTTACCTAGGATATCACCCCTAACAAC